>NC_056739.1:1322700437-1323300437 GCF_019279795.1 Protopterus annectens | reverse complement strand
CCTTTTTTCTTTTCTTTTCCATGCTTTTTCTTCAGATACATTTTTAAATTAGTGGGCAGTCATCACTAAATGCAATCTTGGGTACTGACTAGCATTTTTATGGTATTACATTGGGATGAAATGGCTAGGCTTAAAATGACCTCCGGGTCAATAGCTTAGTAATCACTTATGATCTTGTGATCCTATATGTTTCATATAACATCTTACCTATCATTTACTTTTACCTTTCTCTTTTATCCAAATCCTTTGGGTCCTCAACATAGTATCCCAGGGGTACAAATGTTATTTCCACACACTGCCAACCCCAAAAGGGTTCCCAGGTCTTCCTCCAAACCAGTGGGCAGAGGCATAAAACCAAGTTCAGTCCCTGCTTTCCATAAAGGGGAATTCACCCTGTTCCTGCAGAACAGATAGGCCAAGGTTTTTATTCCAGACTTTTCCTGGTACCCAGAAAAGAGGGCACCTGGCACCCAATCTTAGATCTATCCATTCTAAACACCTTCCTGGTGGTACCAAAATTCAAAGTGCTCACCCTGCAGTAGCTTCTCTTTACGCTGTCCAAAGATGCCTGGTTAGCCACCCTAGACCTAAAGGAGGCCTACCTGCACATCCCAATAAGGGACTCCTGCAGGAAATGTCTACATTTCAGGGCAGGGTCTATGCATTATCATTTCTCTGCACTTCCCTTAGGCTTATCCACTGCTCCCAGAGTTTTCACAAAATGCCTGGCTCCAGCCATTGCCTATTGCAGACGGAGAAATATTCAAATTTACCTCTACTTGGATGATTGCCTAATTCAGACAGACAGTCAGGAAAAGCTGTTGCAACACCTGACATTTGTACAGGAAGGTCTAACCTCCCCAGGGTACACTATCAATGAAAAGAAATCCAAACTAGTCCCCAGTCAAAAAAATTGTATTCCTGGGAGCAAGCTTGGACACAGCATCCCAGATGGCATTCCTTACTCCAGAGAAACAAGCTTATCTGACAGGCTACTTCGCTCAAATGGCCACCAGAACCCAGCTATCCGCAAGGAAAATCCTGCAGGCTCTAGGGTTCATGGCCTCCTGCATTTTACTAATTCCATACGCCAGACTGCATTTGAGGAAACATCAATGGTACTTAAAAAGTCTTTGGTACCAAGATTCTCAGGACCTGGAAACAATCTTACCTATGATACCCTGTCTAAGGAAAAAGTTCCTTTGGTGGGCAGCAGCATGCAACCACAAAAAGGGGCTTCCCTTTACACAATCCCACGCCACCCAGACCCTAACCACAGATGCATCAGATTATGCCTGGGGTGCACACCTGGACGGCAAGGTGCATTCAGGGCTACTGGAGCCCAAATCAAATTCATCTGCACATCAACCAAAAAGAGATGCTAGATGTTCACTTTGACAGCTTTCAGATCCCTGCTCTCACCAGGGCCCTTACTAATCAAAAATGACAACACCACAGTGATGTGGTACATAAACAAGCAGGGGGAACCCACTCTGCAGGTTAGCCATGACCCTGTGGAACACGGCCTCAACCATGCATATTCACCTGCAAGCTCAATTCCTGCCAGACAACCAAAACTCTCTGGCAGACAACTTAAGCAGAAATCTCCTAGACCCACACGATTGGCAAACCACACCACCTTTAGCCTTGTGACCCAGAAATGAGGTACTCCAAAGATGGACCTATTTGCCTCCCCCTACAACCACCAGCTCAGCATATTCTGCACGAAGGTACCTCACAGCAAAGCCTGGAAAGTGAATGCCTTATCCTTCCAGTGGGCAAACCTCTCAATCGATGCATTTCCCCCTCTACCTCTTCTTACAAGAGTATTACTCAAGATAAGGAAGGAAAGACCAAGGGCAATCCTGATTGCCCCAGACTGGCCATGCCAACACTGGTAGCCACAGCTGTGCAGTCTGTCACCATTGCCTCCATGGCACCTACCGCAAATCCCTACTCTCCTGACTCAGCAGTAGGGACAGTTCTTGCATCCACAGTTGCAGACCCTGAACCTTGCAGCCTGGCTTATCCCTTGACTTCTCCTTCAGTGGCAAGCCTAAGCAAGCAGGTACTGGATGTCATACATGAAGCCAAACGACCAAGTACAAGGAAATCCTATGCTGACAAGTGGAAAAGGTATTGTTCCTGGATTCACACTAAAGGAGCGGATACAGCATAGCCCTCCTTGCCTCTCATCCTGGATTACCTAGCAGACCTACTCCACAGAGGCCTCTCCTTCTCCTCCATTAGGATCCATGCCTCTGCCATCTCTGCTCATTACAGCACTGAGCCACCTCTCTTTTCTCACCCTCTCATCAAGCAGTTCCTGAGAGGGGCTAACAACTTAAGGCAACCAACAAGAGCCCCCACCCCTGCTTGGGACCTTAACTTTGTGTTGGAAAAGTTCACGCTACCCCCCTTTGAGCCTGAAGCATCAGCAGAGTTAAAATTCCTCTCTTGGAAAACAGCCTTGCTTCTGGCCATCACTTCAGCTAGAAGAGTGTCTGAGCTACACGCACTTATGGCTGTGGAACCCTTCATTATTTTTCATGCTGTTAGGGTCTTCCTCAGGAATAACCTAACTTTCATGCCTAAAGTGGTGTCCAGTGTGGCTCTCAACCAATCTCTCCATTTGTTCATCATCTTCCCTAATCCTCAAAATAAGTGAGAAAGGATCCTGCACTCTTTAGATGTGCACAGACAGCTCAGATTCTACCTTGATAGGACTAAGCCCATTAGGAAAGCTGACCGGTTACTAGTCAGCTTTGCACCAGGGGCAAGGCCATATCAAAACAAACCATCTCCAAATGGATAGCGCACTGTATCCATTTCTGTTACAAACACCATGGGAAACCACCCCCTCAGGGAGTCAGAACGCATTCCACTAGGGCAATTTCAACCTCTACAGCCTTCTCAGAGGAGTCCCTACCAGGGACATTCTGGAAGCTGCTACTTGGAGCTCTGTTCATACCTTCTCCAAGCATTACCACCTGCCTATATTTTCCAAATCCAGGACGGGCTTTGCAGCAGCAATCCTGCAGTGCATACTAGCCAGCCCCAACTCTTCTTGACTGCCTCCACCCATTCTTCAGCTTTGGGAATCAACCCAAGTGTGATGACTGTAACAGTGAAACATGAAGAACATAGTACAATTATGTACACTTACCATAAATGTAGATATTCGAGTGTATTCACTGTTGCAGTCCTGGTTTCCCACCCTCCAGCCCCCTTGTATCTTTCTCCCTCACTCCTTACAGGGCTATTAGTATTTACTTTTTACTGGTGGTGTTTTTCTACTATACCTTAGCTCCCTATTTGGGGGCTCCTGACACTTGGGGCAAGAACAACTGATGTAATGGCGTTGGCTGCTTGTTTTTATACCTCTGACGACCTGACATCAGTACTGAAGCGACATCAACCGACGCAGAAATACTAAGCCTCTGGTATTCGGGCCGAGTGAGAAATACCCCTGGCAGGATAACCCAAGTGTGATGACTGCAACAGTGAAACACAAAGAACATCAGGGGTACGTTGCATGCAGGAGCCATAAACTGACACAGGCTATATCTGTGACATCTGCACATACACATCTCAGAACTGGCTGCCACATAGAGAGAGACCCCAGGAGCAGGAGTATAGAAAACAAAACATAAACCTCCCAGACACACATCAGTGATGGGGAAAAAAAACACAGGTAGTAATATAGCCAAAAAGGAGGGAGGTGGGTGGGATTGAAAACTGCAACATGGAAGAGACAGATATCTATGGTTATGGTACGTTCTTACACAAATATTCTATGTCCTCCTATTCTCATGTTGCAGTATTCATAACCTTAGGGAGAGTACCGTAGCTCTCTAAGAAGTAACATGGGAGGTAGGTTGGAGAGCAGAGTCCATCAAACCCTGCAGGATAGACCTGGCAAACCTTGTTCTAGGCCTGGAGATCAAATTCAGTTTGTAATGTTTGGTAAAGGCATGTACAGATCATCAAGTTGCAGCCTCTAGAACAGAAGCATAATCAACGCCCTTGAAGAAAGCTGCTGAAGAAGAAGCTGCTCTGGTGGAATGGGCCTTGACAGATGAACTTAATTGCTTTCCATGAATGAAAAAGCAAAAGGCAATAGCCTTAGAAATCCAAAAGGCAACAGTGTGCTTTGACAATGCCTTGTCAAGGGCCCTAGGATGAAAGGAGACAAACAGTTGGTCAGACTGTCTGAAGGGTTTTGTCTTGTCTAAGTAGAACCTCTGTTACCTATGAACATCAAAGGAATGCAAAGTCCTTTCTGATGAGTTCTGTGGCTGAGGGTAAAAGACAGGTAAATTAATTGTCTGGTTTAAGGAAATGTCATTAACTACTTTAGTCATGAATGAAAGGGTTAGTTCTGAGACAAACCCTATCTTTATGAAAAACAAGATAGGGAGGAGAAGCCATAAGGGCTTGGATCTCAGAGACCTTCCTGGCAGAAGTAAAGGCCACTAACAAGACTTGTTTTCCATGTACAGAATTTAAGAAAGGATGAATGAGCTAGCTCAAAAGGGGCCAATGTAACCTTTTCCAGCACAAAGGTAAGGTCCCAAGGAGGAGGGACCCTTTTCTGAAACAGCTTCACGTCCAACCTGGAAGATAGAGGTGGACTCATGGGAAGGCAAGCAGAAATAGCAAACAGGTGTATTTTCACTGAGGAATAAGTCAACTCTGAATGTAGAAACTCACACAGGTAAGAAAGGACCACTAGAACAGAATCTTGAAGGGGGTCCCATTTTCTCTTGAGGCACCAATGGGAGAATCTTTTACATTTTAATAAATAGTTTCTGCTGGTACTTGGTTTCCTGGCCTCCTGCAGGACATTGAGTAAGTCCTCTGAATATAGGTGCCTAAAGGGGATCAGAACTCTATCACCCACACTGTCAGTTTGAGATTGAGATGGTGGGGATGAATAAGGGATTCCCTGTCTTGTGTGAGTAGGTCGAAGCAGTGAGGTAACCTGTGGTGACTGCCCTGGGCTAGAAGGTAGAGTAGGGGAAACCAATGCTGTCTTGGTCAGAAGGGAGTTACCGGCAGGATTTTTGGTTTGTCCTTCTGTATTTTCAGGAAGACTTTGTGGATCAAAGAAACTGTAGGGAAGGCATAAAGCAACATTCCCTCTCATGAAAAGGAAAAGGTGTCCACCCTCCAGGCTTGTGGATGGGGAAGCCTTGTGCAAAAGAGGGGCATTTGTCTGTTCTGGGAGGAGGCAAACAGATCTGCCTGAGAAATACCCCACATTTGAATTAGACCCAGAAATACCTCCCTGTAAGCATCTATTTATGGGAGGGTGTTAAAGGTCTGCTCAGGGTGTCTCATAACCCATTTTCTTCTGATGGGATGTAAACTGCCTGCAAGTGAATATGTAGTGCTGCTGCCAGGGACTAGATTTGAACAGCAAGACTGCAGACAGGGTAAGACTTAGTTCCTTCCTGATTGTTTATATATCACAGGACTGGCATGTTGTCTGTGATGACCTTCAGGGTGCCTGGCAGAAGAATCTCTTGAAAGGTCTGTATTGCCAAGGAAAGGGCCCTTAGCTCTTTTAGGTTGATGTGGTCCTTCCTTTCTTAAATGGACCACTCCCCATGAATTTTGTGCTGAGTATTGGCATGGTGTAGGATAGCCCCCTAACCTAGATCTGATTCGTCTGTGTAAAGATACTGTTTGGGTGAAGGGATGTGCAAGCATACCCCTTGATTGAGGGTAATGGTAGCAATCCATCAGGAGAGCTCCCTTTTTAAAAAGGGATGAAGAGGAAGTTGTGTTTCTAAGGGATGAGAGTGCTGGTTCCAAGAATTTCTCAAGAGAGGGATCATTGGAATCAAGGAAGCCATGTATCCTAGGACTCTGAGAAACTCCCTGGTTGAGACAGCTGGTAGAGGTAGCAGGGAGTGGAAGAACTGAGTAAGAAATTCCACTTTCTGGGGAGGGGCAAAGATTGACATCAAATCTGCCTTATCCTGCACCGCAGAAAAACAAGATCTTGGGAAGGAGATATTGGGGACTTTAGGCAAATTCACTGTGAAGCCTAGGCTCTGCAAAAACTTGCAAACCATGTCCAAGTGTTGGGACAAGTTGAGAGGATTTTGGTGCAGAATAAGGAGGTCGTCCAAGTAAGGATAAATTTGTATGCCCTGCAGTCTGCAATGTGCAATGATTGGGGCTAGACACTTTGTGAATACCCTTGGAGCCGTGGAGAGCCCGAAGGGTAAGGCAGAAAATTGAAAATGTGAAGAACCCACTGAGAAACTTAAAAATTTCCTGTAAGTGGGATGAATAGGGATGTGAAGGTAAGCATCCTTTAGATCCACGGAGACCATGAAGGCTTGCTGACGAATAAGGGGAAGAAGGTGCTGTAATGTGAGCATTTTGAAGGAAGGCACCTTGAGGAAGAGATTGAGGTGGGATAAGTCGAGTATGTGTCTCCAAGGACCATCTTTTCTTGGAACCAAAAACATCCTGGAATAAAACCTCTTGGCTAACTGATCCTCTAGTACTTGTTGTATAGTTCCCTGAGAGAGGAGTTGGCTCAGGATAGTGGGAAAACGTGGAAGCTAATTGGGTGGAATTGCCCACCAAGTCATGAAGTATCCCCTCTCGATGATGGAGAGCACCCACGTATCTGTGGTGATTTTCTGCCAGGAGGGTAGGGAAAGGGTTAGGCGTAGGGATAAGGGAATGGAACTGGGCAAGGGAAGAGAGTCACAGTGGAGGAGCTCTATCTGGGTCTAGCTGCCTCCAAAAGGAAGAAGGTGTGGGGGTGGTAGAAGATCTAGGAGCAGACTATTTCCTATAATATCTTCGTGCCCTGGACTGAGTTGCAGAGGGATGAGAGGACTGCCTCTTGACAAAGTTAGGCTTTTGAGGGCAATTTCTATGGAATCTGGGAACAGGTGAAACCAGTAAAAGTTTAAGATTTTACCTTTTTCCTGCATAGACTTAAGTAGCTCTGCAGAGGCAGCTCCAAATAGGGCTTTGTTGTCCAAAGGGGCATCTAACAACTTAGCTTGGACACCCAAAGGTAAAGGCTGAAGTTTCAACCATGTAAACCTCCTTAACACAGAACCAGAAGCAGCAGACTTTAAAGAAGCTTCTACAGCATCACAGCTGCACTTAATAGAGTGTCTAGTCACTTGAAAAAGTGTGGACAGAAGGGTACTCAGTTGGGCCTTAGTTGGTGAGTCTGGAGCCTCAGACAGAAGAGTAGAGCCCTTAGTCAGGGAATCTAAAGCAAACTTAGCCATGTGGGTCTGATAATTAATAGCTCTAATGGCCAAGGTGGAAGAAATATATACTTTCTTCCCCAACCTGTCCATAAATTTACTGTCTTTATCAGTAGGGAAAAGGGAAGAGGAAGGTAGTTGCCTAGAGGACTTATCAGCTGACACTGCAATGACTGCAGGGTCTGCTGTAGGGTTCTTGAAAAGGTACTCCTCCTTAGCAGACACTTTATAAAATCTGTCTGGTCTCTTAGAAGCAGGAGGCTGTAACTCTGGGCTCTGAGAGGCAGCAAAAAAGCATCCCAGAATGCTGGAAGTAAAGGTGGGACTGCAGATGGTGAGGGCCGCTCCATCTGCAAGAGCTCAAAGTATCTCTTTTTTGTCTCAGAAACATCCGAGAGCTCCAATTTGAAATGTTGTCTAGGCAGGGAAATGATATCCCCAAAGGAGAAATCTTTTCCAGGGGAGTCAGGCGTGAGGGACTCTTCTTCTGGAGTTACGAAATCGAAATCCTTAGGGGATTCAATCTGAGAACAGTAAGTTAAAGACTCTTTGAGGAGGAAGACTCTTCCTCAGACAGTACCTGTGGAACAACTGGTAGACCTGATTGGGGAATCTGGGTCTGGAGAACCTGAAAGGACTTGAACAGAGTCTGGGAAAAGGTCTCCCAGGGTGGATTAGGGTTTTTTTGTGCTGTTTCTCCTCCTGTTTTCTTTTTAAAGAGGTAGAAGGAGCAGTAGTAGGCCTGGGTGCCGACGTTATAGTGGATGGCAAGGCAGAAGTAGGCCTTCAAAGCCACAAGCCGTGGTTCCTCCTCACCATTCGGCTCTGATGGTTGACAAACCTAAGAGGAAGTACTCTGGGTATCCGCTGAACCGGCTTCCAGGTTGCAGCAAAATACCTGATGTCTGGAGCAATCCTAGGCTGACACTCACCTCGAGAATCTCACTGGACAACAGAGGCACAGCTTGGGCGTCGGGCCTTCTTCCTAGGCCGCTCCTCAGAGGTGCTCGCTCCACCGTTCATTCCAGATGCCAAACGTCGGAGACACTGATTCTCCAAATAAAGATTTAAGGCCGGCAGACAGCTTCTAAGGGCTTTGGGAACAAAAGATTGGCAAATGTCACAGGACTTGTAATCGTGACCACCCGCCAGATAAAATAAGCACTGCTCGTGCGTGTCCTTATGTGGAATTTGTCTTCCACAAGCACACTTTCCCTTTCTTGATGACATGTATGTCTGAAAAAGGCAAAGAAGCAAAAAAAAAATCCCACAAGGGTACTTATCTCAGTATGGACAGCAGGAAAACGATTGAAAACAGGTGGCAGAAGTTGAACAAACGCTGGATTTCTGAGGCTGGCGAGTGGACATCACTGCGACAGAAAAGTTTTGAGTTGGGTATGTACAGACGTCACAGATATAGCCTACATCAGTTTATGGCCCCTACATGCAACATTGCATGTACCCCTGTTTCTAAGGCTTTGGTATACTGACCAGATGTCCAGTGCTGCAGGCAGCAAACTCCCTATGGTTATGAATACTGCAACATGAGAATAGAAGGACATCAAACATTTCCATGATGTCACAAGATTATACATTAATTGCGGCTTGACCATAAGAACTAGAGACATGAACTGGGATGACATGCTCTCACTATAACATTGCGTTCTCCATAAGAAAACCTAAAAAATGTGTTTTCCCTTAATGATATTTAGAAATGCACCCATCAGGACGACATTGGTTGCAGACAATGCTCAGAACACTACTTCATTGACCATAAAATTTTTCGTTACTTACGTATTATCGCAACCACATTTGTAAGCTGGTAGATATCGCTGCTTGAAAACATTTTCTCTCATTTAAATGCAAGACTGAAATCAGCACAAAATTTCTGTCCAGTACAATGTTACATAGCTTTACTTCCGTTGCGATAATACGTAAGTATCGAAATCTTAAATAACACTTAGGTACAGTCAAGGAAAAGAAGGTGCTAAGAACTATAAAGTACAGTACAATTTCTGACCTGGTTTACAGTTGGGGGGAGGGTCCGTGAAATGCGTGCTTGCTGATATACCAACCAGTATTATTAAAAAAAATGTTCCCGTGGTGTGATGGCCAAACCTAATATATTAAAAAATATAATGCCCGTTTTACATTACACTGACATGAGTAGCAGTAATGTGAGTGGGAAGAGGGATAGAAATGAAACTGCCAGTAGGGCTCAGTCAGAACCCAGAAAATTACTAGAGGTATGGAAGCAGAAGAGAGGCGGCAGGCATATGGAAATCCAAGTATATTTTCCTAAAATAGCAGCTATTCAATTCAAATGGTAATATACGATAATGTAACTCATTGCACACAAAATAGTTTTAGCCAAGGACAGCAACTCAGCCAATTAAAAACAATTCAGACTTCGAGTAATCCTTTGAACAGTACAACAGCAGCCGATCCAATTGAACAGTGCGTGTGTAATTTTCACGGTTATTTAACTTCCTGAATGTAAGACCAACAAACTTTATTGCTGTTAATACAGACGTTAAATTACATATTAAGCTAATTCCCACACTCCTTTTCAGGTCAACATAAGTATTAACGCAACCGCGAAAATGTGGTTGCGATAATACGCAAGTACCAATTTTTCTAACCCTTTTTTATGAGGGGTTATTTCATTTTCTTTTCTTTAACATTTGTTATCCTGGTAAGACCACTGAATGTAAGTGTCCCTTTTTAAGGATAGTCTGGGTGCACAGTCTGTCTCTTGACTTATTCAGAGTCACAATATGAAATGGATTCAAACCTTGTACCTAGCAAACAGGAAACAGCTTGTTAACACCTCAAGAGTTTTAATCCCCTGTACTAACTGCCAGACTACCAAAGCCCATTCTAGAAAGTACAGTTTTGTACCTACCATAAATGTAGATGTCCGAACTGGATAGCATCTGCAGTCATAACAAGTGGGTTGTCCTGTCGTCAGGCAGCCCTGCAGTCGGCCGGATTCCAAAGTCCGGGTCCGGCTTCGGCTGATGTCGCACTCCACCCGACGTCATCTCTGCTGGTCTTCGGGTATAAAAGCATCAGCCGACGCCATTTTCCTCAGTGTTTCTTGCCCCAGATGCCAGTAGCCCTCTTGCAGGGTAAAATTTGGATAGATGCCAATGTTTCCAAATAGATAGAGGTAAACACAACAATAAGCATATATGTACATATATACAAACAAATACACCATAAAAGACTCCCCCCCAACAGCTAGCTATTAGGAGGGTAAACACCCTAGGAGTACCACAGAGGGGAAGGAGGGAGGGTAATCCTGACTGCAGATGCTATCCAGTTCGGACATCTACATTTATGGTAGGTACAAAACTGTACTATGTCCTTCATGGATGCATCTGCAGTCATAACAAGTGGGTAGAATACCATAGCCAACTAGCGGAGGAGGATAAAGGTAGATTATGGTGTGTTTAAGATCCCTTGCAGTACAGCAGTGGCAAACCCTGCTCGGGATCTGGAATAAAGAGGCAAATTATAATGCTTGGCAAATGTATGCACGGAGGTCCAAGTAGCCGCCTCAATAATGTCTTTGGTTGCCACTCCTCGTAAGAAGGCTGTGGTAGTGGCTGTTGCCCTTGTAGAATGAGGTCTTATGTTCTGTGGAATTGGTTTTCCATGGAAGGAGTAACAGTATCGTATGCAATTTCCTATCCATTTGGAGATTGTCTGTTTGGAAATAGCTTTTCCTTCCCTTCCTGTTGCATAGGCTACAAAAGTTGGTCAGTCTTTCTGCTATTTTTCGCTCTGTCCAAGTAGTAGCGTAGCTGTCTATGTACATCCAAGGTATGCAGTATTCTTTCCCTCTGTTTTGTGGGTTGGGAAAGAAGGAAGGTAGGTGGATTGCCTGGTTTAAAGATACTCTGGATACCACCTTAGGCATAAATGTAGGATTAGTCCTCAAGGACACTCTATCTTGGTGGAAGATTAGGAAGGGTTGCACTGCCATTAAGGCCTGTAGTTCTGAAACCCTCCTTGCTGAAGTAATTGCCAGTAGGAAAGCAGTTTTCCATGACAGGTGTTGTAGGTCTGCTGTTGCTGCTGGTTCAAAGGGTGCTAGTGTCAACTTTTCTAGCACAAAGTTTAAGTCCCAAGCTGGTAATGGTGGTTTTCTTGGAGGTTTTACATTCTTGATTCCTCTGAGGAACTGCCTGAGCAAAGGGTGAAAAACAGGAGGATCAAAGCTGTATTCTGCTGAAATAGCTGATGCATGTATCTTGATGGAGGAGTAGGACAGGCCTGAATGGAGAAGTTCGGCCAGATACTCCAGAATGTTAGGCATATCTATGTTTGACACATCTTTTCCTCTTTCGGTACTCCAAATGACAAACCTTTTCCATTTTCCAGCATAGTTCTTTCTTGTTGAAGGTCTGCGTGCTTCAAGAATAATGTCTTTAACTCTTTGGGAAAGTTCTGGATTAGCTGCTGCTATGTGATGTTCCATGCAGTCAGTTGCAGCGTGTTTAGGTTTGGGTGTATGGTGCTGTAGTTGTTGTGGGTTAACATCAAAGGCATCAGGGTATTGGCCACATGTTGTTCGAGACATGCTCTTCAGTAGTGGGTACCAGTGTTGTCTTGGCCAGTTTGGGGCTATCAGGATTATCCTTGGACGTTCTTCCTTGATTTTTAGTAGTACCTTGTGTATCAAAGGAAGAGGAGGAATGCATATGCTGTTAGGCCTTTCCAGTTGAAGGAGAGTGAGTCCACTTTCCATGCTAGTGGGTGGAATGTCCTTGTGCAGAATTTTTTGAGCTGGTGATTGAGAGGTGATGCGAATAGGTCTGTGGCATTCCCCATTTCTTTGAGATGGTCTTGAAGATGTCCGGGTGCAGCTTCCATTCGTGGGCATCCGAAGTGGTTCTGCTTAGTATGTCTGCTAGAGTATTGTCTTTCCCCGGTACAAATATTGCCTGTAACTGAATGTTGTAGCTGAGTGCCAGGGTCCACAGCTCCAAGGTCATTCTGCATAGGGGGTATGAATGAGTGCCTCCCTGTTTGTTGATGTACCACATGACTGTGGTGTTGTCTGTCCTTATCATCAACTGGCCCTCTTTGAGGAATGGTTTGAACTTTTGGATTGCCAGTTTTACTGCCAGCATTTCTTTTAGATTGATGTGCAGGTGAAGTTGATCCTGTGTCCACAATCCTTGCACGCATTTGTCCAGCATGTGGGCCCCCCATCCTAGGTCTGAAGCGGCTGTTGTGATGGTCTGGCTTGGTTGACATCTGCGGAAGGGCAGGCCTGGGTTTGACTGGCATGCCTGAGCCCACCATAGGAACTCCTGTTTTAAGCATGGAATTAGTGGGATTTCTGTTTCTAGACTGTGTCTGTGTTGGGACCATAAATTCTTTAGGTACCACTGTAGTTTTCTCATATGTAGTCTGGCAAATGGGACCAAGATTATGCATGATGCCATGAAGCCCAAGGCCTGTAGAAATTTTCTTGCTGTTAACTTGTTCAGTTTTGTTAGTGCCAAGAAGTAAAGAGGAAGTTCTTTTGTTTTTCTGTAGTCAGGAATGCCATTTGTTGTACTGTGTCCAATTCGCCCAAGAATGTCCTTGTTTGGGATGGTATCAGCCTTGACTTTTGTAAATTGACTGTGTATCCCAGTCCTTGTAGCAAGTAAATGACCCTTTGTAAATCTGTTGTCAGCTTGCTTTTGTTGTCCCCTTGTAGCAGGCAGTCGTCCAGGTATGGGTAAATTTGAATTCCCTGTAGTCTGCAATGGGCGATTACTGATGCCAGGCATTTTGTGAATACTCTGGGCAGTAGATAAGCCAAAGGGCAATGCTGAGAATTGATAGTGCTCTGATCCTGCAAGAAATCTGAGGTATCTTCTGCAGATTGGTCGAATTGGGACGTGCAGGTATGCCTCCTTGAGATCTAGAGTTACCAGCCAAGACTCCTTGCCCAGCATGGGAAGAAGTTGCTGTAGGGTCAGCATTTTGAATTTTGGGACAATGATGTATGTATTTAAGGTGGACAGGTCGAGAATTGGTCTCCAACTTTTTCCTTTCTTGGAACTAGGAATAGTCTGGAGTAGAAACCCTTTCCTTGTTCTGCTGTTGGCACTCTTTCCACAGCTCTCATGTTTGCTAACTCCATTATCTGGCGTAGAGCCTCTGTTTTTTGATTTGGAGGTAGATTTGGCATTCCTCTTGACTGGTAAAGTGTGGAAGTGAAACCGTAACCTTGATCTATGGTTTGTAAAATCCACTTGTCTCTTGTTATGTAGTGCCAGTTCTTTGAAAATAAGGTTAACTTTCCGCCTAGAGGAGCTGCTATTTGTTCCCTGGTAGGCGGATTTAGGATTAAGTCACTGTGGTTGTGCTGATGTAGTGGCAGTGGCTGTGTCTGTGCCTCTGTTGTTACCTTGCCACTGTCGTCCTCTGTAGGCACCTCCTCTGGGTTGGTTTCTGCCTCTGGAACGGCTATTCCCGCCCCCTTGAAATTTTGTGGAGTCAGGGAAGGACCAATTTTGGCAGGCCAGTTCCTGCTAAACCTTGGGGTTGAACCTGCAGGAAATCTTTAACAGTTTGAACAGATTTTGCCTTTTCTTCCATTTTCTTCATAACCTGCTGGGCAGGTGTACCAAACAAACTTGTCTTGTCCATAGGAGCATCTAGCAACTTAGCTTTAACATGATCCGTAAAGCTTGTTCCTTTAGCCATGCATGTCTTCTTATCACTGTGCCTGTCATGGCTGATCTAAATGAAGCCTCCAGTGCATCATAGCCACATTTTAAGGAATGGTTGCTAACCTGTTGTATGTTATTTACCATCTCTAATACATATTTCTTATCAAGAGATTCATCAGTAGTTAGCTTTTTAGTTAACTGATCAAGCATAAACTCTTGGTATTGTATCATGTGAAACTGACAGTTTAAAGCTCTAGCTGAGAGAGTAGCTGAAGTGTAGACCTTTTTACCCCATCTGTCTAGTGACCTTGCTTCCCTTTCAGAAGGAATAGGGTTTTTAGCTGTGGTTGAGGCTACTGCCTTGGGACCCTGGGATATAGTTTCTGGGTCTGCAAGAGGGGCCTTGTAAAGGTGGTGATGAGTATCTGGCACCCTGTAAAATCTGTCTGGTTTGGCAGGGGCTGGGGGTAAAGAATCTGGAGCGGAGCAAACATCATTGAAAGCATCATCCACCACAGAAAGAACAGGAGGTATAGCTAAGGGCCTGTGCTGTGGGAGGTGGAGAAAGGTCCTAAGTCTTTTTCTGGAGTCTGAAAAATCCTGTTGCTGCCATTGGAACTGTTCTCGCATGGCATGCAAGGTTTCCCCAAAGGAGAATTCTTCTGGTGGGGAAGCAGCTGGAATGGATTCTTCAGCATCAGAATCTTCAAAATTGGAGAAGGGAGCCTCAGGCTGGTCAGTAATGTCTGATTCATCAGCAGAATCATCAGAAGACACTGGCTCAGGGGGCTCTGCCCTAGGTCTCTTCTCTGGGGCTGAGAGGCCCTGTCTGGGTGAGATTGAGATCCTCTAATTAAAGAAATTAAATCTTCTGCCAAGGAAAGCATTTGAGAACTAGAAGAGGGCCTGGATGAGGGGGTTTAACAGGCACTGATTTAGTAGTCTTGGCTGCTTTAGCCCTGGCGAAGGCCTTAATGGACATGGCTGCTGGAGGCCTAGCAGCACCACGTGCTGGGGTAGAGACATCCAAGGGATGGTGTCTGATAAGCCAACCACCGTAGTGGGTAAAATTTCTGAGGTCGATTCAAGAATTGTAGCAGGGGCCTCAGTTGTAAGAATAGGTTCAGCTGTACTTTGAGCAGTTTTCTCGGTTTCGCCGAAACCGAGACACTCGCGTTTGCTTTGTCGTGGTTTCGCCGAAACCGCGGACCGCGAGTGTCGGTCTTTATCTTTGCGCTTTTGAAGATTGGGTAGTCGGAGGATCCCACCGCATAATGTACGCAAAATCAGTACCGAAAAACTGTTCTGCAAACTCCGACCGACGCCTAAGCGCTCGTCGGTTGAAAGAGGCACAGGCCGAACAGGCTGCTACGCCGTGGGCTGGGCCTAAACAAGGCAGACAGTAAGAGTGGAAATCTTTATGAGGTATTTGTTTCCCACAGGTTAAACAATTGTTAACTTTTTCTGACATCGGCTGAGGCAAGAAAGAGTCCCCAACGGGGTACTTAGCTTTAGAAGTCTTCGAAGTAGTATTCGGTAGAAGTAATCTCTGGATCCGACCGACCGGCACTTGCGAACAGCTTCTGCTTCCGGCGCCACGCGGCAAGAAAGACTGAGGAAAATGGCGCCGGCTGATGCTTTTATACCCGAAGACCAGCAGAGATGACGTCGGGTGGAGTGCGACATCAGCCGAAGCCGGACCCGGACTTTGGAATCCGGCCGACTGCAGGGCTGCCTGACGACAGGACAACCCACTTGTTATGACTGCAGATGCATCCATGAAGGACATCAGATAACTGCTGGGAGGATACAGAAATCACTGGAAGAGTACAGCAGCCTTATACAAGGTAACAAGAGGAAAAAAATGATTCACTACTGCCACAACTTCAGACTCTATGTGCCTTGAAGTGCTCATGTATTGAAATTACACATTGTAACATGCAATACATTGTCTAAACCAGTATCTTGGGGAAACCTGCCAGGCTCCCAGTATTTTATATGAAAATTTTGTCTGGTACAATTCATAAATCTCCAGCAAAAATGTATTTCAAAGAAACTTGCAGAAACTGTCATTAGAAACTGCAATCTGTACAGTGTGTAAATTTGTATCTGATAACCATATGAAAATGCTGTAATCGTATAACCATCTATTAATATTGTGCTCATTATTGGGGGGGACTTTACCACCCAAGCTGAATAATGCAATAATATTCACTGTGGATGTTTTCAATAACTGTTTAAATGTTGTGTCATCCTCGCTGGATATTTTTCTCCTGTGATCTTAGCTTGAAAATAGTCTCTGCCTAGTCAGACTTTCCTGGTCAACAAACACTATACACGAATAAATGACTGGATAAAAAAAATACTCAAAATAACCAGCCAGCAAAGCTGAGTTCATTTAGAAGGTATGTGGCATAAAAGTGAAACAGTTTCTCAAAGGCAGTGTCTATTAAACAAAGAATCACCAGCTAAAATAAATAACAAGACACCTGACAACACTGGACCTGAAAAATAAATTCCAAGAATATGGGGTGATGAACAAGAAATACTCTGAAACTGAGTTAAAACGGTACAGGTTTTGACTTAATTTTTGTTTACAACAGTAACAGATAAAAAGTATGCTGCTTTTTTACTGTTAAAATAATGCCTGCGACTTAAAATTGGCAAGATTTAGCACATCATACTAACCTGAGGCTGGTAACCAATCACAGTGATACATCGTGGATCTACAAAAGTTATGACTCCATCGGAATTATGTCGAGACAAATATTCAGTAGGTACTGCGAGAGAATTCATGTCCATTGACATTGGAGAACTGGTAACCTAATAAAGAAATAAAAATTGGTTACATGTGTATGTGTTTTGCTGAAAAATATCTCTAGTCCTGCACAACTTTTAAAATAATAAATTAAGGCTTGGAAGGATAAGTCTGCTTGATTCTGAACCGCATCAAAATCAACAAACCAAATTACTGCTGAAAGAAGCAAGTCTGCCTTACCTTGGATCTGAAGCCCATATAAAGTAACTGCAGCAAAAACAAATAGGAACTAACGTGGGCATACTCTTTGTGCTAGGAGATAACTGCATAATGCTGCTTATACAAGTAAATAACATCTGTTACAACCAACACCAGAAAAATAAGTTATGCACCTACCATAACATTCCATGTGAGTTGTCCTTCATCTCGCCTTCCTTCTTGCTGGATGGGTTCGGAGCCGATCCTCGGCTCCCACTCGACCACTTACTATAGCTCGAGAGCTCTTTACTGGCTCGAGGCTAACCCTTATCCCAGAATGCCCAGCGTCAGCTACACAGATCTCGTTTGAGATAGCTCACACTAAACATAATTATAAAAAACAATCCATTAATAGAACTCGATATACAGTTAATTGCCATGGTTTGGTTGGGAAGCAACTAATAAAATAAATTAGCCAGTGAAACCATTTAGAAACTCCTCTCAATCCTCGAGGAAGGGGGACCGAGGGTGGGACGCAAGAAGGAAAGCGAGATGAAGGACAACTAACATGGAACGTTATGGTAGGTGCATAACTTCTTTATGTTAGGTTGTCCAATCTCGCCTTCATTCCTGCTGGATGAGACCGCATCCCTAGCACCTCAATCCTGGGTGGCTCATTGGAAGATACTCTTTAGAACCGTGGAACCAAAGGAAGCCCTGCCCCGGGAGACCACATCTACTTTGCAATGAGAAATGAATGTATGAGGATCTGCCCAAGTAGCTACTGCACAAACTGAATCTATGGGCAATCTAGGTTGAAACGCTACAGAAGTAGCTAGTGTCCTGGTTGAATGACCTTTGGGTTTTGTTGGAAGATCTTTTTGTCGCAAATGGAAGGTATGGGCTATGGTGTCTGATAACCATTTTGACAATGTTAATTTAGAAACTGGAAGGCCTTGTTTTTGTTAGCAAATGAAAGGAAAAACTGATCTAATTTTCTCATCTCTCTAGTTCTATGGAAATAGAAATGCAGTTGTCTATGCACATCCAACTGGTGTAATCTGTATTCTGCCTTATTGGAATGATAAGGGAGAAAGACAGGAAGGTCAATGGATTGATTCAAATTGTGTTCTGTAGGTAGAAAAGACGGATTGGTTCTCAGAGAAACTCTGTCTTTGTGAAAAACTAGGTATGGAGGGCGAACACTTAGTGCATGAAGTTCTGAAATATGTCTGGCAGAAGTAATAGCAACTAAGAAAAGAGTTTTCCAAGAGAGAAATTACAAGGAACATGATGCTGCTTGTTCAAAGGGTGGCAGTATCAAGGAGACCAGAACCAAATTGAGATCCCAAGGTGGAAGGGACTCTTTTACTGGGGGTCTAAAGATATACCTCTCATAAAGGCCTTACAGAGTTTGTGAGACATTATGCTGGAGTGAGAAACTCCGACATGAACATTTGAAATGGCAGCTAATTGTACTCTGATGGTAGCAGCTGCTGCACCAGAATGAAACAGTTCTAATAAGAAATCCAAAATCTCGTGTACAGGAGCTGTAAAAGGATCTAAATTCCTGGATTCTACCCACTAAGAGAATCTTTTCCATTTGCTAGCATAGACTTTCCTTGTATTTGTCTTATGAGTGGAAACAATAATATCACGCACTGTTGGGGAAATACTGGGGAGCCTGGCTAGGATTGCAAGTGGAGTAACCAAGCTGTGAGCTTGAGAGTTGTTGTAGCCCGCCGGACTGATCAATTAAGAGGTCAGGTATTGGGTCCAAAATCCAAGGCTGGGCTAGAAGGTGGGGGTGAAGGAACGGAAACCAAATCTGTCAAGGCCAATAGGGAGCAATGAGGATCATTTTGCAACCCAATGATTTTGCTTTCAGAATGACTTTTGGAATTAAGGGAAAGGGGGGAAATGCATAAAGGAGTCCCTGAGGCCAATCGTGGACTACAGCGTCCCTGGGTGACTGACCTGGAGGAGGAACAAGGGAGAAGTAGCTACTGCATTTGTTGTTGAGGGGAAAGGCAAAGAGATTGCGCTGCAAGGCTGGTCCCATTTGCAGAAAATAAGATCCACAATTTCCTGTTTCAGAGACCACTCGTGAGGCATGAGGATCGCCCTGCTGAGCCTGTCCGTTATTACGTTGGATGTCCCTGGGATATGTGTTGCTGTCAGAAAACGTTGGGAGGAAATCGCCCGTTGCCACAGCCTGAGGGTCTCTCGGCACAAGGGATAGGACCTAGTTCTGCTCTGTTTGTTGATGTACCAAACCACTGACATATTGTCCATCTGTATTGCAATAGTCCTGGCAGGGAGAGAGACCTGAAGAGCTTGCAACGCTAGCAGCACTGCTCTCATCTCAAGGACATTGATGTCCAAGTGGTACTCGTGAGGTTGCCAAGTGCCTTGGACTGTCTTTCCTAGATAATGCCCCCCCCCCCACCCTATCAGGGAAGCGTCCGTGGTCACTGTGGTGACCGGATGGGGTTCCATGAAAGGTCTGCCCTGAGTAACTAGTGGGGAGGCCATCCACCAGGAAAGGTGTCTTTTGCAAGATTCCGTAATTAACATCATATGAGACATGGGTAATTCCTGGAAGGACCATTGTGTGAAAAGAAGCCACTGAAGGATTCTCATGTGAAAGCATGCTAAGGGAAATAGAAGAATGGCTGCTGCCATGGACCCTAGAGCTTGAAGAACATATTTGACTTGAATTCTTTTGCTCCTCAGGAGAAGTTACACCTGTTTTCGAATAATGGAAACTTTCCTGAGGCAATTTTACAATAATTTTTCTTGTGTTTAGTTCTGCTCCTATGTATGTAATAGATTGACAGGGCAACAAGGCAGATTTTTCGAAGTTTATTATGATGCCTAGTTGAGCAGAGGATGTGATGGTATAATCTCGTGCCTCTATAAGTTGTTGCCTGGTGGCAGCAGTGAGGAGCCAGTCGTCCAGATAAGGAAACACTTGGAATCCTAGACGTCTCAGGTGAGCCATGACTACTGCCATGCATTTGGTGAACACCCTGGGGGCTGTGGTGAAACCAAAGGGCAGAGCTCTGAATTGGTAATGACTGGCCCCTAGCCGGAAGAGTAGAAATCTCCTGGACCGTCTGCCCATTTTTATATGATAGTACACATCCTGAAGATCTATGGAACACGTCCAATTGTCCTGACCCAGAAAAGGGAGAATGGACTGCAGTGTTACCATCCGGAACTTTTCTTTTTGTACAGATTTGTTTAATCTGCTGAGATCCAGAATTAGTCTCCAGTCTCCTGTCTTTTTGGGCACTAAAAAGAATCTTGATTAAGTTCCGGATCCTACTTGATCTGAGGGGACTTCCTGGATGGCTCTTTTTTCGAGCCGTCTTGAAACTTCTGTGACTGCATGATCCCTTAGATTGGGTGGAACATCTGGGATGGGTTTTTTGAAACAAAAGGGGGATGATGAAAGGGAATCATGTAACCTCCAGATATAATGGCTAGTACCCATTTGTCTTTTGTAATATTTTGCCAGGTGATTGGGTACAATGAAAGCCTTCCCCCAACTGCCTCCAGAGTTGAGCAGTTGGGCATCCCTTCAGGGATTTTGATAGGGTTTGGTAGAGAAAGTATCTCTGTCACCCTGATTTTGCGTATCCCATCTGCCACAAGGGCGGCGTCTGCCATTGTTATTATTTCCCCCTCTGCCCCTGGGGGAAAAATCACCACATGCATCAGGCAAGGGTCCCTGGGATTTTTGAAACCACATCTTTCCACCCTTCTGACCCTTAGGGTATGGTCTGGTAGGAGTGGAAAAACGGACTCCGACATCAGAGGTGTCTTGCCTTCCTGCTGGCACCTGGTAAGCATGTCTTTCACCTAAGGCCCAAAGAGAGAGGAGCCATCAAAGGGGGTATTGGTGAAGGACGCTCTGAAAGGTTCCGCAAACTGACACAGCTGCAGCCAAGAATGTCTCCTAAGAGCCACTCCTGATCCTGCAGCTCTACTCACTCCATCGGCTGCGTATGAAATAAGCCTAATGGAGGAGTTGACTTTAAGAGTCACCAGCTGGGTAGCTACCTTAGCTGAAGCTCCCTTAGCTTATCTCCAAGCTCTTTTAGGAGATCCCTCTGAAGCCTAGTAAAATGGGAAAGATAGTTCAGGGACCTAAAAGAGAAGGTCGCTGATGAAAACATCCGCTTCCCATATCTGTCCATCGTAAGAGAGTATTTATTCAGTGGATGAACAGATGAGGAGATTTCAGCTAACTTTCTCTTTGTGGCTGCTGCTACCTCCATCGCATTAACTGGGAAACCTTTAGTTAAGAATTGTTCGTCTTTGGGAGCTGTAATGAATTTATTGGGTCTCCTTGGGACAAGTTCCATGGAATCTGGAGCTGACCAAGCCTTTCGAGACATTACAGACATGAGTGGATTAAAAGGTGGAGACACCCAGGAGGTGGAAGGTCGGGAACCAAATACGTTCAGGTATACAGACTCGTCCTCAGATGGGGCAAGGGAAGCCAAGCTACACCTCTGCCTGAGAATTTCAAGGATGTTCGAAAAGGAGACATCTTCAGAGGGGGACCTTGGGGACCCCTCCGATTCATCCAGGTCTGTATCTGAGGTGACAAGACTCAGGGGAGTCTTAGTGCTTCCTCTTGCACTTTTTCTTCTGGAAAGCCTGCTCAGAATGCTCTGGGGAGGTGACTCAGGGGAGTCTTAGTGCTTCCTCTTGCACTTTTTCTTCTGGAAAGCCTGCTCAGAATGCTCTGGGGAGGTTTTGGAAGAAGAGGATTCACCCAATGGGGTGTCCTGGGGCATAGGTTCACTACGCTTTGGGGCTGGAGGAGTAGCAGAGGTTGTCACAGGCACTGAGGGGGACGGAGCCAATAGTGGAGCCATCTGTGGGGACAGCACTCTCCTCATGACTTCAAAGGTGCTGCGGTCTCAACACAAGGAGGGCTCCAGCTCCGAAGAGACAGGAATCCCACCCTGTGCCGAGGGCGACAGCTCCGAGGCAGATGTGGGAGCCGAGCTCAACTGACCCGAAGCTCTGAGAGGGAGAGCGAGGTCGGAGAGGGGTCCAATGCCACTTCCCCCCCTCGGAGCCGATGAGAGAGCTTCGATGCCCAGATACCTCGACGGGAGGAAGAATCGAGGTAATCAAAGCCAACATCGGAGCCAAAGGGGATGTCATCGGAGCCGAAGTAACCACTATCGGCGTCCACGGACTCCGGCTCCGAACTAAGCATAGTCAGAGGAGGAATAGAAATCGAAGTGGATGGAGCCGCAGCCTGTTGAGGCGGGCTTGAAAGCATTTTAGCAAGGGCCTGTGACTCCAGCAACCTATTGACCACTCTCTCCACATCCTGATCCGATAACCTCGAGGATCGAGAGGAGTGGGAAGATGAGCGATGACTGGACTTACTTTGAAGTAAGGGTGATTGTGGCACCGAGGGAATCGGCTCCAATAAAGGAGACCTAGCTCGTCTGTGGCTCTGAGACGGCTCTGAAGTAACAATTGGAGCCAACGGAGGGATAGCCTTGTTGGTGCTAGATGGCACCAACACACTTGGTTTTTCAAGCTCACAGATCAGTTTCGAGCTTGAAGCCGACTGCTTGACTGGTTTCAATGGTTTCACTGGCTGTGATGCTTTAGCCGGAGAATCCAGTTTTAACAAACCATGGAGGATAAGCTTGTTTTTCCACTCCTGCAGGACCCCTGGACTAAAGGCATGACAAATAGCAGAAGAGTCCTGCAGGTGAAGAGCCCCCAAGCAGTAAACACAACTAATGTCCCCATCTGTCAGAGACATCTTCTGACAGCATGAGTCACACTTTTTAAAACCAGAGGTTTTAACTTCCTTAGACATTTTACAGAAAGACAAACTACACCAGCAACTAAAAATTAATGAAGACCTTAAAGGAGAGCCTCTAACTTAAATGGCTGTCCTTAAGGGGGGGGGGACTCTTTAAGTTAAATGAGTTCAGGAAATAACAGAAGGCCTAGCGACTAAGGGGCGATGGCCAACACAGCACAAAAAAACACAGCAAGGATGACATAAGGGGTTTAACAACAAAAGAAACTTACAAACTACAACAAGAGAGAAAATATATATCAAAATTTAAACATAATATTAGAGTTGAACAGAGAAAAAAAAGTTATACTAAGCCTGAGCCAGTATGATCACAACCTCGCAGCTAAAGCGGCAAACGAGATCTGGATAGCTGACGCTGGGCATTCTGGGATAAGGGGTAGCCTCGAGCCAATAAAGAGCTGTCGAGCTATAGTAAGTGGCCGAGTTGGAGACAAGGATCGGCTCCGAACCCATCCAGCAAGAAGGAAGGTGAGATTGGACAACTTAACATCACATATTCTACAACTTTGTCTACCTAGATGACAAAAAATATCACCGAGTAGCAGCTGCTTGGTTTTAGGCTGATTTCTGAAAAATCAACACAGCAGAAAATTACTCAGAAAAGGAAATAAAAACACATCCTGAAAATGGTACAATTGCCTGAAGTGAAGGGGGAGGGAAAGAGGTTAAAGAATAGGGAAAAGTTTCCTTAAACTATTGAGTTCTGATTAAACTACAGCAGTTTAAGTTTTAGAGGTAACCTAAGCCTCTGAAGTGTTTACTACCAAAGCCAAATGCTACTTTACTTATAATATTACAAAAAAGTACAAAAACAACTACAGAAATAAAAGAAGATTCAAGATGAGGAAATCAACACATGCAGAAACCGGATGACCTTGCTGACAAGTAGTACAGTCTGTACTATCACAGCACTGCAAACATATTTGTGCTCTACACTTTAACATCAAAATGCATGTTTTCTAGAATCCATTTTTTCTCCAAGTAGTCAAAATACTTACTACAGCCAGACCACACAAATTAATGTGGTATAGAAGCCAGATTATAGTGGCTACAAAGACAATCTCAAAACACAGTAATGTCCATATATTTAAAGCCATAGAAATTCAATACCCAAATGATTCAACTCATTTCTGCATGTTTTATAATGCATCTTTACTTTAAATGCACATGCTAACTAGCAACATTTCATGTATAAACAAAAGTTCAGTTTACATATGCTATATACATTTATCATCATCATTTTTTCCAGTTTTGATCAACACGTTTTCATTCTCATTTATCTAATTTCTGCCAACCATCTAACACCACTATTCCTACTGAACATTGGTTTGTACACTTTGTTCCCACAACTACCACCCATTTAAATGCAATTTACTTCCATCCTCTGCTATGGATCTGTTTTCTAATTCTTTTATTTATTTCATAACATTCAACACCTCTTCTAGATTTGGTTTACTTTTCTTTTCCAATTTTTTGTGCTAGTTTTTTAGCTGCCAATATTAAGCTTATTGGCCCATGGCATTTTCAGCCCTTGGCACCAGCTTACAAAAAAGAAGGAAAAAACACTGTTTACTTACTCACTACTACTTGCTGCCCCAGTATTCATGAAAAAAAAATGCACTGTAGGAAGGTTTTAAATATACTTACGTCAGGGAAGTCCCAAAAACATATTTCCAATTCCCTCTCCCTTTGTCTTCATGCCTTCAGCAACTATTCACTACTTGTGGAAAAATATTATGTTATGGAGTCTACTTAAGAGTATTATGGATGGCATCTCTGGCACTTGTATGTGGTGGATCAGGCTAGCATTTGAAGGGTTTCAATCCCACCACTGCCAACCAATGTACTACCATGGAAAGTGAGGCACAGGGGCTTCAATCCTTTGATCCACTCTACTGCAGCTGCCACAGATATGTGTGTTAGCCAGCATTAAGAATGATCTCTCAGGACACATAGCTGGTATTCAACAAGTTACAGGTAAAAAGTACAGAGAAATCAGATTAATTAACCAATTCAATAAATGACTCCTGGCTTCACAAGCATAAAGGGAATATGCACTGCTGGCCTAAATAAGGGTTTCAAGCATCCACAACCAGACTAGGACTACACACTGTTTATTTACAGAGCTCAGTCTATGGCCTAAAGCCCCAGGTCCCCTTTTCACTACACTTCTCTCTGCAAACCACAGTCGCTCTTAGCTACACTAACTGCATTTAAAAATTTTCACATGCAAACACACTTTCCCCCAAGGAAGCAGGAAAAGTGAATAAAATTCTCTAAGTACCCACAGCATTCTTCCTGATACAGTATACTGCCACCCCAAAGATATGGTTAACAACCCATAAACACTGGTTACCTGTCATTCCTGATTCAGCCAAATTATAAAAAAAAAAGATCTCACTGGTAATGTGTTCAAAAGCAATCTGGATTCTGAAGGTGGATACTGAAACTTTGCCAAATGACAGTGGTACATAACTCCCTTCTCAGATAATAAATAGCAATGCACAATTAAATAATTAATACCAGCCACAAAATCTAACCATAACTACTTAAACAATAACAGCAGTTTTGATACAAATTAAATATGCAGAGGTCAAGACAATGTACAGAGATCAGGAAAATAACAGTCATTGTAGAAGACAGAATGTTAATCTAGCACCTACATCTAATAAATACTACAGGTGTATCTTACTAAGCAAAGACTAAACTTAACTATTCTAGGCTGGTGAAATTATACAAAGCAGAATTTAAACCACAAACCTTTACAGACATATCACCCAGATTTTCCAAGCAAAGACTTAACGGTCTTGGATTTCAGCTCCAAACACATACACTACATCTCATGAGTTTTGGTCCAACAGAAAATCAAGGTTTACATCAGATTGAATCACTTTTCAGAAAAAAAAGTTATTCCATCTTCACACCTCAATATCAATGGATATTACAGTTGTGTAAGTAAACATAAACAGTAGATATTCTGACAGATCACTATTACAGTAGCCTAAGCTAGTTAGGTCCTACCTTCTCATGACTTGCCAGCTTTCAAAACTTTTGAGTGAAACTCCATAAAAAGACAGTTATAGCGAAATCTTCAGAGCTTCTTTTGCCTGGAATAAAAGGAGACTACAGCCCTGAAATAGTAATGCTAGGAAACCAAACAAACAGTCAGCTACACTCATAAGGGTATATACATCTACACCCAGCCAAAATCAAAAGGAAAAACATGTACAAAAAAGGGAGCTGAAGGGGGTTTGGCTACTGCAACTGTGATTATTTGAATGTCAAATGTTATAGTACGTTAACTTACACAACTGTACAAGCAGAAGAGACAGACTCATATCACCTATGGAATAAACTTCCCATCTTCGTAAAACAAAGCCCGTCCCTCACCTTCTTCAAAAAGAATTTGGATAAATGGATGGGAACCATAAATTCACTCCTGGGGTACTGTCCATGTCCCTTATGAATAGAAGCAATCTTGTAAAATGACTTAGGGCTTCATCGCCCAAAGACCCACTACCCTGATGCTACTCCATCCCTTATCTGGGGAATTAAGATATAATATTGTCATATTCTGGTTATTACTTTCTAGGCTTGTAAAGACTCTTGTGCCATTAGCCTAGTAGTCACCTGTGAAGCTATGTTCAACATATGGATCATTGTTACAGTACCCTAAGCCACTTGGTTAGATTACTACAGCTCAGAAACTAGGGAAGGAAGGAGATCAACAAATTAAGATTCCAGGAGCCCTTGGAGAATGGCCCTAGCACACCTGTTCTGGACCTAGGGAAGGAATCCAGTTTGCAGTATTTTGGAACTGTATGTAGAGAGAACAAAGTTGCTGCCTCTAGAATATTTCTAGAGTCCACAACCTTCCAGAGAGACACCAAAGAAGCCAAAGCCCCTGTGGACTGGGCTCTTTCCCTGCCTGGAAATGACTTATTATGGCGAGTATAACAAAAGGCAATAACCTGAGATAACCAACTGGAAATAGTCTGCTTTTGTCTGTTACTCTTACTTTCAAAGGATACACTTAGCTGATCTGCTTTCCTGAAGGTCTGACTCTTGTTTAGGAAATATTTGAGCTGCCAGTGGACATCTAGTGTGTAAAGAATATTTTCTCCCTTGTTCTCTGGTTCAGGAAAGAAGATAAAGAGATTAATAATCAGTCAAAGTAAACTCTGCAACCATTTTTGGCATAGGAGGAAGATTAGTTCTTCAACAAAACCCTGTCCTGGTGAAAATGAGGCAGGGTTGACTCAGCATAAAGTACAGTTGTGTCTACTTACCATAAATGTAGATGTTCGAGTGTACTCACTGTTGCAGTCATCACCTGTGGGTTATCCCTGCTCTGGTGGCCCTCGGCCATCCCGAATACCAGAGTCAATATTTTTCTGCTGTAGCTTGCTGCCTGACGTCAAGTTATCAGTGCTATAAAGGAAGGCAGCCGATGCCATTACATCAGTTTTTCTTGCCCTAACCAGTCAGAGGCCCAAGTAAATATGGTAAAGTGGTCCTGGTGACTAAAAGCCACCGTTATAAACTTATGTCTCCCTAAAGAAGGAAGATATAAGGGGGAAGGAGGGTGGGAAACCAGGACTGCAACAGTGAATACACTCAGACATCTACATTTATGGTAAGTGTACACAACTGTACTATGTTCTTTGTGTTTCACTGCTGCAGTCATCACCTGTGGGAGGAGTCCTAAAGCTGAGGAGAGGTGTGGTAGGATTAGTAAGAAACCTAGGAATGGGTCAGCATACCCTGCAGAACTGCAGAGGCAAAACCTGCCCTAGCCTTAGAAAATAGAGGTAGGTGGTAATGCTTGGTAAAGGTATGGACAGAAGTCCAGGTGGCAGCTTTCAGGATGTCCCTGGTGGGAACTCTTCTGAGGAATGCTGTGGAAGTGGAGGCTACCTTAGTGGAATGGGTTCAAATAGACTTGGGGGGGGGTCCCATGCAATCTGTATCAGAAATGGATAGAGTGTGATATCCATTTGGAAATGGTTTGGAAATGGGCTTCCCCTCTGCCCCTGGGGCAAAGCTGACAAGTAGTTGGTCTGTTTTCCTGATGGGTTCAGGGCAGTCCAGATAGCATCTGAGCTGTCTGCACACATTTAGTGAGTGCAGAATTCTTTCCCCCTTGTTTTGAGGGTTAAGAATGTAGGTATTTGGCCTGGTTGAGAGTTACATTAGATACCATCTTGGGCATAAAGGAGGGATTGGACCTCAGGGGAGACCCTGTCTGCATGGAAGATGATAAAGGGCTCAATGGCCATCAGTTCCTGAAGTTTAGAAACCCTTCTGGCTGAGGTGATAGCTAGGAGAAAAGCAGTCTTCCAGGAGAGGTATCTTAGTTCTGCTGAAGCAGCAGGTTTGAAGGGTGGTAAAGTTAGTTTCTCCAAAACATAATTCAGGTCCCAGGCTAGAGTGGGTGGCCTTCTGAGAGGTCTGATATTAAAAGCCCCTCTGAGGAATTGTTTATTCAAAGGATGGGAGAACAGGGGCTGTTATGTATCAAAATAAGCTGAAATGGTCAAGGCATGGATTTTAAGAGAGGAGAAGGACAGGCCAATATTAAGTAGCTCTGCTAGGTAGTCCAGGATAAGTGGGATGGAAGGTTGTGAGGTATTGCCCCATCTAGACTGGCTCCAGGAGCAGAATCTTTTCCATTTTCCTGCGTACGATTTTCTGGTGCTGGGCCTTCTGGCCTCTGTGATAATGTCTAGGACCTATTTGGTTAACAGGGGCACCTTGTTTGCCTTTAGAGTATTAGCCATGCTGATAGTTTGAGAGTCTGCAAGTCTGGGTGCAGCACCCCCCCCCCACCTGAGTTAAGAGGTCTGAGATCAGGGGAAGCTGCCTGTGAGGCTGTAAGGTCAGGCTTCGAGGTATGGGGTACCAATGTTGTCTGGGCCAAACTGGAGCAATGAGGATGGCCTTTGGTCTCTCCTTCCTTATTTTGATCAGTACCTTGGGAATAAGAGGCAGAGGAGGGACTGCGTACACAAAGATGGTATTACAACGGAAGGTCAAGGCATAGTACAGTTGTGTACCTACCATAAATGTAGATGTTCAAATGTATTCACTGTTGCAGTCATTACAATTGGGTTATCCTGCTGGCAGGCTACCCACAGTCGGCCTGAATTCCAAAGTCTAGGTCCGGCGTCGGTTGCTGTCGCCTCCTCCCTGACGTCGGTGCACCATGGGTATAAAAGATGCAGCCAACGCCATTTTCTTCATTTTTTCTTACCCCAGATGTCAGGTGCCCCCAAAAGGGTAGGCTAAAAATATGTCAATAAAGCATACATGCACTAAGTAACAAGCTTCCTTCATCTACAAGCAAATACACCACATAGGTTGTACAGAAATACAGAAGTACAGAAAAGGTCCAGCCAAGATAAGGGGGATGGTGGGTGGGTAACCTGGACTGCAACAGTGAATACACTCGAACATCTACATTTATGGTAGGTACACAACTGTACTATGTTCATCGTGTTTCACTGTTGCAGTCATTACAATTGGGTTGAATCCCAAAGCTAAGGCTGGGAGGCTGGAATTAAATAGAATTAGGAGCGGCTATGAGGCCCTGCAGTACTGCAGTGGCAAAACCTGCCCTGGATTTGGAGTAGAGTGGTAAGTGGTAGTGCGTTGTAAAAGTATGCACTGAACTCCAGGTTGCAGCCTCTAAAATGTCTTTGGTTCGCACTCCTCTGAGGAAGGGTCCTGAAGTGGCTGCTGCTCTGGCTGAATGTGGCCTAATGCTTTTAGGCACTGATTTGCCATGTTGAGAATAGCATAGACGAATGCAGTGACCTATCCACTTTGAAATAGTCTGCTTTCAGATAGCCTTTCCTTGTGATCCTGCAGCATATGCTACCAGTAATAGCTCAGTCTTTCTGAAAGCTTTGGTTCTGTCCAAGTAGAAGCGCAGCTGTCTGTGTATGTCCAAAGAATGCAGAAGTTTCTCACTCTTATTGTGTGGGTTTGGATAAAAGGTAAGCAAATGAATAGTCTGGCTGAGGGCCACACTGGACACTACCTTAGGCATAAAAGTGGGGTTTGTCCTTAGAGAAACCCTATCTGGATGGAAAATGATAAATGATTCCACAGCCATGAGTGCCTGTATCTCTGAGACCCGTCTTGCAGAGGTTATTGCTAGGAGCAGAGCTGTTTTCCATGATAAAAATTTTATATCAGCTGTAGCGGCTGGCTCAAAAGGAGGCAGAGTGAGTTTTTTCAAGACATAATTCTGGTCCCATGCAGGTATTGGTGATCTCCTTGGAGGCAGTAAGTTTTTGGCTCCTCTGAGGTACTGCCTTAATAAAGGATGAGAAAAAAAGAGGTAGCTCTATATTGTAATGAGCTGAAATGGCAGAGGCATGAATCTTAATTGATGAAAAGGATAGGCCTTTGTCCAGCATCTCAGTTAAGTATTGCAAAATCTGAGGGATATTTGGTACAATCATGTCAATTCCTTGTGTCTGGTTCCAAGCACAGAATCTCTTCCATTTTTCTGCATAAGATGTTCTGGTACTGGACCTCCTGGCCTCCAAGATAACATCCATAACTGCTTTAGAGACAGGTGTGTTTTGAAAAACTACATTATCCGCCATGCTGTCAGATTTAAGGTCCTGAGTCAGTAAGTGAGGAATTTGAGGTAATGTCCATGCTGGGCATTGAGTCAAGTTCCTTAGCACTGGGTACCAGTGCTAGTGGGGTCAGTCTGGGGCAATCAGTATCATTTTTGGCTTCTCTTGTCTGACCTTTAGGAGTACCTTGGGGAGGAGAGGTAGTGGGGGAAATGCGTATACTGTTAAGTTTTTCCAACTGAAAGATAGAGCATCCACTTTCCATGCTTGCTTAAGTCCTTGTGCAGAATCTCTGTAGTTGGCGGTTGTGAGGGGAGGCAAATAGATCTATGTCCGGGCATCCCCAATTCCTTGTTATCGTGTTGAAGACTTGTGGATCCAATTTCCACTCGTGGGGATCCATGAGGTTTCTGCTTAGTTCGTCTGCCAGAGTATTTGTCTTTCCTGGCAGGAATTGTACTTGCAGATGTACTTGGTAAGTCAATGCTGTGTCCCACAAGTCATGGCTAGTCTGCAAAGGGGGTAGGAATGTGTGCCTCCCTGTTTGTTTATGTACCACATGACTGTAGTATTGTCCATCGTTATCAGTAGTTGTCCTGGATGAAGTAGGTCCTTGAAGGCTGTCAGGGCATTCTGAACAGCTAGCATCTCTTTTTGATTGATATGTAGATGCATTTGGATTGCGGACCATGAGCCCTGAATACATCTTCCTGCCATGTGGGCCCCCCAGGCATAATCTGATGCATTTGTTGTCAATGTTTGCCTGACTGGGGGTATGGTGAATGGCTGCCCTTTGTTGTGGTGACAGGCCTTTGCACACCATTAAAACTCCTGTTGTATGCAGGGAATGAGTGTAATTATTGTTCCAGGCTGTGGCAGTGCTGAGTCCAAACACTTTTTAGATACCATTGTAGTTTCTTCATATGCAGTCTTGCATATGGAATTAGCAGAATGCAGGATGACATGAAGCCCAAAGCCTGCAGAATTTTTCTTGCAGTTAACTGGGTGTTTGTTGCCAACCTTTTGAAATAAGTAGTCAGTTGCCTTTGTTTGTCTGGCGTGAGAAAAGCCATCTGGGCAGTTGTATTTAAGCTTGCACCCAGGAATATTATCTCTTGAGAGGGTACAAGTTTTGATTTTGTTTCGTTTACTGTGTACCCGAAGCATGTTAATAATCTTTTTACAAACGCCAGATGCTGTAGTAGTATGTCCTTGTTCTCTGCTTGAATAAGGCAGTTGTCCAAATAAGGATATATTTGTATTCCTCTTTGTCTGCAAAATGCAATTACTGGTGCCAGGCATTTTGTGAAGACCCTGGGCACAGTAGATAAGCCAAAGGGCAGTGCAGAGAATTGGTTGTACATTGAGCCAGCTATGAATCTGAGGTATCTTCTGCATGATTGTCTGATTGGGACATGCAGGTATGCCTCTTTTAGGTCTAAAGTTACAAGCCAAGCCTTCTTGCCCAGCATGGGCAGAAGCTGCTGCAAAGTCAACATTTTGAATTTTGGAATATCCAGGTATGTGTTTAGAATAGATAGGTCCAGTATTTCTGGGCACCAAGAAAAGTTGAGTAAAATCCTTGCCCTGCTCTTGCTGTGGTACTTGCTGAATGGCCCTCATGTCAATGAGGGATGTAACTTGCTTTTGTGCCCCTGCTGGCAGGTCTGGCATACCGTTTGTCCTTAGCATGGTGCAAACGTGGAACCTGTAACCTTGTGACACTATGTTCAAAACCCATTTGTCCTGGGTGATTAGGTGCCAGTTTTGAGAAAAAAGTGCTAGTTTTCCTCGTAAAGGAGCTGCCAGTAAATAAGTGCTTGGCGCTGGCAGGGAGAAGTCATTGGGACTGCTTTCTGTATTGGCTGTGACTTGTTTTCTCTGCTTTTGGAAATAGAAGCACCCCATTTTTTAAACCTGTATGAGCCTTGAGGCTGGGATCTGCCTCTAGGGTGTCTGTATCTGCCTCTTTATGGCCTGTCTGACACCGGAAAGGACCAATTCTTTGTAGGCCAGTGTCTGCTAAATCTTGGAGGCTGCACCTGTAAGAAATCCTTGACTGTCTGTATAGATTTGGCTTTGTCCTCCATTTTCTTCAACACCTCTTCTGCTTTAACACCAAACAAGGTATCATTCTGTAATGAGGCATCTAGTAATTTTGCCTTAACATTAATATGGTCAGGCAGATTCTGTTCCTTTAACCAAGCATGCCTCCTAATGACAGAACCCGTAACAGCGGCTCTACAGGAGGCCTCCAAAGAATCAAAAACACATTGTAAAGTATGCTTTCCAACTTGTTCAGCTGCATGCAATAAATCCTGCATTTCTTTATTTTCTGTACATTCAGAATTTATCAACATTTTCTGTTTAAGCAGTGACATTAAGTATTGCTAATATTTAAGCATATGAAACTGACAATTTAAAGCCCTTATAGCCAAGGTAACAGAAGTGTAAATGTTTTTCCCCATCTGTCCAGTGCCCTGGAATCTCTGTCAGAGGGGGTAGGGTTTTTTGCAGTGGAAGCCTTGACCCCCTTGGGACCCTGAGAGATAGTTTCTGGGTCAGCAGCAGCCCTGACCCCCTTGGGACCCTGAGAGATAGTTTCTGGGTCAGCAGCAGGGTTTTTAAAAAGAAATTTGTGAGAGTCTGGAACCCTGTTGTATCTGTCTGGCTTAACCGGAGCTGGAGGTAAGGAGTCAGGAGTCAGACTGGACTCTGAAAATACATCATCTACAATGTCTAGCACAGGTGGAATAGCAAGGGGCCTGTGATGAGGCAGTAAAAGTAAGTCGCTGAGCCTTTTCTTAGATTCTGAATAATCTTTGCTCTCCCAGTGGAAATGCTCCCTCATGGTATGCAGTGTTTCCCCAAAAGAATAATCCTCCGGAGGAGAAGCTGAGGGGATAGATTCTTCAGCATCAGAATCCTCATAAGGAAGAAGAGAGTATTGCTGATCAGAAGAGGAATCTGATGAAATGGAAACCTGATCTGAAGATTCATATTCTACCTCTTGCGTAGGCCTCTTGTCAGGAGGGGGATGAGAACCCCTGATCAAAGTAATCAGGTCTTTGGCCATTTTGAGCATCTGTTTTTTAGGCATGGAAGCCTGTCCATGGGGCTGTTGTACTTGTTTCTTTGTCTTTAAAGCTGCTTTAGTTTTTGCCTTTGAAGCTGAAGTCATTTTAACATATAATTGTGTAGGCCTGAAAACGCCCTCAGATGCCTAAGCCTGCTCATCGGCTCCAGACCCATCTGAGGGAATGGTTTAGGAAGGTCCAATACCTTGAGTTCTTGTAGGCCTGGTTGACTCCACGTGGGAATCGGAATCGGCCTGCGGCTCTAAAGTAGCGGTCGTCAGGGGCTGCGAAAGCGCCTCACTGAGAACCAGCGACTAGTCTAGAAGAAGCCTCGTCGTCGGTTTTGGACCTCGGATGCCTGTCCTTTTCTTTTTCTTTGTGTTTTTTGTAAACTCCAGTAGTCGGCTGTTCCGACGGCATTGTATAATTAAATCATCTGCCAAAGTAATGAAATGCAAAATCGAACCAACGCTTAATAGTGCGTTGGTTAAATCTAGCACAAAACCGACAACTAGCAATGTCGTGGCCAGGGCCTAGGCAAGGAATACAGTAAGAATGAAAATTCTTATGAGGTATTTGCTTCCTGCAAGAAATACAATTATTAACTTTTACTGACATCGGTCTGGAGCAAGAAAAAAGTTTCCCCAATGGGGTACTTAGCTTTTAATGAAGACTTCGGATCTGAAATTCGAACTTGAAAATCTCAGGAGTCGGCCGACTGGCACTTGCGAACTGCTTTTGCTTTGGGCACCGCGTGGCAAGAAAGACTGAAGAAAATGACGTCGGCTGCATCTTTTATACTCCTGGTGCACTGACGTCAGGGAGATGGCGACAGCAACCGATGCCGAACCTAGACTTTGGAATTCAGGCCGACTGCGGGTAGCCTGCCAGCAGGATAACCCAATTGTAATGACTGCAACAGTGATACACGATGAACATCCACCTTTCACGCTAGGTGGTGATACTCCCTGGTACAGACTTTTTTTAGCTGATGGTTGAGATGTGAAGCCAACAGAACCACCTCCAGAGTCCCCTACGCTTGAGTGATTTGTAAAAAGATTTTTCTGTGGAGCTGGAATTCGTGGGGGTCCAGTAAGTTTCTGCTTAAGTGGTCTGCCAGGGTGTTGTTGATCCCTGGTAGGTATTGGGTTATCAGGTGTACTCACACGGAAGACGCTGTCAGCCAGAGGTTCATGGCTAGCCTGCACAGAGGGTAAGGTTGGGTCCCTCCATGTTTGTTGATGTACCACATTACTGTGATGTTGTCTGTTTTGATAGGGAGAACCCCTGGCTTGAGATGGGGTTTGAAGGATGTCAGAGCCTTTTTTACTGCCATCCTTTCTTTCTGATTGATGTGTAAGGGAAGGTGCTGGGCATCCCAAAGACCTTGGGTGCACCTACCTTCTAGATGAGCGCTCCAAGCTATGTCTGAGGCATCGGTGGTAATGGTCTGCCCGGTTGGGCGGAAGGTAAAGGAAAGACCTTTGTTCTGAGCACAGACCCCTGCCCACCAAAGAAACTCAGCCCTTATACAGGGGATCAGAGGGAGAGAGGTCTCTAGAGGTTGAGAGTGCTGACACCAAAGGCTCTTTAGGTACCATTGAAGTTTTCTCATGTAAAGCCTGGCCAGAGGAATTAGAAGGATGCAATATGCCATGTACCCCAAGGCTTGCAGGAACTTCCTCACAGTGAGATGACTTCCGGAAGCCAGCTGGGTAAAACAGAGAAGCAGGAAGCTCTGCATTTCTGGGATAGGAAGGCCATTTGGGATGCTGTGTCCAGCACTGCTCCCAAGAAAATGATCTTCCTGGAGGGTGTTTGCCTTGATTTCTTCTCGTTGATGGTGTACCCTAAGGAGGTTAGGAGGGTTTTCACAAAGAGGAGGTCCTTGAGGAGCTTTTTTTTCCAATCTGCCGGAATGAGGCAGTTTTCCAGATAAGGGTAAATTTGTACATTTTCCTGTCTGCAAAAGGCTATGGCCGGGGCTAAGCATTTGGTGAATACCCTAGGAGCAGTAGATAAAACTGAAAGTGTTGTGAGCCTGCTCTGAAGAGAAGGAATTTCCTGCAGGATTCCCTTATGGAGATGTGGAGGTAGGCATGTTTTAGATCTAGGGAACTAACCAGGCATTGTTTAACAGCATAGGCACCTGCTGCTGCAAAGTTAGCATTTTGAATTTGGGGACCACCGGGAAGGTGTTCAGAATGGATAGATCCAGGATGGGGTGTCAAGTGCCCTCATTTCCGAGAACAAGGAATAGTCTAGAATAAAAGCCTCTGCCTGTTTGATCTGAGGGGACAGGTTCTACTGCCACTTGGGATATGAGAGTTTGGACTTGTTTCAATGCTTCTGCCCACTGATTTGGAGTAAGTCTGGGTACCCTCTTGGAAGTGGGAGTTTGCTGAAGGAGAATTTGTATCCCCGAAAAATGATCTTTAAGACCCATTGGTCCTTTGTTACAGAAAATCAACTTGCTTTGTAGAGTGAGAGCCTTCCTCCTAGTTTTTGGTGAGTGAAAAGAGGGCAGATGGAGGAGAGGGAGTCATTGAGAGTTTTTGCCATAAAGGAATGTCTTAGAAAGTACAGTTGTGTACACTTACCATAAATGTAGATGTTCGAGTGTATTCATTGTTGCAGTCATCACATTTGAGTTATCTGCCTGCAGGTAGCCCTCAGCCGGCCTGAATACCAGTCTCTTTGGATTTCTGTGTCGGATGCTGTCTCTTCTTCCATGAAGTCAGGTCGTCAGGGGTATAAAACATGTAGCCAACGCCATTACATCAGTTTTTCTTGCCCCAGATGTCAGGTGCCCCCACAATAGGAGGCAATTGTATGGTATGGTACACCCCCATCAAAAAGCAAATACACCAGAAAAAATAAACTATAAGGAAAGCCAGAGCCAAGGGAAGTCAGGAGGCTGGAGGGAGGGTAACCACGACTGCAACAGTGAATACACTCGAACATCTACATTTATGTTAAGTGTATACAACTGTGCTATGTTCTTCATGTTTCACTGTTGCAGTCATCACATTTGAGTTGATTCCCAAAGGTAAGGAAGGGAGGAGGAAGTTAAAGAGCATTAGGACCAGCTATTAAGCCCTGCAAGACTGCAGTGGCAAATCCATCTCTGGATTTAGAAAAGATAGGCATGTGGTAATGCTTGGTGAAGGTATGTACAGAGCTCCAGATAGCAGATTCCAGGATGTCCCTGGTAGGGACTCCTCTGAGAAAAGCCGCAGAGGTATATGCAGACCTGGTGGAATGAGATCGTTCCCCCTTGTGGGGTAAGTTTTCCATGGTGCTTGTAGCAGAAATTAATGCAATGTGCTATCCATTTGGAAATTGTTTGCTTTTAAATGGCCTTCCCTCTGCCCCTGCAGCAAAGCCAACTAGCAGCTGCTCAGATTTTCTGAGAGGCTTAGTTCTGTCCAAATAAAATCTACGCTGTCTGTGCACGTACAGAGAGTGCATTATTCGTTCTCCTTTGTTTTGTGGAATAGGGAAAAAAGTAGGCAAATGAATGGACTGATTTAAGGCCAGACTAGACACCACCTTGAGCATAAAGGAAGGATTAGTTCTGAGGGAAACCTGTCCGCATGGAAGATAATGAAGGGTTCCACTGCCATGAGGGCCTGTAATTCATACACTCTTCTTGCTGAAGTGATGGCTAGAAGGAAGGCTGTTTTCCAAGAAAGGAATTTCAACTCTGCTGTTGCAGCTGGCTCAAAGGGGGTGTGAGTGAGCTTTTCCAATACAAAGTTAAGGTCCCAGGCTGAAGTGGGAGCTCTTCTGGGGAGTCTTACATTTTTGGCCCCTCTAAGGAACTGTTTATGCAAAGGGTGAGAGAAGAGGGGTGGCTCAGTATTATAATGTGCTGAAATGGCAGAGGCATGAAGTTTAATTGACAAGAAGGATAGGCCCTTGTGGGGGCAATTTCTGTTAAATACTGTAGAATATGAGGTAAGCTGGGCACCGTTGTGCCCATCCCCTGAGCCTGGCTCTAGGAACAGTATCTTTTCCACTTTTCAGCATAGGATTTTCTAGTACTAGGCCTCCTTGCCTCCAGAATGACATCCAGCACTTGCTTACTGAGTGATGCTAGAGGGGAGCTGAAGGAATTAGCCAGGCTGCAAGGTTCAGGGTTTGAAGCTGTGGGTGCAGAATCTGGTCCGCCTGCTGGGACAGCAGGAAAGGGGTCTGAGGCAGGAGTCATGGTTACAGCGGTATCATACTGTGCAAGAGGGGGTACCAGTGCTGGCGTGGCCAGTCTGGTGCAATCAGTATTGTCCTTGGCTTGTCCTGTTTGATCTTTAGTAGAACCTTCGAGAGGAGAGGCAGAGGGGAAAAGGTGTAAACTGAGAGGCTTTCCCAGGTAAAGGACAGGGCATCCACTTTCCAAGCTTGGCTGAGGGGAGTTCTTGTGCAGAATTTGTTCAATTGGTAATTCTGAGGGGAGGCAAACAGGTCTACCCCTGGAGTCCCCCCATTTGTTCCTCAAGAGGTTGAATATTTTTTGTTCTAGTTTCCATTCGTGTGGGTCCATGGGATTTCTGCTTAAGTCATCTGCCAGTGAATTTAGTTTGCCTGGCAGGAATTGAGCTTGTAGATGTACTTGGTAGCTCAAGGCTGTGTTCTACAGAGCCATGGCTAGTCTGCAAAAAGGGTACGAGTGGGTTCCCCCCTGCTTGTTTATGTACCACATAACTGTGGTGTTGTCTCTGTCTTTACCAATAGTTGTCCTGGAAGAATATGGTCTTTGAAGACTGTCAGAGCATTCTGTACAGCTAACATTTCTTTTTGACTGATATGCAAGTGCATCTGTCTCGGGTACCATTTGCCCTGAATGCACTGCCCTGCCATGTGAGCCCTCCATGCATAGTCTGATGCATCTGTTGTTAGGGATTGGGCAGCAGGGGGTAAAGTGAAAGGGAGTCCTTTGTTGTGGTAGCAGGCCCCTGCCCACCAAAGGAACTCTGTCTTCATACAAGGAATGATAGAAATCACTGTTCCAGGTCCTGGGAATGTTGACACCATAGGATTTTTAGATACCACTGGAATTTCCTCATATGCAGTCTTGCATATGGAATTAGGAGAATGCAAGAGGCCATGATCCCCAGGGCCTGCAGTATTTTCCTTGCAGATAGCTGGGGTTTTGTGGTTAATAGTTTGAAGTAGGTTGGCAAATAACTTTTTTTCTCCGGAGTGAGGAATGCCATCTGGGAAGTTGTGTTCAAGCTTGCTCCCAGGAATACAATCTGTTGGCAGGGTACTAGGTGAGATTTATTTTTGTTGATGGTGTACCCCAGTTAGGTTAGAAGTTTCTTTACGAATGCCAGGTGTTGCAATAGCAAGTCCTGGCTTTCTGCCTAAATCAGACAATCGTCCAAGTATAGGTAAATTTGAATATTTCTCTGCCTGCAAAATGCAATGGCTGGAGCTAGACACTTTGTGAATACCCTGGATGCAGTAGATAAGCCAAAGGGAAGTGCAGATAACTGATTGTGCATAGAGCCTGCCCTGAAGCGTTGGTATTTCATGTAAGATTCTCTTATTGGGATGTGCAGGTAAGCTTCCTTTAGGTCTAGGGTTGCCAGCCAGGCATCCTTGGCTAACATAGGAAAAAGCTGTTGAAGAGTTAGTATTTTGAATTTTGGAACCACCAGAAAGGTGTTGAGAATAGAGAGTTCCAGGATAGGATGCCAGGAGTAGTCTTTTCTGGGTACCAGAAAAAGTCTTGAATAAAAACCTTGTCCCCTTTGTTCTGCTGGGGCAGGTTGAGTAGCCCTGATACTGAGAAGACAGAGAGAACCTGCTGTTGGGCCTCTGCCCACTGATTTGTGGGTAAGTCTGGCCAACCATTTGGGGTTGGTAGTGTGTGGAATTGGAATCTGTATCCTTGGCAGACTATGTTCAAAACCCATTTGTCCTGGGTAATGAGTTTCCAGTTTTTTGCATGCAGGGCAAGCTTTCCTCCTAAGGAAGAAGGTAGTTGAGCAGGGCTTGGAAGGTTTAAGGTTAAGTCATTGTGCCATTTTTACGTAGGGGGGTGGCTTGCTACTCCCTGCTTTGGAAGTGGGAGCCCCCCACTGCTTAGGTCTGTGTGCAGCCTGAGACTGTAGCCTAGGTGGTCTGCTGTTGCTGGGTTTGGACTAAGAAGGTCTGGAAGGGACTGGAAAGGACCAGTTCTTTGAAGGCCAATGCCTACTGAATCTGGGAGGCTGTACTTGAAGGAAATCTTTAACAGTTTGCATAGATTTAGGTTTTCCTCCATCCTTTTGAGGACTTCTTCGGCTTTGTTGCCAAACAGGCGGTCTTGGTTTAAGGGAGCATCCAGTAATTTAGCTTTAACATGATCTGGCAGGTTTTGTTCCTTAAGCCAAGCATGCCTTCTAAGTACAGACTCAGTGACAGCAGCCCTGCAAGATGCTTCTAAAGCGTCAAAACCACATTGCAAAGTATGTTTACCAACTTATTCTACACAATGCATTAAATCTTACAATTCTTTGTGTTCAGCACAGTCAGGAATCAACATCAAAGTAGTCCCATAATATGCTGCTGATACTTTAACATATGAAACTGGCAATTTAAATCCCTAATGGCCAAAGTAGCAGAAGTGTATACCTTCTTACCCCATCTGTCTAAGGCGCTAGAATCTCTATCAGAAGGGGTAGGATTTTTGGCAGCAGTAGCCTTAATGCCTTTTGGTCCTTGGGAAATGGGCTCTGGGCCCGCAGAAGGATTCTTGAAGAGGAACTTGTGAGAGTCAGGTACTCTGTAGTATCTATCAGGTTTTCTGGGAGATGGAGGTAAAGTGGCTGGGGTAAGGCTAGATTCCAAGAAAGCATCATCTACAATGTCCAGAACAGGAGGCATAGCTAAAGGCCTGTGTTGAGGCAGGAGCAAGAATTCCCTAAGTCTCTTTTTGGACTCAGAGTAATCCTGGCTTTCCCAGCGGAAATGCTCCCTAAGAGTATGCAAGGTTTCACCGAATGAAAGATCTTCTGGAGGGGAGGCAGACGGAATGAAAACCTCTGCATCAGAATCCTCATAAGTAGATAAGGGCAAATCCTGGTAATCAGAAGAAGCAAAAAAATCAGATCCCTGATCAGAAGAATCAGAAAGATATTCAGTTCTAGGTCTCTTAGAGGGGGAAGGCTTGCTTCCCCTAATCAGGATAATAAGGTCTTCAGCCATTTTAAGCATTTGTTTTTGAGGCCTATGGGCCTGAGCATGCGGTTTGGTCATCAGTTTTCTAGGCGTAGTGCGAGTTTTTGTCCTGGATGAAATTGATGGCATCGGTTTAAAATAAATGTCTTTAGGCCCTCAGAAGCCAGTGCCTGCACAGCAGCTCCGGACCCATCCAAGGTAGTGACATCCGCAGGTTCCATAGTTGAAGAAGCATCTCGCGGAATACCAGACTCCGAATGGGTCTCAGTAGAGGCCTGCGAATCTGAAGTAGCAGGTATCAGGGGCTGCAAAAGTGCCTCACTGAGTTCCGGCAGACTGGCGACTAGCTTAAGGGAAGCACTGTCGGCAGTTTTGGATCTATGCGGTCTGTGTCTGTCTTTATCCTTATGTTTTTTTCGGAAGATCGGTAGTCGCATGACTTAATGAAGCCATTTTGGAGTACACAGACACAGTACGAAAGTAATTCTCTGCAAAAATAGCCCGATGACGAATAGTTCGGGAGTTGAACAAGGCACAAAACTGACAGTGAGGGACATCTTGGTCTGGGCCTAAACAGGGGATGCAGTACAAATGAAAATCTCTATGAGGTATTAGCTTTCCACAGGTAAGACAATTGTTAACTTTTACTGACATCGGTTAGAACAAGAAAAAGGATCCCCAACGGGGTACTTATCTTTTTTGAAGACTTCGGGTCTGAAACTCGAAAATGAAAATTTCAGGAAATGTCCAACCGGCACTTGTGAACGGCTTTTGCTTCGGGCACCGCATGGCAAAAAAGACTGACGTAATGGCATCAGCTGCATGTTTTATACCCCTGACGTCATGGAAGAAAAGACAGCATCCGATGCAGAAATCCGAAGACTCTGGTATTCAGACCGGCAGAGGGCTACCTGCAGGCAGATAACCCAAATGTGATGACTGCAACAGTGAAACACGAAGAACATCTTCCTGCCTTTGGAGTGGAATTGATCCACTGTTTGGTTCTCTGCTGTCCCTTCAGGACTTACCTTGCCCCTGTCTTCTAGGTGCAGGAAAAGACCAGTGTTTTGAGGGAAAATTTCTGCTGAACCTAGTAGGTTGTACCTGAAAGAAATATTTTACTGTTTGCATAGATTTTGCTTTGTCTTCCATCTTTCTAAGCATCTCTTCTGCTTTTACTCCAAACAAGTGGTTCTTATCCAAGGGTGCATCAAGTAATTTAGATTTCATATGATCAGGGAGAGGTTGTTCCTTCAACCATGCATGTCTCCTAATGACAGATCCTGACACTGGTGCCCTGCTTGATGCTTCTAGGGCATCATATCCACAGTGCAATGAGTGTTTAGCCACTTGACAAGTAGAATGCAGTAAATCTGCTAACTCTTTCGAATTGGCACAGTCAGGAAAGGTTGAAATCTTTTGTTTTAATAGTTCCAAAGTGTGTTGTTGATATTTTAACATGTGGAACTGACAGTTGAGTGCTCTGATAGCTAAGGTTGCAGAGGTGTATACTTTCTTATCCCATCTGTCCAGAGCTATGGAGTCCTTGTCAGAAGGAATAGGATTCTTTACAGAACTAGCCTTAGCTTATTTTGGTCCCTACGTATTGACCTCCAGGACTGCAGCAGGATTTCTGTGCAGGTATTTGTGAGAATCTGGTACTCTATAATAACGGTCAGATTTTCAGGGAGCAGGTGGGAGGGTGTCAGGAGTTAAGCTGTATTCATGGAAGACATCATCAACCACCTCTAAGACTGGAGGGACGGGCAAGGGTCTGTGCTGGGGCAGGTCTAGAAACTCTCTTAGTCTTTTCTTAGACTGAGGGAAGTCCTGGGATTCCCAGTGGAAATGTTCCCTGAGGGTGTGAAGGGTTTCCCCAAAGAAAAGATCTTCTGGTGGGGAGGCAAAAGAATGGATTCCTCTGCATCTGAATCCTCATAAGCAGTCAGAGGTTGTTGTTCCTCTTCAAAATCTGAATAATCAGACTCAATACTGCTCTGTCAGTATTTCAGGAGAAAGTTCTCTTTTCCTTTTAGAAGCTGTGGCCTGACTACCCCTGATAAGGGTGATAAGATCCTCTGCCATTTTAGGCATTTGAGCTTGGGGTGGTGGAGCAGGAGCAAAATGGTGGCTAGAGGTAGCCTTCCTAGGAGTGGCCTTGCCTCTAGGCCTAAAAGTATCCATCGGTCTGACAGAAACTGTAATCGGAGGAGAAGACGGCCTTTTTTGTCTAGATTCGGTAGTGAAAAAAACCTCCTCGGAAGCTGGTGCCTGTGTTGCGGCTCCGGACCCAACCAAGGCAGAGACAACCAAAGGCACGGAAGACGAAGAAGATTTCTGTGGCATACCGGACTCCGAAAGGGTCTCAGTAGAGGCCTGCGAAGGAATCAAATCAGGCACCAGGGGCTAAGGCACCTCACTGAATTCCGGAGAACTGACTACCTGCTTAGCGGTAGAGTTGTCGGAAGGCTTAGACTTGTGTGGTCTGTCTCTATCTTTATCCTTATGTTTTTTTCTGAATGTCTACGGATTGTTGGCTAACGGATGCCATTTTAGAATGCGAAGACGGAAGGTGAAAATACCTGGCTACAATAAGAGCTCTACGACGAAAGGTTCTCGCATTAAAGAGGGCACAGAGACCGGCGATGAGGGAGGTCATGGTCTGGGCCTAAAGAAGTGACGTTGTATGAATGGAAGTCTCGGTGTGATATTTGCTTTCCACAGGCGAAGCAATTGTTACATTTTTCAGACATCGGTTAGTGCAAGAAAAAGGGATCCCAATGGGGTACTTGACTTTAGACGTTTTCAGCTGTAATTCAAACTCTGGTAGTGACTGACCAGCACACTTGTGAACTGCTTCTGCTATGAGCTCCACGGCAAGAAAGACTGATGTAATGGTATCGGCTGCCTTCAGTTATAGCACTGACGACCTGACGTCAGGCAGCAAGTGACAGCAGCTGATGCAGAAAAACATTGACTCTGGTAATCAGGCCGGCTGAGGGCTAAGACAGCAGGGATAACCCACAGGTGATGACTGCAACACTTAAAACAAGAAGAACATCTGGCTGTAACTCACATACTGTCTTAGCAAACATCAGAGCAATGAGTAAAACAGTTTCCCATGTTAAAAATCCCAATTCGGCCGGAAGGGCTGGTTCAAATTGAGAAAGAGCAAGTTTTTATGCACAAAGTTAAGATTCCAAGCAGGAGCCACCTGCTTCCTAGGTAGACACATATGCAACACCCCTTTCAAAAACTGTTTATGTTGAGAATGGTTAGAAAGGGGGATCAAAGGGCAGACAAGCAGAAGTGGCCAACAAATGAACCTCAAGAAGGCCAGAGGACTCACACAAATTGTCAAGAACCAGAGGCAGCCAGGCTTGAAAACAGTCATCATTTTATATAATTTTCTAGTAACAAGCTTTTTGTTCACCTCCTTTAGTACCTGCTGCACACCTTCAGAAAAAAACGTACCTAAAGGGTATCAAAATTACACTATCCAGGCAATGAGTTGCAGAGTTTTCAGGCTGGAGTATAAAAAAAAAAAAAGCAATCATTGCCTTGTATGAGCAAATAAGCTCTGCAAGGAAGCCTGTGGTAATTCCTCTTGGCAATATTAAAAAGAATAGAGAACCAATGTTGCCTGGGCCAAAAGGTAGTCACACCACCACAATTACTGGAGTGCCCTTCTGGATCTTTAGAAAAAAACTGAATATCAGTGGAAAGGACTGAAGAGCATACAAGAACATCTCTGTCCAAGAGAACGAGATAAAACATCTGTCTTCCAGGCTTATTAATGAGTCCTAAACTAGAATTTATTGAGTTGTCTGTTATAAAAGGAAGCAAATAGATCTAATACAGGTGTTCCCCACAGCTGAATCAATTGTTTGAAAATTCCAGGGTCAGGATTTCATACTTGGGGGTCTGTCCAAGTCCTGCTGAGCTTGTCTACAATCAGGTTTGCACTGATGTAATGTATAAACCCTCAAGAGTCATACGAAGCTGAGTTGCTATCTTCCATGCTACAGTAACAAGTCTGCACAGACGGTAAGATCTAGTACCCACAGGTTAAGTTATGTACCACATCACTGATGTGCTCTCTGTATAAATTTGCAGAGGGCTTGGTGACCAGAGTTGATTTAAGACTTTCCAAGTATGATCACTGTCCAAATCTGTGTGATGTTGAAGAATTACTGCTGTTGAGGATTCTGCAGAGCTTACATGTTTACCCCTTTGGAAAATATACCACACTGCAGGTCTGATGAATATGTAGAAGCAGACTGTAGGGGGGCCTGAAGGGAGAATGAAGGACGTGGATTGCAAAAGAACTGGTCTTCCTACCCCAGAAACTCACTCTTTAAAAACCGCATAGGATCATAGGAGATTACTAGGCTATCAACCTGGAGGTCACTTAAAGCCTAGCCATTTCAACCCAATGGAATACCATAGCAATACTAGTCAATAGCAAAGACTGCATATAGTGATGACTGCCCATGTCCAGTAAGGTTGTGGGCACGATCCCCAGTAAGAATTTACAGTGTCCCATCCTCTCATCCAGGTTCCTCTTGAACAGTGTCACAGAGGTGCTCTGTTTCACATGAATTGGCAGCCTACTCCAAAGATGTGGCAGTTGCTAGGAGATAAATATGTCTCTCCAGCATGTCCTATTTAAGTCGCAGGCCATATTTAAGTCCCTGGAATGGGTGCCCCTAGACCCATTTGATTTACGGGTATGCAGTAAGTTCATTAGGTGGGTCCCTTCAGAGTATCAAAATTGAACCTCTGATCATCAAGGACCAGAGGATCGAAGTTCTACAATATCGAACTAAAAAAAAAAACTAAAACATGAAAACTTCCTATTTCACATTTGCCCCCCTCACACCCACTGCTACTTAAATATAGCAACACCGAGATCACACTACAGTGAAGAGAATGGTACTGTACAGCACGGAACATGACATTTACCATTCTCTTCATTGTACTGCAATCTCATAGTTGGTATATTTAAGTAGCAGGGGATGTAGGGGGTGCACAAGGGCTTGCCCCCCTGCAAAAACTTACAAGAAGACTTTTTACCTTTTTTAATTTGTTCTACTTTAATATTCAGTGTTGTACAACATTGATCATCTTGTCCTCGATGATGTGTGGCTCGATGTTCTGCGACTTCGATCATCTGAAGCAAACCTCATTAAGTTTGGGTCTTGGGTTGCTCTGTAAGCTAGGCATAAGTCTTCTCTAAGAAGTCTGTACAATACAGGGTATAGTGACAGGGATTTTAGTCAGCCCATGTAAGGCACATGCTGGAAGCCCTTGATCATCTTTGTTAGAAATCTCTGAGGTCTCATTAATTGGTGTAGGTGCTTTATATGGGATATACCGAATGGGGCGTTATACTCAATTATGTGCTGGATAAGTGTCCAGTATAAGGAGTTTATAACTTCTTATACTCTTGAGGTGATGCCTTCACTAATCAAGTGAGCTACATGGAAAGCTTTCCTTACAATGGTAGACACGTGGTGGTTGAAGTTAAGGTCGCGGTCAACCTGTGATCTAGGTCCCTTACCACTTCATGGGTCTTAGGGTATTGTTATTGATTTGATAGTGTGAAGGGACATTGTCTGTGCCAAAGGGAATGAAGATGCATTTCTTTGCATTCAGTTTGAGATTGTGACTAATACAACCAGTCATTGGTCTGTGTGAGACCATCCTGGAGTATACTGACATAATTTGGGGATTCAATGATTGGACCTAGTTTGCAGTCAGCTGCAAACCTGGTCAGCCACAACCCTTTAGTTTTGACCTGAACTTCTGAGAAGTATATACCAAACAGTAGGGGGCCTAGCACTGACCCCTATGGCACCCAGCCGGAAACAGGTCTGCGGGTTGATGTGAAGTGACCCACTTTGACAGTGTTTGGTCTGTGAGCCAGTTGACAACCCATCTTACGAGGAAAGGGTTTCCATTAAGTTTGCTAAATTTATTGATAATGCCTAAATGTGGGACTGTGTCGAAAGCTTTTGACAAGTCAAGGTATACTGTGTGCAGAGATCTGCTCTCATCAATGGCCTTGGTCGCACTTTCAAAGAAATCCACCAGGTTTAACAGGCAAGACCTGCTCTTCACGAGGCCGAACTGGGTAGGATCCAGGGTTTGGAGGTCACCTATGTCTATTTATGAGGTCCATAATGATATATTCCATGGCTCTTACTGATGAAGGTGGTCAGGCTTGTGAGTCTGTAATTCCCTGGGTCTCTTGCTAGGTCACCTTTTTGGAGGGGAAGAACTGTAGCTGTTCTCCATTCCAAAGGAACAAAGCCTGTGGTTAGGAGATGATTGAAAAGGATACTTAGTGGGTATGCTAGTTGATGTTTTAGCCTATTTTGAAGACAGCCTGGGATGTCATCTAGTCCTATCGAAGCCATGTTCTTTGCCATGGACAGGGCTTTGAGGACCTGCTCTTCAGATATGCAGCGTGGGGGGGGGGGGTTGTTCTAAGTTAGGAGGGGCTAAGGGAGTGAAATGTTTACCTAACCTATACGCTAGCTGGATTGCTATCTCTGTGGGGTCAGTGTGTGTGATACCACTGGCCATCAGTTCTGCACTTGCTTGGCTCTACCCTTTAGGTTATGTACACAGCTGTGACAGGCCTTATGGTTATCCTTGGTAGAACTTGCTAGGTTTCTCTCAAAGGAGCTTTTGAAGGATTTGACAAGTTGTTTTATTTGCCTGTTAAGGCTGAGGAGGGTGCTTTTCCATTGTTGGATCCTTGTCTTTGTTTTCTTGGACAGCAACCTTTTTGTGTTTATTGTACAGTTTGTTGATGCTGGAAGTCCACCATGGCAACTTGATTTTACTTGCGACTCTAGCTTTGATTCTATCTGGTACAGCTGAGTTTATACACTTATACAAGTGAGTGCACAGGGCTTTAGTGTAAGCTTCGGTATAGTTACCGCTTTTAGCTTGGGGTGGGGCTTGGAATGCATTTATACCTTCACCTAGGAGGGTATAGTTTGCCTTTGTGACGTTTTTTTAGTCTGATTTCACTCTTGTGAGTTCTGATGTTAGTGTCAATTCGAAGGTGACTGATTTGTGGTCAGTTTTAACTAATGAGGACCCAACAGTTGCAGCAGTGCACCTGTTTGACATGTTGGAGAGGACCAGATCTAGAATGTTTGTTCCTCTTACTGGGGTATGGACAATTTGCTCCAGTGCATTTGAATTCAGAAAGCCAAGGAACTTTTGTGCTAGCGACTTTGGACCACAGTAGGTTTCCCAGTTGATGGTGGGATAATTGAAACCCCCCATAACCAGTGTTTGTTAAAATTTCGATTATCTTCAGTTTGGTTAGGTAGTTTTCATGGGTGTTGTGACCCACGGAGTAGGATCTATAACTGGCTAGGACTTGAATGGGGGTCTTACCCAGTGTAAACTGGACCTGGAGTAACTCCATGGAGTTGTCCAGTCAAACTAGATGGGAAGTGAACTTATCTCTAATACAGATTGAAACATTGCCTCCTTTGGTTTTCACAAGTTCATTTTGTGGTCTAAAGGTGGGGGAAGGCATTGTATCCTTGCAGGGCTGGGGTACTTTCTGAGGCCTTAAACCAGGTTTCTGTGACTGCAGAGACATCTACATCTTCTAGTGACAGAAGTCTTTCCAGGGAGTGCAGTTTTTAGTTTCAGCTCCTAGCATCATGACCCTTATTTTGTTCTGATTGGTTAATTTCACACTGGTAATGTTTTCAAGACCTTGCCTAAAAAAGGCATTATGGGGAATGCAAGAGCTTCTGCCAGCAACCAAAAGCCTAGGGGTACCAGGTGCAAACAGTCTCTGGCAAAGCAGCGAGGTTTATCGAACATGGCTTCCCAGGCAGACAGGAACTGGGTTGCCGCGGAATGACACCAAAAACTAAGCCAATTGTTAAAATCAACCATTTTTTGTTTATACTGTGGCATTATTCTAGGTGAGGGTAGTATGCTGTTCAAGGCTAGGTAGGGATATATCTGCCTGGGACACATACTCAGAGAGCTCGACCATGTCTCTCTTCATATAGTCCAGTGAGATATGTCTTAGGTCATTCACACCAACATGAACTACAACAGAGTCATAACAGCACTTGTTGCGAAAAGACCTGAGTGCATGCGCGAATCCTGGTACCGGACAGGCAGCTGACCATGACTTTCTCCTTGTCCAACTTGGTAAGTGGGACATCCATGTGCCTCACTACTGGGTCTCCAATTATAACACAGCTTGTTTTTTTTAAGTGTTATGCCTTTCGGGCTTGGTGGACGAGACACTGGTATTGCTGTGTGTCATAGGTGCTATGTAGACTGTGTTAGCTGTAGCAGACTTGTGTTTTGGAGGTCTCGGATGTTTTGGTAAGTTTTTTTGAGAGAACCTCTGCGTATGTGGATTTACGTGTTTGATGCGTGCTGTGTGTGAGAGTAGTGGTATGTGTATGACTATGTGAATATGTAGTGGTGGGTGAGATGACAACCTTCTCTGTGTTACTGTTTTGAGTGAGAGCGAGCATGGATTCTAAATTTGTGATGTAAATACATCTCTCGCACTCTGTACTAGACTGTGTTATTAGTACAGGATTGTCTGTGTACATAAGGTAATTGCTGCACTGCCTCAAGAGACCCAAGTCAACAAGGCTGGCAGGAGAAACAAGGGTGGTCCAACTGTCCATAAGGCTAGGTTGAAGACTGTTGTCACTAGGGGTAGCTTTTCAGAAACCATTACAGATGAGTTCGGCGAATGGATATTTCTGCCTGGGTTTTATGGGAAAATTTGTTAAATTTAACTGCCCAGTTTTGGCACACAATTGCATGATAATACGCAGTGCTGCACAATGCACAAACAAGGATGGAATCTGAAAGGGCAAATGGTACAGATGCTGAATCCAAACTTATCTGAGATAGCATTGGAGTTTTCTCCTGTTAAGTTTTGTCAGGGGAAGCATCTTTACTGTCGTGTACAACAAAGTCCTAAGAAGTTCCTAACATAGATACTGGCTTGATAGGAGAAACTGAGGAATAACTGCAGAAACATTTAAAGCATCAGGGCAGAACCTAACAAATATCCCAGGATATAATTCTGTAAGAATGGATGAAAGAACACTTCTGAAGTTGATTTGAAAACCTACACAGAATAGATGATTTCGAACAGGTACTAAATACGACAGATGGAAAAGAAGTCTGCAAGGATAAAACAATCATCCAATATAGACTGGAAAATGAGAAGGCACAGAAGTCAACAATAAAAATGACTGGAGCTAGACATTTCTGGAAATCCCCTGGTGCAGCAAAATCCAAGTGTTAAACAGAGAACTAATAAGGTAAGCCAGACACAACCAATCTCAACAAATGCCTGAACTGTTTGCCACTGGTAATGTGATGACATGCATCCTTTAAATCTAGCTTTACCATGAAAGCTACAGAAAGGAGTAGATATACAAAGAACTGAAAAAAACTAAAATGGAAAGGTCCATTACAGGGCTCCAGGATCCTTCCCTTTTTAGTGCCAGAAAAACCTTGAATAATGGCATTTGCCCAAGTGGCAGTGAGGTACTGGTTCTACTACTCCCTGTGCCAACATCTGGATTACAATTAAAACCATCTGTCTGTAACAATGTGGTTCTACAAAGAAGAAGTCTCAGAAATAAAGAGGTTACCAGGGTGTGAGTGATGCAAACAGCCTGAACAGGCAGTCATGCTGACTGAGAGGATAATACCTGAACATTTGAGGCTTTATTAAAAACCTGTTTGTCAGCTTCCCGCACCTTACTGAAAACAGAGAGCTAAGGATTAAAGGAGGGAAATTTCTAATAGCTTTTAAAAAGGAGGGTTGAAATTATGAGGAACCCTCTGAATCAGCTTTCTCTTTTCAAAACACTGATCACAAAGATGAGACCAATGGGTACAAGACCTGCATTTGGGCTGACAGCAAGATTCGTGCTCATATGTCTGCTTAAATACAGCTACGCTCATGGGCTGAGGTCATACGTCAGACATACGGCTCTGGGAAGGTAAAGAGCTTTGGCATCCTGGCAGAACATCAGTAGCAAATTATGTTTGGAATACTGCAACACTGATTTCAATAAGGATATCTGCCTTATCTAGGGGAGAACTGAAAATATCAGTCTTAACATTTCCAGAAAGATTTTGAGAATGAAACAAAGACATTCATCTCAATAGTAGCCCAAAAGCAGCAGCTTCTATGAAACAGTGGCATCAAGAGCACACTTAACATAAGAAGTAGATATTACAGAGGCAATGAAAGAATTTTTATCTCAGAAGAAGAAAGTTTAATCATTAATCTCTGCAAATTCTCACAAAAATAAAGGTAAAAATTATAGCATAAGAGATGTTTAGTTTAAAACTATGAATGCAAATGTACTAGAGGAATGCATTTTCTTCTTCCAACATGTCCAGTGCCTTCCCATCTTTGACAAAGGGGATGGGGTTAGCAGTAGCAATCTATTTAGCAGAAGCAGTTTTACACTGAGAAAAACCTGCTGGGGTCTGCTTTGGGATACGAGTCTGAGATACTGTAATATAACCAGTCAGTCTTGCTAGGGGGAGGAGGTTGACTTTCAGGTCATCTAGATGCAGTGAGAAAAGAATTCTGTAAAACAGGTAACACAAGAGGAATAGTCACAATATCAGGAATAGGCATTTCACTCAGCTCCCTCTGAGAAAACACTTTCATCCTAGATAAAAGTCAGGAAAAGATAAATCTTCAAAATAGAAATCTGAAAGCATACTTTTCTAAGCATCAGAATATTCAGATAGAGAAGAAACTCCTTAAGTATAACCATCCCCCTGCAATACCTGCTCTTCTTCTTGAAAATCCAAGTCTGAAAAAAAATGCAACTATCTCTTTCTTCTTGCCTGAACAGGAAGGCAAAGAAAAAATAAGCCTCTTAGAAAATGTTAGTAAATATTCCCTGTCCATAGACACAGGATGTGGGAAGACGTTCTCACTATGTTCCTTTCCTGGGAATCTCTCAGGAAAATGATAAACTAATAGAAGGCATACTAGCCTCTGACATAGGTTCCCTATTCCAATATCTTATCTCTTTTTCATGGTACAGAATCCATCACATCTGGCTCCTTCCATGCCTGCTGTGATACCAATTCAATGAGCTCATCAGCTGGAGGGACAACCTACGAAGTAGATGGTCAAGCTGAAAAGCTTTCAGAAATATGGATTCCTCCTGGAAGGGTATGTTATTGGGCCACTCCCCTCTTTGTTAGAATAATTTCACTGTGTCTTCCAAGGGGGATCATAGGGATTCTTTCCTTTCCTCGAAATCAGTATCTTCAGTGAGGAACTCCTGAGTAGGGAGAGTCCAGATACGTCCTCTTGCAAGAATGCTTCCTACACCACTCCATCTTTGGGGTCTCCAGAGAAGGTTCAGAAGCAGGAAAACTTACATTACGAGTTTCCTTGAGACACATGGGAGTTGGCTGTCCTTATTGAACAGGATGAAGTGAAGAGGTGACCATCACGGCCAGAAAGGGTAGGGAGGGAGCAAATGTGAGCAGGAAAGCCCTTCTCTAGACTTAGAAAGAACTCTTTTGAAAGTCTTGAAGGAAGCAATAAAAACTGGACTCCCACTGGGACCCCTAAGATCTGAGGAATGTGAAAGAGGTAACCCCTAAAAGCCAATCCAAGTTGGCATCAAGACAGATACTGGAGATGAGCTGTCCGGAGAAGATGCACCTAGAGGAAGTGATAGATCTGACAGACTCAGATTTGACCTGGACCCACATGCACTGATGCTGGCTTTATAGCTCCAAGACCCACTGAAGTCTGAAGCTGCTGGAGATGAATGGGTAAGGGACACTATCAAAGTTGAAGTTTACTAAACTATCAGCTCTAACAGAGGCATCCCACAGGGGAACATTTGTCAACTGAACCACTGAATGCAAAATTTGGACTGGGGAAGGAGAAACTGGAAGAAGGGTACCAAAGGCTGGATTCAGCACTCCTGGACAGGAAAGTACAGGGAGAACCAGCAACTGGATCTGAGTCCTCAGAAACTTCCTCATCATCCTGTCAATGTTTGGCTTCGGAAAGGCTCCATGATAACATATGGACCTGAGCATAGCTCTCAACCTCTTAGCACAAAAAAAATCTGGGCAAAACCAAAAAAGTACAGTTTTGTACCTACCATAAATGTAGATGTTCGAAGATCCACATTGCTGCAGTCATAACTTATGGGTAGTCCGCTGTCCTCGGTCGGCCCGAATACCAAAGTATTAGGCTGACGTCGGTCATGGGCGCTCAGATCTGACGTCAGAGCGTCAAGGTATTAAAGCGCATGACCGACGTAATTTCCTCAGTCTTTTCTTGCCCCAGATGTCAGAAGGCCCTAAAAACAAAGGCAACAGCCAAAAATAGAATAACTCCCTAAAACCATGTACAAAAAACAGCTACAACCCAAACCATACAACCACTCCAAACTACAGAGGGGAAGGAGGGAGGGTAATTGGACTGCAGCAATGTGGATCTTGAACATCTACATTTATGGTAGGTACAAAACTGTACTATGTTCTTCATCTCACATTGCTGCAGTCATAACTTATGGGTAGAATCCCAAAGCAGAGGTAAAGGGAGGCTGGCAAAATCATAAAGCATTGGGAGCTGCCAAAATGCCCTGTAAGACTGCAGTGGCAAATCCAGCCCTAGATTTGGAATAAAGAGGAAGATGATAATGTTTAGAAAAAGTGTGCACTGAACTCCAAGTAGCTGCTTCCAAAATATCTTTAGTAGCTACCCCCCTTAAAAAAGCAGTAGAAGTGGCAGTAGCCCTAGTGGAGTGAGGCCTGATTCCAGCTGGAATCTCCTTACCATGATGAGAATAACAAAAAGCAATACAAAGGCCAATCCATTTAGAAATAGTTTGTTTTGACACAGGTTTTCCCTGAGAACCCAAAGCAAAAGAAACAAACAACTGCTGAGACTGTCTGAACCCTTTAGTCTTACTCAAATAATAACGCAACTGCCTGTGAATATCCAAAGTGTGCAAAATTTTCTCCCCTTTATTTTGGGGATCTGCATAAAAAGTAGGCAAATGAATAGATTGGTTCAAGGCCACATTTGAAACCACTTTAGGCATAAAAGTAGGGTTAGTACGCAGAGATACCCTGTCCTTATGAAAAATTAGGAAGGGTTCAACTGCCATTAGAGCCTGTAATTCAGAAACCCTTCTAGCAGACGTAATGGCCAACAAAAAAGCAGTCTTCCAAGACAAAAACTTTAACTCAGCTGTAGCTGCAGGTTCAAAAGGAGGTAAAGTAAGTTTTTCCAACACAAAATTGAGATCCCAGGCAGGAGTAGGAGCTCTACGCGGGGGTCTTATGTTCTTTGCCTCTCTAAGAAATTGCTTAAACAAAGGATGAGAAAACAATGGTGGGTCACAGTCATAGTGAGCAGAAATGGCTGCAGCATGAACTTTTATAGAGGAGAAAGACAAACCCTTGTCCAATAATTCTGTAAGATATTGAAGAGAAACACTCAAATCAGGCCTAGAAACATCAAAGCTCTTTGTTTTGCTCCAAATAAAAAATCTCCTCCATTTATCAGCATAAACTTTCCTTGTACTAGGCCTCCTGGCTTCCAAAATAACATTCAAAACTTGTTGAGGAAGCTGCGACCCTCCAGGTTCTAAAACAGAATATGCCAGGCTGTTAGATGCAGGGACTGAATCCTGACATTGAGGAAATGATTGCCCTCCTGAGTCAAAAGGTGTGGAATCAAAGGCAAAGGGTAAGGAGGTTCCCGTACTAAACTCCTCAGCAGAGGGTACCAGTGCTGTCGAGGCCAGTCTGGAGCTATTAGAATCATGGAGGGCTTGTCTTGTCTGACCTTCAAGAGAACCTTTGGAAGTAGAGGCAGAGGCGGAAAGGCATAGACGTGAAGATTGCTCCAAATGAATGATAGAGCATCCACTTTCCAAGCTGTGGGATGAAACATCCTTGTGCAAAACTTTGGCACCTGGAAATTTAGTGGAGAAGCGAACAGATCTATGTCTGGAGTCCCCCATATCATTGTCAACTGTCGAAATACATGAGGATCCAATTTCCACTCGTGGGGATCCACTATCCGTCTGCTCAAAACATCTGCTAAGGAGTTCTGTGCTCCTGGCAGAAACCTTGCTTGAAGAGTGAGTTGCAAACTGAGAGCAGTCTCCCACAAAATCATAGCTTGTCTGCAAAGAGGGTACGAATGGGTTCCCCCTTGCTTGTTGATGTACCACATGACAGTAGTGTTGTCTGTTTGAATCAACACCTGCCCTGGGAGAAGTAAATACTTGAAAGCCATCAATGCAAACTGGACTGCTAACATTTCCTTCAAGTTGATATGTAAATGTTGAAGTCTAGCAGGCCACGTGTCTTGAACCCATTTTCCATTGAGGTGTACTCCCCAAGCCTTGTCCAAGGCATCCGTCGTTAAAATCTGACTCGCCTCTGGTCGGGTCACAGAGAGTCCCTTGTTTAGGTGACATTCCTGAGCCCACCACAAAAATTCCTTTTGAATGCAAGGTATTATCTGAATGACAGTGTCCAGATCTTGGCAGTGTTGTGTCCAAACATTTTTGAGATACCATTGTAGCTTCCTCATATGCAGTTTGGCATTGGGAAACACCAGAATACAAGATGCCATGAACCCCAAGGCTTGAAGGACTGTCCTTGCAGTCAGCCTGGACCGTAGAGACAATTGATGGAAGTAAAGTGAAAGATTCTTTTGCTTGTCCGGGGTCAAAAGGCCATCTGGGAAGCTGTATTCAGTCTCACACCCAGAAAGCACATTTCCTGAGAGGGTACTAGACTGGACTTTATTTCGTTCACAGAATACCCTAGGCACCTTAGCACTGTCATAACATACTGTAGATGGTGAAGAAGCTCGTGCTTGTCTTGAGCAAGAATCAGGCAATCGTCCAAATAAGGATAAATTTGTATTCCTCTTAACCTGAAGAAGGCTATCACTGGAGCCAGAACTTTTGTGAATACCCTGGGCGCAGTAGATAAGCCAAAGGGCAATGCAGAGAACTGATAATGTAAAGTCCCAGCCCGAAAACGCAGGAATCTCCTGCAACTGGGCCTGATAGGAACATGAAGATAAGCCTCTTTGAGATCCAGAGTTACCATCCAGTGATCTTTGCCCAACAGAGGCAGAAGTTGTTGCAACGTCAACATTTTGAATTTTGGAATGTCCAGATATGTGTTGAGGATAGATAAATCCAAAATTGGCTTCCAAGTGTTCCCTTTCTTTGGTACAAGAAAAGTACAGTTTTGTACCTACCATAAATGTAGATGTTCGAGGATCCACATTGCTGCAGTCCTAACTATTGGGTAGTCCGCTGTCCAGTCGGCCCGAATACCAAAGTATATGGCTGACGTCGGTCACGGCGCATTAGACTGACGTCAGAACGTCAGGGTACTAATGCGCATGACCGACGTCATATCCTCAGTCTTTTCTTGCCCCAGATGTCAGAAGACCCTAAAAAGACAAGGCCAAAACCAAAACACACCAAACATACCTGCACCAAAAATATATACAATACATACAAAGGTACCAGAATATAATCTCACCTACACAACCACCCCTAAACACAGAGGGAAGGAGGGAGGGTAAATTGGACTGCAGCAATGTGGATCCTCGAACATCTACATTTATGGTAGGTACAAAACTGTACTATGTTCTTCATTCCACATTGCTGCAGTCCTAACTATTGGGTAGAATCCCAAAGCAGAGGTAAGGGAGGCTGGCACATCATAAGGAAGCAGGAGCTGATAACATGCCTTGCAAAATAGCAGTGGCAAAACCAGCCCTAGACTTAGAGTAGAGAGGAAGGTGGTAATGCTTAGAGAAAGTATGCACTGAACTCCAAGTAGCTGCCTCCAAAATATCCTTAGTTGCCACCCCCCTTAGAAATGCTGTTGAAGTGGCAGTAGCCCTAGTGGAATGAGGCCTAATCCCAGCTGGAATCTCTTTGCCATGATGGGAATAACAAAAGGCAATGCAAAACCCAATCCACCTAGAAATAGTTTGTTTTGACACAGGCTTGCCCTGCGAACTCAAAGCAAAAGAAACAAACAACTGCTGAGACTGTCTAAAATCCTTAGTCCTGCTTAAATAATAACGCAATTGCCTGTGTACATCTAAAGTGTGCAAAATCTTTTCCCCTTTATTTTGGGGATCTGCATAGAAAGTAGGCAAATGAATAGTTTGGTTTAAAGCCACACTAGAAACCACCTTAGGCATAAAGGAAGGATTAGTACGTAATGATACCCTATCCTTATGAAAAATCAAAAAAGGCTCAACCGCCATAAGGGCCTGTAACTCAGAAACCCTTCTCGCAGAAGTAATGGCTAACAAAAAAGCAGTCTTCCATGACAAGTATTTCAGGTCAGCAGTAGCTGCAGGCTCAAAAGGTTGTAGAGTAAGTTTCTCCAACACAAAATTGAGATCCCAAGCAGGAGTAGGAGCTCACGGGGGTCTTATATTCTTTGCCCCTCTAAGAAATTGCTTGAACAAAGGATGTGAAAACAATGGTGGGTCACAATCATAGTGAGCTGAAATTGCTGCAGCATGAATCTTAATGGAAGAGAAAGACAAACCTTTGTCCAATAACTCAGTAAGATATTGAAGAGCCACACTCAAATTAGGCTCCGAAATCTCCAAATTCTTTGCTGCAGTCCAAAATAAAAATCTCTTCCATTTTTCTGCGTACACTTTCCTTGTACTAGGTCTTCTGGCTTCCAGAATCACATTTAAAACTTGTTGAGGAAGTTGAGACCTGCTGTCTTTCAAAACAGAACATGCCAGGCTGTTAGATGAAGAGTTTGAAGCTTGACATTGAGCAGATGACCGTCCCTCTGAGACAATAGGTGTGGAATCAAGGGTAAAGGCCATGGAGGCTTCCTTACCAGACTCCTCAGTAATGGGTACCAGTGCTGCCAAGGCCAATCTGGAGCTATTAAAATCATCCTTGGCTTGTCTTGTCTGACCTTTAGAAGCACCTTTGGGAGAAGAGGCAGAGGTGGAAAAGCATACACATGAAGATTTTTCCAACTGAAAGAAAGAGCATCCACTTTCCAAGCTGTGTGATGAAATCCCTTCGTGCAAAACTTTGGCAGCTGGTGGTTTAGTGGAGAAGCGAACAGATCTATGTCTGGAGTTCCCCATGACACTGTCAATTTTGAAATACATGAAGATCCAGTTTCCACTCGTGGGGATCCATGATTTGTCTGCTTAACACATCTGCTAAGGAGTTCTGTGCTCCGGCAGAAACCTTGCCTGAAGAGTTAGTTGCAAGCTGAGCGCAGTCTCCCATAAAATCATTGCTTGCCTGCACAATGGGTAAGAATGTGTTCCCCCTTGTTTGTTGATGTACCACATGACAGTTGTGTTGTCTGTTAGAATCAACACCTGCCCTGGAAGAAGTAACTCCTTGAAAGCCATTAATGCAAACTGGACTGCTAACATCTCTTTCATGTTGATATGTAGATGCTGTAGTCTGGCAGGCCACTTGTCTTGTATCCACTTTCCATCTAGATGAGCTCCCCAAGCAATGTCTGAGGCATCTGTCGTTAGAATCTGACTTGCCTCTGGCCGGGTCACAGAGAGTCCCTTGTTTAGGTGACATTCCTGAGCCCACCACAAAAATTCCTTTTGAATGCAAGGTATTATTTGAATGACAGTGTCCAAATCCTGGCAGTGCTGTGTCCATAGATTTTTGAGATACCATTGTAGCTTCCTCATATGCAGTTTGGCATTGGGAAGCACCAGAATACAAGATGCCATGAACCCTAAGGCCTGAAGGACTGTCCTTGCAGTCAGCCCGGACTGAAGAGATAATTGATGGAAGTAACTGGAAAGATTCTTTTGTTTGTCCGGGGTTAAAAAGGCCATCTGGGCTGCTGTATTCAGTCTCACACCCAGAAAGCACATGTCTTGAGAGGGTACTAGACTGGACTTTATTTCGTTCACAGAATACCCTAGGCATCTTAGCACTGCTATGACATATTCCAAATGCTGTAGAAGGTCTTCCTTTTCTTGAGCCAGAATCAGGCAGTCGTCCAAGTAAGGATAGATTTGAATTCCTCTTAGCCTGAAGTAAGCTATCACTGGAGCCAGAACCTTTGTGAATACTCTGGCCGCAGTAGATAAGCCAAAGGGCAATGCAGAGAACTGATAATGAGAATTTCCAGCTCGAAAACGCAGATACTTTCTGCAACTTAGTCTTATAGGCACATGAAGGTAAGCTTCCTTGAGATCTAAAGTTACCATCCAGTGATCTTTGCCCAGCAGAGGTAAAAGCTGTTGTAACGTCAACATTTTGAACTTTGGAATGTCCAGATAAGTGTTGAGGATAGATAAATCCAAAATTGGTCTCCACGTGTTCCCCTTCTTTGGTACTAGGAACAGGCGAGAATAAAATCCTAGGCCCCTTTCTGGCACAGGAACTGACTGAATGGCTCCTATTTGGAGTAACAGAGAAATTTGCTTGCGAGCCTCTGTTCTTTGTAGAGGAGGAATGTCTGGCATGCCTTTGAAAGGAGGCAAGGTATGGAAATAAAACCTGTAACCGTGGTGAATGATATCCAGAACCCATTTGTCTTGGGTAATTAAATCCCAATTTTCTTTGAAAAGAGACAACCTTCCTCCTAGAGGTGCCGTCAGGCGAGAATGTACTGGCAGTTGAAAAGGCAAGTCATTGGGTCTGCTTACGAAAGGACTGACCCCTGCCCTCACCAGAAGTCTGAGCAGGTGAACTCCCTGTCCTAGGCCTAAAAGAACCTTGAGCTCTGCCCCTACCACGTCTAGACCTACCCCTAGACTGGGAATCATAAGCAGGATAAGTCCACCCCTTAGTAGGCCAATTTCTACTAAACTTCGGAGGCTGCACCTGCAAAAAATCCTTAACAGTTTGCATAGACTTAGCCTTGTCCTCCATTTTCTTTAAAACTGCTTCCACAGGCGAACCAAACAACACATCAGACTGTAAAGGAGCATCCAAAATCCTTGTCTTAACATGCTCAGCTAAGTTCTGATCTCTCAACCAGGCGTGCCTACGAAGAACAGAACCAGTGGCAGCCACCCTCGAGGAGGCCTGCACAGCATCAAAACCACACTGCAAAGAATGCTTTCCCACTTGTTCAGAAACATGAACTAAATCCTACAGCTCTTTACATTCAATACCTTCAGCCAGAGCATCCACCTTAGACTTCAATTGTGAAAGGAGATAATTCTGATATTTTAACATATGAAACTGACAATTCAACGCCCTCATGGCTAAAGTGGAAGAAGTGTACACTTTCTTTCCCCATCTATCCAAAGCCCTTGCCTCTTTATCAGGAGGAATAGGATTTTTAACCACAGAAGCCTTCACACCTTTAGGCCCCTGAGAGACAGTTTCTGGGTCCGCCCTAGGACTCTTAAAAAGATACTTATGGGCTTCAGGCACCCTATAATACCTATCCGGTTTAACTGGGGCAGGAGGCAAAGAATCAGGATTTAGTGAAGCCTCTGCAAAAACATCTTCTACAACATTCAGAACAGGAGGTATAGCTAAAGGCCTATGCTGGGGTAAAAACAAGAATTCTCTAAGCCTTTTCCTGGAATCAGAGAAATCTTGACCTTCCCATTTAAAATGCTCCCTCATGGAATGCAGGGTCTCTGAAAAAGAAAAATCCTCAGGAGGCGAAGCTGAAGGAGTAGAATCATCCACATCAGAGTCAGAATAAGGAGGATACTCCTGCAAGTCCTCAGCAGAAGACTCAGAAGCCTCCGAACATTGCTCAAAACTCTCAAACTCAGGTTCCACCCTAGGCCTCTTATCAGGAGGGGGCATAGAACCTCTAATCATAGTAATCAAATCCTCTGCCATTTTAGCATATGCTTCTTAGGCAAAGACCCTGAAACACTGGAGAAACCCCCACAGAAGCTAAAGTAGGCCTGCCTCTTAAAGAAGCCTTGGCAACAGAAGGCGAGGCCCTAACCACCTTAGGAAGAGAGGGAAGAACATCCACCTGAGAAGCCCCTTCAGCCTGGCCTACTTCCTGAGAGGACACATCCTGCAACAATAAAGTTTCTCCCTGAGACTCCAAAGAAACTCCTGGCAGTACCTCCGGCTCCACTGAGCCCTCTAAAGAACCGACGTCCGGGACTGTCGGTTCTTCCCCTCTAGGCTTCACTGCTTTGTCCTTGCGCTTTTTGGCCGAAGCAGGCGTCGGAGCATCCGACGGCATTTTATAATTACAACGCTTCCCAAACACTAACCTGGCACAGTCTAACCTTCTCTTAATAGTGCGTTTGTTAAATCTAGCACAAGAGCGGCATCCAACAAAGTCGTGCTCAGGCCCTAAACAAGGTATACACAAAGTATGGTAATCCCTATGAGGTATCTGTTTCCCACAAGAAATACAGTTATTCACTTTTTCTGACATCCGGTTAAATACTGAGGCAAGAAAAAACCAAAATATTCCCCAACGGGGTACTTAGCCAACTTTGATTCGGTCTGAAACTCTGACTTCAGAAACTTTCAGAACGCCAACCTGCACTCGCAAAATTGCTTCTGCATCGGACCATGCGGCAAAAAAGACTGAGGATATGACGTCGGTCATGCGCATTAGTACCCTGACGTTCTGACGTCAGTCTAATGCGCCGTGACCGACGTCAGCCATATACTTTGGTATTCGGGCCGACTGGACAGCGGACTACCCAATAGTTAGGACTGCAGCAATGTGGAATGAAGAACATTAGGCGAGAGTAAAATCCGAGGCCCACTTCTGACAGAGGGACCTGCTGTATAGCCCCCATTTGAAGAAGTAAAGAAATCTGTTTGTGAGCCTCTATCCTTTGCTGAGGAGGAACGTCTGGCATGCCTTTGAAAGGAGGCAATGTGTGGAAATAAAACTTGTAGCCTCGGTCTATAATGTCCAACACCCATTTGTCCTGGGTGACTAGAAACCAATTTTGCTTGAAGAGTGCCAACTTTCCTCCCAAAGGAGCTGCCAGACAGGAAGGATCTGGCAGCTGGAAATGCAGGTCATTGGGCCTGTTTACGAAAGGACTGGCCCCTGCCCTCACCTGTAGATTGTGCTGGTGAACTCCACGGTCTAGGCCTGAAAGAATTCTGAGCTCTGCCCCTACCACGTCTAGATCTACCCCTAGACTGCGAATCAGAAGAAGGGTAAGTCCAACCCTTAGCAGGCCAGTTCCTGCTAAACTTAGGGGGCTGCACCTGCAAAAAATCTTTAACAGTCTGCATAGACTTAGCCTTGTCTTCCATTTTCTTCAAGACAGCCTCCACAGGAGAACCAAACAAAACTTCAGACTGCAAAGGAGCATCTAAAATCGTAGCTTTGACATGTTCTGACAAATTCTGATCTTTAAGCCAGGCGTGCCTGCGAATAACTGAACCAGTGGCAGCCACCCTGGAAGAAGCCTGTAAAGCATCAAAACCACACTGCAAAGCATGCTTACCCACCTGATCAGAGGCATGTACCAAATCCTGTAATTCCTTACACTCTATGCCCTCTGCCAAAGCATCCACTTTAGATTTTAACTGAGTAAGGAGAAAATTCTGGTACTTCAACATATGAAACTGGCAATTCAAAGCCCTCATTGCTAAAGTGGAAGAGGTATACACTTTCTTACCCCACCTTTCCAAAGCTCTAGCATCCTTATCCATAGGAACTGGATTCTTTACAACAGAAACCCTGACACCCTTAGGTCCCTGGCTAATAGTTTCTGGGTCGGCCCTAGGGCTCTTATACAGATATTTATGAGCCTCAGGCACCCTGTAATACCTATCCGGCTTAACTGGAGCAGGAGGCAAAGAGTCTGGATTAAGGGAAGCCTCAGAGAAAACGTCTTGAACAACATCCAAAACAGGAGGTATAGCCAAAGGCCTATGTTGTGGTAAAAACAAAAATTCCCTAAGCCTCTTCCGGGAATCTGAGAAATCCTGACCTTCCCATTTAAAATGCTCCCTCATAGAATGCAGGGTTTCTGAAAAAGAAAAATCCTCTGGAGGAGAAGCAGAAGAAGTGGAATCCTCTGCGTCTGAATCAGAATAAGGAGGAAAATCCTGAATGTCTTCAGCCGAAGACTCTGAGTATTCTGAAGCCTGTTCCAAACTTTCCAATTCTGGCTCCACCCTAGGCCTCTTATCAGGAGGGGGCATAGAACCCCTGATTAAAGTAATTAAATCTTCAGCCATTTTAAGCATGTGTTTTTTAGGCACAGAACCTGCAGAACTAGGACTGACACCTGTGGCAGGCAAACCAGGCCTGCCTTTGGAAGGTACCTTAGAGACAGAAGGAGAAGGCCTAACCACCTTAGGCAAAGAAGGGAGAACAACAACCTGAGAGGCCCCCTCAGCCTGACCTGACTCCTGAGAGGCCACAACTTGCAAAACCAACGTCTCCCCCTGAGACTCAGTTGAAACCTCGGCCGGTTCAACCGAATCCACCATAGTGTCTAAAGAACCGGCGTCCGGAACGGACGAGTCATCCTGTTTGGGCTTTAAAGATTTATCTTTGCGCTTCTTCGCGGTAGCGGGCGTCGGAGGATCCGACGGCATATTGTAATTACACCGCTTACCGAAGACAAGCCTAGCACAATCTAACCTACGTTTAATGGTGCGCTTATTAAATCTAGCACAAAAGCGACACCCTACTACGTCGTGCTCAGGTCCCAAACAAGGAATACAAAGAGAGTGGTAATCCCTATGCGGTATCTGTTTCCCACAAGAAATACAATTATTCACTTTTTCTGACATCCGGAAATAACTGAGGCAAGAAAAAACAAAAATATTCCCCAACGGGGTACTTAGCCCAACTTGGTTTCGGTCTGAAACTCAAAATGCGACAATTTCAGAACGCCGAACGGCACTTGCAAATGCTGCTTCTGCTTCGGACCATGCAGCAAATAAGACTGAGGAAATGACGTCGGTCATGCGCTTTAATACCTTGACGCTCTGACGTCAGATCTGAGCACCCATGACCGACATCAGCCTAATACTTTGGTATTCGGGCCGACCGAGGACAGCGGACTACCCATAAGTTATGACTGCAGCAATGTGAGATGAAGAACATCAGGAACAATTTTAAATATTTCTCTTATAAACTTAGAAAGTTGGTAGAATAAAAGGTCTTGGGTTACCATGCATTTTATGAAATCGGAAACAAAAATTACTCTCATTATTTAGTGAATTCAGTCCTCACTGATTTGCCTCAAAAATCCAGAAAACCAGAAATGTTATGAAGAACAGACCAAAAATATGACGCAAAAATCTGGACATTATACAAAAATCAGTTGAGAGGTATGGACCTTAGGGTGGAAGCTGCTGATGGAGGCCTGGAATATACATGGGAGAATTCCTTCAGAAGGAAGGTTGACTGGTGCCAGGAGCCAGCCAGCTCTAGAGACAACCTTGCACAAGGAGTGAGGGGACTGGATCCTTATTAGCTCCCAAAAGGGAACTAGATCTGATGGTCTATGGATCTTAGTAGCTGGACCCAATGGTCCTGAAGGGGTGGGAGATCTTTTCCTGGATTGGTCCCTTTCTTTCTCTTTGTCTTTCTCCTGCTTCTTTCTCTTTAATCATCTTTGACTAATTCCATGGTTTCTTGCTAGATGGAGCCAGAAGCAGATGGGTCTGATTCTCCTGCGGTGACCGTGAGAAGGCCCTCTAATACTAGCGTATTGTGTTGATCATAGAGGGCCCTATGCCCAAATCAGGAACAGGAGGAGCAATCCTCAAAATGGGCTGTCTCCAGGCAGTAGATGTACTGATAATGCAGTTCCTGGGGGGGGGGGGGGGATCTTGAATCTGCATGTGGCACACTTTTTGAACCCCAAATTCTTATCAGACATTCTGGGACACTCCAAAGGTTAACAACAAACAAATGAAAATTGTGAACAGCCGCAACAAACACAACACACCCATTCAAAAGCTAAGCAGAAAACCTTATCATAATATTAACAGCAACAAACTAACCAGATCCCAATGGTCACTCATAAGAAAACAAAAGTAGTCATAACAAAAACATTTTTTAGTTATATTTTAGGTATAAGGAAGGAAAAGCAGGAAAAAAAACGTAACATGGGAAGAAAATTGAATAGAGAGAGAGGATAAAGTTACCACTACTAATTATGAAGGAAGTACTATAACCCACTACCAACAAGAAAATCTAGTTATCTTTGTCAAAAAAATCAAAACTCGTGCTGAGTCCCAGGATCACATCAGAGTCTTACAAGTGGTAAACAAGATCTGAGGAACTGTGAAAATGGAGCATTATGTGAAGAGAAGTGGAGACTGAGCCGCAGATCCAAGAGTCTAAAGTTGTCAGGGGACAAAAAAAAAAAAAAAAAGACATCGGATCAACTGTTGCCTGAACCAAAAGGAAGTTAGCAGTATTATTCTTGCAGAGTCTTTTTGAATCTTTTGAAGAATCCCGGTTATCAGAGAAAAATGGCAGAAAGCAGGGTCTATATCAAAATTCCGAAGAGGTATAATGCCGAATGTGAAAAAATCGAACCCAAAATATCGATTGATGAAAATAGTGAAGCCCCGGAACATCGAAATCTTACCTAGGGCAAGATTTCGGTGGGCCGTTCCGTGGCTTCGCTATTTCCTCCACTGTGGTGCGAGAGTTACGGACCTTAGGGTTAGGGTGCAAGTTAAGGTAAGTGGATAGCTAGTAATTTATGTATGGTGTAGTGTAGGGTTGTGTTTTGTTAACTGTATTTGTGTGTATTAGTTTGTTTGTGTATAGATTTGTAGGGTATGTGTACGATAGTTACGGACCTTAGGGTTAGGGTGCGGGTTAAGGTAAGTGGATAGTTAGTAATGTATGCGTAGTTTAGTGTGGGGTTGGGTTTTGTTAAATGTATGTGTGTGGTTTATTTATTTTGGTGTGCTTGTGTTGGGTGTATGTTTCTCGGAACAGCAATTTTTTCCCTGAGTGTTCGATGTTTTCAATATTCGAAATTCCAAGTTCGAACATATGGTGTTCGACATTTTGGAATTTTGAATATATGATATAGACCCAGAAAGCATACATGAACATTCCTGCCCATGGGAATGAAAAGGCATCTGCTTATAGGCCTGTATGCAAAAATCCTGAAGCAGAATTTAACTGTCTGTTGTCACTGGAGGCAAACAGATCTACTTGAGATGTTTCCCACAGATATATCAATTCCTGGAAGATCCCTGGCTGTAACTTCCATTTGAGAGGGTTTGTGCTGGTCTCGCCTACTATAATGTTCTGCACTGACAGCATTTAAGTAGTCTGGGGAGTCAAAGTGAGCTGAGTTGCTAGGTCCATGCCTCTTACGGCTAGTCTGCAAAGGAAGTAGAATCTGCCCCCCTTTTTTATGTACATCACTGTGGTGGTGTCTGTGATTAGTAGTAGGAAAGGGCTTGGGACCTGAAATAGTTCAGAAATGATAAAATGTATTACAGTCATAATTTCTTATAAATTTATGAGATTTAATTTATCTTGCTTGTTCAGACGCCCTGGGCTTACACCTCCTTGGACACAGCTCCCTAAGCAGAGTCTGAGGCATCTGTCGTTAGACACCGAGTAGAACTTGCAGGGGTAAAAGAGGCCTAGGTTGAGAGACCATTGACTCACCCCTGGAATAACTCCTTTTTCACAGACACCAACAACCAGAATAACTCCTTTTTCACAGACACCAACAACTGGATCTAAAAGGAACGAAGGTGCTGATGTTAAGTCCAAAATGATTTGATGAAAACACTGAATTTTCTTTGTGAAGTTCAGCCAAATTGCACTGTAGCAGCCATGAAACTTAGAATTCTGAGATATATCTGGCAGATGAATGAGGGACGTTTTCAAAGACATGAAAAAAAATACTATTCTGTGGGAGGGACTGAGTCTGCGAAAAAGTTTTTTTTTACCAGTCAGAGATTCTTTACAATTTGAAAAACAATCTATAAAAAATAAGACATTAATCTAAATATGGGAATATATGACTGCCCTGCATTTGGGTTTTTACAGGCACTAGGCACTTTGTGAACACTCTTGGAGTTGTTGACAACCCAAAGGGTAAAGAAGAACCGAAAATGTAAACCATACACACAAAAATGTAAAAAGCATCTGAAATCTTTGACAATCGGAATGTGATGATGTAAAGTACCTCTTTAAATCCAGTCATCAGAAAACAAATTTGGAATGTTAGGCAAAGGACTGTAGACAGAAAGTACAGTTGTGTACACTTACCATAAATGTAGATGTTCAAGTGTACTCACTGTTGCAGTTATCACATTTGGGTTATCTGCCTGCAGGTAGCCCTCAGTCGGCCTGAATACCAGAGTCTTTGGACTTCTGTGTTGGATCCTATCGCTTCTTCCATGACGTCAGTTCATCAGGGATATAAAACATGTAGCCAACACCATTACATCAGTTTTTCTTGCCCCAGATGTCAGGAGCTCCCAAAATAGGAAGCAATTACATGGTGTGAACACCCCCATTAAAAAGTAAATACCAATGTTATAAGATATGGCCAAATAAAAAGGATAGGTAGAATTACAGAGAAGTCAGGGGGCTGGAGGGAGGGTAGCTAGGAATGCAACAGTGAATACACTTGAACATCTACATTTATGGTAAGTGTACCCAACTGTACTATGTTCTTCGTGTTTCACTGCTGCAGTCATCACATTTGGGTTGATTCCCAAAGCTGAGGATGGGTGGAGGCAGTCAAGAAGCATTAGGGCTGGCAAGCAGAACCTGTAAGACTGCTGTGGCAAATCCAGCTCTGGATTTAGAAAACAAGGTAAGTGGTAATGCTTGGTGAAGGTGTGTACAGAGCTCCAGGTTGCAGCTTCCAGGATGTCCATGGTAGGGACTCCCCTGAGAAATACTGTAGAGGCTGATGCAGATCTAGTGGAATGTGTTCTGATCCCCTGTGGGGTAGGTTTCCCATGGTGTTTGTAGCAGAAATGGATGCAGTGTGCTATCCATTTAGAAATGGTTTGCTTTTAAATGGCCTTGCTCTCTGCCCCTGTAGCAAAGCTGACTAGCAGCTGGGTCATATTTTCTGAAAGATTTGGTCCTGCCCAGATAAAACCTAAGCTGCCTGTGCACGTCCAGGAAGTGCAGGATCCTTTCCCCTTTATTCTGAGGACTAGGGAAAAAGGCTGGCAAATGAATGGATTGGTTTAAACCCACACTAGATACTACCTTGGGCATAAATGATGGGTAAGTCCTGAGGGAAACCATGTCGGCATGGAAGACAATGAAGGGTTCCATGGCCATAAGGGTCTGCAATTCAGACACTCTTCTTGCTGAAGTGATAGCTAGAAGTAAAGCTGTTTTTCAGGAGAGGACTTTTAACTCTGCTGTAGTAGCAGGTTCAAAGGGCAGGAGAGTGAGCTTCTCCAATACAAAGTTAAGGTCCCAGGCTGGAGTGGGAGCTCTCCTAGGGGTCTTAAATTTGTGGATCCTCTCAGGAACTGTTTGACCAGAGGATGAAAGAAAAGGAGTGGCTCAGTATTATAGTGAGCTGAGATGGCAGAGGCATGAATCTTAACTAAATAGAAGGATAGGCCTTTGTGGAGCACTTCTGTTAAGTAATTTAGTATACGAAGTAAGCTGGGCACAGTTGTGTCCATTCCCTGAGACTGGCTCCAAGAACAGTATCTTTTCCACTTTTCTGCATAAGATTTTCTAGTACTAGGCCTCCTTGCCTCAAGGATGACATCCAGCACCTGTTTACTGAGGGTTGCTGGTGATAAGTTCAGGGGATGAGCCAGGCTGCTAGGTTCAGGGTTTGTAGCTGAGGATGCAAAATCTGGCCCTCCTGCTGGGACAGCAGGGAAGGGGTCTGAGGCAGGTGCCATGGTGGCACTATTGTCAGACTGTGCTGGCGTGGCCAGTCTGGTGCAATCAGGATTGTCCTTGGCTTGTCCTGTTTGATCTTTAGTAGAACATTTGAGAGGAGGGGCAGATGGGGAAAGGCATAGATTGAGAGATTTTCCCATGTAAAGGACAGGGCATCCACTTTCCATGCTTGTCTGGTACTGGTGCAATATTTGCTCAATTGATAGTTCTGAGGGGAAGCAAAGAGGACCACCTCTGGTGCCCCCTACCTGTGGATCAGAAGTTTGAATGATTGGGTTCCAGTTTCCACTCATGTGGGTCCATTAGATTTCTGCTTAAGTCGTCTGCCAGTGAATTTAGTTTGCCTGGCAGGAATTGTGCTTGCAGGTGCACTTGATTGCTCAAGGTTGTGTTCCACAGAGCCATGGCTAACCTGCAGAGTGGGTAGGAATGGGTTCCCCCCCTGCTTGTTTATGTACCATATAACTGTGGTGTTGAATCGGAAAACAAAAGAAGCACTCCACGGCTTAACGGCAACTCTTTATTGTAGAATAAAAAACAGTAAGCGCTTTCACTTTACGAAGAACGTTTCTTCAGACTTCAAAAACACATATCCTGACTGCTTTTAAATACCCATCTATACACTTACTAACCAGCCACTAAAGGCAAACCATTAAACAATAAAATAAATTAATTGTAAATGAATTGTGTCTTCATCAATTAGATATACATACATCTAAGGGAAACTCTTATAACCTTATATAACAAAAAACTTCCTACCTATATATTATGTGAGTAAATGTTGCAAAATTCTAAAAATATCTTCAATATTATATAAATATATATATTATGTTAAAAAAAATATATATATATCATGTGAATTTTATAAATGACAAATAATAACATAAATAATTAATTCTATTAATATAAAGATGTAAATATAAATATATATATATAAAAAAATGCATAAAATACACATTCTATGAATTTTATAAATAAAAATGCTTACAATAAAATATCCCTATTTATAATATGGTGCAAAACTACATTTTTAACGTATATACACATTCATACTTGTATCATATGAATGTATACAAAAAATATTCCTTTAATAAATCTAAAAATTCCTAAAATATATATATATGTATGTACAAAATAAATATCTCATTTGAAATAGACATATAAAAATATGTGTATATATATATATATATATATATATATATATATATATATATATATATAACTCTTGTAAACATCTGTGACTGTCAAAAATGCATATGCGATGCAAATAAATAAATTATGTTCCATGAATAACAACCTAGAGATAATTCAATGTTTATATGGTTTAGCTAATAAAAATGGCTTGAGTGAGTTTTTCTCATTCAAGCCATGTTCTCTATTGGCTTGTAATCTTATTATCCATTTATTCTCTCTTTCTTCCGTGTAATTTCTGATGTTACCCAGTCTCTCTGTTTTTAAAATCACTTCCAATGCCATGAATTTAAAACTGTGTCTAGATCCTACTGTAATAACATGTTTGGCCACAGCATTGTTTTCATTTTCTTTGTTTATGGCATAAACATGTTCTCTGACCCTTTCCCTTAGGGTCCTATTTGTCTTTCCCACATAAAATGACGCACACAATTGACATTGAGCTAGGTAGATCAAATCTCTAGATCTACAGTCAGCATATTTGTCAAATGTAAACTTTCTTCCATTATCAGGGTGTACAAACTCATTCCCATTAAGCATATAGCTACATTGATTGCAGTGTCTACATGCAAAAGTACCCTTCCTTTGTGAATGTATTAACTCTTTCCTATTGTCTTCATAGCAAAGTAGTCTTTTTAGAGACTTCATATTTTTATAGGTAACATTTGGTCTATCTCCTGCCAATTCTCTAATTCTATCATCTACCATTAACATTCTCTAATTATTATTTATAATTTCTTTAATTCTACTATTTTTGTTCGTATATGGTATGACTAACCTACTTATTTTGTCAGATTTTTTCTTACTTATCATTTGTTCATTTCTGTTATATCTAAATAAAAAGGGTTTCCCTTTGTCCTTCCTACATCTAATATTTTCTGAAATAATGGTGTTTACATCCTGTCTATCATAGCCCCTCTGTAAAAAACTATTCCTCAACATATTTTGTTGTTCATCATATCTATTGTCATCAGTCACTAGCCTAGATATCCTCAGGGATTGACTTTTCACTATGTTGGGGTAAATGTGTCTTGGATGCATATGGTGTTCGACATTTTGGAATTTTGAATATATGATATAGACCCAGAAAGCATACATGAACATTCCTGCCCATGGGAATGAAAAGGCATCTGCTTATAGGCCTGTATGCAAGAATCCTGAAGCAGAATTTAACTGTCTGTTGTCACTGGAGGCAAACAGATCTACTTGAGATGTTTCCCACAGATATATCAATTCCTGGAAGATCCCTGGCTGTAACTTCCATTTGAGAGGGTTTGTGCTGGTCTCGCCTGCTATAATGTTCTGCACTGACAGCATTTAAGTAGTCTGGGGAGTCAAAGTGAGCTGAGTTGCTAGGTCCATGCCTCTTACGGCTAGTCTGCAAAGGAAGTAGAATCTGCCCCCCTTTTTTATGTACATCACTGTGGTGGTGTCTGTGATTAGTAGTAGGAAAGGGCTTGGGACCTGAAATAGTTCAGAAATGATAAAATGTATTACAGTCATAATTTCTTATAAATTTATGAGATTTAATTTATCTTGCTTGTTCAGACGCCCTGGGTTTACACCTCCTTGGACACAGCTCGCTAAGCAGAGTCTGAGGCATCTGTCGTTAGACACTGAGTAGAACTTGCAGGGGTAAAAGAGGCCTAGGTTGAGAGACCATTGACTCACCCCCAGAATAACTCCTTTTTCACAGACACCAACAACCAGAATAACTCCTTTTTCACAGACACCAACAACTGGATCTAAAAGGAACAAAGGTGCTGATGTTAAGTCCAAAATGATTTGATGAAAACACTGAATTTTCTTTGTGAAGTTCAGCCAAATTGCACTGTAGCAGCCATGAAACTTAGAATTCTGAGATATCTCTGGCAGACGAATGAGGGACGTTTTCATCGACATGAAAAAAATACTATTCTGTGGGAGGGACTGAGTCTGCGAAAAAGTTTTTTTTTTTTTTTTTTTTACCAGTCAGAGATTCTTTACAATTTGAAAAACAATCTATAAAAAATAAGACATTAATCTAAATATGGGAATATATGACTGCCCTGCATTTGGGTTTTTACAGGCACTAGGCACTTTGTGAACACTCTTGGAGTTGATGACAACCCAAAGGGTAAAGAAGAACCGAAAATGTAAACCATACACACAAAAATGTAAAAAGCATCTGAAATCTTTGACAATCGGAATGTGACGATGTAAAGTATCTCTTTAAATCCAGTCATCAGAAAACAAATTTGGAATGTTAGGCAAAGGACTGTAGACAGAAAGTACAGTTGTGTACACTTACCATAAATGTAGATGTTCAAGTGTACTCACTGTTGCAGTTATCACATTTGGGTTATCTGCCTGCAGGTAGCCCTCAGTCGGCCTGAATACCAGAGTCTTTGGACTTCTGTGTTGGATCCTATCGCTTCTTCCATGACGTCAGTTCATCAGGGATATAAAACATGTAGCCAACGCCATTACATCAGTTTTTCTTGCCCCAGATGTCAGGAGCTCCCAAAATAGGAAGCAATTACATGGTGTGAACACCCCCATTAAAAAGTAAATACCAATGTTATAAGATATGGCCAAATAAAAAGGATAGGTAGAAGTAAAGAAAAGTCAGGGGGCTGGAGGGAGGGTAACTAGGAATGCAACAGTGAATACACTTGAACATCTACATTTATGGTAAGTGTACCCAACTGTACTATGTTCTTCGTGTTTCACTGTTGCAGTCATCACATTTGGGTTGATTCCCAAAGCTGAGGATGGGTGGAGGCAGTCAAGAAGCATTAGGGCTGGCAAGCAGAAAGTACAGTTTTGTACCTACCATAAATGTAGATGTCCGATAGGTATGCATCTGCAGTCATAACATATGGGTTGTCCTGCCTCAGGCAGCCCTTCGATCAACCGGATTCTAATGTATAGGTCTGGCCTCGGCTGATGTCACACTTTCCCCGACGTCAGAGCGTCTGGGGTATAAAAGCATCAGCCAACGCCATTTTCCTCAGTTTTTCTTGCCCCAGATGCCAGGTGCCCTCTAGGAAGGCTAAATTTGGATAAATGCTGAAAAGTTCCAAACATTTGCAAATTATATGCATGTATAAACAAACAAATACACCATAATAGATTCCCCCAGCTAGCTGAAAGAGGGGTAAGCACCCTAGGAATACCACAGAGGGGAAGGAGGGAGGGTAATCCTGACTGCAGATGCATACCTATCGGACATCTACATTTATGGTAGGTAGAAAACTGTACTATGTCCTTCAAGGATGCATCTGCAGTCATAACATATGGGTAGAATACCATAGCCAATCTGGGGGAGGAGGTACTAAGAGAAGGATGGTGTAGTTAAGATCCCCAGCAGCACTGCAGTTGCAAACCCTGCTCGGGATCTAGAGTATAAAGGTAGATTGTAATGCTTGGCAAATGTATGCACGGAGCTCCAAGTAGCAGCTTCTAAAATGTCCTTGGTAGCCACCTCGTAGGAAAGCTGTAGTGGTGGCTGTGGCCCTTGTGGAGTGAGGCCTGATATTTTCAGGAACTGTCTTTCCATGAAAGGAGTAGCAAAAGCGAATGCAATTTCCTATCCATTTTGAAATTGTCTGTTTGGAAATTGCTCTTCCTTGCACCCCAGTTGCATATGCTACAAAAAGTTGGTCAGTTTTTCTGCTAGTTTTTGATCTGTCCAAATAGTAGCGTAGTTGTCTGTGTATATCCAGGGTGTGCAAAAGTTTTTCCCCTTTATTCTGTGGGTTAGGGAAGAACGTAGGCAAGTGAATAGCTTGGTTCAAGGATACCCTAGATACCACCTTTGGCATGAAAGTAGGATTGGTTCTTAGTGACACTCTATCCTGGTGAAAAATAAGAAAAGGCTGCACTGCCATTAACGCTTGTAACTCAGATACTCTTCTTGCTGAAGTGATTGCCAGAAGGAATGCAGTTTTCCAAGATAGAAACTGTAGATCCGCTGATGCTGCTGGTTCAAAAGGAGGTAGTGTCAGTTTTTCCAGCACAAAATTGAGATCCCATGCAGGTAGTGGGGTCTTCTTGGAGGTTTAACATTTTTGATCCCTCTCAGAAATTGCCTGAGAAGAGGGTGTGAGAAGATGGGTGGATCCATATTGTATTCTGCTGAAATTGCTGAAGCATGAATCTTAATGGAAGAATAAGACAGGCCATTGTGGAACAATTCTGCTAAGTATTCTAGGATGTGTGCTAGGTTTGCCACTGTGACATCTGTGCCCTTTGATGTGCTCCAAATGAGAAATCTCTTCCATTTAGCTGAGTATGTCTTCCTTGTGGAAGGCCTGCGAGCCTCCAGGATAATGTCCTTCACCCTCTGAGATAAAACAGTTTGGTTGGAATTTAAGGAATTTTCCAGGCAGTTAGCTGCAATGTTTTCAAGTTGGGATGCAGGGTCTTGAAATTGTTCTGCGTTAGAAGAAGAGGCCATAGGGGAAGAGGCCATGAATTTGCCTGAGACATGCTTCTCAATAGTGGGTACCAGTGTTGTCTTGGCCAGTCTGGAGCTATTAGTATCACTTTTGGCTGTTCCTCCCTGATCTTCAGTAGAACCTTGTACATCAATGGGAGAGGTGGGAAGGCATATACTGTTAGGGCATTCCAGCTGAAAGAGAGAGAGTCCACCCTCCAAGCTTGTGGGTGGTATGTCCTTGAGCAGAATGTCTTCAGTTGGTGGTTGAGTGGGGAGGTGAACAGATCTATCTCCGGCATTCCCCATGTCTTTGTTATGAGTTTGAAGATGTCTGGATGCAGCATCCATTCGTGTGCATCCATGGTAGTTCTGCTTAAGCTGTCTGCTAGTGCATTTTCTTTTCCTGGTACGAATTGGGCCTGCAGCTGGATATTGAGATTCAGGCATAGATTCCACAGATTCATAGCCATCCGGCATAGAGGGTAGGAATGTGTGCCTCCCTGTTTGTTTATGTACCACATGACCGTGGTGTTGTCTGTCCTTATTAACAGATGTCCTTGTTGGAGGAAGGGTCTGAATGCCTCGATTGCATGCCTCACTGCCAGCATTTCCTTTTGGTTTATGTGCATGCTTAGCTGCCCTTGAGGCCATAGGCCTTGGATACATTTGTCCTCCATGTGTGCTCCTCATCCTCGGTCTGAGGCGTCCATGGTGATTGTCTGTCTTGTTTTTGGTTTGTTGAAAGGCAACCCTCTGTTGGACTGGCAGGCCTGAGCCCACCACAGGAATTCCTTTTGAAGGCATGGAATGATTGGTATCATGGTTTCTAGACTGTGACTGTGTTGAGACCATACACTCCTTAGGTACCATTGTAATTTCCTCATATGCAGCCTGGCATGTGGGATTAAAATTATGCAGGATGCCATGTAACCCAAGACCTGCAGGACTTTCCCTGCAGTAAGCTGAGTTTGTCCTGTCAGAATCATGAAGTAATCTGGAAGTTGTTTTTGTTTTTCTTCTGTGAGAAAAGCCATCTGGGTGATTGTGTCCAGATCTGCACCCAAAAAGGTTATCCTTTGGGATGGTACTAGTCTTGACTTTTGGATGTTGACTGTGTATCCCAAGGTCTGTAGCAGGTGTATGGCATAGGGCAAGTCCTTTAACAATTTTTTCTTGTTGTCTGCTTGGTATTAGGCAGTCCTCCAGGTATGGATAAATTTGAATTCCCTGAAGTCTGCAATGTGCAATTACTGATGCCAGGCATTTCGTGAATACTCTGGGCGCAGTAGATAAGCCAAAGGGCAATGCTGAGAATTGATAATGTTCTGATCCTGCAAGAAATCTGAGGTGTCTTCTGCAATTTGGTCGGATAGGGACGTGCAGGTATGCCTCCTTGAGATCTAGAGTCACCAGCCAAGACTCTTTGCCCAACATGGGAAGAAGTTGCTGTAGGGTCAGCATTTTGAATTTTGGCACAATGAGATAAGTGTTCAGTGCGGACAGGTTGAGAATAGGCCTCCATTGGTTTTCTTTTCTTGGTACAAGGAATAGTCTGGAGTAAAATCCTTGGCCTTGTTCTGAACATGGTACCTTTTCTATAGCTTTCATCTGAAGTAAATTGCTGATTTGTCTTAAAGCCTCTGCCTTCTGATTTGGTGGAAGGTTTGGCATTCCGCTTCTTTTTGGCAAAGTGTGGAAGTGAAACCTGTATCCTTTGTCTATTATTTGCAATGTCCATGTATCCTTTGTAATGCAATGCCAGTTTTTTGAGAATAAAGCCAGCTTTCCGCCCAAGGGTGCTTCCAGTTGATCCCTGGTAGGTGGAATCAGAGTCAAGTCATTGGGTCTGTCCTGTAGTAGTGGTTGTAGTTGTAGCTGTTGCACTACTCCTCTGGTTGGCAGGCTGCCACTGACGGCCTCTGTAGGAGCCCTTCGATTGACCTCTGCCTCTAGGGCGCCTGTTCCTGCCTCTCTGGGCTCTGGTAGAGTCTGGAAAGGACCAATTCTTTGTAGACCAGTTTCTGCTGAACCTCGGTGGTTGAACTTGCAGGAAATCTTTAACTGTTTGCACGGATTTTGCTTTTTCTTCAACCTTTTTTAGACTCTCCTGTGCAGGGGAGCCAAATAAATTGTGTTTCTCCATTGGAGCATCGAGGAGTTTAGCTTTGACATGGTCTGGCAAAGATTGCTCCTTCAGCCAGGCATGCCTACGAATAACTGCCCCAGTCATAGCTGATCTAAATGAAGCCTCCAGTGCATCATAGCTACATTTTAAAAAATGATTACTAACCTGTTGTGAGTTATGTACCAAATCCTGAAGGGATTTACGGTCTAAGGGTTCAGGAGAAGAAAGTTTCTTATTCAGTTGATCTAACAAAAATTCTTGGTACTGTATCATATGGAATTGACAGTTTACTGCCCTGGCAGAAAGAGTTGCAGATGTATACACCTTTTTTCCCCTTCTCTCTAAAGCTCTAGACTCTCTTTCAGAGGGTAGGGGATTTTTGGCAGTAGCGGCTGCAACCCCTTTAGGGCCCTGAAAAATAGTTTCTGGGTCTGCAGCATGGGCTTTATACAGATGGAAATGAGAATCCGGGACCCTGTAATATCTGTCAGGTTTGGCAGGGGCCGGAGGAAGAGAATCAGGGGCTGTACTGACATCATTGTACACATCATCAATTACATTTAGAACAGGAGGTATAGCTAAGGGCCTATGCTGAGGCAAATGCAAAAAGGTCCTTAATCTTTTTCTAGAATCAGAGAAATCCTGACCTTGCCATTGAAAGTGCTCTCTCATGGAGTGTAAAGTCTCCCCAAAGGAAAATTCTTCAGGAGGGAGGCCGAAGGATAGATTCCTCTGCATCTGAATCCTCATAAGGCGGTAAGCCCTTCCTGGTGGTCTGACAAGTCAGATCCATCTGTGGAGTAATCTGAGGAGTGAGGTTCAGAGGGTCAGTCCTGGGCCTTTGTCTGGAGGAGGTTGAGAGGCCCTGTCTGGGTGAGGTTGTGAACCCCTAATTAAGGAGATAAGGTCCTCAGCAAGGCTGAGGATCTGAGAACTAGAGGAAGGCCTCTGGGATGTAGATTTGGCAGGCAAAGCTTTTGAAAGTTTGGCAGCTTTAGCCCTGGAAAAGGCCTTAATAGACATAGAAGCTGGGGGCCTAGCTGCCCCACGTGCAGGGGTAGAAATGTCCAAAGGTATGGTGTCGGACAATTCCTGAACACTAGCTTCGGTAGGGAGTTCTGAAGCCGACTCAGCCGGGGCCTCTCGGGCCTCGGTGGTCGGAAGTATGGTTTTGGAAGAAGGAATCGCTGTGGACTCGGTTTCGGCCGAAACCGAGACACTTGCGGTAGGCCTAGCCGTGGTTTCAGCCGAAACCGTGGGCCGCGAGTGTCGGTCCTTTTCCTTGTGTTTTTTGACCATATGCGAAGTCGGAGTCTCCGACAGCATTTTATAAGCAAAAGCGGCTCGAAAAAATTCCTCTGCAAACTCCGACCGACGTCTAAGAGTTCGTCGGTTGAAGGAGGCACAGGCTAAACAGGCTGATACGTCGTGGTCTGGGCCTAAGCAAGGAAGGCAGTAAGAATGGAAATCCTTATGAGGTATTTGTTTCCCACAAGTTAAACAATTATTTACTTTGTCTGACATCGGCTGAGGCAAGAAAGAGTCCCCAACGGGGTACTTAGCTTTTTTCGAAGTCTTCAGTAGCTGAAATCTCTGGATCTGACCGACCGGCACTTGCGAACAGCTTCTGCTTCGGGCACCGCGTGGCAAGAAAGACTGAGGAAAATGGCGTTGCCTGATGCTTTTATACCCCAGACGCTCTGACGACGGGGAAAGTGTGACATCAGCCGAGGCCAGACCCAGACTTTGGAATCCGGCCGACAGAAGGGCTGGCTGAGGCAGGACAACCCATATGTTATGACTGCAGATGCGTCCTTGAAGGACATCCTGTAAGACTGCTGTGGCAAATCCAGCTCTGGATTTAGAAAAAAAGGTAAGTGGGAATGCTTGGTGAAGGTGTGTACAGAGCTCCAGGTTGCAGCTTCCAGGATGTCCATGGTAGGGACTCCCCTGAGAAATACTGTAGAGGCTGATACAGATCTAGTGGAATGTGTTCTGATCCCCTGTGGGGTAGGTTTCCCATGGTGTTTGTAGCAGAAATGGATGCAGTGTGCTATCCATTTAGAAATGGTTTGCTTTTAAATGGCCTTGCTCTCTGCCCCTGTAGCAAAGCTGACTAGCAGCTGGGTCATATTTTCTGAAAGATTTGGTCCTGCCCAGATAAAACCTAAGCTGCCTGTGCATGTCCAGGAAGTGCAGGATCCTTTCCCCTTTATTCTGAGGACTAGGGAAAAAGGCTGGCAAATGAATGGATTGGTTTAAAGCCACACTGGATACTACCTTGGGCATAAATGATGGGTAAGTCCTGAGGGAAACCCTGTCGGCATGGAAGACAATGAAGGGTTCCATGGCCATAAGGGTCTGCAATTCAGACACTCTTCTTGCTGAAGTGATAGCTAGAAGTAAAGCTGTTTTTCAGGAGAGGAATTTAACTCTGCTGTAGTAGCAGGTTCAAAGGGCAGGAGAGTGAGCTTCTCCAATACAAAGTTAAGGTCCCAGGCTGGAGTGGGAGCTCTCCTAGGGGTCTTAAATTTTTGGCTGTTTGACCAGAGGATGAAAGAAAAGGAGTGGCTCAGTATTATAGTGAGCTGAGATGGCAGAGGCATGAATCTTAACTGAATAGAAGGATAGGCCTTTGTGGAGCACTTCTGTTAAGTAATTTAGTATATGAGGTAAGCTGGGCACAGTTGTGTCCCTTCCCTGAGACTGGCTCCAAGAACAGTATCTTTTCCACTTTTCTGAATAAGATTTTCTAGTACTAGGCCTCCTTGCCTCAAGGATGACATCCAGCACCTGTTTACTGAGGGTTGCTGGTGATAAGTTCAGGGGATGAGCCAGGCTGCTAGGTTCAGGGTTTGTAGCTGAGGATGCAAAATCTGGCCCTCCTGCTGAGACAGCAGGGAAGGGGTCTGAGGCAGGTGCCATGGTGGCACTATTGTCAGACTGTGCTGACGTGGCCAGTCTGGTGCAATCAGGATTGTCCTTGGCTTGTCCTGTTTGATCTTTAGTAGAACATTTGAGAGGAGGGGCAGAGGGGGAAAGGCATAGATTGAGAGATTTTCCCATGTAAAGGACAGGGCATCCACTTTCCATGCTTGTCTGGTACTGGTGCAATATTTGCTCAATTGATAGTTCTGAGGGGAAGCAAAGAGGACCACCTCTGGTGCCCCCTACCTGTGGATCAGAAGTTTGAATGATTGGGTTCCAGTTTCCACTCATGTGGGTCCATTAGATTTCTGCTTAAGTCGTCTGCCAGTGAATTTAGTTTGCCTGGCAGGAATTGAGCTTGCAGGTGCACTTGATTGCTCAAGGTTGTGTTCCACAGACCCATGGCTAACCTGCAGAGTGGGTAGGAATGGGTTCCCCCCCCTGCTTGTTTATGTACCACATAACTGTGGTGTTGTCTGTCTTTACCAACAGTTGCCTGGAAGAATAAGGCATTTGAAGGCTGTCAGAGCATTCTGTACAGCTAACATTTCTTTTTGATTGATATGCAGGTGCATTTGCTTTGGGCTCTATTTGCGTTGAATGCATTGTCCTGCCATGTGAGCCTCCCCATGCATAGTCTGATGTGTCTGTTTTTAGGGATTGGGTGGGAAGGGGGTTGAGTGAAAGGGAGTCCCTTGTTGTGGTAGCAGGCCTCTGTCCACCAAAGGAACTCTGTCCTTAGGCAAGGAATGATAGGAATCACTGTTTCCAGGTCCTGAGAATGTTGACACCAGATACTTATTAAGTACCATTGAAGTTTCCTCATATGCAGTCTTGCATATGGAATTAGTTGAATGCAAGAAGCCATGAACCCTAGGGCTTGCAGTATTTTTCTTGCGGATGGCTGGGTTTTGGTGGCCAGTAGATTGAAGTAGTCTGTCAAATAAATTTGTTTTTCTGGAGTGAGGAATGCCATCTGGGAAGTTGTGTTCAAGCTTGCTCCCAGGAATACAATCTGTTAGCTGGGTACCAGATGTGATTTCTTTTCGTTGATGGTGTGCCCCAATGAAGTTAGAAGTCTCTTTACAAATGTCAGGTGCTGGAGTAGCAATTCCTGACTGTCCGCCTGAATCAGGCAATTGTTCAAGTATGGGAAGATTTGAATTGTTCTCTGCCTGCAATATACAATCAATGGCTGGAGCTAGGCATTTTGTGAATACCCTGATTGCAGTAGATAAGCCAAAGGGAAGTGCAGAGAACTGCTTGTGCATACAACCTGCTCTGAAATGTAGATATTTCCTGCAAGATTCCCTTATGGGGCTGTGCAGACAAGCTTCTTTTAAGTTTAGGGTGGCTAGCCAGGAGTCCTTGGCTAGCATAGGAAGCAGCAGTTGGAGAGTAAGCATTTTGAATCTTGGAACCACCAGAAAGGTGTTGAGAATAGACAGATCCAGGATAGGGTGCCAAGAGTTTTCTTTTCTGGGTACTAGAAACAGTCTGGAATAAAAACCTTGTCCCCTTTGCTCTGCTGGGACAGGCTGAATAGCCTTGATACTGAGAAGAGAAAGTACTTGCTTTTGGGCCACTGCCCACTGGTATGGAGGGAGGTCTGGCCATCTGCTTGGGGTTGGTAGTGAGTGGAAGTAGAATCTGTATCCCTGGGATACAATGTTCAAGACCCATCTGTCCTGGGTAATGTATGCCCAGTTTTTTGCATGCAGGGCTAGTTTTCCTCCTAAGAGTGCAAGTACTTGGGCAAGGCTTGGAAGAGTTAAAGATGTCATTGTGAAATTTTACCATAGGATGGTGGCTTACTATTCCCTGTTTTAGAGGTGGGAGCACTCCATTGCTTAGATTTGTGCATACCCTGAGACTGTAGTCTTGGTGGTCTGCTGCCCCTGGGTTTGGACTGAGAAGGTCTGGGAGGGACTGGAAAAGACCAGTTTTTAGAAGGCCAATTCCTACTGAATCTAGGTGGCTGTACCTCTAGGAAATCTTTAACAGTTTGCATAGATTTATCTTTTTCCTCCATCTTTTTGAGGACTTATTCTGCTTTAGTGCTAAACAGACATTCTTGGTTTAATGAAGCATCTAGTAATTTTGCTTTGACATAGTCTGGCAAGATTTGTTCCTTAAGCCAAGCATGCCTTCTAAGAACAGACCCAGTGACAGCAGCCCTGCAAGATGCGTCTAAGGCAACAAAACCACATTGCAAAGTATGTTTTCCAACTTGATTAGCAGAATGGATCAACTCTTGTAAATCTTTATGTTCTGCACAATCAGGCATCAACATCATTTTCTGTTTAATTAGCTCCATATTATATTGCTGATACTTTAACATCTGAAACTGGCAATTTAAAGCTCAGATGGCAAGAGTAGTAGAGGTGTATGCCTTCTTACCCCATCTGTCTAAAGCCCTAGAATCCCTGTCCGAAGGGGTAGGGTTTTTGGCTACTGTAGCCTTAATGCCTTTAGGTCCCTGGGAAATGGTCTCTGGATCCGCAGCAGGATTCTTAAAAAGGAACCTGTGGGAGTCAGGTACTCTGTAGTACCTGTCAGGATTCCTGGGGGCTGGAGGCAAAGTATCAGGGTTAAGACTGGATTCCATGTTGACCGGGTTTGCCCGACTGGGCTACAAATGCCCATTTTCAGCAGAGACCCAAGGAGAAAAGCTCCAACAGAAAATAGAAATTTTACATATTAAACACATATAAAAATACATTCATCAGTACCACAGATTACTGAATTACAGTGCCACACATTACATTCATCAGTACCACACATTACTACATTACAGTGTCATACATAGAAATACATTCCTCAGACGGATACATTCATAATTACATATTATATACATAATAGTGCAATAGTTACATAGCTGAAATATTTTACTAGTTATGTTTGTACAGTGATGTACCAAGAGAAGAAGATAAAAGTAGAAGGTTTGCGTATTGAAGGGAGAGAAGAGAAGTAGAAGGTTATAGGGGAGTGTTTGCGGGGGATAATTACATCGTCAAGTCCATTTTTCACGAAGGTATTTTTTTGTAGAGGTTTTGAATTGACTGGGATGTTCAAGGGATCTTATATCTAGTGGTAGGCTATTCCAGGCCTTGGTAGGATTAAAGCTATAGACTAGGTGACCCATTTTGGTCCTTGGTTTGTAAATTTTTAGTAGGCCTTGTTCAGAACTGCGGAGTAATCTAATGGGTAGGTAATGAGAGATTAGAGATGAGATAGCTGGACAGAAAGAGGGTTTGTAGAGAATGGAATGAGTAATCAGAAACTGATTATACTGAAGAAGGTTAGGTAATTCTAGCCAATTTAGTTGTTTTAGTGAGAGACAGTGATGGGATCTGTAAACATTTTGGGCAGCAAATCTGGCAGTCCTGTTATAAGTTGTTTCTAACTTGTTTAGTAGTCCAGTGTTGAGGCTGGTGAGAATATGGGAGCTATAAAGTAAAGTGGGTAAGAGGTAGGCATTTGAAAGGGTTAGTTTTGCTGTTTTGGTAAGGTATTTTTTTGTTTCTATACAGGAGACCTAGCTTGAGATGTGTTTTTCGGATACAATTATTGACGTGTAAATCAAAGGTTAGTCTATCATCAATAGTAACAACTAAGAGTTTTGTACTGGTGTCCACTTATATTTGAGTATTATTTTGTGACAGTATGGAGAAGGAAGACTTTATGTGGTTAAGGTTTTTAGGGAGAGAGTAGTAATTTGGTTTTCTTTGTATTAAGGATAAGTTGGTTTTCAGATAGCCAGTTTTCTACAGAGTTAAAAGAGGACTGTGTGTCTGATTTTAGTTGAGTTAGTGATTCAGCAATAGTTATAAGTGTAGAATCATCTGTGTATTATATCAGTGAGGATTCCAGGACAGGAAGAGTAGAGAAGGTTGGTAAAAATGTTAAAAAGAAGGGGCCCAAGGATGGAGCCTTGTGGAACACCCGTTTTAACAGGATGAAGAGGGGAGAAAGCTGAGAGCCATTTGACTGACTGGAGTCTATCAGAGAGATAGCTGTTAAACCAATATATGGTGGATGGAGAGAAGTATAAGTTTGCTAGTTTAAGGAGAAGAAGTTTATGAGAGTCTGTATCAAAGGCTTTAGAGAGGTCAATGAAGAGACAGGAAATAAATTTGTTACTGTCTCTAGCTAGTGATACAGAGTTTAGGAAAGACAGGAGAGCTGTTGTAGTGCTGTGCATGGGACAAAAGCCATGTTGAGTAGGTGTGAGTAGATTTTCTTGCAGAAGGTAGTGTAAGACTTGATTGTGTATACATTTTTCCAGAATTTTGGAGAGTGGTGAGAGTATGGCTATGGGTCTAAAATTAGTTATATCTGCAGAGTTTCCTCCTCTGTGTATTGGAAGGGTGTAAAATTGCTTCCAGATGGAAGGGCCTGTGGATTCCGTAATAGAGCGGTTTATTAGAACAGAAAAGTACAGTTTTGTACCTACCATAAATGTAGATGTTCGAGGATCCACATTGCTGCAGTCCTAACTATTGGGTAGTCCGCTGTCCAGTCGGCCCGAATACCAAAGTATATGGCTGACGTCGGTCAGGGCGCATTAGACTGACGTCAGTACGTCAGGGTACTAATGCGCATGACCGACGTCATATCCTCAGTCTTTTCTTGCCCCAGATGTCAGAAGACCCTGAAAAGATAAGGCCAAAAACCAAACACTCCCAACATACCTGCATCAAAATATATACATATATATACACAATATACAAAAATAGCAGAATATAACCTCACCTACACAACCACCCCTAAACACAGAGGGGAAGGAGGGAGGGTAAATTGGACTGCAGCAATGTGGATCCTCGAACATCTACATTTATGGTAGGTACAAAACTGTACTATGTTCTTCATTCCACATTGCTGCAGTCCTAACTATTGGGTAGAATCCCAAAGCAGAGGTAAGGGAGGCTGGCAAATCATAAGGAAGCAGGAACTGACAACATGCCTTGCAAAATAGCAGTGGCAAAACCAGCCCTAGACTTAGAGTAGAGAGGAAGGTGATAATGCTTAGAGAAAGTATGCACTGAACTCCAAGTAGCTGCCTCCAAAATATCCTTAGTTGCCACCCCCCTTAGAAATGCTGTTGAAGTGGCAGTAGCCCTAGTGGAATGAGGTCTAATCCCAGCTGGAATTTCCTTGCCATGATGGGAATAACAAAATGAAATGCAACACCCAATCCACCTAGAAATAGTTTGTTTTGACACAGGCTTGCCCTTTGAACTCAAAGTAAAAGAAACAAACAACTGCTGAGACTGCCTAAAATCCTTAGTCCTGCTCAAATAATAACGCAATAGCCTGTGTACATCTAAAGTGTGCAAAATCTTTTCCCCTTTATTTTGGGGATCTGCATAAAAGGTAGGCAAATGAATAGTTTGGTTTAAAGCCACACTAGAAACCACTTTAGGCATAAAGGAAGGATTAGTACGTAAAGATACCCTATCCTTATGAAAAATCAAAAAAGGCTCCACTGCCATAAGGGCCTGCAACTCAGAAACCCTTCTTGCAGAAGTAATGGCCAACAAAAAAGCAGTCTTCCATGACAAGTATTTCAATTCAGCAGTAGCCGCAGGCTCAAAAGGTTGTAGAGTAAGTTTCTCCAACACAAAATTGAGATCCCAAGCAGGAGTAGGAGCTCTACGTGGGCGTCTTATATTCTTTGCCCCTCTAAGAAATTGCTTGAACAAAGGATGCGAAAACAATGGTGGGTCACAATCATAGTGAGCTGAAATTGCTGCAGCATGAATCTTAATGGAAGAGAAAGACAAACCTTTGCCCAGTAACTCAGTAAGATATTGAAGAGCCACACTCAAATTTGGCTCAGTAATCTCCAAATTGTTTGCTGCACTCCAAAACAAAAATCTCTTCCATTTTTCTGCGTACACTTTCCTTGTACTAGGTCTTCTGGCTTCCATAATCACATTTAAAACTTGTTGAGGAAGCTGAGACCTGCTGTCTTTCAAAACAGAATATGCCAGGCTGTTAGATGTAGAGAGTGAAGCTTGACATTGAGCAGGTGACCTTCTCTCTGAGACAACAGGTGTGGAATCAAGGGTAAAGGCCATGGAGGCTTCCTTACCAGACTCCTCAGTAATGGGTACCAGTGCTGCCGAGGCCAATCTGGAGCTATTAAAATCATCCTTGGCTTGTCTTGTCTGACCTTTAGAAGCACCTTTGGAAGAAGAGGCAGAGGTGGAAAGGCATACACATGAAGATTTTTCCAACTGAAAGAAAGAGCATCCACTTTCCAAGCTGTGTGATGAAATCCCTTCGTGCAAAACTTTGGCAGCTGGTGGTTTAGTGGAGAAGCGAACAGATCTATGTCTGGAGTTCCCCATGACACTGTCAATTTTTGAAATACATGAAGATCCAGTTTCCACTGTGGGATCCATGATTTGTCTGCTTAACACATCTGCTAAGGAGTTCTGTGCTCCGGCAGAAACCTTGCCTGAAGAGTTAGTTGCAAGCTGAGCGCAGTCTCCCATAAAATCATTGCTTGCCTGCACAATGGGTAAGAATGTGTTCCCCTTGTTTGTTGATGTACCACATGACAGTTGTGTTGTCTGTTAGAATCAACACCTGCCCTGGAAGAAGTAACTCCTTGAAAGCCATTAATGCAAACTGGACTGCTAACATCTCTTTCATGTTGATATGTAGATGCTGTAGTCTGGCAGGCCACTTGTCTTGTATCCACTTTCCATTTAGATGAGCTCCCCAAGCAATGTCTGAGGCATCTGTCGTTAGAATCTGACTCGCCTCTGGCCGGGTCACAGAGAGTCCCTTGTTCAGGTGACATTCCTGAGCCCACCACAAAAATTCCTTTTGAATGCAAGGTATTATTTGAATGACAGTGTCCAAATCCTGGCAGTGCTGTGTCCATACATTTTTGAGATACCATTGTAGCTTCCTCATATGCAGTTTGGCATTGGGAAGCACCAGAATACAAGATGCCATGAACCCTAAGGCTTGAAGGACTGTCCTTGCAGTCAGCCCGGACTGAAGAGATAGTTGATGGAAGTAACTGGAAAGATTCTTTTGTTTGTCCGGGGTTAAAAGGCCATCTGGGCTGCTGTATTCAGTCTCACACCCAGAAAGCACATGTCTTGAGAGGGTACTAGACTGGACTTTATTTCGTTCACAGAATACCCTAGGCATCTTAGCACTGCTATGACATATTCCAGATGCTGTAGAAGGTCTTCCTTTTCTTGAGCCAGAATCAGGCAATCGTCCAAGTAAGGGTAGATTTGAATCCCTTTTAGCCTGAAGTAAGCTATCACTGGAGCCAGAACCTTCGTGAATACTCTGGGCAGTAGATAAGCCAAAGGGCAATGCAGAGAACTGATAATGAGAACTTCCAGCTCGAAACGCAGATACTTTCTGCAACTTAATCTTATAGGCACATGAAGGTAAGCTTCCTTGAGATCTAAAGTTACCATCCAGTGATCTTTGCCCAGTAAAGGTAAAAGCTGTTGTAACGTCAACATTTTGAACTTGGGAATGTCCAGATAAGTGTTGAGGATAGATAAATCCAAAATTGGTCTCCACGTGTTCCCCTTCTTTGGTACTAGGAACAGGCGAGAATAAAATCCTAGGCCCCTTTCTGGCACAGGAACTGGCTGAATGGCCCCCATTTGGAGTAACAGAGAAATTTGCTTGTGCGCCTCTTGTCTTTGTAGAGGAGGAATGTCTGGCATGCCTTTGAAAGGAGGCAAGGTATGGAAATAAAACCTGTAACCGTGGTGAATGATATCCGGAACCCATCTGTCTTGGGTAATTAAATCCCAATTTTCTTTGAAAAGAGACAGCCTTCCTCCCAACGGTGCTGCCAGGCGAGAATGAACTGGCAGCTGAAGAGGCAGGTCATTGGGTCTGCTTACGAAAGGACTGACCCCTGCCCTCACCAGAAGTCTGAGCAGGTGAACTCCCTGTCCTAGGCCTAAAGGAACCCTGAGCTCTGCCCCTACCACGTCTAGACCTACCCCTAGACTGGGAATCATAAGCAGGATAAGTCCAACCCTTAGCAGGCCAATTTCTACTAAACTTCGGAGGCTGTACCTGCAAAAAATCTTTAACAGTTTGCATAGATTTAGCCTTGTCCTCCATTTTCTTCAAAACTGCTTCCACAGGCGAACCAAACAACACATCAGATTGCAAAGGAGCATCCAAAATTCTTGTCTTAACATGCTCAGCTAAATTCTGATCTCTCAACCAGGCGTGCCTACGAAGAACAGAACCAGTGGCAGCCACCCTGGAGGAGGCCTGTACAGCATCAAAACCACATTGCAAGGAATGTTTACCCACCTGTTCAGACACATGAACTAAATCCTGCAACTCTTTACAGTCAATACCTTCCGCTAGAGCATCCACCTTAGATTTCAACTGTGAAAGAAGATAATTCTGATATTTTAACATGTGGAACTGGCAATTCAACGCCCTCATGGCTAAAGTGGAAGAAGTATACACTTTCTTTCCCCATCTATCCAAAGCCCTTGCCTCTTTATCAGGAGGGACAGGATTTTTAACAACTGAGGCCCTTACACCTTTAGGCCCCTGAGAGACAGTTTCCGGGTCTGCCCTAGGACTCTTAAAAAGATACTTATGAGCTTCAGGCACCCTATAATATCTATCCGGTTTAACAGGGGCAGGAGGCAAAGAATCAGGATTCAGGGAAGCCTCTGCAAAAACATCTTCCACCACATTCAAAACAGGAGGTATAGCTAAAGGCCTATGCTGGGGTAAAACAAGAACTCCCTAAGCCTTTTCCTGGAATCAGAGAAATCTTGGCCTTCCCATTTAAAATGCTCCCTCATGGAATGCAAAGTCTCTGAAAATGAAAAATCCTCAGGAGGAGAAGCTGACGGAGTAGAATCATCCACATCAGAATCAGAATAAGGAGGGAACTCCTGCAAGTCTTCAGCCGAAGACTCAGAAGCCTCCGAGCATTGCTCAAAACTCTCAAGCTCAGGTTCCACCCTAGGCCTCTTATCAGGAGGGGGCATAGAACCCCTTATCATAGTAATCAAATCCTCTGCCATTTTAAGCATATGTTTCTTAGGCAAAGACCCTGAAGCAGTAGGAGAAACCCCACTGAAGCAAAACTTGGCCTGCCCCTTAAGGAAGCCTTGGAAACAGAGGGGAGGCCCTAACCACCTTAGGAAGTGAGGGAAGAACAGCTACCTGAGAAGCCCCTCAGCCTGGCCTACTTCCTGAGAGGAAACATCCTGTAACAGTAAAGTCTCTCCCTGAGACTCCAAAGAAACACCTGGCAAAACCTCCGGCTCCACTGAGCCCTCTAAAGAACCGGCGTCTGGGACTGTCGGTTCTTCCCTCTAGGCTTTGCTGTTTTGTCCTTGCGTTTTTAGCGAAGCGGCCGGAACATCCGGCGGCATTTTATAGTTACAACGCTTCCCAAACACTAACCTGGCACAGTCTAACCTTCTCTTAATAGTGCGTTTGTTAAATCTAGCACAAGAACGGCATCCAACAACGCCGTGCTCAGGCCCTAAACAAGGTATACACAAAGTATGGTAATCCCTATGAGGTATCTGTTTCCCACAAGAAATACAGTTATTCACTTTTTCTGACATCCGGTTAAATACTGAGGCAAGAAAAACCAAAATATTCCCCAACGGGGTACTTAGCCAACTTTGATTCGGTCTGAAACTCTGGCTTCAGAAATTTTCAGAACGCCAACCTGCACTCGCAAAATTGCTTCTGCATCGGACCATGCGGCAAAAAAGACTGAGGATATGACGTCGGTCATGCGCATTAGTACCCTGACGTACTGACGTCAGTCTAATGCGCCCTGACCGACGTCAGCCATATACTTTGGTATTCGGGCCGACTGGACAGCGGACTACCCAATAGTTAGGACTGCAGCAATGTGGAATGAAGAACATCTGGGAAAGCAAGAACATCAGCAGCAACCTGAAGGAATGCGGAGGGAATGTTGTCTACGGATGTGGAGCAAGATTTTAATTTAGATAGTAAAGTTTTAATATAGTTAGTGAAGACAGGTTTGAGGGAGAAGGTAGTGGTAGGGTTACTACAGATGGAAGAGTTTGAGCTATTAGGTCTAGTATTGTTGGTGGGATGGTTTGTGTCTTGATTTAGTAATTTGGATATTGAGTCTATAAAATAGTTGTTAAATATGGAGGCAGTTTCCTCGTGTTTTGTCAGGATGAGGGGTTAGGGGAGGCTTGCATCCATGGGTGTAGTATTTAATTTACTGAGTACCAGAACTTTTTAGGGTTGGATTTAAAGGTAGAAGATGGATGATTATAGAAGTTTTTCATATCTTTATTTATGTGACTTTTGGCAAGATTTCCAAGTTCTTTATATTTCTGGAGGTCTGGTTGATGTTTAGTTTTGTCCAAATTTTCCATTTGCTCTGTCGTTATTTTTTTAGTAGTGCACTTGTGTTTACGGTCAGCCATGGGGCTATGTTATACAGACTGTTCTAAGGGGAGCCACAGAAATTAAAATACTAAGGAAAGTGGAGTTAAAAAAGTGGTCAGCTTCATCCAAAGGGAGTAGTTTTAAGGGATTCTAGTTCAATTTTGATAGTAAATATTTGAAAGTTTCAGGGTTAAAGTTTGTTAGTTGTCTGTGTTTGAAAAAACCTTTGAGGTTTAGCTTGATGGGATGTGTATCTTTTGTATTTTTATTGGACAATGATCACTTGGGGAATTTGGTAGCGGTTCAGGATTATGGTGTTTGGAAGGGTGAGAGACAAGAATCCAGTCAAGGAGAGATGAGGCTGTATGGGAGTTATTGAAATAAGTGGGATCAGAAATAAGCTGAGTAAAGCCGTAGAGATTACGGTGTTGTGAGGAGTCTTGAGAAGAGAGAGATAGCCAGTTAATGTTGACATCCCCAAGAATGATAGTTTCCATTTGGGATCTGTTGAGAGATATTAGCAAGCATATTTTCCAGTAGGGGGATATTATCACCTGGTGGAATGTAAATTGCTAAAATGGTGATAGTGTAATGGCTAATAATATTTAGGTTTACAGATACAATTTCATCTGGGAGAAGGCTTGGGATGTAAAAGTAGAGTTAGAAATGGTAAGGTGGTTAGATTGTAGGATAGCAATGCCTCCACCTTTCCTTTTTGGTCGATCTAGACGGTGTATGCTACAGCCAGAGTGCAAGATCTCTACATCTTGGTGTTGGGATTTCAGCCAGGTTTCAGTCATAACAAGGATATCAGGAAAATTGTGGGAGATCCAAGCATGTAGTTCACTTACTTTGTTCAGAATACTCCTAGTGTTTATTGAATAGAAGGAAAGATGTTTGTTTGGGAGATTATTAACTTTGGGGTTAGGAGGGCTAGCAGTGGGGTGTGTTGGACCAGAGTTGGGATGGATGTCGCCAGCTAAGAGAATGTTTTTGTGGAGGTAGATGAGTTTGAGCATATTAGCAGTGGGGGTGTAGTATTTGGTTTTGTGTTTGGTGGGGTGAGTTGGGTGTTAGGTAAGTGTATTTTTGGTAAGGGAGTATTTAATGAGAAGATAGATGGAAACATCACAAAGGTTTGGTGATTATTTATATGGCTACAGCAATTTGTGTTTGTAGGGGAGACATGTTTGGGGTGTAAGTGGATGTCAAGTGATGTGAGTATAAGAAGGAGGAGTAGGAGAGGCAGTAATAGGATGGATGTAGTTAGAAATGCATAGATTTTTACTCTTGGAACAGTACATATTGTAGAGTGTTTTAGTTAATAAAATGCACGGGAGTACAGTTTTTTGGTCTATTAGATAGTGGATAATAGTGTATACCAGCTAGTACCAGTAAGGGGGGGGTGAAGTTAGAATATTTTGTTGTAGCAGCAAGTGGGTTGAGGTATAGTCTATTATGGAGTGAAAGGAGGGGGAGGGTTATGTTGTGGGAGGTGCAAAGTAGTTAGCTATAAAGGAAATGATATGGGGGGTGGGAGAATAGCGAAGTGAGCCAGGGTGAAGCGAGGGCGAATGGAGCAGGTTGAGCCAAGCCCAGAGTCGAGCACTATCACTAAAAACTCTAACAGAATAAGGCTATGTACTGTTCATAGTAAGAAAAGGAGGTTTTGTTGTGTAGTACTATCAGGTAAGAAATAACTTAAAACAGGCTGGGTAAGAAATATCTTAACACAGGCTAGAGTCCAGCATGTAATAGACAAGTTTGTTGAAATGAACAGGCAGTCTATTAAGAAATGGGGGGGGGGGTCCTTGCTGCCAAGCTACTTTACAGCATACCAACTTGCTAGAGAGTACAGTAGATAATGCCTTAAATAAGTATATTGTAAAATGTAAAAACTAAGCCAACATACTTTGCAGATAAGGAGATTCTGCAAGGTAAGAGAACAGAGCTGTGTGATGAGCGAGTTTCCTTGCAACCGTTTAATGCAGCATGCAGGACTTTTAACAGTACACTGTCAGTATGGAGATGAAAAAGACAAATTTGACTGATAGAGAGCAAGCTGGGGCAATGCAGTTAAGGAGTCAGCAGCAAGGAAGAAAAAGTATAGTTGTGTATACTTACCATAATTGTAGATGTTCGAGTGTATTCCCTGTTGCAGTCATCACATTTGGGTTTTCTGCTTGAAGTAACCCTCAGTCGGCCTGATTAACAAAGTCTTGGGTCTTGCGTCATTGCCGTCTCATCTTCCATGACGTCAGCTAGTCAGGGGTATAAAGCATGCAGCCGACGCCATTACATCAGTTTTTCTTGCCCCAGATGTCAGGTGCCCCCATAATGGGAAGCAATTATATATACATAAGGTTACACCTCCAACAAAAAAGCAAATACACCAAAAAGCATTTAGAGCATAGTAAGTGAGAGTAGAGGTATAGCCAAAAGAAGAAAGGGGGCTGGAGGGAGGGTAACCAGGACTGCAACAGTGAATACACTCAAACATCTACATTTATGGTAAGTGTACACAACTGTACTTTGTTCTTTGTGTTTCACTGTTGCAGTCATCACATTTGGGTAGATTCCCAAAGCTAAGGATGGGAGGAGATAATTAGATAGCATTAGGACCAGCTATAAGGCCCTGCAAGACTGCAGTGGCAAAGCCAGCTCTGGATTTAGGAAAAATTGGGAAATGGTAATGCTTGGTGAAGGTATGTACAGAATTCCAGGTAGCAGCTTCTAGGATGTCCCTGGAAGGGACACCTCTGAGAAAGCCTGCAGAGGTAGATGCAGCCCTGGTTGAATGTGGTCTAATCCCCTGTGAGGCAGATTTTCCATGGTGCTTATAGCAGAAATGAATGCAGTGGCCTATCCATTCAGAAATGGTTTGCTTTGAAATGGCCTTCTCCTCTGCACCTGCAGCAAATGCAACCAGCAGTTGTTCAGATTTCCTGAGAGGTTTAGTCCTGTCCAAATAAAATCTAAGTTGTCTGTGCACATTTAATGAGTGCAGAATTCGCTCCCCCTTGTTCTGTAGATTAGAAAAGAAGGTTGGCAAATGAATGGACTGATTAAGGGCCACACTGAATCCCACCTTGGGCATGGAGTAGAGACTGGTCCTGAGGGACATCCTGTCCGCATGAAAAATGATGAAAAGCTCTACTGCCATAAGGGCCTGTAATTCGGACACCCTTCTTGTTGAAGTGATGGCTAAAAGGAAGGCTGTTTTCCAACACAGGAATTTCAACTCTGCATTTGCAGCTGGCTCAAAAGGAGGTAGAGTGAGTTTTTCCAATATAAAGTTAAGGTCCCAGGCTGGAGTACGGGCTCTCCTGGGTGGTCTTAGGTTTTTGGCACCTCTGAGGAACTGTTTCAGCAGTGAATGAGCGAAGATGGGTGGGTCTGTGTTGTAATGAGCTGAAATGGCTGAGGCATAAATTTTGATGGAGGAAAAGGAAAGGCCCTTATGCAGCATCTCAGTTAAGTATTGAAGAATCTGAGGTAAATTGGGCATTGCAGTGTCCATTGCCTGAGCTTGGTTCAGGAACAGAACCTTTTCCATTTTTCAGCATAGGAGTTTCTAGTACTAGGCCTCCTTGCCTCCAGAATGACATCCAACACTTGCTTACTGAGGGATGGTAACGGAGAGATTAGGTAATTAGCCAGTCTGCCAGGTTCAGGGTTTGAAGCTGTGGGTGCAGCATCTGGCCCTCCTGCTGGGACAGCAGGACTGGTGCCATGGTGCCAACAGTGACACACTGCGCAGAAGGGGGTACCAGTGTTGGCGTGACCAGTCTGCTGCAATCAGTATTGTCCTTGGTTTGTCCTGTCTGATCTTTAGTAGTACCTTGGAGAGGAGAGGCAGAGGGGGAAAGGCATAAATTGATAGGTTTTTCCAGGTGAAGGACAGGGCATCCACTTTCCAAGCTTGTTTGTGGGGAGTCCTTGTGCAGAATTTGTCCAATTTGTAGTTCTGGGGGGAGCCAAACAGGTCTATATCTGGGCTCTCCCATCTGTTTCTCATCATGTTGAATATCTTTAGTTCCACTATCCACTCATGTGGGTCCATGAAGTTTCTGCTTAGGTCGTCTGCCAGTGTGTTTAGCTTGCCTGGCAGGAATTGAGCCTGTAGGTGCACTTGGTAGCTCAAGGTTGCGTTCCACAGAGCCATGGCTAGTCTGCAGAGAGGGTATGAATGAGTTCCCCCCACTTGTTTATGTACCACATAACAGTGGTGTTGTCCGTCTTTACCATTAATTGTCCTGGAAGGTTGTGGTCCTTGAAGGCTGTCAGAGCATTATGTACAGCTAACATTACTTTTTGATTGAAGTGCAGGTGCATTTGACTTGGGTTCCATTTTATCTGAATGCACTTCCCTGCCAAGTGAGCCCCCCCCCATGCATAGTCTAATTCATCTGTTGTTAGAGTTTGGGTGGCAGGGGGCAGAGTGAATGGCAGTCCCTTGTTTAGGTGACCGGTGTCTGCCCACCAAAGGAACTCTATCTGTAGACAAGGAATGATAGGAATCATTGCTTATAGATCCTGAGAATGTTGACACCATAGTCTTTTTAGATAACACTGTAGTTTCCTCATATGCAGTCTTGCATATGAAATTAGTAGAGTGCAGGAGGCCATGAATCCAAGGGCTTTCCAGTATTTCCTTGCAGATAGCTGGGTCTTTGTGGCCAGTAGTTTGAAGTACACTGTCAAATGAACTTGTTTTTCTGGTGTGAGAAGCCATCTGGGAAGTTGTGTCCAAGCTTGCTCCCAGGAATACAATTTGTTGGCAAGGTACAATATGTGATTTTGTTTCGTTTATGGTGTACCCCAGAGAAGTTAGCAATTTCTGTACAAATGCCAGATGATTCAATAGTATGTCCTGGCTTTCTGCTTGAATTAGACAACTGCCCAGGTATAGATATATTTAGATATTTCTTTGCCTGCAAAATGCAATGACTAGAGCTAGGCACTTTGTGAAAACCCTGGGTGCAGTAGATAAGCCAAAGGGCAGTGCAAATAACTGAGAGTGTGTGTAGCCTGCTTTGAAGCGTAGGTATCTTCTGCAGGATTCCCTTATTGGGATGTGTAGGTAGGCTTCCTTTAAGTCCAGTGTTGCCAACCAGGCATCCTTGCCTAGCATAGGAAGCAGCTGGTGGAGAGTTAGCATCTTGAATTTTGGGATCACCAAAAAAGAGTTTAGGACAGAGAGGTCCAATATTGGATGCCAGACGTTGTCTTTTCTGAGCACCAGAAAAAGTCCAGTAGAAATCTTGTCCCTTTTCCTCTTCTGCAACAGGTTGAATAGCCCTGATGCTTAAGAGAGTGAGAATTTGCTTTTGAGCCTCTGCCCACTGATTTGGGGGTAGGTCTGGCCAACCGTTTGGGGTTGGTAAGGAGTGAAAGTGGAATCTGTATCCTTGGGACACTATATTTAAAACCTATTTGTCCTGGGTAATGAGTTCCCAATTTTTTGCTTGCAGGGTAATCTTTCCCCCAAGGGAACAGTCAGTTGTGCAGGGCTTGGAAGATTTAAAGTTAAGTCATTGAGACAGTTTATCATATGGGGGAGTCTTACCACTCCCTGCTTTGGAAGTGGGTGCTCCCCACTGCTTAACTCTGTGAGTAGCTTCGGACTGAAGCCTAGGTGCTCTGCTGGTTCTGGGTTTGGACTGAGAAGGTCTGGAAGAGGCAGGAAAGGACCAATTTTTAGAGGGCTAATGCCTACTAAATCTGGGAGGCTGTACTTGCAGGAAATCTTTAACAATTTGCATAGATTTAGCTTTTTCCTCCATCTTTTTAAGTGCTGCTTCTGCTTTGTTGCCAAACAGGCGGTCTTGGTTGAAGAGAGCATCCAGTAATTTAGCTTTAACATGATCTGGCAAAGATTGCTCCTTAAGCCAAGCATGCCTTCTAAGTACAGACCCAGTGACAGCAGCCCTGCAAGATGCCTCTAGTGAATCAAAACCACATTGCAAAGTATGTTTTCCAACTTGTTCAGCAGAATGCATTAAATCCTGTAAATCTTTATTTTCAGCACAGTCAGGAATCAACATAATTTTCTGTTTAAGCAATCCAATAATATGCTGCTGATACTTTAACATATGAAACTGGCAGTTTAAGGCCCTACTGGCTAAGGTTGTGTAAGTGTATACCTTCTTACCCCATCTATCCAGCGCTCTGGAATTTCTATCAGAGGGGGTAGGATTTTTGGCAGTAGTAGCCTTAATGCCCTTGGGTCCCTGTGAAATGGTCTCAGGATCCGCAGTATGATTTTTAAAAAAGGAACTTGTGAGAGTCAGGAACCCTGTAATATCTATCAGGTTTTCTGGGAGCAGGAGGTAAAGAGTCAGGGGCCAAGCTAGATTCCGAAAAGGCATCATCAACTATGTCCAGTACAGGGGGATAGCTAAAGGCCTGTGTTGGGACAGAAGTAGGAAATCACTAAGCCTCTTTTTAGAGTCAGAGTAATCCTGGCTTTCCCAGCGAAAATGCTCCCTAAGAGCATGCAAGGTTTCACCAAAAGAGAAATCCTCTGGAGGGGAAGTAGAGGGAATAGAGTCCTCTGCATCAGAATCCTCATAGGTAGATAAAGGTAAATATTGGTCATCAGAGGAAACAAAAACTTCAGAATCCTGATCAGAAGAATCATAAGAAAACTCAGTACTAGGTCTCGTAGAGGGGGGGAAATTGGCTTCCCCTGATTAAAGTAATAACGTCTTCAGCCATTCTTATCATTTGTTTTTTAGGCATGCAGTCTGGGTGTCGGTTTTCTAGTCAGTAGACTTGAATACACCCTCAGAAGCTGATGCCTGCACAGTGGCTCCGGACCCATCCAAGGTAGAGACATCCGCACGTTCCACAGTCGAAGAAGCATCTCACGGCATACCGGACTCCGAATGGGTCTCAGTAAAGGCCTGCGAATCTGAAGTAGTGGGTATCAGGGGCTGCGAAAGCGCCTCACTGAGTACCAGCAAACTGGCGATTAGCTTAGGAAAAGTGCCGTCAGCAGCTTTGGACCTATACGGTCTGTCTCCGTCTTTATCTTTGCGTTTTTTCGGAATGTCAGTAGTCGGGTGGCTTACCAAAGCCATATCTTGACAGTTGAACCAAGTACCAAAATATTTAGAAGCGTAAATAAACCGACAACGAATAGTTCGTTGTTTAAATAAGGCACAAAACCAACAGCGAGGTACATTGTGGTCAGGGCCTAGGCAAGGAATGCAGTACGAATTAAAATCTTTATGAGGTATTTGCTTTCCAAAAGAAATACAATTATTGACTTTTACTGACATCGGTTTAGAGCAAGAAAAAGTTTCCCCAACAGGGTACTTAGCTTAGTTGAAGACTTTGGTTCTGAAACTCGAAAACGAAAATTTTAGGAGTCGGCCGACCGGCACTTGCGAACTGCTTCTGCTTCGGGCACCGCACGGCAAAAAGACTGATGTAATGGCATTGGCTGCATGCTTTATACCCCTGACTACCTGACGTCATGGAAGATGAGACAGCAACCGACGCAGGACCCAGGACTTTGTTAATCAGGCCGACTGAGGGCTACTGCAAGCAGATAACCCAAATGTGATGACTGCATCAGTGAAACACGAAGAACATCACTTTTAAACATCATCTACAATTTCCAGAACAGGAGGGATAGTTAGAGGCCTGTGCTGAGGCAAGTTTAAAAATTCCTTGAGTCTCTTTTTGGACTATGGGTAGTTCTGGCACTCCCAGCGGAAATGCTCTCTAAGGGTATGCAGGGTTTCACCAAAGGAAAAATCTTCTGGTGGGGAAGCAGAGGGAATGGAATCCTCTATATCAGAATCCTCATAGGTAGATAAGGGTATGTCCTGGTAATCAGAAGGGTCAGAGTCATCGGACTCATGATCTGAAGAATCAGAAGGAAAATCAGTTCTTGGTCTTTATGAGGGAAAGGCTGACTTCCCCTAATTAAAGTAATAAGGTCTTCAGCCATTTTAAGCATGTTTCTGTGGCATGTGGGCCTGAAAATGCGCTTTGGTCGTCGGTTTTCTAGGCGTAGTGCGAACTATGGGCCTAAGAAATTCCGCATTTTTGGTTTGAAACAATGTCGTCAGTTTAATAAGAACACTAGAGGCCGGTGAATATGTAGAAGTGAGTATCAGGGGCTGCAAAAGCGCCTCACTGAGTACCGGCGGACTGGCGACTAGCTTAACAGAAGCGTAGTTGACAGTTTTGGACCTATGCGGTCTGTCTTTATCCTTACGTTTTTTCGGTAGTCGGATGACTTATCGAAGCCATTTCAGAATATGGAGAAAGTACAGTTGTGTACACTTACCATAAATTCAAAGCTGGCTTTGCCACTGCTGTTTTGCAGGATCTTATTAGCTGGTTCTAATGCTATATAAATCTATCCTCCCAACCTTAGCTTTGGGAATCTACCCAAATGTAATGACTGCAACATGACCATAAATGTAGATGTTCGAGTGTATTCACTGTTGCAGGCCTGGTTATCCTCCCCCCAGCCCCCTGTTTTTTTCTTTTACTATACCGTTTCTTCCTTTTATTATGCTTAATAGCCAATATATATGTATATATATTTGGCTCCCCATTTGGGGGGCACCTGACATCTGGGGCAAGAGAAACTGATGTAATGGCGTCAGCTGCATGTTTTATACCCCTGACGACCTGACGTTATTGAAGAAGAGACAGCAACTGACGGAGGAACCAAGACTTTGTTAATCAGGCCGACTGAGGGCAACCTGCCAGCAGATTACCCAAATGTAATGACTGCAACAGTGAAACATGATGAACATCGAGAGCGAAAGAATTTAGTGACAAAAATAGCCCGACGACAAATAGTTCGGTGCTGAACAAGGCACAAAACTGACAGCGAGGAAAGTCATGGTCTGGGCCTAAACAGGTGACGCAGTAAGAATGAACATCTCTGGGAGGTATTTGCTTTCCACAGGCAAGACAATTATTCATTTTTTCTGACATCAGTTACAGCAAGAAAAAAGGATCCCCAACGGGGTACTTATCTTTTAGCAGACTTCAGGTCTGAAACTCGAAAAATGAAAATTTCAGGAGGCGGCCAAATTGGCACTTGTAAACTGCTTCTGCTTTGGACTCTGCACAGCAAGAAAAGCTGATGTAATGGCATCGGCTGCATGTTTTATACCCCTGATGACCTGACGTCATGGAAGAAGCAACAGCATCCAATGCAGAAATCCCAAGACTCTGGTATTCAGGCCGACTGAGGGCTACCTGCAGGCAGATAACCCAAATGTGATGACTGCAACAGTGAAACACGAAGAACATCATTTTGAGATTTTGATGCCAAGGTTCAGAAAATGAAGGTCTAGCACAGATTTCGAAGTTTCTTCTTTGGCACCAGAAAGAGTTTTGAATTAAATCCTTTCCACATAGATCAAGGTTGACGGGTTCTCTGACCTTATGAGACATTTTATCTAGGATAGGAAGAAATAAAAATGTCTAAATGGATGCAATGAGAAGACTCCACTGAAAAGGAAGAAAGGAATCCCACTACCAGTTGCAAACTTTTTAAAACACCTTTATTAAATGTATCACTTAAGACATAGGCACATACTAACAGAAAAGAAAACCTAAAATTTTTCATTCTTATTGATTCTACACTACATAGACGTTCTCTTTCTTTTTAACAAATATAATTCATTCCAGCACTGGATTTGCTTAATCCCTGCCTTCCCTTAAACCGCACTCTTCCTCCTGAACATTATTCTGCATGCACTGTTCAAACAAATTCCATTTATTGATATATATAATTTGCTCCTTACATTTTCTAAAGATTCAACCTCCATTTTTTAATTTCTTTTACAATACTCAGTACTTCAATTACATTTAGTTTAGACTTTTGTTTTCCATTTTTAATAATTGCTTTTTGGCAGCCAACAGCAATACACTTACTAAGGCCTTACTATGTCTAGACAATTCAGATGCGGTGTTCCATCTCAAAAAGAAACACTTCCTTAGTTGCAGTCATTTGCTTCCTCAACATTTCAGAGTACTCTGTAGGGAATTCCAAAAATCTGCCAATTCATTACACTTCCAAAAACTCTTCCCAGATTTATTTTATTATTTATTTTACATTTGTTTACCGGGAAAGTCCAACTGGACACAGGTCCATTTTCAGCGGAGGCTCTGGGAGAAAAGCTCCAAACAATACAGTTAAAGGAGAATAAAACAGTCTCATATAAGGAAATGTCGTACAATACATGTTAAAAATACATTAAAAATACATTACAATTGATCATAGGTAGGCCTGGAGAGAAAAGTTCCCAACACTACTACAGTTCCAAGGAGACAGAAATAGTACCAAAGAAGAAAACAGAGCCATACATGTTAAGAATATATTTGAGTAGAGATAGCAGAGATGAACAATGCCTACATTTCTGGTAGTAAGCTAATACCAATGTAAATATTTTACAAGTTAGACTTGGGGAGCAACCTTTTGATCCTTAGTAGAATCCTAGTAACAGTGCAGTGGTATGGCCTAGTTTGGGGAGTAACATGAGCAATGCCAGTTATTATTGTAATGGGTTTTGAGAAGCTTTTTAAAATGTGAAGTAGAGGTGGTGGAAGTTACCTGGCTTGGAAGTGAATTCCAGGTTCTAGCAATGGAGCAGGCAGAGAGAGATTTACCAGTATAATTTTTATGTTTGATGACATTTATGTGGTTCTGAGAACTAGATCTTAAGGTTCTAGTAGTGGTGTAGGGGTGAATTTGATTCTGAAGTGAAGGGGTTTTGCTGGGAAAGTAGTAGAGCTTGTGAGCTATTGAGAGTTGATTGAGAAGTAGTTGGGGTAACTCAAGCCAGTTAAGTTGCTTGAGGGCTAGACCGTGATGGGGATCTATGAGACGCATTGGTAGCAAACATGGCAATCTTGTTGTAGCAGGATTCCAATCTGCTTAGTTCAGTGTGACGAAGGTTAGTTAAGATAGGGGAGGCATAAAGTAGAATGGATAACAGGTGAGTCCTTGCTAAGGTGGCTTTGGTAGGTTTAGTGATGAACTGTCTGTTCCTGTATAGGAGACCAAGCTTTTTGTTAACTTTCTTAATTGTTTGGGCTATGTGTAAGTCAAATTTTAGATTATCATCAATTCCAATGCCAAATAGTTTTGTGTGTGTTGTTGGGGTGATTTGTACATTATCTTTAGATGTTACGGTAAAATCATTATTTAGTGGAGGAGATCTACCAGGGTTAAAGAGAATGAGTTTTTTTGGGGGGGGGACTGAGAATAAATTTTATATTAGTGAACCATGCATTTGCTAAGGAAAAGTTTTTCTGGGTTAGGGTTTTTAGCTCCTGTAGGGTGGGGGAGGCACATATAATAGTTGTATCATCTGCATATTGCACTACTGAGGCAGAGAGTGAAGATAAAGCTATCTGGTTAGTAAACAGTGAGAATAGCAAAGGCCCTAGTAAGGACCCTTGTGGGACACCTATGCCTACAGGTAGTAGGGGGGGACAGTTGTTCTTGGCATAGAACAGCCTGCTGACGATTTGATTAGTAGTTATTGAACCAGGATATGGTGGAAGAGCTTATGTTAAGGGAAGATAAGAGTTTCTAGGAGCACACTATGGTTCACCATATCAAAGGCTTTTGATAAGTCTAAAAATATGGAGGATACAAATAGTCCATTATTTCTATGGTGGTTGACAACGTTGGTAAAGGAGAGTAGTGCTGTAGTATGGGAGGGACGGAAGCCATGCTGGGATGTGGACAGCAGGTCAGTAAGGAGGTACTGCATTAGTTGGAAATGAACTACTCTCTCTAATATTTTTGATAGAGGTGATAGGATTGCAATAGGGCAGTAGTTGGTAAGCTCAAGGGACTTACCCCCTTTGTGTAGTGGTATAATATGTGATATTTTCCAGGAGTGAGGTACTTTACATTCTGACACTGACCTATTTATAAGAATGGACACTGGATAGGCCATAGCTTCAGCTGTTATTTGAAGGCAGTCTTGCAGGTACATTGTTAGCTGCTAGAGTGGTTGGTTTTAGTTTTCTGAGGAGTTTCACAATTGTATTACTGGGGACTGGGTCTAGAGAAAAACTGGAGGAGTTTGTTGTACTGAAGTTGGGAGGGGGTCTCTGTAGGTAAGGGGCTAGCTGTAGGTGTTTGCTACGGCTTGGACTGTTTCAGTAAAGAATTTGCTAAATTGGGTGGGGATATTGTCATGGTTGTTTGGTAATACAAGGGTAGGAGTGGTTGATTTACATGGGTGCAGTAAAGTATTTATAGTGGCCCAGAATTTTTGAGGGTTGTGAGCATATTTTTCTTGTATGATTATATGGTAATTAGTTTTGTCACATTTTATTAGTTGTTTAGCTTTGTTGCGAAGCTCAAGATAAGTCTGTTTCCAGGTGGTGTTTTTTTTGTTTGTGGAACTGTGCCCAGGCTTTGTCCCTTTCTTTCATTATGGTTTTAGTATCTTTTGTTAGCCATGGGCATAGTTAGCCTTGATTCTAATGGTTCTGGGCAGGTGCATGGCAGTTTAGGATTTCAAGGAAGGTTGAGTTGAAGTACTGCACAGCATCATCTAGAGGTAGTTCTCTTAAGGGAGTCCAGCTGCAGCATTTTAGTGAGTTGATTAGTTCATTAGCTCTGAAGGTCTTTTTATTACGTACTACTCTGAGGATGTGTTGTTTATTGTGGTGGTATAGCTTCCTAATTAAGTAGGTCGCATGATGGTCACTCAGATTGTCAGGAAGACAGCCTGATTGTTGAGCCAATGTGGGGTCTGATAGCAGAATCCACTCTAAGATGGACTGGCATTTGGAGGTTTTGTCAATTCTTGTGGGGGCAGTTATAATTTGGTTAAACCCATGGAGGTTAATATGGGTGGTGTGATTTTGGCTGGAACAGTCAGACGAGCCAATGTTAAAGTCTCCTAATAGTATGATTTCTTATGGAAGGGAGGATGACATCCAGTTTAGTAGGCTTTCCAGTATGATAGTATTATTACAGATACTTCTCTCTTTCCCATTACACCTCTTGCCATCTACCCGAGGAATATTTTTCTGAAGTCTGCTAGTGGTATAAAAATGTCTGTGTAGTGTAGACACTTCCAAGAAAACATCCTAATCTTTCTGGATTTTGTTGCCTACTTGGGGGCCACAAATAAGCCCTCCATGGTTTCTTTTAAATTGCCGTTACAGACTCCCCCCCCCCCAATCTTGTCTAATCTCCTCAGATTCTTACAGATTCTGTGCAATATTTTAATTGGCCTATTAATTATCTATTTTTAACAGCAGCTTCTGATTTAGATTCAACTAAAAATTCTACCAGAGTTGGTCTTTCACAAGGTACTCCCATCCCTTTCTATTTGATTATACCGTCATATATCCTCCTTAGTGGGTATGGCAGTCTATAACTTGTGGCCCAAACTTCTGCTTATCCTCATCCCACTCTACTGCCTTTTCCTCTTTGCTCCTAATACCTTGGTTCCATTGTCAATTTTCTTCCATAAATTTCAGCCTCATAGTGCCCATTTCCTGTACTACTGTTTGTAGACATCTACACTAGCAAAATCTCCTTTCTCCATTCCAGGGTTGGCTTAGTTATTAGAATAATTTCCAGTTCTAACCTTTTTGAATGATTTTCATGACCTTAATGCCTTTCTCATCTTTATTTTACTGTCAGAAGACAGTACAGTTTTGTACCTACCATAAATGTAGATGTTCGAGTGTACACCCTGCTGCAGTCATCACACTTGGGTTATCCTGTCGTCAGGCGGTCCCGCAGTCGGCTGAAATTCCAAAGTCTTAGTCCAGCGTCGGTTGCTGTCGCCTCTTCCCTGACGTCAGTGCACCCGGGGTATATATAATGCAACCGACGCCATTTTCTTCAGTTTTTCTTGCCCCAGATGTCAGGTGCCCCCAAAAAGGTGGTCAGTAATTAGTACCAAATTGAGTAAACTTGCACAAACACAAAATCCCTTCAGCTATAAGCAAATACATCAGGAAGGTATTGAAAAGATTTAGCCAGTAGGTCAGAGAGGATGGAGGGAGGGTAACCTGGACTGCAGCAGGGTGTACACTCGAACATCTACATTTATGGTAGGTACAAAACTGTACTATGTTCATCGTGTTACCCTGCTGCAGTCATCACACTTGGGTTGAATCCCAAAGCTAAGGATGGATGGAGGTATCATAGAGGGTTAGAGGAGGCTAGAAGGCCCTGCAGAACTGCAGTGGCGAAGCCCGCCCTGGTCTTAGAGTAAAGTGGTAAGTAATAGTGTTTGGTAAAGGTGTGTACTGAACTCCAAGTTGCAGCTTCCAAAATCTCCTTGGTTGGAACCCCCCTGAGAAAGGCTGTAGAAGTAGCTGTTGCCCTGGTAGAGTGGGGCCTAATGGTAGCAGGAACTGGTTTTCCATGATGGGTGTAGCAGAAACGTATGCAATGACCTATCCATTTGGAAATGGTTTGCTTTGATATAGCCTTCCCTTGAGAAGCTGTAGCATAGGCTACAAAGAGCTGGTCGGATTTTCTGAAAGCCTTAGTTTTGTCCAAGTAGTAAAGAAGTTGCCTGTGAATGTCCAAGGAATGCAGGAGTCTCTCACCTTTGTTCTGTGGATTTGGGAAGAAGGTGGGTAAGTGGATGGTTTGATTTAAAGCCACACTGGAAACCACCTTAGGCATAATGGAAGGATTAGTTCGTAAAGAAACTCTGTCTTGATGAAAAATGAGGAAAGGTTCCCCTGCCATTAGTGCCTGTAGCTCTGAGACTCTTCTAGCTGAAGTTATTGCTAGCAGCAGGGCAGTCTTCCATGATAGGAACTGAAGATCTGCAGAGAAAGCTGGTTCAAAGGGAGGTAGCGTTAGTTTTTCCAGAACAAAATTGAGGTCGCATGTCGGTGTAGGTGCTCTCCTGGGTGGTCTAATGTTTTTTGCCCCTCTGAGGAACTGCCTTAGAAGTGGATGCAAAAATAAGGGTGGATTTGTGTTGTAGTGGGCCGAAATAGCTGAAGCATGGATTTTAATGGAGGAGAAAGAAAGTCCTTTGTGCATCATCTTAGTTAAATACTGTAGAATGTGATGCATGTGAGGCTGAATTGTGTCTTGGCCTTTAGATTGGTTCCAGGCACAAAACCTTTTCCATTTGTTCGAATAAGCCTTCCTGGTGCTTGGCCTCCTAGCTTCCAGAATAACATCCATAACTGCTTGGGAAAGAGGAGCTGGCTGGATGCTTAGTTGATTTGCCATGCAGCCAGATTTAAGGTTTTGAGCTGGCTGTGAAGAATCTGATTGTTTTGTTGTGTGAGTAAATGGGAAATTTGTGGTAATATCCATGGTGGGCCGTGGGCCATATTCCTCAATAGCGGGTACCAGTGCTGGCGTGGCCAGTCTGGAGCTATGAGAATCAGTCATGGTCTCTCCTTTTTGACTTTCAGAAGTACCTTTGTGAGGAGAGGCAATGGAGGGAAGGCATATACTGTCAGGTTTTTCCAACTGAAAGAGAGTGCGTCCACTTTCCATGCTTGATGGTGAAGTGCCCTTGTACAAAATTTTGTTAGTTGATAGTTTTGAAGGCTGGCAAACAGGTCTATGTCTGGAAGGCCCCATTTTTGAGTTATCATTGTAAATACTTGTGGATCTAGTTTCCACTCGTGGGGATCCATGATGTTTCTGCTGAGGTTGCCTGCCAATGTATTCTTCTGTCCTGGCAGGAATTGAGCTTGTAACTGAACTTGGTAAGCCAGAGCTGTGTTCCATAAGGTCATTGCTTGCCTGCACAGAGGGTAGTAGTGAGTACCCCCTTGTTTGTTTATGTACCACATTACTGTGGTGTTGTCTGTCTTTATTGCCAGTTGTCCTGGATGTAATAGATCCTTGAAGGCTGTCAGAGCTTTCTGTAGAGCTAGCATCTCTTTTTAGTTGATGTGCAGATTCCTTCGATCTGCAGTCCATACGACTTGAACGCACTGTCCTGCCATGTGAGCCCCCCAGGCGTAAACTGATGCATCTGTTGTGATAGTTTGCCTGGCTGGGGGCAAGGTGAAAGGCTGACCCTTGTTGAGGTGACATGCCTGTGACCACCATAGAAACTCCTGTTGTAGGCAGGGAATGAGAGATATCATTGTGTCCAAGCTGTGGCTGTGTTGAGACCATAAGCTTTTTAGGTACCACTGTAATTTCCTCATATGCAGCTTTGCAAATGGTATTAGTAGTATGCAAGATGCCATGAAGCCCAAGACCTGCAGAATTTTTCTTGCAGTTAATTGGGCCTTTGTTGCCATTGTTTTGAAATATTGAGTCAGTTGTAGTTGTTTGTCTGGCATCAGATAAGCCTTCTGGGCCGTTGTATTCAAGCTGGCACCCAGGAATGTCATATTTTGTGAGGGTACTAGTTTTGACTTCTTTTCGTTTACTGTGTACCCCAGGCAATTTAGTAGATGTTTCACAAAAGCCAGATGATGTAATAGAATGTCCTTGCTTTCTGCTGGGATGAGGCAGTCGTCCAGGTATGGGTATATTTGAATTCATCTTTGTCTGCAGTATGCAATTACTGGTGCCAGGCATTTTATGAAGACTCTGGGTGCAGTAGATAAGCCAAAGGGCAGTGCAGAGAATTGGTAATGGGTTGAACCTGCAATGAAACGGAGGTATCTTCTGCAACTTTGTCTGATAGGGACATGCAGGTATGCCTCCTTCAGGTCCAACGTTACTAGCCATGCTTCCTTGCCCAACATGGGAAGAAGCTGCTGTAGTGTTAGCATCTTGAATTTGGGTACTTGCAAGTAAGTGTTTAGAATTGAAAGGTCCAGAATTGGTCTCCAGGCATTGTCCTTTCTGGGCACTAGAAAGAGTCTTGAGTAAAATCCTTGACCTTACTCTCGAGTAGGTACCAGTTGAATGGCTCTCATGTCCATGAGAGCTGTAATTTGTTTTTGTGCCTCTGCCCATTGATTTTGTGGCCGGTTTGGCATTCCTCTTTTCATTGGCAAGGTGTGAAAATGGAATCTGTATCCGCATAAAATTATGTCTAGGACCCATTTGTCCTTTGTGACAATGTGCCAGTTGTCTGAAAAAAGTGCGAGTTTTCCTCCCAAGGGGGCTGCCAAGAGAGAGAGTGTTGCTTGGCCAGATGAGGTGCAAGTCATTGAGTTTGCCTTCTGGTAGATTGGGACCTGTCTTCTCCTCCCTTCTGTGTTGTAATGCCCCATTGGCGAGGTTTGTACTGGGCTTGTGGTTGTCCTCTGCCCCTTGGGCATCTGTATTTACCCCTCTGTGGTCTGTCTGTAGCTGGAAAGGACCAATTTTTTGTTGGCCAGTTTCTGCTGAAGCGAGGGGGCTGTACCTGTAGGAAATCTTTGACTGTCTGCATAGATTTTGCCTTATCCTCCATTTTCTTTAAGACGACTTCTGCTTTAACTCCAAAAAGAACATCCTGCTGTAAGGGAGCATCTAGAAGTTTTGCTTTGACATGATCAGGTAGAGTTTGTTCCTTTAACCAAGCATGCCTACGTATAACAGACCCAGTGACAGCTGCTCTGCAGGAGGCCTCCAAAGAATCAAACCCACATTGTAAGGTATGTTTGCCCACCTGTTCAGTGGCATGCAACAGATCCTGCATTTCTTTCAATTCAGATTCTTGAGGGAGAGTGGTCATTTTTTGCTTTAACTGAGAGATTAGAAATTGCTGATACTTAAGCATGTGAAATTGGCAATTTAGTGCCCTCATAGCTAGAGTGGCTGAAATGTAAACCTTTTTCCCCCACCTGTCTAGTGCTCTGGAATCCCTCTCAGAAGGTACAGGATTTTTAGCCATAGAAGCCTTAGCCCCCCTGGGACCCTGGGAGATTGTCTCTGGGTCAGCAACAGGGCTTTTGTAAAGAAACTTGTGGGAATCAAGCACTCTGTAATATCTGTCAGGCTTAGCCGGAGCAGGAGGTAGAGAATCAGGGTTAAAACTGGATTCTAAGTAAACATCATCCACAATGCCTAAAACTGGTGGGATGGCAAGTGGTCTGTGTTGGGGGAGTAAAAGAAACTCTCTGAGCCTTTTCTTCGAGTCAGAGTAGTCCTGACCTTCCCAGTGAAAATGTTCCCTCATAGTGTGCAAAGTTTCCCCAAAGGAGTAGTCTTCAGGAGGAGAAGCTGAGGGAATGGAATCCTCAGCATCAGAATCTTCATAAGGGGAGAAGGAGTAATCTTGGTCCTCAGAGGAGTCTGAAGAAATGGACACTTGTTCAGAGGATGCATAATCTTCCTCTTGTCTAGGCCTTTTGTCAGGAGGGGGCTGGGAACCCCTGATTAAAGTGATCAAATCTTCAGCCATTTTGAGCATCTGTTTCTTAGGCATGGGGCCTTGAACAGGGGACTGAAATGCAGTCTTTTTAGATTTAATAGGAGTCTTCGTCTTAGAATACGATTTAATGGTGAGCGTCGTCGGTCTGAAAACGCCTTCAGAAACCGATGGCGTTTCTGCAGCACCGACATCTTTTTCAGCAATGTCGTCGGTAGGGCCTGAACTAAATGGCTGCGTCAGCCTGGTACATTCTGTCAAAATTTCTGAAGCGGTCTCGGGTTCCAGATCTGCGGTAGTCAGGGGCTGTGTCGGAGCCTCACTGAGGACCGGAGAACTGGAGACCGGACCAGCCGAGGCTTCGGAATCTGGCTTAGGCCTGGGCAGTCTGTCTTTATCCTTGCGTTTTTTGTGCACGCCGGTAGTCGGTTGCTCCGACGGCATGGTGTAGTTAAATTTCCGACCGAAGTAGTGTTGTGCAAAATCAAAGCGTCTTTTAATAGTACGCTTATTAAACCTAGCACAAAAACGACAACTAGTGACGTCGTGGTCTGGGCCTAGGCAAGGTATGCAATAAGAATGAAAATCCTTATGAGGTATTTGCTTCCCACAAGAAATGCAATTGTTAACTTTTTCTGACATCGGTCTGAGGCAAGAAAAGTTTCCCCAACGGGGTACTTAGCTTTATAGTAGACTTCGGTCTGAAATTCGAATTCGAAAAGCTCAGTAGTCAGCCAACCGGCACTTGCGAACTGCTTCTGCTTCGGGCACCGCGCGGCAAGAAAGACTGAAGAAAATGGCGTTGGTTGCATTATATATACCCCTGGCACACTGATGTCAGGGCAGAGGCTACAGCAACCGATGCCGGACCAAGACTTTGGAATTCCAGCCGACTGCGGGACCGCCTGACGACAGGATAACCCAAGTGTGATGACTGCAGCAGGGTAACACGATGAACATCTGTGCCTGACACACAGAGTATTAAATGATCCCTCCCTATTTAAAATCTTCTGCTTAGTATACCCCCTGGACATCTAAGGGGTATACTATGAGGACACTCAAACTCAGTAAAAAATAATATCAGCAATATTGTGAAATATGACAACTTCATATTCAAAAGATATCCATGTCTGCTGAATAAATTTCAACTTCTCTTTAAGCATGCTTTGGTGGCATGGCTGAAGGATTTCAGAAACCTGGTCCACTTGTATTTGATAATAATACTGCAGAGAATTGGAGTGTGTTTGAGCAAGAGTGTGACATTTTCATACAAGCTATATTTTCTGACAACTATAGATATTTTTGTACAAAAGCATTTATTCTACTTAACTTAGCTGGTTCACAAGCCATAGAAAGAGAGTGTTTATTTGTGTATGCACCTGCTGTATTGCATCTATATTACATAATCAAACTTTTAAAAGTTCAAACGTCATATGGTCGACCCCACATGATCGAACTTTTAAAAAAGTTTGAAATGTAATAAAAAAAAAAATAAACCAAAGAAAAACCTACCTGAACGGTTTAAGCAAGGGGGCAAACCCCCTGCACCCCCACCCCCGCTCTTTAAATATACCAACTCCGAGGTCACACTACAGTGCAGAAAGGGGAAATCTTCTCATTCTGCACTGTACGGAGATCTCCGTTGAAATGTTCAAACTTTTAAAAGTTTGATCATATGGTGTCGACCATATGATGTTCGAGCTTTTAAGAGTTCAACAACGTGATATAGACCCGCTGAGTTTGCAGGATGAGGAAACCACCATATAGTGGTACCAGCTGAAACAAGGGGAAGACCCCGAGTGCTTAAAACATTAATTTAGAGAAATGTGTAACCCCCAAACAAATATTACAATGGAAAAGGCACTTATTTTACACAAGGGATCAAAAGCCTGGTGAAACTTTTGCAGCATATATAACTGACTTAAGAAATAAAGCTAAAACAAGCAGATCTGGTGATTTAAGTGATGAGTTGATAAAAGACAGACTTCTGTGTGGTATTAAAAATGATGCTGTGAGAAAGACTGCTTTGTGACAATGATTTAACTTTGAATAAGGCCACTGAGATTTGTCAGATATATGAGCTTACAGAAAAGCACACAAATATGCTTACAAATGAGAAATGCACACTTCCAGTATCTTCTAGTGCTCATGTTGATGGTATGCAGCACGTGGTTAAAAGAAACAGCCCCAAGCCCATGGCAGCAACTGCAAAACCTGCAACAGTCACTAGTAAACCCCGTAGCTTTCCAGCAAATTCCAGAGTGTGCACAGTCTCAGTGAAACACAAGGGTTAGTCAGCAAACTCAAAGCATGTTCCCTCACCTAGCCTCATAGTCAACTGTTATAACTGTGGTGGCAATCATGTATCTAAAAGAGAAGACTGGAAATTATTCCACTTTTTTACATCTGTAGCATTGCTCACCAAAATCAAAGCAAAGATTCTGTAAATCAAAATAGGCACATTCTTTTGTTAAAATAGAACATTCAAAGAGACAAGTTCATCAATTAGAAAGCTGTGACCCTACCTTTTATGTTGATGGTGTGTCCATGCCTAATGAAACAGCCAATGCAGTAGACTTATGGGTGAAGAATGAAGTATTTTGTACTGTTCGGAAAAATGGAGACCTATAGAGCTCAAAGATGACACAGGTTCAAAGTGCAATGTTAATTACAACAGAAACATTTATTAGAGTATGTGGTGGTGAGAAGCTTGACTTGGCAAAGTGTGTGAAGCTTGTTCCTTATGGTGGTGAAGAAATTCAGACCGAAGGTTCACTAGTGCTTTCATGTTACACTGCTGGGAACAGATATGACTTGTAATTTTACGTAATCAAAAGGCACGTCCAGTCATTAATAGTCCTCAAAGACAGTTTGAAAATGGGACTATTTTCATTTAATAAGCAAGTCCATCATGTAAGCTTGAAAGACAACTGTTCTAATTTTGCCCTATTTTCTACCTATGCTGGTCTTTTCGAAGACAAAGTAGGCAAACTCCCAGTTGTGTACTCCATGAAGTTAGACCCTGAAGTCAGTTCTGTTGTCAGACCAGCCCAGAAAGTTCCAGTAGCTATGCAAAACAGTGTCAAAGCTGAGCTAGATAAAATGGTGCAGCAAGGTGCGATTTGTCCTGTTTGATAAACCAACTGAATGGGTTTCTTCCATGGTAGTAGCTGATAAGAAAAGCTGAGATGATATCAGAATATGTACTGATCCAAGAGATTTATACAAAGCACTGAAAAGGCCTCATCACCAAGTGTGTACAGCCGAAGAATTTGCTACTGTTATGCCAAACGCCACTGTTTTTTCTGTTTTGGATGCGAAGCGTTCATTTAGACAATTTTTTCTTGACAGAAAATCTTCATTGCTTACCACTTTCAGTACTCCTTTTGGCAGGTACAGATTTTTGAGAATGCCATGTTGGCTAAATTCTACCAGTGAAGTCTTTCAGTGTGCCATAGAACAAACTTTTTCTGGATATCTGTGTGCTATTACTGTAGATGACATTCTAGTAGGAGGTAATGGTGAAGCCGAGCATAACAGAAACCTCGAGAAAGTTCTGGGAAGAGCATGTGAAGTGAATCTTAAGCTGAATCCTCAGAAGTGCAAGTTTAGAATATTAGAAGTTACTTATGTTGGTCATTTGTTTACCAGCTCAGGCGTACGACCAGATCCTTCCAAGCAAACATCAATTTTTGAGATGCCAGCTCCAGACAATGTTCAAGCCCTACAACATTTTCTTGGCATGGTTAACTACCTAGGCAATTTCATTCCAGACTTAAGCCATCTTTCATCACTGCTCAGAGGGCTGACACGCAAAGATGTATCCTGGTCTTGGTTAGACTACCACCAAAGAGCATTTGATATCCTGAAACAGAGAATTCCCAGTCCATCAACTCTCAGATACTATGACATTCACAAACCAGTAACTCTTTTGTGTGATGCTTCGAAATTTGGTCTTGGTGCAGTCATTCTTCAAGAGGGTAGACCAGTACCCTATAGGTTCAGAACTCCAACCCAAACTGAGATGCAGTATGCCCAGATAGAGAAAGAACATGTGGCAATTGTCTTTGCATGTTCAAAGTTCCATGATTATATTCATGGCCAACCAATTCAAATCAATATAGATTACCAACCTGTAGACACTATTTTGAGAAAGTCTATGCATACAGCTCCTGTCAGATTGCAGCGCATGATGCTGAAATTGCAAAAGCATAATTTCAGTCTTGTCTACACAAAAAGCAAACTTCTTTATCCTGCTGATACTTTATCCAGATCGCCCAGAAATATCAATGAACAGCATGAAAATGAGCAACTTGATTTTGAAGTCATGAAAGTGAGAACTTTTTCTTCCACACATCTTGATGAGCTTAAAAGATACACACAGTCTCAGATCCAGTACTTCAGAAACTTAACCACCTTATCAGTTGAGGATGGCCATCAAAGCAATCTTGTTTACCTCATGACCTGCAATCATTCTGTTTGACAATGGTATCATCATGAAAGGTCCAAAAGTGGTTGTTCCAAAATCCTTACAACAAGAGTACATTACCATTTTGCATCGTGGCCTCCCAGGAACTGATTCTACCAAAAGTGGGGCAAGAGGACAAGTACTTTGGCCTTCTACATCAAAAGATATTAAGAGTACTTTCATCTTGTTCTGTATGTAATAGTACCACATCAACAAACAGAACCACTTCAACAGGTCAACAGTAGCTACAGACATTTTTGAATGGAATGGTCAACATTACTTGGTGTTAGTAGACTGTTATTCAAATTGGTTCGAGATTGACCTACTTCCTAATCTAGCATCCAGTACTGTCATTACTAAGATGAAGCATCATTTTTGCAGTCCATGGTAGTCTGCACAAAGTTATTTGGTACATAGTTTGCAACTTAGCAGTTCAAGACATTGGCTGAAGAGTGGGACTTTATCCATGTTATGAGTGACCCTGAGTACCCACAGTCGAATGATTTGGCAGAATGTGCAGATCAAAATGTGAAACAGTAATTAGAGGAGTCAAAACAAGACAATACGGATGTTTTTCTGAATCTTCTGAATCTCAGAAATATTCCTCGTGATAAACATCTTGGTTCACCTGCACAAAGGCTTTTGTCGAGACAAAACAGAACCACATTACCAATCAGTAGCAATCTGTCGATTCCCTGTGCTAACAACAAAGAAGTGAGAGCTCAACTCATGAAAAGGCGTTTGTCCCAGAAGTCCTATTATGATAAGTCAAGCAAATTGCTCAATCCATTATGAGAAGGGGAGATAGTGAGGATGCAGACATCCAAAGGTTTTGATCAGTTTGGAGTCCTGAAAAGTGTGTGTCGACAGCCAAGATCATACATTGTAGAATCACAAGGAGTTGAACTTAGGTGGAATCACAAACATTTGGTGCTGGTGTCCGAGCCCTTATTGCAGCATCTTGCCTGTGGAAAAGACTACATCTCAGAGTGAGTTAACTATTCAGTGTTTCAGCTCCAGAGGACATTCCAGCAAATATCCCTGTTCCTGAAAAGATTCCCGAAACTCCTGAAACAGACAGTTCACCAATGACTGTCCCTGTTGCTAAACCTAGTCCTAATTGCTAAATCACTAGATCGGGTCACATTTCCAGACCATGTTCCAGATAAATGGCAACTTGGACATGAACACTGTGTTTATTTCTCAATGGCTGTATACTTGCATGTCTTTTTCAGATGTCATTTTACTGTGGGCAATTCACTAAAGAGGGAGGCTGTAGATGAGTATGTATGCATACCTTTAAGAAGCTTTTCATGGGCTTGCACATGTGTATAAATACTGAGCACGTGCAAAGCTGCCAGACTGCTACTTTGTAGAGAGCTGTTGAGATGTAAGCATGCACGTATGTAATGATCTAACAGTTAATAAGTTTGTTTATAGTTTCTGTTGCTGCTATTCATCCTGATGTGTTTCTATATACTAAGAATATAAACAAACTACCCCGCCTATTTGTCTTGATCATAACATAGAACAAGCAACAACTTCTACAAAAGTATGAGATGTTACAGCTGGTCTTGTGAAACATACCTTCTCAATTGTTTAGTGTGACTCAACGTGTCCCATAACAAAAAGAAATGCAATGCTCCCACCAGTTAAAAACGGCCTATTTACCCACTAAATTCTTCCAGCCCCTGCCCCCTCCCCAACATTTTTCATTTGACACAAATTACTGATTTAATTTCCTCAGAAGCAGTTCTTTTGGGGTAATTTGTTAGAGATCTCTCTCTCTCCCTATGTATACAATGTGTGCAAAATCCTTTCCCCCTGTACTTTGCTGAACATGGAAATAAAATGGTACTTGAAGGAACTAATAAAGGGCTCTCTCAGGCATCTTCTTTGTCATTAAATTATAGCCTGTATTATGGGAAACTTCCTTAAGAAAAAACAGGAAGGGGGTGCATGTGCACAAGAAAATGCAAACCCTAAAAGAAGTGACTGCTACCAAAAACAAGGTCTTCATAAACATTTTTTTAGGTTAGTAACATTAACTAGTTTAAAAAAAGAAGTGTCAAACTTTCAACACAAAATTTAACTGCCAAACTAGTAAAGTGTTGTGCCCTCTCATGCTTGAGCTAATACACTCTGACTGGCATCATTGAAGTCAGGAAAGAGAGCTAATGGATTTTACCTGCCACTGTCGATATAAACAGTTTAAGTAACCACGGACAGTTGTTAAATTGTATGGAAGCAGTTTAACATTTGGAAAATGTAACTTGTGAGGCCTGAATATTGCGTATGCAACCGAGAGTTTAATTCTAGCAGTGAATACACACCATTTGTACTGAGAGTTTAATTCTAGTGGTAAATACACACCATTTCTTCAAGGAAGGCTTCACTGTAAATTATCGCTTATCATGTTAATACCCCATACGTATTTTCAAAAGCAACAGGTGTGAGGAATTAACAGTTAATCATCCATAATGTCAGCATGAGGGCTGAGAGGGAGCTGCATTACTCTGCCTTTCTGCTGAGTTAACAAGCTGGAAAGTAGTGACAGATTCCATGGCGGTTTGGATATTATTTATAGTAAAAGATGCAGCCAGTTTATCTTTTACCAGACTACAGCTCCTAGAATCACATACATGCTTGTCTTACTAGACATTCTACGGCAACTTAAAATCAAACCTATTGGAGGTAGTGAGTAAAATATGCTCTGATCCCAAATCAAGAAAAATTATGCCCGATGCCAATGCTTACTAGTGTGGACTGCTTACACAAAATGCTGGAAGGTGACCATTTTTGCGTGACAAAAAATGGCTTCCTAGTTTAGTTGCAAGACTTGTAATTTCAAGTCCCAGAAATACAAAACAATGAAAATGCAGCAGAACAGCAGTCAAAAATGTTTGTTTTCCTTTAAGGTTGTGATTTCTTCACCCCCCCCCCCCCCCCTATCATTGCATACTATTAGAGCTTTCTACCTCAAAGGAAAGAGCACTCTGAGACACTGCAGTCTTGGAGCTAGCATTTTTAAACCAGCATTTTACTCACTTAACTGTGCTATTCTAGTACTTGTATTTATATGTCTCAGAATTAAACACAATTACTGGAAAAAATAGGTTTAAATGCGTGATTATCTCTATTCCTTTAGTATGGAGTTAATATCCCATGTCCATTACAGTACCAGTACTGCCCTGTTCAAACTGTCTGCTAAGCCTCTGAGGTGCACTGTTTGCAGTAAGGCATTTTATGGTACAATGTCCATTTATAAAATTTTCAGAGAAGGTTTGAGTACTGAAAAGAGTGGGTAGTCCTTAGCCTGGTAGTGTACAGCAAGACAATAGTGTCATGCCTGAATCCACACTGTACCTGGTTTAAAGGCCTTAAAAAGTATTTTCATTCAATGTTAATAGCATTTCTCTCTCTCATTACCAAAGTACTGTTATCAGTACTGGGTAATCTAAAGTCCTTTGGACTGAAAAGTTTTAACAATAAGCTCTTCATGCATAATTTTGTCAATCTTTTTATAATATACTTAGAGAAAGCAGATGGGTCACCCATTGATTAATGTATTTCAATATGCACAATGTAAATTTGGATGCATCATTTTCTTCATAGGAACAATCTGGTTCAACTGTTGCAAAATCTAATTTCAGGCAAAAATGAAAACTTAAGACATGCTCATTATGAGAAGGAGTGCATATGGAATTGCAGTAAAATGATCTGGATCCCTGTCAGAATTTCTCTGTGATGAATTTCAGGAAACACCTATTTTTAGTAAGAAGGAAGTGCAGCTATGTAACAAAAGTACAGTTGTGTACACTTACCATAAATGTAGATGTTTGAGTGTATTCACTGTTGCAGTCATCACACTTGGGTTATCTGCCTGCAGGTAGCCCTCAGTCGTCCCGAATACCAGAGTCTTAATATTTCTGCGTTGGATGCTGTTGCTTCTTCCATGAAGTCAGGTCATCAGGGGCATAAAACAGACAGCCAACGCCATTAGATCAGTTTTTCTTGCTCCAAATGTCAGGAGTCCCTAAAGATGGAGCTAGTATATGGTAGGGAACACCACCAGTTAAAAGAAAATACCAATGCCATTAGGAATGGCCATAGAAAGGAGACGTAGAAAGATAAAGAAAGCCAGGGGGCTGGAGGGAGGGAAACCAGGACTGCAACAGTGAATACACTCGAACATCTACATTTATGGTAAGTGTACACAACTGTACTATGTTCTTCGTGTTTCACTGTTGCAGTCATCACACTTGGGTTGATTCCCAAAGCTGTGGAAGGGCGGAGGCAGTCAAGAAGTGTTAGGGCTGGCTAGCAGGCCTTGCAAGACTGCTGTAGCAAATCCAACCCTGGATTTAGAAAAAATAGGTAGGTGGTAATGCTTGGTGAAGGTGTATACAGAACTCCAGGTTGCACCTTCCAGTATGTCCCCGGTAGGGACTCCCCTGAGAAATGCTGTAGAGGTGGAAGTAGCCCTAGTGGGATGTGGTCTGATCCCCTGTGGGGTAGGTTTTCCATGGTGCTTGTAGCAGAAATGGATGCAGTGTGCTATCCATTTGGAAAGGTTTGTTTTGAAATGGCCTTATCCTCTGCCCCTGTAGCAAAGCTGACTAGCAGCTGCTCAGATTTTCTGGAAGGCTTAGTCCTGTCAAGGTAGAACCTGAGCTGTCTGTGCATGTCCAAGGAGTGCAGGATCCTTTCCCCTTTATTCTGAAGGTTAGGGAAGAAGGTTGGCAAATGGATGGATTAGTTTAGAGCCACACTGGCCACCGTCTTAGGCATAAAAGATGGGTTAGTCCTGAGGGAAACCCTGACAGCATGGAAAATAATGAAGGGTTCCACAGTCATTAGTGCCTCTAACTCAAGACACTCTTCTTGCTGAAGTTATGGCTAAAAGCAAGGCTGTTTTCCAAGAGAGGAATTTTAACTCTGCTGAGGCAGCATGCTCAAAAGGGGGAAGCGTGAGCTTTTCCAGTACAAAGTTAAGATCCCAAGCAGGGGTGGGTGCTCTCCTAGGGGGCCTTAAGTTGTTAGCCCCTATCAGGAACTGTTTGAAGAGAGGGTGAGAAAATATTGCTGGCTCAGTATTATAATGACCTGAGATGGCAGAGGCATGAATCTTAATGAAGGAGAAGGATAGGCCTCTGTGGAGTAGCTCTTCTAGGTAATCCAGGATTAGAGGTAAGGAGGGCACTGCTGTGTCCTTCCCTTGAGACGGATTCCAAGAACAATATCTCTTCCACTTTTCAGCATAGTATTTCCTAGTACTAGGCCTTCTGACTTCAAGAATGACGTCCAGCACCTGTTTGCTGAGGGTTGCTGGTGGGGTATTCAAGGGATAAGCCAGGCTGCAAGGTTTAAGGCTTGTAATTGTGGATGCAGAATCTGTCCCTCCTGCTGAGACAGCATAGTAGGTGTCTGGTGAAGGTGCCAGGGTGGCACTGTTGTCAGGCTGTGTAAGAGTGGGTACCAGTGCTGGCGGCGTGGCCAGTCTGGGGCAATAAGAATTGTCCTTGGCCTGTCCTGTTTTATCTTGAGTAGTACTCGAGAGAAGGGGCAGAGGGGGAAAGGCATAAATTGAGAAGTTTTCAAATTGAAAGGACAGGGCATCCACCTTCCAGGCCCTGCTGTGAGGGTCCCTTGTGCAGTATTTGCTCAGCTGGTGGTACTCGGGGGAGTCAAAGAGGTCCACCTCCAGTGTTCCCCACCTCTGGCTCAGAAGGTTGAAGGTGCTGAGCTCCAGCTTCCACTCGTTTGGGTCTAGGAGATTTCTGTTTAAGTCGTCTGCCAGTGAATTTTGTTTGCCTGGCAGGAACTGAGCTTGTAGATGCACTTGGTTGCTCAAGGCTGTGTTCCACAGGGACATGGCTGACCTGCAGAGTGGGTAAGAAATGGTTCCCCCTGCTTGTTTAACTGTGGTGTTGTTTGTTTGTATCAGCAGCTGTCCTGGAAGGATTAGGTATTTGAAGGCTGTTAGAGCATTCTGTACAGCTAGCATCTCTTTTTCACTGATGTGCAGGAGAATCTGCCCTGGGCTCCAGTGGCCCTGAATGCATTTGCCTGCCATGTGAGCCCCCCCATGCATATTCTGATGCATCTGTTGTCAGGGTTTGGACGGCGAGGGGTTGAGTGAAAAGCAGTCCCTTGTTGTGGTTGCATGCTTCTGCCCACCAAAGGAACTCTGCCCTTAGACAAGGAATGATAGGAATGACTGTTTCCAGGTCCTGAGAATGTTGGCACCAAAGACTTTTTAAATACCATTGAAGTTTCCTCATATGCAGTCTCGCATATGGAATTAGCAGAATACATGAGGCCATGAACTCTAGGGCGTGAAGTATTTTTTTTGCAGATAACTGGGTTCTGGGGGTCATTTGCTTGATGTAGTTTGTCAGATAGACTTGTTTTTCAGAAGTGAGAAATGTCATCTGGGAAGTTGTGTCCAAGCTTGCTCCCAGAAATACAATCTTTTGATTGGGTACCAGTTGTGATTTCTTTTTGTTGATGGTGTACCCCAATGAAGTGAGAAGACTTTTTACAAATGCCAAGTGCTGAAGTAGTAAGTTCTGACTGTCCACCTGAATCGGGAAGTCGTCCAAGTATGGGAAAATTTGAATATTTCTCTGCCTACAGTATGCAATGGCCTGAGCCAGGCACTTTGTGAATACTCTGGGCGCAGTAGATAAGCCAAAGGGAAGTGCAGAGAACTGACAGTGCATAGAGCCTGCCCTGAAACATAGATATTTCCTGCATGACTCCCTTATGAAGATGTGCAGATAAGCTTCTTTTAAGTCTAGAGTGACTAACCAGGCATCCTTGGTTAGCATAGGGAGAAGCTGAGGCAGGGTAAGAATCTTGAATTTTGGGACCACCAGAGAATGATGTTGAGAACTGAGAGATTCAGGATTGGGCGCCAAGAGCCCTCTTTTCTGGGTACCAGGAAAAGTCTGGAGTAGAAACCCTGACCCCTTTGTTCTACTGGAACAGGTTGAATAGCTCTGACATTGAGTAAGGAAAGTACTTGCTTTTGAGCTTCTGCCCACTGGTTTGGAGGAAGGTCTGGAAACCTGCTTGGGGTCGGTAGTGAATGGAAGTAGAATTTGTAGCCCTGGGATACAATGTTTAGGACCCATCGGTCCTGAGTAATGGACATCCAGTTTTTTGCATGAAGGGCAAGTTTTCCTCCTAGGGGCACAAATAATTGGGCAGGGCTGGGAAGGATAATTGAAAAGTCATTGTGAACTTTTTCCAAAAGGGGGCGGCTTACCACTCCATGTTTTGGGGGTATGGGCACTCCATTGTTTAGATCTCTGCATACCCTGAGATTGTAGTCTGGGTGGCCTGTTTCCCCTGGGTCTGGTCTGGAAGGCTTGGAAGGGGCTGGAAAGGACCAGTTTTTTGAAGGCCAATGCCTACTGAATCTAGGTGGTTGTACTTGTAAGAATTCTTTGACAGTTTGCATAGATTTAGCTTTTTCTTCCATCTTTTTAGAACTACTTCTGCTTTGGTGCCAAACAAACAGTCCTTATTTAAAGGAGCGTCTAGTAACTTGGATTTGACATGATCTGGCAAGGTTTGTTCCTTCAGCCAAGCATGCCTTCTCAGTACAGACCCAGTAACTGCCGCCCTGCAAGATTCTTCTAGGGCATCAAAGCCACACTGCAAAGTATGCTTACTAACTTGGTTTGTAGAATGCATTAGCACTTGTAAATCTTTATTTTCTGCAAAATCTGGAAATGAACACCATTTTTTGTTTAATTAGTTCCATAATATGTTGCTGGTACTTGAACATGTGAAACTCACAATTCAATGCTCTAATGGCAAGAGTTGCACAGGTATATACCTTCTTACCCCATCTGTCTAAAGCTCTGGAATCCCTGTCTGAAAGGGTAGGATTTTTGGCTGTAGTAGCCTTAATACCTTTAGGTCCCTGGGAAATGGTCTCTGGATCTGCAGTAGGATTCTTGAAGAGAAATTTGTGAGAATCAGGTACTCTGTAGTACCTGTCAGGCTTCCTAGGGGCCAGGGGTAATGTATCTGGAGTAAGATTGTATTCCATAAAAACATCATCTACATCTACAACATGCAGGACAGGGGGTATAGCTAGAGGCCTTTGTTGAGGCAACTCTAAAAATTCTGAGTCTCTTTTTGGACTGAGGGTAGTCTTGGCATTCCCAGTGGAAATGCTCTCTTAAAGTATGCAAGGTTTCACCAAATGAAAAATCCTCTGGAGGGGAGGCAGAGGGAATGGATTCCTCTGCATCTGAATCCTCGTAGGCTGATACGGGCATGTCCTGATAATCAGAAGGGTCAGCGTCATCGGACTCCTGATCTGCAGAATCAGAAGAAAACTCAATTCTTTGTCTCTTAACAGGGGAAGTCTGGCTTCCCCTAATTAGGGTAATAAGGTCTTCAGCCATTCTAAGCATTTGTTTTTGTGGCATGGGAGCTTGAGCATGCGCTTTGGTCGTCAGTTTTCTAGGCATAGTGCATACTCTGGGCCTAAGAAATTCGGTAGTTTTGGCAAAAAACAAAGTCGTCTGTTTGATTCGAACATCGGTAGGATGGCAAACACCCTCAGAAGCCGGTACCTGCACAGAGGCTCTGGACCCATCCAAGGTAGAGACATCCGCAGGTTCCATAGTCGAAGAAGCATCTTGCAGCATACTGGACTCCGAATGGGTCTCAGCAGAGGCCTGCGAATCCAGAGAAACAGGTATCAGGGGCTGCAAAGGCACCTCACTGAGTACCGGTGGACTGGCGACTAGCTTAACGGAAGCGTCGTTGGCAGTTTTGGACCTATGCGGTCTGTCTCTGTCTTTATCTTTAAGTTTTTTCAGAAGATCAGTAGTCAGATGGCTTATCGAAGCTATTTTGGAATACGGAGAACGAGAGCGAAAGAATTTAGTGACAAAGATAGCCCGACGACGAAAACCCACAGCGAGAGATGTCGTGGTCTGGGCCTAAACAGGTCATGCAGTAAGAATGAAAATCTCTGTGAGGTATTCGTTTTCCACAGGCAAGACAATTGTTAACTTTTTCTGACATCGGTTAGAGCAAGAAAAAAGGATCCCCAACGGGGTACTTAGCTTTAGAAGACTTCAGGATTATAAACTCGAAAATGAAAATTTCAGGTAGTGGCCTACCACTTGCGAACTGCTTCTGCTTCGGGCTCCTCCTCGTCAAGAAAGACTGATGTAATGGTGACCGCTGCCTGTTTTATACCCCTGACGACCTGACGTCATGGAAGAAGCGACAGCATCCGACGCAGAAATACTAAGACTCTGGTATTCCTGCCGACTGAGGGCTACCTGCAGGTAGATAACCCAAGTGTGATGATTGCAACAGTGAAACATGAAGAACATCTTGCCACAAATGCAGACCTTTGAATAAATTCACTACTTTTGTCCTAACCTCTGAAGATTCCAGCCTATAGTAGCCCAACGGCCAGCCTAACTTCTGAACCCCTACATCTTCTGCCACCAGGCACAATTTTCAGTTTCTTTTCGTCTTGGCTAGACAAGGAAACTAAAGAGGTGCCAAAGCACAAGATGACCTGTAGGACAAATCCCCAGAGATAAAGGGGCCAAAACTGCAAGGCTCCAAGCTGCCTCTCTGGGTGTTAAATGAGCTCTAAGGAAATTAAGGTGCCAGCTGAGAGAACAAGGTGAAGGTGAGAGGCTTAATAGGATACTCAACCTAAACACAGGACACCCCCCAAAAAGTAGAGGGGATGGAAGGAGGGAACTGAGATTGCAAACAGTGAATTTACTCAAACATGTACAATTATGTTAAGCTCCTAACTTAACTTTTGTTTGTACATAACATTCAGTGCCATACTCTTAACATCTGGGGAGACTTCCAAAGATTAAGGATCTATGGGTGACTGGCCCTGTGAGGAGTCGGCAGAGAGCAGACCCTGTACAATGGTCATGGCAAAGCCTGATTTTGCCTTAGTAGCAATTCTAAATTGTAAAGTATTCAGAAGTTATGGAACTGATGATCAGATAGCTTCCTCCAGGATGAACCAAATGTTAACCCCACTAAGGAGAGCAATGGTTCTAAGGGAATGGGCTCTATCATGACCAAGGATTGTTCTACCACAAAAAAAGTAACAGAAGCAAACGCAGTCTGACAGCCACTTGAATATAGTTTGGGACTTCACAGGTTTCCCCTCACTGATTTGGTAAAAATGACAAAAAAAAAAAGCCCTGATTTTTTAATGTGCTTTCTTCTGTCCAAATAAAACTTCAGTTACCTAAACATATGCAGAGATAATAGCCCCCAGAAATGGGGTCTTTCAGAAGAGGCATTTCATGTGGTTGGGGGCCACTGTCTCAAAAAGTGGAGCAATTTCTTTACTGGATGGTCTCATACCAGCACCGCTTTAAGAAATGGTTTGACTGGCAATTGGGGTAGAGTGAGGGAGGGCAATGGTAGCCAAGCTGAAACGGCTGATAGCAAATACCTTCAGGAAGCATAGGATAATCCTGTTCTAAACATTACTGACAGGTCAGACAGACTCGCGTACAACTATGCTGTATACGTGTACAGGTCCCTACAGAGGCACCACAGGGAGAATCATTTTTTTTTAGGCAAGAAAGATTTAGTTGTGTTTGCTTTCATAGCCTCCCTCATAGATTTGAAGCATGTCTCCTGACAAAATGTTGCAAAAGGGGATGAATGCTAACTCATTTATGCTGTCATGCTTAAGGGTTCATTGGTGGAAACTCTTTGTGGTGAATCAAAAGTTGCACACACTGAAGTAGCAATAGCAATTCTAACCTAGTCAAGTGCACTAGGAAGAGAAAAAGAAGTTATGTACTCACCATAACATTCCATCTGAGTTCTACTTCATTTGTTTTCAACCTGTGGGTCTTCGGATCCACATCGGATCCGACATGGGCGCATTTTCCAACTACGGGTCTGAGCTCCACGCTCCTCCCCTTACTCATAATGCCCCCCTGTCTCTTCAGATCAAGTTTGCTGCCAAACAGGTATCAGATACCCGACCCAATGACACCTGATCATCAAATACCAATCGTCACAACAAGAACCTTAGCCTGAACAGGACCAAGGATCCCAACAATAACCTTCCAATAGAAAGGACATGTCATATCCCAAAGGATAAGGTTAGGGGAAAGGAGGGGGGGATGGTTGAAGACAAATAATGTAAAACTACTCAGATTGAACATTATGGTGAGTACATAACTTCTTTATCTGAAGTAGTTTACTTCATTTGCTCTTCAACCTGTGGGACAGAGTCCCTGGGAGGCCTTCATGGAAGGATATTTCGGAGCACTGCAGAGCCAAAGGCTGCTCTACTCCTAGAGACCAAATCCAGTTTATAATGAGAAATAAAGGTGTGAGATGAGGCCCAAGCAGCAGCTGAACAAATATCATCTAAAGAGACCCTAGACCAAAAGCCCAATGAAGTAGCCATAGATCAGGTCGAATGAGCCTTCACTTTTCCTGGTAGACACAAACCTCTTTCTGAATAAGCCCAGCCAATGCATTGTGAAATCCAGCAAGCAGTTGTCACTTTTAAAACAGCTTTACCAAAAAATGGCTTGGCATAGGACACAAAAAGTTGATCAGACTTGTGGGATGGTTTAGTCCTGTGAAGATAAAACCGTAACTGCCTATGTACGTCCAGTAAATGCAATTTGTATTCTCCTTTGTTCTGGTAGCTAGGTAAAATACTGGCAAATTGATGGTCTGATTAATATTGGCTTCGGAAGCTATCTTGGGAAGGAAGGACTAGTTAGTGCATAGTGACACTCTATATTTATAGAAGATCATATAAGGAACTTTGACAGAAAGAGCTTGAAGCTCTGACACCCTTCTAGCAGACGCGATGGCAACGAAGAAGGCAGTTTTTCAAGTAAAAAATTGTAGAGCCACAGATGCCGCAGGCTCAAAGGGGGGAGAAACCAATGCTTGCAACAGTAAGGGGAGGTCCCACTGCGGAATCGGGTCCTTAACCAGGGGTCCGAGAAGAAAAGCACCTTTGAGAAAGGTTTGACAAAGTTTAGAGAAAGCCAATGAAGACATGTTTATCCCAACATGAAAATTAGAGATGGCTGCTAGTTGGACTTTCACCGTAGAGGAACTAGTGCCCTGTTGAAAAATGCTATCCAGGAAAATCTAAAACTGCCAAAAGCGGAGCAGTGAAAAGATCCAAAGACCTCTGATTGGCCCATATAGAAAAACGTTTCCATTTACTAGGGTAAACTTTTCTGGTAGATGATTTATGAGCTGCTGCGACCCCTAACTGGGAAAAGCCGAAAGACAAAGACCAGAAATGACTTAACAGGAGATGACAGACTGGGAGTCCTAATAATCATGGGAACAGGAGCAACAACGCAGTGAGCTTCAGACTGTCCAGACCTGGATGAGGAATCCCCGAGGGATGTGAGAGCAGATCCGGGACCAGATTCAAGATCCATGGTGGAAGAGCTAGATGAGACCAGAGTACGGGAAACCAAACCGGTCGAGGCCAAAATGGGGCAATGAGGATCACAGTGCTCCCCAGGCTTTCTGTAGAAACTTTGACATAAGGGGAAGAGGAGCATATGCATAAAGAAGCCCGGGAGGCAAACCATGAATCAGAGCGTCTCTGGGGGCTTCCCAGCAAGGGGGGGGGGTTCACAGCAAAGAACTCGCTGCATTTCGCGTTGGAAGGAGATGAGAAGAGATTGCAGCAAGAACAACCCCACTCTAGAAAGATCTGTTCCACTACTGAAGGATTCAGTGACCACTCGTAAGGCATCAGGATCGATCTGCAGAGTCTGTCCACTAGAATGGTGGATCGTCCCGAGATATGCATTGCCACCAGAAAGCGGACGGTGGAAGTTGCCCATTCCCACACTCTCATGGCCACTTGACATAAGGGATAAGATCTGGTTCCCCCTTGTTTGTTGATACACCAGACCACTGACATATTGTCTGTCTGAACTGCAATCGTTCCCAGAGGAAGATGAGCATGAAGGGTCTGCAACGCAAGAAGAACCATTCATATCTCTAGAACATTGATGTGCAGATAGGTGCCTTGGACTGTCCTTCCTGAGCAGTGCCCCCCCCACCCTAGTAGGGAGGCATCCAGGGAGAAAGCAGCTTGAAACAGACGTCCCTTGAGGAGAACCGGGACTGAATCCACCACCAAAGGGAGTCCCTGTACGCTTTTGAAATTCTCACCAGAAAAGACAATGGAAGGTCTAACAGTGACCACTGAACCGCCAGTGTCCACTGCAGCACCCTCATATGAAGGCGCGCCACTGGAAGAAGATTTATCGTGGCTGCCATGGAACCTAGAGCCCTTAACACAGCTTTCGCTGTTGGTAAATGGGTCTGAAGAATGTGTAAGATGTGTAACCTCAAGCTGCGTAACCTGTCTGACGTGAGGAACACCTTTGTTTGTATTGTGTCCGGCTGTGCCCCGATGAAATCTAAAATTTAAACTGGGAGAAAAGCAGGCATGTTCATATTGATTGTAATGCCCAACTTGTTGGCTAGCTGAAGGAAGGAGTCCCTGGCCAATCGTCCAGGTACGGAAAGACCTGCATGCCCTGAAGCCTCAGGTGAGCCACTACTATTGCCATTACCCTGATGAACACCCCGGGGGGGGGGTGCTGTGGTTAGACCAAAGGGGAGGGCTCGAAATTGGTAATGACTGGCTCCCAGCCATAAGGGAAGGAACCTCCTGGAGCACCTGTCCATCTTGATGTGATAGTACGCCGCCTGGAGGTCGATCAAGCACATTCAGTCTCTGGCCTACAGATAAGGCAGAATAGATTGAATTGTGACCATTCGGAATTTTGTCTTGGTTACTGATAGGTTCAATTTGGACATTTCTGATATTGGTCTGAGGTCCCCCGTCTTTTTTGGCACTAAGGACCTGGAATAAACCTCAGATCTGGACTGGTCTGGGGGGACCGGTTGGATGACTTTCTTCTTAGCAGTGAGACTACTTGCACTGCTGCCTCCTCCCGCTGTATGGGTGGAACATCCGGGAGGGCTTTGTTGGACGGGGGTGAATCCTTGAATGGAACAAAATATCCTCTGGATATGACTCGCAGTACCCACTGATCTGTAGTAATGGACTCCCGTGCTAGTGGGTGTAGCAACAAGCGACCACCGACTGCTTCCACAGATGGACAGCCGGGCAACCCATCACGGCTGCTGCCCGGGTTTATCCGAGAAAGCTTCTTGGGACCCGAAATTCTTTGGACCCCCTCTGCCTCTAGCACGGCATCTGTCATGCCCCCCTCTGCCTCTGGGGGAAGGTGATTCCTGAGCAGCCCGGGAAAACGCCTGAGACTTGCGAAACCACATCATATTCTGGCCTCACTGGTTCCTGGAAAAGGACCTTTGAGGCGGTGAGAAGCAGATCCCGACGGCAGACAGTGTCTTCCAGTCCTTCTTTAGACTTTGTCCGGGTGCTTGGGTATTGGCTTTACGGTGTCCGGCTCCTTCCACGCCCTAGATGTTATCAAATCCACAAGTAGATTGGCAGGAGGGGACACCCAAGAGGTAGAGAGGCCTGAGCAGAATGCCTCCAGAAACACTGACTCGTCAGAGGTTGGTTTTGGGGGGGTCCATCCCCCTTTGGCAAAGGATCTCCATTATGTCTTCAAAGGAGACATCCTCGGGGGGGTGATCTTGGGGAACCTTCCTCTTCATCCAGGTTCGTGTCTTTGGTGAGGGACTCTGGAGAAGAGTCCAAGTGCCTCCTTTTACACGTATGCTTGTGGGAGGGACTCCTCAAGAGGACTGTCTGGGGAGGTCTTGCAAGCGGGTTGTTCCAAGGATGGAACTTCCTGGGGCACTACAGCTGTCCCTGAGAGGGCAAGATGGTTGGAACCACACTCAAGACCAGGGGGGTCTGGACGGACTCCGAAGATGAAATGGTCAGAGTCCTCAACCCTGCGAGAACCCTCTCCACCACGTGGAATGCTGAGGGGGAACAGAACTCCTGGGCTGACCTAGAGGAAGCTGCTCCCCATGATCTGACTGGGGAGCCGGAGCTGAGCCTCTGGGAGCCGAGATGCCGAGGGGAATGCTTCGCTCCGACAAGCTCAGAACAGAGAGCACTCCCTCGGATCTGAACCCAGGCTACGGCTCCCAGAGCTCGGATCTAACCCAGTCAGATCCAACACACTCAAGGCACTGGCTGGCGTCAAGGTACAGGGTACCGTCGACCCCTCGACTCCAATCGTCCTCAGATCCAACAGCTCCGAAACTGTAAGTCGGATTGGAGAAGGAGCGATAGGTCTAAAGAATGGCTGGAAGGTGCCCGCTCCAGTAGGAGAAGGCCCTGGCAAGACCCCCATCTGGATTTGAGTGTGGATAAACCTCTGCATCATCTTGTCCATCTCCGCTTCAGACAAGTTCCGAGTAGAGCGGGAGGACACAACTGGCTAATCTGTACCTCGGGCTTAGGTGAAAACCTGGGGGACCTGAGCCGAGGTGTCAATGGCCTGGAAACAGGCTTAACCTGTGGTGGAGGGCCGGCCTCCGACAAGCGGTTGAGGGATAGTTTGTGAGGCCAGTCCTTCTTGGCTTTATCCCCTTCCCCGGACCTCTTGGCGAGAGGGTGAGTTCCAGAGGGTGTGGAAGGGGAAGACAAAGCAGCAGCCGCTGCATTCCCAGCAGGGGAAGGTGGGACCTCAGCCCCAGCAGAAGAGGGCAACAGGCCCTTAAGGATCAGTTTGTCCTGCCTGCCCTTAAGAACCTGGGATTAAACCTAGTGCAAATAGGACAGGAGGATTGGAGGTGAGGCACCCCCAAGCAAACCACACACAGAGTGTGGTCATCCGCCCGAGAAAGCTTACGGCCACATTCTGTGCACCTTTTGAAGCCTGGCTTTGGGGCATCCATCATGCCTTAGCTGGCCCAAAGCACACACACCACATAGAAAGTAAAAAGGGGAGGAAAAATATCAAAGTCTACTTACTACTTTTTTTTTTTTTTTTTTTTTACGCTACAGAGAACCCCGAGAATGTATAGAAAAGGGTAGAAAGATAATTTAGATAAGAAAGGCCAAAAAAGGAACAAATTACTGTTATAGAAAACTGTCAACCGCTCTGGAGCTCGGACCACACTGCTTCCTCTCAGGCGGCAAATGAGATCTGAGGGGAGAAGGGAGACAGGGGCATTATGGATAAGGGGAGGAGCATTCAGTCATAGCTGAAAAATGCGGCCGTGTCGGATCTGATGTGGATCTGAAGAACCACATGTTGAAGAGCAAATGAAGTAAACTACTTCAAATCCTATGTTGCCTAAGTCAAGAGCAATCTATTATATCCACCTTTATCTTTTGCAATGTCATGGGAATTAAAGGTACTGGAAGGAATGTAAAGATAAACAAAGCTGCCAAGGTTATGCGGTAGGCATCTGCCAACTCAAGTTCCTGGAGTTGTTTCTGGTGCAAAACTTCTTTAGCTACCTGCTGTCTGGAAAAGCAAAAATATCTGCTTCTGGCATATTCCACCTGTGGATCAAGTATGGAAAGCCATTCCTGATTAACATGCATTCGTGTTCCACTCAGCTTATCTGCTAAAGTATTTTCATTATGATATGTTAACATGCCCAGAATATCAGACCTGACTCCTGGGCAAGATCTCACACTTGCAATGACAGACTACACAGGAAGTATTTGTTGATGTATCACATGACTGAGCTGCTGTCTGAAGGATGTGTACAGTTCTCGGTTTCACATGCTCTGCACACACACGTGTGGGATAAGGTCAGACCAATTTCTCTTAAAAGACTTGCCCTTTTTGTTATTTATACCTTAAATTACTTTCTTTCTTCTAAGTGGATTAAACAACTCACCAGATTCAGTGTTTAGCTCATACCTCTCAACCATACCGAATTCCTCGATTTTTACCGAGTTTTGGGGTCTAAATGAAGGGGTGCCACGATTCCTGAGTGGCACCCCTTCATTCCCGATTTTTTTCATTTATTTTTTAAGTTTTTAAAATACTGCGCTGTCGGAGCTGACGTCATCACGTGCACAATGACGTCAGCTCCGTCAGGGCTACCAGCCAGTCGGAAATGAGCTCAAGGAGCTCATGTTGTCATTTGCAGCTGGTCTGGCTGCAAATGCAAGCGGGAAATCTTGCTCACGATTACAGGGAAGTTCATCAACAGCAGCACTCACTTTAATGTAGGCAAAATGGAATTTCTGATGTTTGGATGCTCATTTTGTCCCCTGATGATGTTAACAGCAACAGTGGATGCGACAAGATTGCAAACATATTGCATCTCAGGCTCAGCTGCTCAGTAAGAGTGCATTATTTTTTTATGCAAATTCAGTGTAAGTCACACTTATTTAAATTTTTATGTCCATGCAAAATCAGTTCTAAATGCAATGTATATGTATGACATTTTGCTGATGTGGTACAATTAACATTTACTGAACCAAAAGTTTTATTTTATTTATTTATACACAACTACCTCTGCTAAAGTTTTATTTTTGTATTTACGCACAATTATCACTGCTAAAGTGACAGAATAGCTTTTGGGGACAAAAATATAATTTACTGGGTTGGGCAGAACTAGCTATTCTAAGTCTGTCACCTAAAACTGGAAATAAATCTAATATTGTAAGATTTGTATAGTTATTTGTAGGGGGGTAAAGTGGTCATCCTTACAGTTTATCCTAATAAGGTGCATCTATGATGGGTTACCTTTGTCTCTGCTGAAAGATAAACTGTGAAATATGGGTACTAATATGTGGTATATGTTGTCTGATCGATAACTAACGAAAACAGTATGAATCTCTTATTAACTTGTTGTAATGAGGAGGGACCTGTGACCCTACCTCTATAAGAAACTGTTAATTGCATGTTTACATTGGGCTATAGACAAGTTATATGCTGGACTGCATCTCGACAACAGTGCATTTTATGGGTTCATCAGCTTTGCAAACATTATGTAATGGATTTTTCCATTTATACTTCATGCAGGTGTGAATCTTCTAATCTAGTTTATGACTGTTAATTGTGCTGTTTATAGGCCTTCACCAACCTTACTGTTTGAGGTTTGCCAGTACAACCCATGGATGTCTGGAAGCACAAAATACAGGGGGTAGGTGACAGGCTAGTTTATTTTATGCAGTGAAATAGTGGGGGCCAAAGATGGAGGGCTTGCTCCTTGGATGTGCAGTAACTCATTTTTGGGAATTGGAGTTATGAACAAATAAATGGTGAATAGCATAATTCCATGCAGGATGCAGGCAGAACTCACCTTGTGTGGAAAGGAAATTTTGTTTGCTGGCTATAGAGACAGGGAGTGTCAAAAATCTGAATAGATTCAGCTCAGGAAGATAAGATGAAAGATAAGTCTATAGAAGGAGTATTTTCTGGGGGAGGGCAAGGGGGGTATACAGGAGAGACTGCTGAAAGTACTTACATAGAATGCAGTATGAATGGGATATCCAATGAAAAGGGAAAACGTTAATTAAGAGACTGAATAGAAAAAGTAGAGATGTGATGTTATTTCAATAAACAAAGGTGAAACAAAAGGAAGCATGGAAGCTAGGAAAACAATGGTCTATTTATGGATATAGTACCATGACAGGTAGAAGGACATAGACTGCAATGATTCTGGTTAGGAAAAGTTTATGACCAAAAGTTTGTAATGTTCCAAAAAATTCCACTGGGAGATAGGTAATAGCGTGAATAGAGAATTTTGGGAAGAAATGAAAGATTTGTTACATTTGCAGTCCTAGTGATGATTCTCCCAGTTCTTCGGGGAATTTCATGAGGTAAGATTTAGAACTGCTAGGAGAGATGAGTTTGAAATAATTGGAGGGGATTTCAATCTGTCTGTAGATTCCCTGTGGGATAAAAAAATAAGGAAGTACAGAGAAGACCAGGAAAGCACAGAAAGCGGTGACAGGATGGGAGAATGATGAGGGATGGGGGGATATATGGAGGAGGATGGAGAAATTAAAGAGGAAATATTCTTTCTGTTTTTCTCTCTCTTTCTCTCTCTCTGTCTAGATGGGAAGGAAAAGAGGGAGGTAGATTAGATAGGTAAATTCTTATAGGGGAAATAACATGTATGGTTAAGAAAGTGGAAATAGGAATCTGTTGAATCATGCTTTAGTGAGGCTGTAAGTTAAAATGAAGGAAGGTGGAGGAGATGAAAAATGGTGGAAGTTGAAACTCGGTTTTGGAATGGTGGAGAAAGAAGAATAAAGGGTGAAATTATGTTGCAGGAGGGAGGTGCTGGGTCTGAATTCAATAAAGGAAATAGGAAAGGCAGGCACATGATGGACTGCTGTTAAATGTGCCTGGAAAGGGCAGATTTCGTTTGATGTATTTTAGAGAAGGCAGGAGATGGAATGGTGGAAAGTACTTATAAGGGAACAAAATATAAAGATAAACAATGGAGAGAGAAACTAAAGTAGCAGAGATGGGACTGGTATTATAGTGATGGTACATGGGGGAAAAATTGGGAAGGCGTTTGACATGGAAGCTGCACAAGAGAAAGCAGAGCTAGAGTATAGAAGGGCTGAGAGGGAATGGCAGTGCAGAGAGATATGAGAAAGAAGGCATCAAAGAGGCAATATGGAGCTTCTATAATAAAATATATCAGGCTAGGGACCCATGGAAACATGAGGAAGACTGAATGAGAGGAAGAAAAACACTAACTAGGGGAAGCCTTCACAAGTACTGTTGCTTATTTTGAGAAAGAGATTGCATAGTGAATGCTCAGCATGCTGCCACGGTTACTCACACCAATAATCTGATTCTCCGGTATAGGTATAGACCTGTAACTGCAAATGGCATCAGAATTTTTAAATACAAACCAGACATGCTAAAGGTATACTTAAGATACATACTGGCTGCATGAAAAAGGAAATGAGTAGGGCAGTAAGTGGGCAGAAGTTGTGCATAAATAGACCGACTCACAAGTTGGGATGGGAGGGCATTATTGTATGATGTGCCCCACTATAACAGCAAATGACAACCAGCAAAGTTTTTCACAAAATATGCAACTGAGGTGCAGTTTCATATGAGCTGGTAAGTAGGGAAGAATACTAAATGGCTATGGATTGGAGAATTGTTTTGTTACAATATGGAATATATACACACACATACTCAACACACATCTGGTGTTAGTTGTTTGTATAAATGTACTTTAGTTGCTGCTTAGTAATAAGCTTTTACCTTGTTTTTGCTAAAGCACTGAACATTTATTATACATCTACACACTGCCATTCTCTTCATAGGTTCATAGGTTCATACTAGGCTATCTGCCCTAGGGCATTTATAAGCCTAGCCAGAGTGTGTGTGGCTTTCACCACCCCTTAGGATGAGAATACTATACCCATTAGTTTGCTGTGCCTCTGTCCAGCAGTGATACAGAGATGATTCCCGGGGTAAACCTACGATCTCCCATCCACTCGTCAAGATTTCTCTTGAACAGAGTCAGTGAGGGGCTCTGCCTCACATGGACTGGGATTCTGTTCCATAGTGTAGGGAGTCTCTGGGTGATGAATCTGTCCCTCCAGCACGTCCTATTTATATCCGTGTTGAGGTTTAAGTCTTTTGCTCTCGTGGCTCTGGTGGATTTGGATTTTTTGAGGTGGAGCATGTCCATTAATTCCGGGTTGGACATGGCCTTGTATGTCAGGCACAGATCACCTCTGAGCAGACGGTATGCGACTGAATAGAGCTGGAGTTTCTTCAGTCGGGCATCGTATGACATATGTTTGTGCCCCTTTATCCTTTTGGTGAGGAACTTTTGGGGTCTTTCCAACTGCTGCAGGTGTCGGGTAAGGTACATTCCGAATGGGGCATTGTACTCAATCATTGGTCTGATAAGTGAAGAGTACAGGGGTACAATGACCTCTCCTGATCTGGATGTGAATCCCTTCATGATCAGGTGGGCAATGTAGAAGGTCTTCCTAACCACTTTGGCAATGTGAGTGTCAAAAGAGAGGTTACTGTCAACTTGGGTCCCCAGGTCCCTGATAACTTCTTCCGTGTTTAATGGATTACCACCTATGTGGTAATTAGGGGTTACCTTGTTTTTCCCAAAGGGTATGACTATACATTTTTTGGCATTTAGCTTAAGGACATGGCTCTGGCACCAGTTATACATTTCTATGAGACCTTTCTGGATGATGTCTGTGTCTGATGGAGTGTCAATTATGGTGCCCAGTTTGCAGTCATCTGCAAATTTTGTCAGCCACAATCCCCTTATGTTTGCCTGCACTTCAGAAAAATAAATGCCGAACAAGAGGGGGCCCAGGACTGAGCCCTGTGGGACACCGCTCGTGACCGGCTTAGAGTCTGACATGGCACCAGCAACTCTAACCCTATGTGTTCTGTCCTTGAGCCAGTTTGCAACTCTTTGTACCATTCCTTTCATACTTTGGTCTTCTGCAGTTATTTTTTTTTATTTTGCTATCTTTTCTTGCTGCTTCTTTCTATTAAAGCAGTCACACACCTTCATTGTTACATTTGCCCATATTCTCTTTCCTTTGCTTTCCATTCTTTTAGTTTATCCATTCATTCCCTTGGCTCCTATCTCCTCAGAAATATCCTTTTCCAGTTCCCACTCTGTTTTTGTATGCATGCAATCCTTTTATTCTGATCAGTCCCTCCTACAATATATAAAATGTAAAAATAAAATCCAAACAATCATTGTATTAGTAAAGCAGTATGCACACATTAGTGTTTATGGTAAATGGGGCGAAATAGCCAGGTATGGGACATTGGAATGGCTGCAGGGGGACTCTAGTGCCATATTTTTGGTTGTCTGTTCTTCAGTTTGCGTTTGAAAGTTGGTATCCTACAATTCCATTGGAGTGGGTGGGGTTACATAATTATGTATGCAAATTAGATGTTAATCAGCGTACAGATTTGTACCTATTTTTCATGGACCTTGTCCAGATTTTTGATGTTTCCAGGTTGAGAGGTATGCTTTAGCTTTATTCCTTGGATGTGTAACACAAGCTTCTATAGCCACTGCAGAAACGTGCTCTTATGAAGAACAAATATTTAAGAAATGGCATGGTCTTTAGGGCTTACAATACAAAATAATTACTGAACTTCTAAATGCTGCTACTTTATCCTTATTTTCATTTTAAAAGGTTACAATGTTAAATACCTGTAAGATTTTACTCCAGCAGCAATCAGAAAGCAACACACTGAAGTATTTCAGACTGCACAGGGCTAATCCGCTCAGAGTAAGGAATAAAATAACATATCTGTAGCAAAGTTTCTACTTTTCTGCTATACCTCTTTCCAGTGAAAGAATTTCTACAAGGAAGGCAGGTGGAGTTGTGCCGTATTTTCACTGAGAATTATACTTCTGTAGCTATAAACACAAACTTTTGAAAGTAAATATATTTGAACTACTGAAGAGCTACATTAGTGTTATTGACTTAGTCTAACAGTTTAAATGGTACATTACATTTTATTATGTTGATATATGCAGTTGATCAACAAAAGGCAGCTTGTTGGTTGAATCAATCTGTTCCATTCACTTACATTGTTACGGAGTTACTGTATCATGTATATCAAGTCTGGGACTGCAAAGAGTAGGGTAAGGGAATTTTACTTTTATCCACTGTTGTTTAACCTTGGAGTTGGTACATTTAAAGTAGCAGGGAGGATGCAAAAATAAAAACACTACTTTTAGGTTTAATTTTCTTTTACTATGGTGAGTGAGTAGGGTTTAACTCTCTGGAAGTGGTTTCAGTATACTGAACAGCTGATCTAGTTGCAGCTATACATATATATATTCCTATATTTTACAGAGGTGGAAGTTACTAAAGAGAAAGCACACGTGCAACTTATGGTGGCAGTTATGTATAAAAATTGCTATGCCATTTCAGTAAGAGGCTATTCAACATATGGTTTATGGACTAGGAAAGACCTGGCAGTCTACACACTTGTAAGCAGATGCAGTATTTTTGTTTCCAGTTTCCACAGGGAATCTGAGCCAGCACCATGATCCCAAACATATACTCCTGGCCCCTCCTCATGGGAAAAACAAGCAGGCACACCCTTATTATTTCCTTCCCATCACCGTATGTTCCTTCACTATCAGGGCCATTAGCTGAACCAGAGTTTATCCTATGCCATGCAGCCAACCTCGCCTTTATTTTACTATTACAAAATATATTAATAACTGGTTAGAATGTTTTTTAATCACAGCTATTATGATAGGGATGTCTTTTATTTATAATTATTTATTTATTTTGTCTTCATTTACTGGGGATGTCCGACTGGGTAATACCCATTTTCAGCAGAGGCCTGGGAAGAAAAGCTCCACTTGCTTACAATGCATTATACTAAGTTCCAGTCAAACACTGAGTAGTTACATTTCTATTTACATTTATACACAAACAGTAGTTACATTTCTAATTACATTTGTACACAAACATTAGTTGCAGCTATACATATATATATTCCTATATTTTACAGAGGTGGAAGTTACTAAAGAGAAAGCACACGTGCAACTTATGGTGGCAGTTACGTATAAAAATTGCTATGCCATTTCAGTAAGAGGCTGAGAATATTATGTTTAAGGAGAGTATTTGGAATAGTATTGTATAGTGAAAAAGTGTTAACCCTGTAACAAGCATGCACAGGACCAGGATTGGTTAAAATGTTGATTAAATAGTGGTTTAAAACTACTGAGTTTGTCAGAGAGTTTTATTTGTGTAGGGATTCTATTCCAGAGTTTAGCAACGCACTGGGAGTACGGCGAGTCTCCTGCAAGATTATTTGACTTATTTATATGTAATGAGAACTTGTTACTAGAATTGAGGTCTCTTGCTGGACAGTAGGGTAGTAATAAGTTTTTTAGTGCAGGGTATTTTTCTGGACGATGAGCGAGTTTGTGTGCTGTAGTCAGTTGTGAATATGTTAGACAGCTGTGCAGTTCAAGTCAGTTTAATTGCTTTAAGCTAAGACAATAGTGGATCCTATGAGGGACACTGGTGGCAAATTTAGCTATTTTATCGCAGTAGGCAACAAGTTTCTTTCTCGAGTATTGTTAGATCTTTGCCCATTTATACCGTGGAGCTTCCTGACTTCACTTTATTAGAATGCTTGATAAATGGGAGTTCTAAAGTGCTCGTCAAAGGCCAACTAGAGAACTAGCCGCCTGTTATCTCCAAGGGATACACAGCACTGCATCAGAACAAAATCTCATAATGTCAGGGAATCTTGCCTTTATGACCTATCATGGTCTGTACAGTATCATTACAACCATACTGGCAGAACTCATAATTCCATGGTCCTATACAAAGCCTTGCACCCTAAACAAGGCCCATCCACAATATGCAAGATAGCATTTTGACTTGTTGTCTGATGTTGACCTTACAATTAAAAGAGAGACCTGGCAGGATTCCAAGTCTGTCCCCCCAGGTATCTGCTGCTACACCACCCACATTTCTGTTATGAAGTGTTCTACGCAGGGCAGAAATACTGACTTACTTTCTACTCTCAGAATGGTTCAAACACTAGTGGAATTAACAACTCACATATGCATTATGGGGTAAGAATGAAGTGCAAATTTCTCCTCAAATACTGTTTGACAGGTGTTGTTAAATGCATGCTGCACAAGGTCACAATTTATTTGACAGTTCAGTGACGACACGTCCACTTTTTTTTAATTTTGGGTGATTCCAATATCTGGGTGGAAGAAGACTGATCATCTCCTAATTAGATCTTTATTTCAATTTGAAAAAGTGTAGGATTTGTTCAGGGGATTATCACAGCCAACCACAGGAAGAATCATTTGCTTCACGATTTATTTAGGTGTGGTCACCTCTGACTTGGTTCTAGAACTGGACGCATGTGCATATCCAATGTTCTGTTCATTTCAGTACGCTACTTCCCCTTTGTGAGTTACACAATCTTGAAACAGTATGACACAGAAATCTGAGTAATATCACTAGGAGCTATCCATCTTACCATCCGAGATACATGAAAAATTAACGTGTTTAAAAGACAAGCAATCAGACTCAGTAGAATGATTAGTGAGGAAGATGAGTTTGTTGAAGAACTATATGTCATCAAACAGGTATTTATGGCAAAAGGACATTTCCAGAAAGATTTAGATGAAGTTATAAGTTACGTAAGAACAAATAGAAATGAGAGGTTCCCTCCTATAATGAAGGTAGGGTTCCAAAAGAACAATGAAGGTGAAAATAGAGAGACAGACTTGCTAGAATGGGCTTTTCCTATACATAGGAGTACAGATGGGCCTAGAATTAGAAAAATAATTAGTGACAACTGGAAAATCATTTTAGGCAATCGGGATTTAAGGGAGGTTGTTGGATTACAACCTAAGTTTATTAGTAAGAAAACTAAAAACTTAAAAGAATTACCAGAGAGTTCTTCTAGGACAATGGTGATTACACACATTTTGGTACTTTTTCATGTACTAATTGCACTCAGTGTAGATATAGGATGGCTGTACACGGCCATCATTTCAAGCATCTTAATTATACTTTAACAGCAAAAGGACGTTAATGTCAAAGTGAAGGATTAGTGTATCTTGCAGCGTGTTCTAACTGTGACTATTTTTATATATGAAAAACTATTAGGAAACTTAGTCAAAGAGTCAGGGAACATGTGTTGGCTATTAAGAAAAAGGATTTTAGTAACGCTTCAGCTAAACATTCTGTCAGTTGCAAGGACTTCAGAAAGTTCACTTTCTTTATAGTAGAGAAAGTTGACAAAAATAGGTTTATAGGACCTTTTAATAATATTTAAAAAAAAAAAAAACAGAACTAAAATGGCAGATTTTCCTAAGAGCAGAAGTAGCTCCAGGAATAAATGACAAAATTTCTGTCAAAACTTATTTGAAATATATAAATAATTAAAAATAAATAATTACTAATACTAGATTGTTTTGCTATTTTTGTTTTGTTTTTTACATTTATACATTTTTGTCTAATTTTTTATAAATAATATGTATACAGATTCCCTATTACCAGATCGAAACCTTAGGTTATCAAACACCTAAAGGGTGATCACAAAATGTCGAAGTCTAAAAAATTGCGAATGGCCGTTTCCACACAGGGAAACGAGTTGCTAGGCCATTACGCAGATTTTGTTCTTTCTCCGCTGTAGAGCGATCTCGGAGTTGGTATATTTAGTTAGGGGTGTGTGGGGGCACAGCCCCCCCCCCCACACACTTTATTTCTGTTTATAACTTTTTTTTTTTTTTATTTGGCCAATGGCATTTTTTCCATGTGTGGAAACGGCCATTTTTGATATTAAGGGTTTGATATTTCGCGATCGACCTTTAGGTGTTTGATAACCTAAGGTTTCGATCATGTAATATGGACCCATGCATATATGTCTATGTTTTTTTTAAATGATCGAAAGTTTATTAATAATGGAAATGACGTCATGACAATTTTTAGTATAAAAGGAAGTGAATGGTTTTGTAATGGTTGTTCTGAAGAAGTTTTGCAATAAACTGGATGAAAGCACTAAACTAAAGTCTGTCTCTGATCCAGTAATTTTTTTTTTGTTGCTAGCTTTTTCCGCTTTGTGAGTTTTTCTTTGTGAAGTTTATGCAGTCACACTGAGAGCGGGAGCATTTGCATTTTGGAAAATATTTCTGTTTTGTAAAAACTATTCTAGTCAGCTATCTATTATTATTATTTAACACAGACAACTTTTATTATTTGGTTCCCTTTAATAACTCTTTTTAGAGCTGGTATGAAGTCTAAAGGACTGACAAACGGATTAATGGCACTTTTTTGAAACACATAGGTATTTTCGTTTCCACTGGATAGGGTTTCTCTCTTTTTTGTGTAATATCTCCTTCAAATAGCTCTTTTCAGAGCTGGTAATTGGTCTAAGAGGCCGGTTTTAAGAATTGACGGTAGACAAAAATTTTTTTTGAATATAAACGTAAAACATTGTTGACTGTTGAAAGAGTGACAACACATTTATGCAGCTTTTCTTATATTTATGCAGCTTTTCTTATATAAGACTGCTACTGCTTTTTGTGCAACATCGCTGTATTTGGTGCCATTATATTGCATTGCCATGGCTACGAAAGGTTTCAATAATGTAGATGCCAGCATTTACTCTATGCCAGAGGAAGTTATCACTCTAACCACCAACCTGAAGGAAGTTGTTGAGAAGGCATAAAGTATTTTGGAGAGAATGAAAGGGAGTTTTGGAGCCGCCAGAACACTGGCAAAAGATCTGATGATTCGTCCACGGATGAGGGAACCACTATTGTTGATGAAACATTTACCAGCAGCCATCCTATAATGGATTTATTATAGAAAAAAGAAAGAAATCTGTTCAGTGAGCTGAATAATAATGGTGGCAGCTTCAAAGACGCTAACAAACAACAGAAGAATATATAACGGATTTTAAAAATCAGTTTTTCCTATTGGATTAAAAGGTACTGAAATTTAAGACACTAATTTGTGAAAATCAATATTTAAATAAGTGCTGTGAGTTGGGAATAGTGCCCTTAAGTTAAGGGTGTATGCTTTCCCTGAATGGAGCAAAATATGATGGTGAACTTTTTAATAAATTAAGAGACTTGTATAATAATACTGGTTTAGAAGTTTTGAAACTTCTTATCTAGTGGAATGTTGATCAAATGAATATGCTGAAAAATGACATTAAGAAATTGGATGCTCTGATTAGAGAAAGTACAGTTGTGTACACTTACCATAAATGTAGATGTTCGAATGTATTCACTGTTGCAGTCCTAACCAATGGGTTATCCGACTCCCGGTAGCCCTCGATCGGCTAGAATACCAAAGGTAAGTAAATATGACATCGGTTGTAAGGACGTCAGGACGTCCGATACAAAAGAGACAGCCAACGTCACTTCCTCAGTCTTTCTTGCCATAACAGTCAGACGCCCCCAGAAAATAAGGCTTAAACCAAAAGTAATTTTGGTAAATAATACCAAATTTAGCTTGTACCTTAGGAAAAGAGAACAGGAGAGGACCAAAAAAAAGGGGGAAAGAGGGAGGGAAACTAGGACTGCAACAGTGAATACATTCGAACATCTACATTTATGGTAAGTGTACACAACTGTACTATGCTCATCGTGTTTCACTGTTGCAGTCCTAACCAATGGATTGATTACCAAAGCACAGAGGAAAAGGGAGGAGAAACCAACAAAATCAAGGACTGAAGATAATGCCCTGCAGAACAGCAGTGGCAAATCCTGCCCTGGCTCTAGAGAACAAAGGCAAATTATAATGCTTTGTGAAAGTGTGACCAGAAGACTATGTGGCAGCCTCCAAAATGTCTTTAGGAGGGACACCCCTTTAAAAGGCTGCAGAAGTGGAAGCTGCTCTAGTTGAGTGGGTCCTAACACCTTGAGGAGGAGCCTTGCCATGAAAGGAATAACAAAAAGTAATACAATGTGCAATCCATTTAGAAATGGTTTACTTAGAAATAGCCCTGCCCCTGGTTCCAGGGGCAAAACTGACCAATAACTGTGCTGATTTCCGAAGGTCTTTAGTCCTGTCCAGGTAAAACCTGAGCTGTCTGTGCACATCAAGAGAATGTAGGCTCCTTTCACCTCTATTTCTAGGAATAGGAAAGAAAGTAGGAAGGTGTATGTACTGATTAAGAGTCAGGCTAGAAACCACCCTAGGCATAAAAGAGGGGTTGGTTCTTAGAGAGACCCTAGCTGCATGGAAAATAAGAATGGGCTCTACAACCATCAAATCTTGCAGCTCCAAAACCCTCCTTGCCGAAGTTATAGTCAAGAGAAAGGCAGTCTTCCAAGAGAGAAACTTTAAATCTGCATTGGCAGCTGGCTCAAAAGGAGGAAGAGTGAGTTTCTCTAAAACAAAATTAAGACCCCAGGCAGGAGTAGATGCCCTTCTGGGAGGTTTTAACTTGCAAACACCTCTGAGCAACATTTTCATCAGGGGGTGAGAGAAAATGGGCTGTTCCAGAGAACAATGAGCAGAAATGGCTGAAGCATGGATCTTGACAGAGGAAAAAGAAAGACCACCCTGAAGCAAATCAGCCAGGTATTCTAGGATCAGAGGATGGGTAGGCTGAGAAGAAGACTCCCCTCTTGCCTGCATCCAATGAGAGAATCTTTCCCATTTGCCAGTGTAGGACTTTCTAGTGCTAGGCCTCCTGGCCTCCCTCAGCACATCAACCACCTGCTGGGAAAGGGAAGAAAAAAAGGGAGGAGTCATACAATGAGCCATGCTGCCAAATGTAGAGACTGAAGATGAGGATGTAGTATGTTTCCCCCTTCCTGAACCAAAAGATTTGGTTTCAGAGAAAGATGCCAAAGAGGAAGTTGGGAGAGACTGCAAAGCAGAGGATACCTAATGCTGTCTGGGCCAGTCCAGAGCTATGCGAATAGTCCTTGGTCGTTCGTTCCTGATCTTCAGTAATACTCTGGGAAGAGGAGGGAAGGCATAAACTGACAGCAGCGTCCAAGGGAAGGACAGAGCATCCACTCTCCAGGCTCTGCTGTGATGCTGTCTGGTGCAAAAAAGAGTTAGAAGATGGTTGCCTGGGGAGGAAAAAAGATACACCTGTAGTGTGCCCAAACGCTGAATGATGTTGTAAAAGACAGTTCTGTTCAACTGCCACTCGTGAGGATCCAGGGTTTGTCTGCTCAACTGGTCTGCCAAAACACTGAACCTTCCTTGAAGAAATTGAGCTAGGAGATGCAGGCCCAGGGATGCTGCTATGGACCACAGATTCATGATCTGCCTGCACAGGGGGTAAGAATGAGTCCCTTCTTGCTTGTTGATGTACCACATGACTGTGGTGTTGTCTGTCCTGACGAGCAGGGTCCCTGTAGAAAGACGATGCTTGACAGCTAGTAAGACCTGCTGAATTGCTATCAACTCCTTTAGATTTATGTGCAGGTGCATCTGGTGGGCATTTCAACATCCCTGTATGCATCTGCCATCCAGGTGTGCTCCCCAGGCATAGTCCGACGCAACTGTAGTAAGAACTTGGGTGGCAGGAGGTGGGCAAAAAGGCATGCCTTTGTTTTGTAGACACCAAAAAAACTCTGTCTGCAGACATGGAAGCAGAGGGATCATCATATCTGGGTCTTGTGTGTGTTGACACCAAATGTTCTTGAAGTATCATTGCAATTTCCTCATATACAGTCTTGCATATGGAATCATGAGAATGCAAGAGGCCATGTATCCCAGAGCTTGCAGGTATTTCCTTGCAGGGAGCTGGGACAGGCGTGCCAAGTCCTTGAAGTAAACTGAAAGATTTGCCTGCTTCTCCTGGGTGAGATATATCATCTGGATGACTGTGTTCAGACTCGCTCCCATGAATGTTTTCTCCTTAGATGGGACCATATTTGATTTTTCCTCATTAAGAGTGTAACTCAGGGAAGAGAGAAGAGTCTTTACGAATTCTAGATCCTTTATTAGCTGTTCCTGAGAATTTGCTTGAATCAGACAGTCATCTAAGTATGGATAAATCTAAATTTTCTTCTGCCTGCAAAAAGCAATGACTGGAGCCAGGCACTTTGTGAAAACTCTGGGAGCAGTAGATAACCAAAGGGCAGCGCAGAGAACTGATAAAGTTGCTTGCCCACCCTGAAACAAAGGTATTGCCTGCAACTTTCCCTGATAGGGATGTGCAGATAAGCTTCTTTGAGATCCAAAGTAACCAGCCAAGAATCATTTTCTAACATTGGCAGCAACTGATGCAGAGTGAGCATTCTGAACTTTGGAATCACCAAGAAAGAGTTCAGAATGGACAGATCCAGGATAGGATGCCAGGTGCCTTATTTTTTTTGGAACTAGGAAAAGTCTGGAATAGAAACCCTAGCCTACCTGCTGAGCAGGAACTGATTCTATTGCTCCCAGAAGAAACAGAGACAAAATTTGTTTTTCTACTTCTGCCCTTTGGTGTGGAGTGTCCGGGAATCCTTTGGGAACTGGAAAGGTGTGGAAAGAAAACTCTAGTACCCAACTGTTGTCCGTGATAGTGGCCCAGACATTTGCAAAAAGGGCCAACCTTCCCCCTAAAGGACTCTCCAGGCAGGCAAAAACAGGCAGAAGTTGGATAAAGTAATTGAGAGTGCTTTGATTGAGATGCAGGCTTAGAACTCTCCGCCTTGGAAGTGGAAGCCTGCCATCGCTTAGACCTATGAGGGGTAGCCGCCTGCCCTCTAGAAGGTTTGTAACCTCTAGTCTTTGAACGGTTCTGTCTGCTGGTATCAGGAAACGTCCAACTCTTAGAAGGGTAATTCCTGCTACAGCGAGGAGGTTGAACTTGCAGAAAATCTTTAGCAGTTTGCATAGACTTGGCCTTACCCTCCATCTTCTTGAGCACTTCCTCTGCTTTGGTGCCAGAAAGACTGTCCTTATGCAAAGGTACATCTAACAGTTTAGCCTTGACAAGCTCTGGAAGGGGCTGTTCCCTGAGCCAAGCATGCCTTCTAATAACAGATCCAGTAGCTGTATCCCTGCAGGAGGCTTCTAGAATGCCAAAACCACAATGTAAAGAATGTTTATTGACAAGACTGGCAAAATTCAGCAAATCCTGCATATACTTACTCTCCGCCAAAAGAGGCACACTTGCTATCCTAGACTTAATAGTCTCCAAGGTGTGCTGCTGGTACTTCAACATATGGAAAAGACAATTAGTAGCCGTAATAGCAAGAGTGGCAGAGGTATAAACCTTTTTACCCCACCTATCTAGGTTCCTAGATTCCCTGTCAGAATGAACAGGATTTTTAGTAACAGTGGCCTTAACTCCTTTAGGACCTTGAGAAATAACCTCAGGATCAGCCAACAGATTCCTGAAAAGAAACAGATGAGAATCAGGGACCCTATAATAGTACCTGTCAGGTTTTCTGGGAGCAGAAGGAACCGAATATGGACTTAAGAAATTTTCTAGGAAAACATCATCAACCACTTTCCAACACTGGGGGAATAGCCAGAGGCTTATGCTGAGGTAAAGAGAAATCTCCCTAATCCTTTTCTTAGATTGGGGATAGTCCTGACTTTCCCATTTAAAATACTCCCTGTGGGTATTCAAAGTATCACCAAAAGAGAAATCCTCTGGGGAAGAAGCAGAAGGGATGGATTCCTCTGCATCTGAATCCTCAAAAGGTGAAAAAGCCTGAGACACTTCCTCTTCAGCAGCAGAAATGCTAGAAGAATCACAGCCAGAAAAAGACGAAGCCTCAGGAGAAACATCCCTGCTCCTTTTAGAAGGAGAAGGGTGTAAACCTCTAATAAGGATCAAAAAGTCATTAGCCATTTTAACTATCTGGAATTGAGGAGAACGAGAAGAAACTAGAGCCTGCTTTTTCACAGGCTTACAACTGGAAGATTTACCTGCAAGCCTAAAGGACTCAGGGGGCCTGGCAACCTCCGAAGTCGCAGTAGAGATAGTTGGTAAGAGCTTGCTGTCTGAATGAAGAACGGAGGCCTCGGACACCAGCATCAGCTTGGCGGCTCCGGATCCAGCTGAAGCGGCGATAGGCAAAAGGTCAGAAGGCAAAATGGATGGGGACTCTGAAACGGTCTCAACCAAGGCCTGCGGTTGAAAATCCACTGCCTGCAGAGGCTGTAAAGGCGCCGCACTGGCTGCCGCATGACTGACAACCATCCTAACATCATCCGAGGACTTAACCTTCTGAAGCCTGTCGCGGTCCTTATCCTTGCGTTTCTTGGGTACAACCGAAGCCTGAAAACCAGCTGATGCCATACCGACAAACCTAGGCCAAACTCCAAAACGTTTAGCTAAAACTTAGCCCGACGATGAACAGTGCGCAGATTAAAGGAGGCACAGAGATCACAATTAGGAACGTCATGGTCAAGGCCTAGACAAATAATACAATGGGAATGAAAATCTCTATGGGGAATCTGCTTTCCACAGGTAAGACAATTATTAACCTTTTCTGACATTCGTTAAGGCAAGAAAAGAGGATCCCCAATGGGGTACTTAGCTGTAGTAGACTTCAACTTGTAGTCGGAAACGAAAAAAGGTAAACTGCCGACGGGCACTCGTGCAAGAAATGCTTCTACTTCAGGCTCCATGGCAAGGAAAACTGAGGAAGTGACATTGGCTGTCTCCTTTAGTATCTGACGTCTTGACGTCCTTACAACCGATGACAGCTGACGTCATATTTACTTATCGGGTATTCTGGCCAATCGAGGGCAACCGGGAGTCAGATAACCCATTGGTTAGGACTGCAACAGTGAAACACGATAAACATCATCCTATGTTAAATACATACCATTACATGTTTGATAATTTGGAGGACAAGATCAGTAAAAACATGTAGAGGGTTTGATTTTTAAGAAAAAGAAGAAATTAATTAGAGATATTAATGCTTACCAACAGAAGCAAGCATATGTTATTAATAAAAAGAAACAAACAGTAATTATACAGATAGAAATAATTATTTTCATAAAGCTAATTCATTGTATTGACTGGATTGTTTTCCTGCAGTTAGTGAACCTACAGTTAGTGATGGTAACAATAGTAATAGTAGGGAAGTCATGACTAGCGTGTCCAGCATTAGTAGCGAGAAAAGTTCCCCTTTTACATCACAAGTAAATGGAACCAGCAGCCCCCCTACCAGTCAAGAAGCATTCACGGTAGTGTGCAAAAAGAAATGCAAGACCGGGGGACGTTAGCTCAAAAGCAAGACATTTTCAGTTTAAGTAATAAAATGTTTACTAAAGAGGAAACTGAAGTACTCAAAAAAGGATTTTCCTTTTTGCCAGCTAGTTGAGCTAGAGTCACAGATACTGGTTTTAGATTTCAAGTTATTTGTCAGGAAGCTGAATTTAAAATATATTTATTATAACATTCCAAATATAAGAATGAGTCGATTTAGAAAATATAGTAGTGCTAATCCACCTTTAGTAATGACATTGAGCACTTTTTCCACAGTATGTGATAATGAGTTATACAATTTGTATAATAATGACAATCGTAGAAAATCTAATAAACAATTTTCAAATAAGAATTTAACACATGGACAGGTTGTTGCTTTAAAACAATTAATGCAACAATTGCACCCGTTTTTGCAAATCTAGTGATGTGCTGGTGGGAACAGGAGTTTTTCACAAAATTAGAGTATTTTAAGTTTGTTAGATTCTATAAGAGATAGACATTTTTTTTTAATCTGGGCAGGTAGTAAACGACAGAAGAATTTTTTATTGAGCTTAACAACACAGTTAATTGGCTTAGGTTTACTATGGGTAATATGGATGTTCAAGCACAGTTTGTGGATGTAAAGATAGTTATGGATGTCAACAACAAGAATTCAGTAGTAGCATTTTTTGTAAAACAAGTTTACCAACAATTATTTACACTTTGACAGTTACCATCAGAGATATATGAAAATTAACGTGTTTAAAGGACAAGCAATTAGACTCAGTAGAATGATTAGTGAGGAAGATGAGTTGTCAAACAACTATATATCCTCAAACCATTATTTATGGAAAGAAGATATTTCCAGAAAGATTTAGATGAAGTTATAAATTATGTAAGAACAAACAGAAATGAGAGGTTCCCTCCTAAAATGAAGGTAGGGTTCCAAAAGAACAATGAAGCTGAAAATAGGGACACAGACAGCTTTTCCTATATCTAGGATTACAGATGGGCCTAGAATTAGAAAAATAATCAGTGACAACTTGAAAATCATTTTAGCCAATCAGGATTAAATGAGGTTGTCATTTTACAACCTACGTTTATTAAATAAGAAAACTAAAAACTTAAAAGAATTATTGGAGAGCTCTTCTAGGACAATGGTGAGAGATGGTGATTATATACATTTTGGTACTTTTTCATGTACTAACTGCACTCAGTGTAGACATATGATGGCTGTACACATTTCAAGCATCCTAATTATACTTTAATAGCAAAAGGACATTATAATTGTCAAAGTGAAGAATTAGTGTACCTCGCGGTGTGTTCTAACTGTGACTATTTTTATATAGGAAAAACTGTTAGGAAACTTAGAGTCAGGGAACATGTGTTGGCTATTAAGAAAAAGGATTTTAGTAACGCTTTAGCTAACCATTCTGTCAACTGCAAGGACTTCAGAAAGTTCACTTTCTTCGTAGTAGAGAAAGCTGACAAAAATAGGCTTACAGGACCTTTTAATAATTATTTAGAAAAAAAAAACAGAACTAAAATTGTAGATTTTCCTGAGAGAAGATGTAGCTCCAGGAATAAATGACAACATTTCTATCAAAAGTTATTTGAAATATATAAATAATTAGTAATACTAGATTCTTTTGCTCTTTTTGTTTTATGTTTTTTACATTTAGACATTTTTGTCAAATTTTTTTTTGTAAATAATATGCATATATGTTGATGCTTTTTTAATGATCGAAAGTTTATTAATAATGGAAATGGCGTCATGAACATTTTTATTATAAATGGAAGTGAATGGTTTTGTAATGGTTGTTCTCAGAAGTTCTGTAATAAACAGGACAGAAGTGCTAAACTAAAAGTCTGCCTCTTGTCCAGTGATTTTGTTTTATCCGATACATGTGTTTAAGCATTTTCTAGAAAATGACTGTGCTGTTACTGATGATCCAAGATGTACTTGTTGCAACATATAGTGAATGCTGTTTTCTTTTTGGTGATCTGGATCAAACTGTACCCTGCCTGCATGTACAATCTGTCTACACTGTGGTTTGGTAGACATAGCATGATAAAGAAAAGCTGAGGGCTGCAAAGTTACTGGAGATTGACATGTCTCTTAGAAAGCAAATTTAAGCTTGAAGGACATTACTGCATTTATCAAGAATACATTTTCCACAATTAGGAAATATTCATATTAAGGCAGATCACATGCGTTTCTAAGCTGTTCCAAATAATGGACAGATTAAGCAAGCCCAGATAGTTCCTTTACATAGAAAGCATTTTAATTCTCAGAAAGTGAGGAAGCAGCTCATCTGTTTGCCCTTAAGGTGAAACTTTTCTTGGTATTTCCATACAGCAGAGTTCTGCCATTGTGCTACAACTTTATGAATTTGAATGGTGCCAGTTTAGACATGCAGACTACTCTGAAGTCATGCAGCTGACTTTAGATCTGTGCCTTTAAACTTGCAGTCTGCATCCTTGTCCATTTGTACTGGCTTAAGTGTGTATGACTGTATTTGGTCCGGTTATTTTCATGACTGTTCGGTTTCTAATTAGACTGGAGCCTTTCATTTCCATCTGAAAAAATAAGAAGTTATGTACCTACCATAACGTTCCATGTTAGTTGTCTTCTCTCACCTTCTTTCTTGCTTGATGGGTTCGGAGCCGATCCTCGGCTCCGACTCGGCACTTGCTAAGCTCGAGAGTCACTTTTACCAGCTCGAGGCAGCCCCATATCCCATGATGCAAGGCGGTAAGTACCCAGATCTCGTTTGATGACAAAGGGCAATAGCACCAAGCATAAATACTTCCCAAAGGAAGAAAGAAAGCCTACAGGATGAAAGAAGGACCAGTTCTGAATGGTCTTCAGCATAACAATCTCTTGTAGAAAGGTCTGTCCAGGCCTGGGGAAGGAGGGAGGTCAAGAAAGAAGGCGAGAAGACAACTAACATGGAACGTTATGGTAGGTACATAACTTCTTAATGTTAAGTTGTCAATCTCGCCTTCATTCTTGCTTGATGGGACCGTCCTAGCACCTCTATCCTGGGTGGCTCAATGGAACAGACTCTTGAGGACTGTAGAGCCAAAACTGGCTCTGTCCCTGGAGGCCAAGTCCAATTTGTAATGGGCAACAAAAGTATGAGGAGTGGCCCAAGTGGCCGCTGCACAAATAGTGTCTAAAGGAAGTCTAGCTTGAAAGGCTGTAGAAGTAGCTAAGCTCCTAGTTGAATGTGCTTTAGGTTTTGAGCACAGCTGTTTTCCCCTGAGCAGATAAATTTCAGAGATGACAGAAGAAAGCCATCTAGATAAAGTCACTTTAGAGACAGGAAGGCCTTTCCTGTTATCCGCATAGGAAACAAAGAGTTGATCGGATTTCCTAAATTGTTTAGTTCTGTCCAAATAGTATCTGAGTTGGCGGTGGACATCAAGATAATGTAATTTTTGTTCCGATCTGTTTGAATAGTTTGGAAAAATACAGGAGATCAATGGATTGATTCAAATTAGTTTTGAGGCGACCTTAGGCAAAAAGGTCGGATTAGTTCTCAATGATACTCTGTCCTTGTGAAAGACCAAATAGGGGGGTCGAACCGAAAGAGCATGAAGTTCAGACACCCTCCTGGCCGATGTAATAGCTACTAGGAATAATGTTTTCCAAGAAAGAAATTTTAGGGAGCAAGAAACAGCTGGCTCGAAGGGGGGAAGAATCAAGGATGTCAGCACTAAATTTAGATTCCATTAAGGAGGAGGATTCCTGATTGGAGGCTTTAGCAGGAAAATTCCTTTCAAGAAGGCTTTACAAAGCCTATGGGACATGATATTGTGATCTGCGATCCCAACATGAAAGTTCGAGATAGCAGCCAGTTGAACTCTAACTGTGGAAGAAGAGGAGCCTGCATGAAAATCTCCGCTAAGAAGTCCAAAACTGCCTGAACTGGGGCAGTGAAGGGATCGATATTCTTGGCTTTAGCCCAATAAGAGAAACGTTTCCATTTGCTTGTATAAATCCTCCTGGTAGAGGATTTTAAAGAAGCTACTATGATGTCTCTAACAGGGTTAGAGATCAAAGGAAGCCTGGCTAAGGAAGGAAGTGGAGCAACCATGCTGAGAGGTTGAGAGAAGGGATAGACCGGTGCAGCTGACCGGATTGGTGAACCAGAAGATCTGGCACTGGGTCCAGATGCCATGGCTGCACCAAAAGGTGACGATGGAGGAACGGAAACCAAATTTGTCGAGGCCAATAAGGAGCAATGAGAATCATTTTGGCTCTCAAACGGTAGCTTTCTGGATAACCTGAGGGATTAGAGGAAAAGGAGGAAAAGCATAAAGAAGTCCCTGGGGCCAATCCTGGGTCAGAGCGTCTCTGGGGAGATGGCCTGACAGAGGGTTGAGACTCAAGAAGTCTGGGCATTTGCTGTTTTGGGGAGTAGCAAAAAGATCGCAACATGGGCGACCCCATTCCAGAAAAATCTCCTCCACTATACATTGCTTGAGAGACCACTTGTGAGGCATGAGAATAGCTCTGCTCAATCTGTCCGCTAAAATGTTGGTTTTCCCAGGGATGTGCGTTGCTACCAGAAACCGATGAGAGGAGATCGCCCATTGCCACAGTCTGAGCGCTTCTCGACACAAGGGGTAGGACTTGGTTCCGCCCTGTTTGTTGATATACCAAACTACAGACATGTTGTCTGTGTGGACTGCAATTGTCCCTACAGGAAGAGAGTCGTTGAGGGCTTGCAACGTTAAAAGCACTGCTCTCATCTCTAGGACATTTATGTGCAGGTGGTACTCGAACGGTTGCCACGTCCCATGAACCATCCTGTCCTGATAATGCCCCCCCCACCAGATCAGGGAGGCATCCGTGGTGACAGTGGCTACCGGGGATGGGGGTACAAAGTGTCTGCCTTGGTGAATCTGGGGAGAAGTGATCCACCAAGCAAGATGATTTTTGCAAATCTGTGTCACCAGAATGTGGTGACGCATTGGAAGTTGTTGGTAAGACCACTGAGTGAACAACATCTACTGAAGAAGGCGCATGTAGAAGCGAGCCAGGGGAAGAAGAGTAATGGCGCAGCCATAAGACCTAATACTTTTAGAACCATTCTGGCCTGTACCTTCTTGTTGGCTAGAATGATCCTGACATGACTTTGAATGTCTGAAACTCTTTGGTCTGTAAGGGTAGCTGACATCCGAACAGTGTTTAAGTTTGCGCCTATGAAAGTAATAGACTGGCAGGGCAATAAGGATGACATTTCAAGTTGATCGAGATGCCCAAATGAGAACAAAGATTTATTGTGTAATCCCTGGCTTGAACAAGCTGATGCCTGGTGGTGGCTGACAGGAGCCAGTCGTCGAGATACGGAAACACCTGGAATCCTTGACGTCTCAGGTGAGCCGTGACCACTGCCATGCATTTGGTGAACACCCTGGGGCTGTGGTGAGACCAAAGGGCAGGGCTCTGAACTGGAAATGACTGGACCCCAGCCAAAAGCGGAGAAATCTCCTGGAGCATCTGTGAATTTTTATGTGATAGTACGCATCCTGAAGATCTATTGAGCACATCCAGTTGTCCTTCTGCAAGAAGGGTAGAATCGACTGAAGAGTGACCATTCGGAATCTTGTCTTCCTCACAGACTTGTTGAGTCTGCTGAGATCCAATATTGGTCTCCAGTCTCCCGTCTTTTTGGGGACCAAAAAGAACCTTGAGTAGATTCCGGCTCTGAATGGTCTGTTGTAACTGGCTGAATGGCTCTTTTTTGCAGTAGTTTTGAGACTTCCAACTCTGCAATTTCCCTTAGACCGGTTGGTACGTCTGGGAGGGAATTTGAGGGATAGAAAGGACTTTCCTCGAAAGGAATTATGTAACCCTCGGATATGATCGACTGTACCCATCTGTCTTGAGTGAGAGAACGCCAGGCTTCTGGGTACAGTGATAGTCTTCCCCCGACTGCCTCCAAGGAGGGACAGCCAGGCAACATCTCAGGGATGCTGAAAGGGCTTGTCAGAGAGAGACTCTCTGTTTCCCTGGTTTTGTGGACCCCTCTGCCTCTAGAGCGGCATCTGTTGTTGTTACCCCTCTGCCTCTAGGGGTAAACTGACCACGTGAATCCGGGCGTGACTCCTTGGGATTTGCGGAACCACATTTTGCCACCCTTCTGTCCTTTGGGATAAGGTCTAGAAGGGTGGAAAACAGACTCCGGCAGAAAGAGTTTTGCCGTCCTGCTCACACCTGGTCAACGTTTCCTTCACTTGAGGGCCAAACAAAGCTGACCCATCAAAGGGAGAGTTTGTGAAGGACGCCTTAAAGGGATCTGCAGAATTACATAGTCGCATCCAGGCTTGGCGTCTAAGAGCCACACCTGTACCTGCGGCCCTACTCGCTCCATCAGCAGCATATGATATAAGCCGCATGGAGGAGTTTGCAATGGAGTTAAGGGTTCCTAGCTGCGAAGCAATTTTTTCCTGAGCCCCCGCAGCTGTAGGATCCTGCACAACTTCACCTAGCTCCTTAAGGATATCGCTTTGGAGTCTGGTGAAGTGACAAAGATAGTTCAGCGAACGCATAGCAAAGGTCGCTGAAGAAAACATCCGCTTACCATATCTATCCATGGTCCTAGAGTCCTTATTAGGAGGATGGACAGGTACGGAAGGATCTGCAAGTTCCTTCTTGGTGGCAGCCGCCACCACCATGGCATCAGCGGGGACACCTTTTGTAAGGAATTGCTTGTCCGACGGGGCAGTAATAAATTTAGAAGGCCTCCTAGGGACAGGCTCTACAGAGTCAGGAGCAGTCCACGCCTTTCGAGCAATAACCTGCATAAGGGGGTCGAAAGGCAGAGACACCCAGGAGGTGGAGGGCCGAGATCCAAATGCCTCCAGGTATACTGACTCATCCTCAGAGGGATTGTTGGTGGACCAGTTTCCCCTCTGTCTAAGGAGTTCTAGGATGTCTGAGAAGGAGACATCCTCAGTGGGGGATCTTGGGGATCCCTCTGACTCATCTAAGTCAGTATCCGAAGTGATAGACTCGGGGGAGTCTACGTGTTTCCTCTTACAAGTCCTCTTCCACGGAGGATCACCCGACAAATCAGGAGAATCCTCAGAAGAGGGGGATATTCCCAGTGGGGAAACCTGAGGCGGAGGATCTCTGGGTCCGGGAGCAAGAGAAGTGGCAGAGATGTCAACAGGCACTATAGAGGGAGGAGCTAAGGGAACAGACTGCTGGCTGAGTCCAGGGGCCAGCACACTCTTCATCACCTCGAGGCTCCTCCCAGGGAGGTCCGAGAGAACCCGCTCAAGAGCTAGGAACTCCAGGACCCACCGAAGGAAGGCTCGAGGCAGATGTCGGAGCCGAGCTCACAAGGCCGAGGCTCCAAGGGAAGAGCGGGGTCGAACAAGGGTCCGATGCCACTCACCCCTCGGAGGAGACCAGGGAAGCCCGCCACCGAATCCCTCTAAGGAAGGTCTCAAGAGGAGATAAGAGTAGAGGCTGAAGGAGCAGAAGGGGGTATCTGTCCCTCAGCCGTAGCAGAAACTATTCCCGAAGACTCCAACTCCAAACTCTGGGGTAGAGTCGAAGGAGGAACTGCAATGGGGTGTGGACTAATAGTCGTCTGCTGAGACGGACTATGTAGCATTTGGACCAGTGCCTGTGACTTTAGTAGTCTACTGACCACTCTCTCCAAATCATGGTCAGAAAGCCTGGATGACCTTGAAGATCGGCTCCGATGGCTCCGCTCCGAGAGGAGAGGCGAAGCCGGAGCCGAAAGTATTGGCTCCAAGGAAGGGGACCTAGACCTCTTCCTCGAAGGAACCATCGGAGCCGATGAAACTACTGAAACTGTCGGAGCCGACAGGTAGCTTCGATGTATCGGCTCCAGCCGGAGCCGATACGGCCATAAATGTAAGGGTGTCGGAGCCGATCGTAGCCGACACCGATGCCTGGGCCACATGGTGGTCGGAACCGATCGGAGCCGACACCGAAGTGGTCGAACCAGAGTCAGCACCGATAGCCATCGGTGCCGAAGGTTTAGGTAACCCAGAATCGGCTCCAGCCGGAGCCGATCTCGACTCTGAATGAGTCGGAGCCGAGGCCACAGGCTTGGACACAGAAGCCTGGGCCTTGGAAGACTTAGAAGTCTTAGATGGGGCCGACTTAGCCGGAGAGCCCTCCGGCTTAAGAAGGCCCCTCAAAATCAATTTATTTCTTCTTTCCTGCAGGACTCTCTGGCTAAAAGAATGACATATAGCACAGGAGTCCTGCAGGTGAAGAGGCCCCAGACAGTACAGGCAAGAAGTATGACCGTCTGTCAGAGACATCTTCTGACAGCACGAGTCACACTTCTTAAAGCCTGAGACCCTTTCTTTAGACATGGTGTAAAACACACACACACACACCAGTCCAAGAAATTAAATTAAATATACCAAAAGGTATCACTAACAGACACACACACACACACCCTAACAGGGGGGGGGGGGGGGGATGGGATTGGTTTTAGTCTGACTAAAAGTTTTGAGGAGACAGGGAAATTTTCTGTCAGAAAGGAATTAAAACTAAGTTAAAACTAATAATTTAAGTTTTTTTTGTAAAAAGGGGCTAAAATAGTAAAGTAATAATTCACTTACCAGGAGCTGGTAAAAGGAGGACCTCATCAGCGAAGCGGCAAACGAGATCTGGGTACTTACCGCCTTGCATCATGGGATATGGGGCTGCCTCGAGCTGGTAAAAGTGACTCTCGAGCTTAGCAAGTGCCGAGTCGGAGCCGAGGATCGGCTCCGAACCCATCAAGCAAGAATGAAGGCGAGATTGACAACTTAACATCATTATTTCACCCCACCACTAGACCTGAACAATCCTGTGTATTACCCTCAGAGCACTAACCTAACTTGCCTAAGAATGTACTGTGACTTAGCTCATACAGTGTTTTGCCTCTTACATCTTATGGTATTTATGAAGGTTGCTTCTGGTATTGGTCCTTCCACTGCCATCACTTTCATAGCATTTTCCAAAGGTTTCCACTTGTATCATATTTTGCTCCTGCAGTATATGCTTCTACTTGATGATGTCATTCAAAATATAGTTTTAAGTTACCACTCTTGCACTGACAATAGTAAACTTTGCCTCTCCTCTCAAAAATAAGTCAATCCTCCTCGTCGACTTTCAAAGGAAGTATGGGTGCCATCCTAGACTGAAACAGTGGTTGAGATCTTCTGCTCACTTCTGAGAAGACTTAAGGCTATAATAATTCTCATAATCCTGGGACCGAACACTGCTCTTCACCTTACCCCCCCGTGGTTATTGATGGGAGAAATAGGTTGTAGTCTATTGGTGCTTAATTTGGGCATTACTATGAATAACCAGATGACATTTACAAGCAAGGTGTCAGCTATAAGATCAACTTTTCTTCATCTATAAAACATCACTGGTAGCATTCACTCATTCTGAGGCTCCCTCTACATTTGCACATGCGTTAATCACATCCCATCTTGTCCACTGCAATGTTCATTCTCCAGTGAATAAAAATTATGAATAGGACAACCTCCAGTTGTACAACACTGCCATGCTGCTGCTTACAGGTATCTCAATTTAGTCACATATAACACTTGTTCTGTGTGATCTACACTAGCTATCAGTGGATTTCAGAGATCCAAAAAAATAGAAATCCGTGGTATCCCTCGAACTCTCAGAAAACAGTACAGTTTTGTACCTACCATAAATGTAGATGTTTGAGTGCTCATACAGCTGCAGTCATTACAGACGGGTTATCCTGCCGTCAGGCGGGTCCTCGGTTGGCCGAATTCCAAAGTCTAGGTCCGGCGTCGGTTGTCGTCGCTTCTTCCCTGACGTCAGTACGGCAGGGGTATAAAAGAGGCAGCCAACGCCATTTTCTTCAGTTTTTCTTGCCCCAGATGTCAGGTGCCCCCAGAAGGAAGGCAAAACATAATGTTATGCAAACATGCAATATAGATAAATCAAAAAATAGTAGTTGCAAGCAAATACACCATAAAAGAATACCCCAAAAAGGTTGTATGATAAAGGTGTTTGTCATAAGGCCTGTCCTAAGAGGGGACGGAGGGGGGGTAACCTGGACTGCAGCTGTATGAGCACTCGAACATCTACATTTATGGTAGGTACAAAACTGTACTATGTTCATCGTGCATACAGCTGCAGTCATTACAGATGGGTAGAATCCCAAAGCTAAGTAAGGGTGGTAGGCACTAAGTAGAACTAGGAGTAGCGAGGATGCCCTGCAGGACAGGTGTGGCAAAGCCCACTCTAGATTTTGAGTATAGTGGAAGGTGGTAGTGCTTGGAGAAAGTGTGCACTGAACTCCAAGTAGCTGCTTCAAAATGTCCTTGGTAGGGACCCCCCTGAGGAATGCTGCAGAGGTAGCTGTGGCCCTGGTGGAGTGGGATCTGATGTATGCAGGCACAGATTTTCCATGAAATGAATAACAAAAGCGAATGCAGTGGGCTATCCATTTTGAAATTGTCTGTTTGGAAATAGCCTTTCCTTGAGCACCTGTAGCATAGGACACAAAGAGTTGCTCAGATTTCCTGAATGGCTTTGTTCTGTCCAAGTAATAACAAAGTTGTCTGTGAATGTCCAAGGAATGTAGTAGTCTCTCCCCTTTGTTCTGCGGATTTGGATAAAAGGTAGGTAAGTGGATAGTCTGGTTCAAGGCTACACTGGATACTACCTTTGGCATGAAGGTAGGGTTGGCTTGTAAGGAAACTCTGTCCTGATGGAAAATGATGAATGGTTGCACAGCCATGAGGGCCTACAGTTCTGAAATCCTGCGTGCTGAGGTGATAGCCAGAAGGAAGGCTGTTTTCCATGACAAGTATTGCAGCTCTGTTGAAGAAGCCGGCTCAAAGGGAGGCAGGGTCAGCTTTTCCAATACAAAGTTGAGGTCCCAAGCTGGAACTGGTGGTTTCCTTGGGGGTTTTATATTTTTTGCCCCTCTGAGGAACTGCCTTAATAGGGGATGTGAGAATAAAGGAGGGTCTGTTTTGTATTGTGCAGAAATGGCTGAGGCATGGATCTTGATGGAGGAGAAGGAAAGGCCACTGTTTAACATCTCAGCTAGGTACTGTAAAATTTGAGGTATATTTATTACCAAAGGATTCTGGCCCTTTGCTTGATTCCAAGAACAAAATCGTTTCCATTTGGCAGAGTAGGCTTTTCTAGTAGAAGGTCTTCTGGCCTCCAAGATGACATCCTGCACCTCTTTGGAGAGGAGAGTCTGTTGGGAAATTAAGGTATTCTCCATGCAGCTAGATTTAGGGTTTTGAGCTGGCTGTGAAAGGTTTTGTAGTTGTGCTGGGACAACAGAAGAGGGACTAGAGGTAGGATCCATGGTGGGGAGTATGTCAGGCTCTTTAGGAGCGGATACCAATGTTGTCGTGGCCAGTCTGGAACAATGAGAATCATTTCTGGCCTCTCTGCTCTGGCTTTTAATAGAACTTTGGTCAGTAGAGGAAGAGGCGGGAAGGCATAGAATGTCAATGTTGTCCAATTGAAAGAGAGTGCGTCCACTTTCCAGGCCTGTGGATGATAGGTCCTTCAACAAAATTTTTTCAACTGGTAATTTCTGTGGGTAGCAAATAGATCTATGTCTGACTGTCCCCATGCCTGAGTTATCTTTGAGAAAACTTGAGGATGCAACTTCCATTCGTGTGGATCTGTCATATTTCTGCTTAGGTTGTCTGCCAGTGTGTTTTCCTTCCCTGGCAGGAATTGTGCCTGTAGGTGAATTTGTAATTCCAGTGCTGTGTTCATAGGGTCATGGCTTGCCTGCACAGGGGGTATGAATGAGTTCCCCCTGTTAGTTTATGTACCACATGACTGTGGTGTTGTCTGTCCTTATCAATAGCTGGCCTGGATGCAGTAGGTCTTTGAAGGTCATAAGAGCATTTTGCACATCTAGCATCTCCTTTTGGTTGATGTGTAGGTGCTTCTCTTTTTGGGACCATTTTCCCTGAATGCACTGATCTGCCATGTGTGCTCCCCAGGCGTAGTCTGAGGTGTCCGTTGTGATGATTTGAGTTGCTTGAGGTACACAGAAAGGGAGACCTGTGTTTCTTTGGCATGCTTGAGCCCACCACAAAAATTCCTTTTGAAGGCATGGAATGAGTGGTACAATTGTTTCCAAGCTGTGGCTGTGTTGAGACCATAAGTTTTTTATGTACCATTGTAGTTTCCTCATATGCAGCTTTGCACATGGGATTAGTAGGATGCAAGATGCCATGAATCCCAGAGCCTGCAGGACTTTCCTTGCAGTTAATCTGGTGAAAGTTGCCATTTTGCTGAAGTATTGAAACAGTTGCCCTTGTTTGTCTGGCATGAGGTAGGCCATCTGGGTGGTTGTATTTAAGCTGGCACCCAGGAAAATTATCTGTTGAGAAGGTATTAGTTTTGATTTCTTTTTGTTCACTGTGTATCCCAGGAAGTTTAACAGTTTTATTATAAACGCCAGATGCTGCAATAGAATGTCCTTGCTGTCCGCTTGGATCAGGCAGTCGTCCAGATATGGGTAGATTTGTATTCCTTGTAGTCTGCAGAAGGCAATTACTGATGCCAGGCATTTCGTAAACACTCTGGGCGCAGTAGATAAGCCAAAGGGCAATGCAGAGAATTGGTAATGGGTTGAACCTGCAAGAAATCTGAGGTATCTTCTGCAATCCTGTCTGATAGGGACATGCAGGTATGCCTCCTTGAGGTCCAATGTTACCAGCCAAGACTCCCTGCCCAGCATGGGAAGAAGTTGCTGTAATGTGAGCATCTTGAATTTTGGCACCTGTAGATATGTGTTTAGGATGGATAGGTCTAAGATAGGTCTCCAATCTTTGTCTTTCCTTGGTACCAGGAATAGTCTGGAATAAAAATCTTGACCTTGTTCTTTTGCAGGTACCTCTTGAATCGCTTTCATATCCATGAGAGCGGAAATTTGTCTTTGTGCCTCTGCCCTTTGATTTTGTGGCAGGTTTGGCATGCCTCTCATTTTTGGAAGGGTGTGAAAGTGGAACCTGTAGCCTCTGTCTATAATGTTCAGAATCCATTTGTCTTTTGCAACAATATGCCAGTTTTTTGAAAATAATGCTAGTTTTCCACCCAAAGGTGCTGCCATTAAAGCTTTGCTTGGCAGGCATAGGGGGAAGTCATTGTGTCTGTTTTCTAAATGACTGTGATCTATCTTCTCCACCTCTTGGGATTGGTGCTTGCCACTGTCTTGCTCTGTAAGATCCTTGAGGTTGTCCTCTACCCCTTGGACGCCTGTATCTGCCTCTTTGAGGTCTGTCCGTGGCTGGAATGGACCAATTTTTTGAAGGCCAGTTTCTGCTGAAGCGTGGAGGTTGTACCTGTAGGAAATCTTTCACTGTTTGCATAGATTTTGCTTTTTTCCTCCATTTTCTTTAGTACCTCCTCAGCTTTAACACCAAACAATACATCTTTTTGAAGTGGCGCATCTAATAACTTTGCTTTGACATGATCTGGTAAGGTTTGCTCTTTGAGCCAAGCATGTCTACGTATAACAGACCCCATGACAGCAGCTCTACATGAGGCCTCTAAAGCATCAAAACCACACTGCAAGGTATGTTTACCCACTTGCTCTGCACCATGCAACAAATCCTGCAACTCTTTCAAATCTGGTTGTTCTGTTTGTGTCATTTTGCTTTTCAACTGAGATAACAAAAACTGTTGGTACTTTAGCATATGGAATTGACAGTTTAATGCCCTCATGGTTAAAGTGGCAGATGTATACGCTTTTTTCCCCCACCTTTCTAATGCTCTGGAATCTCTCTCTAAAGGTAAAGGGTTTTTAGCAGTAGAGGCCTTTATTCCCTTGGGACCCTGTGAAATAGTTTCTGGGTCAGCAGTATGGCTTTTATAAAGGAACTGGTGAGAATCAGGGACCCGGTAATACCTGTCTGGTTTAACCGGGGCTGGAGGTAAAGAATCTGGATTAAGGCTGGCTTCTGCGTACACATCATCCAAAATATCTAAAACAGGAGGGCTAGCCAGGGGCCTATGCTGGGGAAGCAGTACAAATTCCCTGAGCCTTTTCTTGGAATCTGAAATAATCTTGGCCTTCCCAGAGAAAGTGTTCCCTCAATGTATGCAGGGTTTCCCCAAAAGAGTGGTCCTCAGGGGGGGAGACCGAGGGAATAGACTCCTCAACATCAGAGTCTTCGAAAGGGGAATAGGCATAATCCTGGTCCTCAGAATGTTCTGAGGTAATAGAAGCCTCGTCTGAGGAAGGGTAGTCTTCCTCCAATCTGGGTCTTTTGTCAGAGAGGGGTTGGGAACCCCTGATGAGATTTATCAAATCCTCAGCCATTTTGAGCATCTGCTTTTTAGGCATGGGGCCTTGAGAGGTGGTCTGAGGACCCTGTTTTTTTAGTTTTCATGGCTGCTTTAGATTTAGTGAAGGATTTAATAGAGAAAGTGGAAGGCCTGAAGACACCTTCAGAAATGGCAGGCCTGACTAAATTTTGAGTTTGCCCGCCAAGAGTGGCGTCAGTATCTGCAGTAGGAATGGAGACCGAGGAGCCTGCGTTTTCGGGTACTGAAGTCACCGGTAAAATAGTTTCATCGGTATTCAGGGGCTGCGTAGGCGCCTCGCTGAGAACCGGAGAACCGGTAGTCGGCCTAAGCGTGTTCTCAGTACTCGGTGCGGGCCTTGGACGTCGGTCCTTATCTTTGCGTCTTTTGCTTAAAACTGGTGTCGGTGTATCCGACAACATGATATAATTAAATTTTTTGCCAAAATAATGAAGGGCGAACTCCGCCCGGCACTTAATAGTGCGCTTGTTGAACCTAGCACAAAAACGGCAGGCCGAGACGTCTTGGTCTGGGCCTAAGCAAGGTATACAGAAAGAGTGGAAATCCTTATGCGGTATTTGCTTCCCACAAGAAATGCAATTATTAACTTTGTCTGACATCGGTCTGAGGCAAGAAAAGTTTCCCCAACGGGGTACTTAGCTTTAAAGAAAACTTCGGCTGAAATATTTTCATAAATCTCAGGAGCAGGCCGACCGGCACTTGCGAACTGCTTCTGCTTCGGGCACCGCGCGGCAAGAAAGACTGAAAAAAATGGCGTTGGCTGCCTCTTTTATACCCCTGCCGCACTGACGTCACGGAAGAAGCGACAACAACCTACGCCGGACCTAGACTTTGGAATTTGGCCGACCGAGGACCCGCCTGACGGCAGGATAACCCATCTGTAATGACTGCAGCTGTATGCACGATGAACATCCAGTATGCAACCTATACTGGGTCCAAAACAAACCAAGAATAAATGTTGCAGTGTGGAGGGTGCAACCTCCACACTGCAAAGTTTTTTCTTGGTTTGGATTTCAGATCCAGATACATAGTACTAGTCAGCACTTATTCTGCAAACATAGGATGGAGCCCACCCAAGTAAAAGAGTTGCTGGTACTCTGGTCTGCTCATTCAGTGAGGGTCTGTTAGTGCCTCATAAGTATCATTTAAACCTGCACAGCTGGATTGTTCTCTAAATCACAAGTACAATCACAATAATACAAGTATAGCTTAAAGTGCACACAAACTATGAGAAATATCACTTCCCGTTAATCATACACATTAATCTGTAATGATCATATCAATAACCTTGCCATGCATCCTACGCAAATGCCAAACATCAATAACAGAAAGTTTCTAGAAGTTATACGTAAAAGTAAGACAAACATCAACATGTAGACAGATGCTGTATGTAGTGCCTAATGCAGAGAAATCATCTTCTGGGGGCATACTGTCCTTAATGACTATAAATCTCTTTCTTGAAAAATAATTCTAGATGACCTTAACATCGAGAGCACAAAAGTACTGAAAAGATTACTCACCATATCAGTCTGCTAAGATTTACACAATTTATAAATAACCACAAGGACAGCTAAAGCTACCAGTTAAGGAAATATTCTAGAGAGATACTAAAAAAATAATTCTGGCAAAATGACTCGTATAGAGCTTGCACCAGATACCATTAGTGCTCATAAACCAGTCTATGCTGTACAGAGACATACTAAAGCTGAAAGAAACTTCCAATACACGTTAATCAGAAATAAAATCAAACTCAACAAAGCAACCTGTTTGTCTAACCTTAAGCTCATCAACTGGGAACCATTAAACACATAACCTTCAGGCAATAAAGTAACTCACTTCAACAAAACCACCCTCACCATATTAGACACACTAGCTCCTCAACATAGAAACTATATCAAATCAAAGCCTGCAACATAGCTTACATCAGAAATATTACCACTAATGTACAAGAGAAAAGACAAGGAAAAACTGGCATCTAAAAATAAAAGCCATTTACTACATCAGCACTTATTAAATCTAACTAAGAATACCATCCTAAAGAATAAACAACTACTGCAGTAGTCTACAGGAAGACTATAACAAAACAGCAGAACAATATTAGTCAGCAAACAATAACTTGTACAGTCGGTTAAAATCCCAACCCTGCCTCTTCAAGGCAACAAAAAACTATAATACAGCATTGTACATCTATGTCACATGATGCATATGACACCATCTATCTTAATCAAACTAACAGACCAAATATGTCAGTAAATGACAATGACTGTCTCACTAGTACCTTCTTTCTTACAACTCCCACCACCGTAATCGAAAATTTTACTCAAAAGCAATATCTCAGAATGGTTGCAGATTCCACTGCATACAACTGATATCTATTTATTAAGTGCTCCCTTCGGCAAGCATTGCTCCTCAAACTCTGGAAACAATACTGTACACTATCCCCAATACATAACAGTGGCAAAAACCTCAAAGTAACAAACTACAGAACTATAGACATCTTGTCCTCTCTATTAAAAATATGTGGAAATACCCACAACTGACAGACTACATATCAAACTATAAATTACATTCTAGAGAAACATGAAAAGTAAAAAAAAGTCATGGGCATTCAGAGGCCATGACACTGAAACGCTATGTCCTTAAGGGGTCATTTGCATATATCCCATGGGCCTCCATTTCAATTTCTTAGCAAATAGCAGGGCTGGCACAAGTTTCAGTATTATAAACTTTACTCCAATATTTTGCATAATTCCCCAAATCTAAAGTTGTATATAGTGGGTCCAAAACTCTAGGAAAATATTCCCTTACAAATAAAACATACCTAACCTTTAGCTCTGAACTAAATACCCACCCCCTCCTATCAGCCAAATGTCACTGCGTCTCATCCAACAATATCACCTAACCTGAGCTACACCACTCTCTCCTCCTACTAGTGTCACTCTTACTGCTCCTCATGTAGTATCTCCTACTGCACCAATCTATTTCTTACTCAAGCAATCTTTTGCTTAACATAACTTCTCCTTACACCTGCTCACTTCACTCCACTCAACTATCCTATCATTCTCACTTAAGACAACACAGCTGTAACTTATCACACAAACACCTCACTTTCTAAACTGAATTTTGTCTTGATTTATTGTAAACATTGTATATTACAATTGTATATACTTTTCACATTTTAGTTAGCTGTTACTGGTATTTTACAAAGTTGTATTTTATGTTGGTGTGTGCTGTATCTGTGTTTTTCTGTACATTTTTTGTGAGGTTTCTGTGTTTTAGTCAGGTATTACATAACTGATTTGTTTGCAGTTAAAATCATTCTCTAGAGTCCACTTGCTCCTTTATCTGTTTAAAACACTCATTTAGTGGCTACAGCTAGTAGCTGTAATAGTTTTCCCACCCACCCTCTCTACTGGTGTCTTTCTTATACTTGGTGGCTTTGCAGTTACCAGCCCATACTGTACATTTGATCTGGGACACTCCTCCCAGTCTAGTGTCATTAGCTCATTCTACCTAATGCACACAGAACATTTGAGAAGGCAAACCCACTTAGGTTCTTAACCTTGAATTATCTTTTTTGTTCCTGCTTTCTCCCTTTCTACTTCACTAAAACAAAAAAAATGTTTTTGCTAGAATATCCTTGTGTTCTGAGTGTGCTTTTCAGCTGATAAGTATATTTTTGGCACTTTTTAACTGTTCAGAGTTGAATAAAACAATAATTGAATTCAGTTCAGAATACAGTTTGAATAAATTGCATTTATTTAAACTGTATTTGCTCTAATATTGCTACACACTCAAGTGTGCTAGCTTGCACTGCAATTTAATTTAGTGCTGTTTTAGCTGCTTTTCTGTAAAAAAAAAAAATTCTAAGCTTGCTTCCTGCCCTTCCTGTAACTAGTCTAGTCCAGATACTAATTTGCTGTATCCAGGACTGTTTGCAAGCTTCTGAGCCCCCCAAGCATTTCTGTGTTGGAGGGAAACCTTCTAGCTTATCAGTGGGAGCAGTAAGCACTAGGTAGCATATCTACCACAAAAGGAGTGATTTCTGGCCCAGAAATTGTAGTTATTGGCCATTTGGGCAGTTTTTCCATCTCTTCTACTTTTCTGGTTTAAAAGCCCGCCTTTGAGCTTGATTCCCACTTTTCCTATAACTACTCTAGTCCAGATAGAGATTTGCTTTATCCAAGACTGTTTGTAATTTTCTGAGCCCCCCAAGCCTTTCTGTGTTAGAGGGAAGCCTTCTAGCTTATCAGTGGCAGTAGTAAGCACTAGGTAGCCTAGCTACCACAGGAGGAGTGGTTTCTGGCCCAGACATTGTAGTTTATCGGCTGTTTGGGCAGCTTTTTCCAACTCTTTCAACTTTCTGAATTAAAAGCTCGCATATGCTCTTGTTTCCACCCTTTCCTGTAACTAGTCTAGCCCAGATACAAATTTGCTGCATCCAGGACTGTATGTAAGCTTCTGAACCCCCAAGCCTTTCTGTACTGGAGGGAAGCCTTATAGCTCATCAGTGGGAGTGGTAAGCACAAGGTAACCTATCTATCACAAGTGGAGTGGTTTCTGGCCCAGAAACTGTAGTTTATTGGCCGTTTGGGTACTTTTTCCATCTCTCTCTCTCAACTTTCTGGTTTAAAAGCCTGCATTTGTGCTTGTTTCCCACCTTTCCTGTAACTAGTCTATTCCAGATACAGACTTGCTTCATCCAGGACTGTTTATAAGCATTTGAGCGGTGCCAAAGTCTGCTCTTCAATTTTGTCCTTAGATCAACTAGTTCTCTACTCTCCTGCACTTTTACTAACTTATTAGTCTTCTTGTAGCAATTACTGTGGTACACAAAAGTGCTACCAGCACTAAAAGTTCTACAAGGAAACAGATCCAGTACTTATTATTAATGCCCACCCCTCCAGGGATGTCTAAAGGTCAGTTCCCTGTGCTTTCTCCTATTAACCTGGTGAACTTGGGCATCCTGAGGCAATGTAGCAACTGCCTCATGTACACCGACAACCCTTTCCTCTTACCTCCCAACACTCAGATCTGCTAGAAATGTACTTATATATCCAAATTGGAAGCCACGCACTCTCCAGCCAAGACCGGAATAGCTGGTCAACAGGAGAAGGTCAACATTTGCACCACACCACATGGAACACACAGCCCTCCAGAACACAAACCAGCACTGCTGTCACATAAACACACAAACTACACACCCACTTTCACGGAGGCTCTCAACAAAAATCTACCCAAACAACAGAGACCTTCAAGGGAGAAATGCACTCGACCACCACAACACAACACTAATCACAAGACACATAACTCTCCTAAACAGTGTGCCACTCAACCAAAGCCCCTAAGGCAAAACAGCATGCCCAACACACTAGCCATAGGTGACTCAATAGTGAGGAATACTGATGTCGCACACACTAGGTTGAATAAGGAGAAAGCAAGAATCATCTGCCTGTCAGGTGCCAAGATCTCCGCCACATAACACATGCACTCAGGTCCCTCAACAACAGGTACAAATATGACTCAGTCATCGTACATGTGGGTGTGACTGACCTGAGACATACCTCCCTGGACTACATGAAAAGAGACATGGAAGAGCTATCGGATTATGTAGCCTACGCGGGTATGACCCTAGCCCTGAGCAGCATCCTACTATCACACAGAGTGATACCACAGTTTGTTTGTGTCTTTCGGATTTTCCCGGTTAGGGGTCGCCACAGAGGAACTCCGGTCTGCTAATGATTGGTAGTGGATTTTTACGTACCGGGTTACCAGCCCTGACGCACAACCTTCAACGAAGGCACGCCCCATTCATGTATGCCTCCACACAGAAGACGCTCTAGCTGAAAATCGAACGGGACAACGTCTTGCTATGAGGCGATAATGCTACCGCAGCACCACCACCGCAGTTAGTGATACCACAGTACAAGCAGAAAATAACTGATTTCAACAACTGGATAAGTTTCTGGTGTCATTCTAAGGGGATCCAGTACCTGTTTGCCTGGGATGACATGACTGACAGACCTCGATGCTTTGCCATAGATGGCCTGCATCTGTCACCCCTGGGCTTCCGGATACTGACCAAGGCTCTTGCCACCCCTATAATGCCTTTTTAGGTGGTGTTCCAAAGACCAAATTACCACCATAACAATACCAAACAAATGCAATCTGAGGTTCATGCTGCTCAATGCTAGAAGTCTAAATTGCAAAATGCACTCACTCGAAGCACTCCTTAAAATGGAGAACATCGATATTTGTGCTGTAACAGACACCTGGTTCAAGGCAGCAGAAAGACCCCCTACACTACCAGGCTATAACTCGTTCCATACCTTTCGGCCCCAGAAAGTACAGCTGTGTACACTTACCATAAATGTAGATGTTCTATTGTATTCACCTTTGCAGTCATCACATTTGGGTTATCTGCTTGCAGTAGCCCTCAGTCGGCCTGATTATCAAAGTCTTAGGTCTTGCGTCGGTTGCTGCCTTATCTTCCATGATGTCAGGTAGTCAGGGGTATAAAGCATGCAACCGACACCATTACATCAGTTTTTCTTGCCCCAGATGTCAGGTGCCCCCCATAATGGGAAGCAATTATATACAAGGTTACACCTCCAACAAAAAAGCAAATACACCAAAAAGCTTTAAGAATAGTAAACAAGAATAGAGTAGATTCCCAAAGCTAAGGATGGGAGGAGGTAATTAGATAGCATTAGGACCAGCTATAAGGCACTGCAAGACTGAAGTGGCAAAGCAAGCTCTAGATTTAGAAAATACTGGCAAGTGGTAATGCTTGGTGAAGGTATGTACAGAACTCTAGGTAGCAGCTTCTAGGATGTCCCTGGTAGGGACACCTCTGATAAAAGCTGTAGAGGTAGAGGCAGCCCTGGTTGAAGGTGATCTTATCCCCTGTGGGGTAGGTTTTCCATGGTGCTTATAGCAGATATGAATGCAATGGCCTATCCACTTAGAAATGGTTTGCTTTTAAATGGATTCCTCCTCTGCCCCTACAGCAAATGCAGCCAGCAGCTGTTCAGATTTCCTGAAAGTCTTAGTCCTACCTAAGTAAAATATAAGTTGTCTGTGCATGTCCAAAGAGTGCAGTATTCATTTCTCTTTGTTCTGTGGATTAGAAAAGAGTTGGCAAATGAATGGACTGATTAAGGGCCACACTGGATACCACCTTGGGCATGAAGGAGGGATTGGCCCTGAGGAACACCCTGTCAGCATGAAAGATGATGAAAGGCTCCACTGCCATGAGGGCCTGTAATTCAGACACCCTTCTTGCTGAAGTGATGGCTAGAAGGAAGGCTGTTTTCCAAGAAAGGAATTTTAACTCTGCATTTGCAGCTGGCTCAAAAGGAAAGTAGAGTGAGCTTTTCCAATACAAAGTTAAGGTCCCAGGCTCGAGTAGGGGCTCTCCTGAGTGGTCTTAAGTTTTTGGCCTTTCTGAGGAATTACTTCAGCAGTGGATGAGAGAAGAGGGGGTGGTTCTGTATTGTAATGAGCTGAAATGGCTGAGGGATGAATTTTGATGGAGGAAAAGGAAAGGCCCTTGTGAAGCATCTCAGTTAAGTATTGAAGAATACAGGGTAAATTGGTCGCTGCTGTGCCCATCCCCTGAGTTTGGCACCAGGAACAGAATCTTTTCCATTTTTCAGCATAGGATTTTCTAGCAGTAGGCCTCCTTGCCACCAGAATGACATCCATCACTTGCTTACCTAGGGATGGTAACGGAGAGATCAGGTAATTAGCCAGGCTGCCAGGTTCAGGGTTTGAAGCTGTGGCTGCAGAATCTGGCACACCTGCTGGGACAGCAGGGCAGGGTTCTGAGGCAGGTGCCATGGTGCCAGCAGTAACACACTGCGCACGAGGGGGTACCAGTTTTGGCGTGGCCAGTCTGGTGCAATCAGTATTGTCCTTGGTTTGTCCTGTTTGATCTTTAGAGGAGAGGCATAAACTGATAGGTTTTTCCAGGTGAAGGACAGGGCATCCACTTTCCAGGCTTGTTTGTGGGGAGTCCTTGTGCAGAATTTGTCCAAATGGTAGTTCTGGGGGGAGGCAAACAGGTTTATCTCTGGGCTCCCCCATTTATTTCTCAACATGTTGAATATTTTTGGTTCCAATTTCCACTCGTGTGGGTCCATGAGATTTCTGCTTAGGTCGTCTGCCAGGGTATTTAGCTTTCCTGGCAGGAACTGAGCCTGTAGGTGCACGTGGTAGCTCAAGGCTGTGTTCCACAGAGTCATGGCTAGTCTGCAGAGAGGGTATTAGTGGGTTCCCCCCTGCTTGTTTATGTACCACATAATAGTGGTGTTGTCTGTCTTTAACAATAATTGTCCTGAAAGAATGTGGTCCTTGAAGGCTGTCAGAGCATTTTGTACAGCTAACATTTCTTTTTGATTGATATGCAGGTTCAATTGATTTGGGTTCCATTTGCCCTGAATGCATTGCCCTGCCAAGTGAGCCCCCGATGCATAGTCTGATGAGTCTGTTGTTAGGGTTTGGTGAGTCTGTTGTTAGGGTTTGGGCAGCAGTCTGTCCTGGAAGAATGTGGTCCTTGAAGGCTGTCAGAGCATTTTGTACAGCTAACATTTCTTTTTGATTGATATGCAGGTGCAATTGATTTGGGTTCCATTTGCCCTGAATGCATTGCCCTGCCAAGTGAGCCCCCGATGCATAGTCTGATGAGTCTGTTGTTAGGGTTTGGGCAGCAGGGGGTAAAGTGAATGGCAGTCCCTTGTTTTGGTGGCAGGCCTCTGCCCACCAAAGGAACTCTGTCTGTAGACAAGGTATGATAGGAATCATTGATTCTAGAACCTGAGAATGTTGACACCATACGTTTTTTAGATACCATTGTAGTTTCCTCATATGCAGTCTTGCATATGGAATTAGTAAAATGCAAGAGGCCATGAACCCCAGGGCTTGCAATATTTTCCTTGCAGATAGCTGGGTCTTTGTGGTCAGCAGTTTGAAACAGACTGTCAAATGAACTTGTTTCTCTGGCGTGAGGTAGGCCATTTGGGAAGTTGTATTCAAGTTTGCTCCCAGGAATACAATTTGTTGGCAGGGTACAACATGTGATTTATTTTTGTTTATGGTGTACCACAGAGACGTTAGCAATTTCTTTACAAATGCCAGATGATTTAAAAGTATGTCCTGGCTTTCTGCCTGAATTAGACAATCGTCCAGGTATGGGTATATTTGAATATTTCTTTGCCTGCAAAATGCAATGACTGGAGCTAGGCACTTTGCAAATACCCTGGGTGCATTAGATAAGCCAAAGGGCAGTGCAGAGAAAAGTACAGTTTTGTACCTACCATAAATGTAGATGTCCGATAGATATGTAACTGCAGTCCTGACATATGGGTTGTCCTGCCTCAGGCAGCCCTTCGGTCGGCCGGATTCCAAAGTCCGGGTCCGGCGTCGGCCGATGTCGCCTACTCCCCGACGTCAGAGCGGCTGGGGTATAAAGGCATCCGCCGACGCCATCTTCTTCAGTGTTTCTTGCCCCAGATGCCAGGTGCCCTCCAAAGAAGGCTAAATTTGGTGAATGGATAAAAAATTCCAGACATGCACAACAGTAATAAACAGATGCACCATAACAGATATCCCCAGCTAATAGAGGAAAGGGGGAATGGACCCAAAAGGAAAACTGCAGAGGGGTAGGAGGGAGGGAAAACCTGACTGCAGTTGCATATCTATCGGACATCTACATTTATGGTAGGTACAAAACTGTACTTTGTCCTTCAAGAATGCAACTGCAGTCCTGACATATGGGTTGAATACCATAGCCAAGCTGGGGGTGGTAGGATCTAAGAAAGGGATGGTGTAGCTAAAATGCCCTGCAGGACTACTGAAGCAAAGCCTGCCCGGGATTTGGAGTATAAAGGCAAGTTGTAGTGTTTGGTAAATGTATGCACGGAGCTCCATGTAGCAGCCTCTAGAATGTCCTTTGTAGCCACCCCTCTTAGAAAGGCTGTGGATGTGGCTATAGCTCTGGTGGAGTGTGGCCTAATATTGGCTGGCACACCTTTTCCATGGAAAGAGTAACAGAATCTGATGCAGTGTCCAATCCATTTTGAAATTGTTTGTTTGGAGATTGCCTTTCCTTGCACTCCAGCAGCATAAGCTACAAATAGTTGGTCAGACTTTCTGGTGGTCTTTGTTCTGTCCAAGTAGTAGCGTAATTGTCTGTGTATGTCCAAAGTGTGCAGCAGCTTTTCCCCCTTATTTTGAGGATTTGGAAAGAAGGTAGGCAGGTGAATTGCTTGATTTAGAGACACCCTGGATATCACTTTTGGCATGAATGAAGGACTGGTTCTTAGAGAAACTCTGTCCTGATGAAAAATGAGAAAGGGAGGTACTGCCATCAGGGCCTGTATCTCCGAGACTCTTCTTGCTGAGGTAACTGCCAACAGGAAAACCGTTTTCCAGGAGAGAAGTTGCATTTCTGAAGATGCTGCTGGTTCAAAAGGAGGAAGAGTTAATTTTTCCAAGACGAAATTGAGGTCCCATGCAGGTACTGGTGGTTTTCTGGGAGGTTTGATATTCTTTATCCCTCTTAGAAACTGTCTTAGCAAGGGATGTGAAAACACAGGTGGATCACAGTTGTATTTTGCTGAGATTGCTGAAGCGTGAATTTTTATGGAAGAATATGACAGGCCACTATGAAACATTTCTGCCAAGTATTCTAATATCTGTGGTATGCTCATTACTGATGCATCTTGACCCTTGTTGGCATTCCAGATGATGAATCTCTTCCACTTGGCTGAATAGGTTTTTCTGGTGGAAGGTCTGCGTGCTTCCAGCAAAATTTCTTGTACTTTTTCGGAAAGAGAGGTATGGGTGAAAGTCATGGAACCCTCCAAGCTGTCAGCTGCAATGTTTGCAGGTTTTGATGAACAGTCCTGTAATTGTGCTGTGTTAGAAGCAGAGGCCATTGAGGCAAGGGCCACGGTTTGGTGTGAGTTATGCTCAGTAGCAATGGATACCAGTGCTGCCTTGGCCAGTCTGGAGCTATCAAAATTCCTTTTGGTTGTTCTGCTTTGATCTTCAGTAACACCTTGGTCAGTAATGGTAGAGGAGGGAATGCATACATTGTTAGGAAATTCCAGCTGAAGGAGAGGGCATCCGTTCTCCAGGCTAGAGGATGGTGCGTCCTTGAACAGAACTTCTCCAGGTGATGATTGAGGTGAGAAGCAAAGAGATCTATGTCCGGTCTTCCCCATGCACTTGTTATTTGTGAGAAAATGTGTGAATGCAGCATCCATTCGTGCGGATCCAAGAAATTTCTGCTCAGCCTGTCCGCCAGAACATTGTCCTTGCCTGGAACAAACTGGGATTGCAAGTGGATGTTCAGTTTCAGGGACTTTTCCCAAAGAGTCATTGTTAGTCTGCAGAGGGGGTAAGAGTGAGTGCCTCCCTGCTTGTTTATATACCACATGACAGTGGTGTTGTCTGTCCTTATTAGCAGATGACCTTGTTGAAGGGATTTCCCGAAGGCCTCGATTGCATGTATCACTGCCAACATCTCTTTCTGATTTATGTGCAGATGCATTTCCCTGGGAGTTCATTGCCCTTGAATGCATCTGCCCTCCATGTGCGCCCCCCATCCACGATCTGAGGCGTCTGTTGTAATGGTTTGACTTGCTAGAGGTTTGTTGAAAGACATGCCCTTGTTTAAATGACTTGCTTGAGCCCACCACAAAAATTCCCTTTGCAGGCATGGAATGAGTGGTATTACGTCTTCTAGATTTTGGCTGTGTTGAGACCATAAGCTTTTTAGGTACCATTGTAGCTTTCTCATGTGTAGTCTTGCCAGAGGTACCAGAAGAATGCAAGATGCCATGAACCCCAGGGCCTGCAGGATTTTCCTTGCGTTCAGCTGGGTGAGCTTTGCTAGGCTTTTGAAGTAATCTGGTAAATGTTCTTGTTTCTCCTCTGTGAGGAAAGCCATTTGTGATTGTGTGTCCAATTTGGCTCCTAGAAAAATAATCTGTTGGGATGGCAGTAGTCTTGATTTTTGAATGCTGACTGTGTATCCCAAAGCCTGTAGTAATTGAATGACATAATCCAAGTGTCTTATCAAGGTTTGTTTGCTGTCTGCTTGTATAAGGCAGTCGTCCAGGTAAGGGTATATTTGAATCCCCTGGAGCCTGCAATGTGCAACTATGCCAGGCATTTCGTGAATACTCTGGGTGCAGTAGATAAGCCAAACGGCAATGCTGAGAATTGATAATGCTCTGATCCTGCAAGAAATCTGAGGTATCTTCTGCAACTGTGTCTGATTGGGACATGCAGGTATGCCTCCTTGAGGTCCAGAGTAACCAGCTAAGACCCCTTGCCCAGCATGGGAAGGAGTTGCTGTAAAGTCAGCATTTTAAATTTTGGCACAATGAGAAAAGTGTTTAGAGTGGACAAATCCAGTATAGGTCTCCATTGCTTTTCTTTTCTTGGAACAAGGAACAGTCTTGAATAGAATCCCTGGCCTTGTTCCTGAGGAGGAACCTTTTCTATTGCTTTTATTTGTAACAGCTTTGAAACTTGTATGAGTGCCTCTGCCCTTTGATTTTGTGGCAGGTTTGGCATCCCTTGTCTCGTTGGTAAGGTATGGAAGTGGAACCTGTAACCTTGGTCTACTATGTCCAGAATCCATTTGTCCTTGGTTAAAATGTGCCAGTTCTTTGAGAATAAGGATAATTTTCCGCCTAGAGGTGCTTCTCTTTGAGCCTTGGTCGGCGGAGTGAAAGTCAAGTCATTGTGATTGTTCCTGTGGTGCAGCTGAACTCCCTGCGCCACTTCTCTGATTTGGAGGTTGCCATTGGCGGCCCCTGTAAGAGCCTCGGTATTGCCCTCTACCTCGAGCACGCCTGTTTTTTTCCCCTTTGAAACTTGTCAGTGTCTGGAAAGGACCAATTCTTTGAAGGCCAATTCCTGCTGAATCTAGGTGGCTGAACCTGGAGGAAATCCTTGACTGTCTGTACTGATTTAGCCTTTTCCTCAATAGACTTTAACACATCCTGTGCATTAGCACCAAAAAGCTTCTGTTTTTCCAGAGGTGCATCTAGGAGCTTTACTTTAACATGGTCTGGCAGTGGCTGTTCTTTCAGCCAAGCATGTCTATGTATAACGGCCCCTGTCATAGCTGACCTACATGAAGCTTCCAATGCATCATTACCACACTGAAGAAAATGACTGCTAACCTGCTGAGTGTTATGAACCAAATCCTGCAATGCCTTTCTATCTATAGGCTCAGGAGAGGCTAGCTTTTTCTGCAAATCATCCATTAAGTAATCCTGGTACTGAAACATATGAAAAAGACAGTTAAGTGACCTCATGGCAAGGGTGGAAGAGGTATAAACCTTTTTGCCCCATCTCTCCAGGGACCTTGATTCCCTGTCTGCGGGCAAAGGGTTTTTGGCCGAGGAAGTAGCCCCTCCTTTGGGCCCCTGAGAAATAGTTTCTAGATCCACAGAGTGGGCCTTAAAGAGATGCTTGTGAGTTTCAGGAACCCTGTAATATCTGTCTGGCTTGACAGGAGCAGGAGGGAGAGAATCAGGGGAAGCACTGGAGTCTGAGTATACATCATCCAAGACATCCAACACTGGAGGAATAGCTAATGGTCTGTGCTGGGGTAACTTGAGGAAGGTACGTAGCCTTTTCCTGGAGTCAGAAAATTCCTGGCCCTGCCACTGAAAATGTTCTCTCATGGAGTGGAGAACTTCTCCGAAAGAAATATCCTCTGGAGGAGAGGCAGAAGGAATTGATTCCTCAGCATCAGAGTCCTCGTAGGCCTGGAAGGATTCTTCCTGGGTATCTGAGTGCTCTGAATCCCTAGAGGCTTCATCTGAGGAGAGGGTATCTGGCTGTTCTGTCCTAGGCCTTTTATCTGCAGGAGGCTGAGAACCTCTGTCTGGGTGCGACTGAGAACCTCTGATTAGAGAGATTAGATCTGCAGCTAGGGTCATGATCTGTTTATCAGAAGAAAGGCTCTGGGAAATAGTTTTAGGAGGATGGGCCTTAGCCTGGCTGGCAGCCTTAGCACGTGTGTAGGCCGTGATGGACATGGAGACCGGAGGCCTAGCTGCCCCACGTGCAGGAGTAACTTTATCCACTGGTATGGTGTCAGGTAATTCTAGAGCTTCGGTTTCGTGAGGAAAATCAACAACCGGCACCGGGGTAACCTCCGGGACCGAAGTATGCGGTAAAAGGTGTCGTCGGCCTGGAGTGGTTGAATTACCGCCTCCGAAGAGGCCGATGCACTCGCGGTAGGCTTAGGCGTGGTATCGGTGGACGACGCGGGCCGAGGATGTCGGTCCCGGTCCTTACGCTTTTTGGAAATATGTGCTGTCGGTTGTTCCGACGGCATGATATAAGCGTAATTTTCGCCAAAAAAGTCTTCGGCAAATGCTGCCCGGCGCCTGAGTGTGCGCTTATTAAAGCAAGCACAGGCAGCACAGGCCGACACGTCGTGGTCTGGGCCCAGGCAGGGAAGGCAGTAAGAGTGGAAGTCCTTATGAGGTATTTGTTTACCACAAGACAAACAATTGTTAACCTTTTCAATTTTTTCTGACATCAGCTGAGGCAAGAAAAATGTTCCCCAATGGGGTACTTAGCTTTTTGATGACTTCGGTAACTGAAAACACAGGAGCTGACCTACCGGCACTTGCGAACTGCTTCTGCTTCGGGCACCGCGCGGCAAGAAAGACTGAAGAAGATGGCGTCGGCGGATGCCTTTATACCCCAGCCGCTCTGACGTCGGGGAGTAGGCGACATCGGCCGACGCTGGACCCGGACTTTGGAATCCGGCCGACCAAAGGGCTGCCTAAGGCAGGACAACCCATATGTCAGGACTGCAGTTGCATTCTTGAAGGACATGTACAGTTGTGTACACTTACCATAAATGTAGATGTTCAAGTGTATTCACTGTTGCAGTCATTACATTTGGGTAATCTGCTGGCAGGTTGCCCTCAGTCGGTCTGAATAACAAAGTCTTGGGTCCTGTGTCGGTTGCTGTTTCCTCTTCCATGACGTCAGGTCGTCAGGGGAATAAAACATGCAGCCGATGGCATTTAATTCAGTTTTTCTTGCCCCAGATGTCAGGTGCCCCCCCAAATGGGGAGCAAAACTATATATATATATATATATATATATATATATATATATATATATAAATAAACAGTAAATATATAAATGCACTTTTAGAAACATAAACTTTGCCTTCAACTAAAAGCAACTACACCACAAAGGCTGTTGAGTATAGTGAAGGAAAGGAAAGGTAGAGAAAGGGGGATGGCTGGTGGGTAACTCGGACTGCAACAGTGAATACACTCTAACATCTACATTTATGGTAAGTGTACACAACTGTACTATGTTCTTCGTGTTTCACTGTTGCAGTCATTACATTTGGGTAGAATCCCAAAGCTATGGATGGGAGGATGGAACTAAACAGCATTAGGAGCAGCTATAAGGCCCTGCAGGACTGCAGTGGCAAAGCCTGCCCTGGATTTGGAAAAGAGAGGTTAATGATAATGATTTGTGAAGGTATGAACAGAGCTCCAAGTAGCAGCTTCTAGAATGTCTTTGGTTGGAACTCCTCTGAGGAAAGCTACTGAGGTAGAGGCAGCTCTGGTGGAATGTGACCTGATTCCCTTGGGCACAGGTTTACCATGGTGCAAATAGCAGAAACGAACGCAGTGGCTTATCCACTTAGAAATAGTCTGCTTTGATATAGCCTTCCCCACTGACCCTGCAGCAAATGCTACCAGTAGTTGCTCAGATTTTCTTAGAGATTTGGTCCTGTTCAAGTAGAATCTTAGTTGTCTGTGTGCATCCAATGAATGCAGAATCTGCTCCCCCTTGTTCTGTGGATTTGGGTAAAATGTTGGCAGATGAATGGTTTGGTTAAGAGCCACACTGGATACCACCTTAGGCATAAAAGAAGGATTGGTCCTGAGGGACACCCTGTCCAGGTAAAATATAATAAAAGGCTCCACTGCCATGAGAGCCTGTAGTTCTAAAACCCTTCTTGCTAAAGTGACTGCCAAGAGAAAAGCTGTTTTCCAAAATAGAAATGTTATATCCGCAGTAGCTGCTGGTTCAAAAGGAGGCAGGGTGAGTTTTTCCGGCATGAAATTGAGGTCCCATGCGGGAGATGGAGATCTTCTGGGAGGCCTTAAACTTTTGGCCCCTCTAAGATACTGTTTAAGCAGAGGATGAGAAAAGAGGGGAGGTTATATGTTGTAATGAGCCGAGATGGCAGAGGCATGGATTTTTATTGAAGAAAAAGATAGGCCCTTGTCAAGCATCTCAGTCAAATATTGTAAAATCTGAGGAATATTGGGCTTTGCTGTATCTGTTCCTTGTGCTTTGTTCCAAGCACAGAATCTCTTCCATTTATCAGCAAAAGATTTTCTAGTACTAGGACTTCTGGCTTCCAAAATGACATCCATCACAGATTTACTGAGAGGTATTGTTTGAATAATTAAATGATCAGCCATGCTGCAAGGTTCAGTGTTTGGAGCTGAGTGTGCAGAATTTGATTGTTCTGCTGAGACAGTAGATGAGGTATTTGAGGCAAGAACCAAGGGGGGAATTGAGACATATTCCTTAGAATTGGGTACCAGTGTTGTCGAGGCCAGTCCAGAGCAACTAGGATCACTTTTGGATTTTCCTGTCTGACTCTTAGTAAGACCTTGGAGAGAAGAGGCAGAGGGAGAAAGGCATAGACTGATAGGTTTTTCCAACTGAAGGGTAGGCCATCCACTTTCCAGGCTTTTTTGTGGTGAATTCTTGTGCAAAATTTGTCCAGCTGATCATTTTGGGGAGAGGCAAATAGATCTATGTCTGGGCTCTCCCATTTTCGTGCTAACATGCTGAAGATTTGTGGATCTAGCTTCCATTCGTGTGGGTCCATAGGATTTCTGCTTAGGTCATCTGCCAGAGTATTTTGTTTTCCTAGCAGGAATTGAACTTGAAGATGTATTTGGTAAGTCAAAGCCGTGTTCCACAATGTCATGGCTAGTCTGCAAAGGGGGTAGGAATGTGTACCCCCTGCTTGTTTATGTACCATATAACCGTGGTGTTGTCCGTCTTTATCAGTAGTTGTCCTGGATGAAGTAAGTCCTTGTAGGCTGTCACAGCATTCTGAACAGCTAGCATCTCTTTCTGGTTGATATGCAGATGCATTTGTTTTGGGCTTCATTTGCCCTGAATGCATCTCCCTGCCAGGTGGGCCCCCCAAGCATAGTCTGATGCATCTGTAGTTAGGGTTTGGGTGGCAGGGGGTAGAGTGAAAGACAGTCCCTTGTTTTGGTGACATGTCTCCGTCCACCAAAAAAACTCCTGTTGTAGGCAGGGAATGAGAGGTATCATTGCTTCCAGACTGTGACAATGTTGGCTCCATAAACTTTTTAGGTACCATTGAAGTTTCCTCATATGCAGTCTTGCATATGGAATTAGTAGAATGCAGGATGCCATGAATCCCAAAGCCAGCAGAATGTGTCTTGCAGAAAAAGTACAGTTTTGTACCTACCATAAATGTAGATGTTCGAGTGCTCATACAGCTGCAGTCATTACAGACGGGTTATCCTGCCGTCAGGCGGGTCCTCGGTTGGCCGAATTCCAAAGTCTAGGTCCGGCGTCGGTTGTCGTCGCTTCTTCCCTGACGTCAGTGCGACAGGGGTATAAAAGAGGCAGCCAACGCCATTTTCTTCAGTCTTTCTTGCCCCAGATGTCAGGTGCCCCCAGAAGGAAGGCAAAACATAATGTTATGCAAACATGCAATATAGATAAATCAAAAAACAGTAGTTGCAAGCAAATACACCATAAAGGAATACCCCAAATAGGTTGTATGATAAAGGTGTTTGTCATAAGGCCTGTCCTAAGAGGGGACGGAGGGGGGATAACCTGGACTGCAGCTGTATGAGCACTCGAACATCTACATTTATGGTAGGTACAAAACTCTACTATGTTCATCGTGCATACAGCTGCAGTCATTACAGATGGGTAGAATCCCAAAGCTAAGTAAGGGTGGTAGGCACTAAGTGGAACTAGGAGGAGCGAGGATGCCCTATTGGACTGCTGTGGCAAAGCCCGCTCTAGATTTTGAGTATAGTGGAAGGTGGTAGTGCTTGGAGAAGGTGTGCACTGAACTCCAAGTAGCTACTTCCAAAATGTCCTTGGTAGGGACCCCCCTGAGGAAAGCTGCAGAGGTAGCTGTGGCCCTGGTGGAGTGGGATCTGATGTATGCAGGCACAGATTTTCCATGAAATGAATAACAAAAGCGTATGCAGTGGGCTATCCATTTTGAAATTGTCTGTTTGGAAATAGCCTTTCCTTGAGCACCTGTAGCATAGGACACAAAGAGTTGCTCAGATTTCCTGAATGGCTTTGTTCTGTCCAAGTAATAATGAAGTTGTCTGCGAATGTCCAAGGAATGTAGTAGTCTCTCCCCTTTGTTCTGTGGATTTGGATAAAAGGTAGGTAAGTGGATAGTCTGATTCAAAGCTAACTGGATACTACCTTTGGCATGAAGCTAGGGTTGGTTCGTAAGGAAACTCAGTCCTGATGGAAAATGATGAATGGTTGCACAGCCATGAGGGCCTGCAGTTCCGAAACCCTGCATGCTGAGGTGATAGCCAGAAGGAAGGCTGTTTTCCATGACAAGTATTGTAGCTCTGCTGAAGAAGCCGGCTCAAAGGGAGGCAGGGTCAGCTTTTCCAATACAAAGTTGCAGTCCCAAGCTGGAACTGGTGGTTTCCTTGGGGGTTTTATATTTTTTGCCCCTCTGAGGAAATGCCTTAATGGAGGATGTGAGAATAGAGGGTCTGTGCTGTATTGTGCAGAAATGGCTGAAGCGTGGATCTTGATGGAGGAGAAGGAAAGGCCACTGTTTAACATCTCAGCTAGGTACTGTAAAATTTGAGGTATATTTATTGGCCAAGGATTCTGGCCCTTTTCTTGATTCCAGGAACAAAATTGTTTCGATTTGGCGGAGTAGGCTTTTCTAGTAGAAGGTCTTCTGGCCTCCAAGATGACATCCTGCACCTCCTTGGAGAGGAGAGTCTGTTGGGAAATTAAGGTATTCTCCATGCAGCTGACTTAGGGTTTTGAGCTGGCTGTGAAGGGTTTTGTAGTTGTGCTGGGACAACAGAAGAGGGACTAGAGGTAGGATCCATGGTGGGGTGTGTGTCAGGCTCTTTAGGAGCAGATACCAGTGTTGTCGTGGCCAGTCTGGAGCAATGAGAATCATTTGTGGCCTCTCTGCTCTGGCTTTTAATAGAACTTTGGTCAGTAGAGGAAGAGGCGGGAAGGCATAGACTGTCAATGTTGTCCAATTGAAAGAGAGTGCGTCCACTTTCCAGGCCTGTGGATGATAGGTCCTTCAACAAAATTTTTTCAACTGGTAATTTCTGTGGGTAGCAAATAGATCTATGTCTGGCTGTCCCCATGCCTGAGTTATCTTTGAGAAAACTTGAGGATGCAACTTCCATTCGTGTGGATCTGTCATATTTCTGCTTAGGTTGTCTGCCAGTGTGTTTTCCTTCCCTGGCAGGAATTGTGCCTGTAGTTGAATTTGCAATTCCAGTGATGTGTTCCAAAGGGTCATGGCTTGCCTGCACAGAGGGTATGAATGAGTTCCCCCTTGTTTGCTTATGTACCACATGACTGTGGTGTTGTCTGTCCTTATCAATAGCTGGCCTGGATGTAGTAGGTCTTTGAAGGTCATAAGAGCATTTTGCACGGCTAGCATCTCCTTTTGGCTGATGTGTAGGTGCTTCTCTTTTTGGGAACATTTTCCCTGAATGCACTGATCTGCCATGTGTGCTCCCCAGGCGTAGTCTGAGGCGTCCGTTGTGATGATTTGAGTTGCTTGAGGTACACAGAAAGGGAGACCTGTGTTTCTTTGGCATGTTTGAGCCCACCACAAAAATTCCTTTTGAAGGCATGGAATGAGTGGTATAATTGTTTCCAAGCTGTGGCTGTGTTGAGACCATAAGTTTTTTAGGTACCATTGTAGTTTCCTCATATGCAGCTTTGCACATGGGATTAGTAGGATGCAAGATGCCATGAATCCCAGAGCCTGCAGGATTTTCCTTGCAGTTAGTCTGCTGAAAGTTGCCATTTTCCTGAAGTATTGAGACAGTTGCCCTTGTTTGTCTGGCGTGAGGTAGGCCATCTGGGTGGTTGTATTTAAGCTGGCACCCAGGAAAATTATCTGTTGAGAAGGTATTAGTTTTGATTTCTTTTTGTTCACTGTGTATCCCAGGAAGTTTAACAGTTTTATTACAAATGCCAGATGCTGCAATAGAATGTCCTTGCTGTCCGCTTGGATCAGGCAGTCGTCCAGATATGGGTAGATTTGTATTCCTTGTAGTCTGCAGAAGGCAATTACTGATGCCAGGCATTTTGTAAACACTCTGGGCGCAGTAGATAAGCCAAAGGGCAATGCAGAGAATTGGTAATGGTTTGAACCTGCAAGAAATCTGAGGTATCTTCTGCAATCTTGTCTGATAGGGACATGCAGGTATGCCTCCTTGAGGTCCAATATTACCAGCCAAGACTCCTTGCCCAGCATGGGAAGAAGCTGCTGTAATGTGAGCATCTTGAATTTTGGCACCTGTAGATATGTGTTTAGGATGGATAGGTTTAAGATAGGTCTCCAATCTTTGTCTTTCCTTGGTACCAGGAATAGTCTGGAATAAAAACCTTGTTCTTTTGCAGGTACCTCTTGAATCGCTTTCATATCCATGAGAGTGGAAATTTGTCTTTGTGCCTCTGCCCTTTGATTTTGTGGCAGGTTTGGCATGCCTCTCATTTTTGGAAGGGTGTGAAAGTGGAACCTGTAGCCTCTGTATATAATGTCCAGAATCCATTTGTCTTTTGTAACAATATGCCAGTTTTTTGAAAATAATGCCAGTTTTCCGCCCAAAGGTGCTGCCATTAAAGCTTTGCTTGGCAGGCATAGGGGGAAGTCATTGTGTCTGTTTTCTAAATGACTGTGATCTATTGGGGTTGGTGCTTGCCACTGTCTTGCTCTGTAATATCCTTGAGGTTGTCCTCTACCCCTTGGGTGTCTGTATCTGCCCCTTTGAGGTCTGTCCATGGCTGGAAAGGACCAATTTTTTGAATGCCAGTTTCTGCTGAAGCGTGGAGGTTGTACCTGCAGGAAATCTTTCACTGTTTGCATAGATTTTGCTTTTTCCTCTATTTTCTTTAGTACCTCCTCAGCTTTAACACCAAACAATACATCTTTTTGAAGTGGTGCATCTAAAAACTTTGCTTTGACATGATCTGGTAAGGTTTGCTCTTTGACCCAAGCATGTCTACGTATAACAGATCCCGTGACAGCAGCTCTACATGAGGCCTCTAAAGCATCAAAACCACACTGCAAGGTATGTTTACCCACTTGCTCTGCACCATGCAACAAATCCTGCAACTCTTTCAAATCTGGTTGTTCTGTTTGTGTCATTTTGCTTTTCAACTGAGATAACAAAAACTGTTGGTACTTTAGCATATGGAATTGACAGTTTAATGCCCTCATGGTTAAAGTGGCAAATGTATACACCTTTTTCCCCTACCTTTCTAATACTCTGGAATCTCTCTCTGAAGGTAAAGGGTTTTTAGCAGTAGAGGCCTTTATTCCCTTGGGACCCTGTGAAATAGTTTCTGGGTCAGCAGTATGGCTTTTATAAAGGAACTGGTGAGAATCAGGGACCCGGTAATACCTGTCTGGTTTAACAGGGGCTGGAGGTAAAGAATCTGGATTAAGGCTGGTTTCTGCATACACATCCTCCAAAATATCTAAAACAGGAGGGATAGCCAGGGGCCTATGCTGGAGGAGCAGTAGAAATTCCCTGAGCCTTTTCTTGGAATCTGAGTAATCTTGGCCTTCCCAGTGAAAGTGTTCCCTCAATGTATGCAGGGTTTCCCCAAAAGAGTAGTCCTCGGGGGGGGGGGGGGCCGAAGGAATAGACTCCTCAGCATCAGAGTCTTCGAAAGGGGAATAGGCATAATCCTGGTCCTCAGAATGTTCTGAGGTAATAGAAGCCTGGTCTGAGGAAGGGTAGTCTTCCTCCAATCTGGGTCTTTTGTCAGAGGGAGTTGGGAACCCCTGATGAGAGTTATCAAATCCTCAGCCATTTTAAGCATCTGCTTTTTAGGCATGGGGCCTTGAAAGGAGGTCTGAGGACCCTGTTTTTTAGTTTTCATGGCTGCTTTAGATTTAGTGAAGGATTTAACAGAGAAGGTGGAAGGCCTGAAGACGCCTTCAGAAATGGCAGGCCTGACTAAATTTTGAGTTTCCCCGCCAAGAGTGGCGTTGATATCTGCAGTAGGAATGGAGACCGAGGAGTCTGCGACCTTGGGTACTGAAGTCACCGGTAAAATAGTTTCATCGGTATTCAGGGCTGCGTAGGCACCTCGCTGAGAAACGGAGAACCGGTAGTCGGCCTAAGCGTGGTCTCAGTACTCGGTGCGGACCTCGGATGTCGGTCCTTATCTTTGCGTCTTTTGCTTAAAACTGGTGTCGGTGTATCCGACGACATGATATAATTAATTTTTTTGCCAAAATAATGAAGGGCGAACTCCGCCCGGCGCTTAATAGTGCGCTTGTTGAACCTAGCACAAAAACGGCAGGCTGAGACGTCGTGGTCTGGGCCTAAGCAAGGTATACAGAAAGAGTGGAAATCCTTATGCGGTATTTGCTTCCCACAAGAAATGCAATTATTAACTTTGTCTGACATCGGTCTGAGGCAAGAAAAGTTTCCCCAATGGGGTATTTAGCTTTAAAGAAGACTTCGGCTGAAATACTTTTGTAAATCTCAGGAGCTGGCCGACCGGCATTTGCGAACTGCTTCTGCTTCGGGCACTGCGCGGCAAGAAAGACTGAAGAAAATGGCGTTGGCTGCCTCTTTTATACCCCTGCCACACTGACGTCAGGGAAGAAGCGACGACAACCGACACCGGACCTAGACTTTGGAATTCGGCCGACCGAGGACCCGCCTGACGGCAGGATAACCCATCTGTAATGACTGTAGCTGTATGCACGATGAACATCTGGGTTTTTTTTGCCATTAGTTTGAAGTATATTGTCAGTTGCCTTTGTTTGTCTGGCATAAGGTAAGCCATCTGGGCAGTTGTATTCAAGCTTGCACCCAGGAATGTAATTATTTGAGAGGGTACCAGTTGGGATTTCTTTTCGTTTATAGTGTACCCCAGGCATGTTAGAAGCCTTTTTACAAACGCCAAATGTTGAAGAAGAGTGTCCTTGTCCTCTGCTTGAATGAGACAGTCGTCTAGATAAGGATAAATTTGTATACTTCTTTGTCTGCAGAATGCAATTACTGGTGCCAGGCACTTTGTAAAGACCCTGGGCGCAGTAGATAAGCCAAAGGGCAGTGCAGAGAATTGGTAATGCAAAACACCTGCCTTGAAGCGGAGGTATCTTCTGCATGATTCCCTTATTGGGATATGCAGGTATGCTTCTTTTAAGTCTAGAGTCACTAACCAAGCGTTTCTGCCCAGCATAGGCAGTAGCTGTTGTAAAGTCAGCATTTTGAATTTTGGAATGCCCAGGAACATGCTCAAAATCGATAAATCCAGTATTGGACGCCAATAATTGTCTTTTCTGGGTACCAGGAAGAGTCTTGAATAAAAACCTTGTCCTTTTTCCTTTTCTGGTACTGGTTGAATAGCCGTCATATCCATGAGGGACATAACTTGTTTCTGAGCCTCTGCCCACTGATTTTGTGGCAAATCTGGCCATCCGTTTGGAATTGGCAAAGTATGGAAATGAAATATGTACCCCTGGGATACTATGTTCAATACCCACTTGTCCTGGGTAATTAAGTGCCAATTTTTTGCATGAAGTGCTAGTTTTCCCCCCAAGGGGGCTGCCAAAAGATAAGTGCTTGATGATGGTAGAAGAAAGTCATTGAGACTGCTTAATGTAGGGTTGTCCTTTGTTTCCTCCAGATTTGGAGGTGGAGGCACCCCAAGGCTTTGACCTGTAAGAACCCTGTGATTGGTATCTGGAGCCTTTTGAGGACCTGGATTTGCCTTGAGTGGCTCTGTTGGACACTGGAAAGGGCCAATTTTTAGTAGGCCAGTGCCTACTGAACCTTGGTGGCTGCACTTGCAAGAAATCTTTTACAGTTTGCATAGATTTAGCTTTGTATTACATTTTCTTTAAAACCTCTTCTGCCTTATTACCAAAGAGAGCGTCATGCTGCAAGGGGGCATCCAACAATTTAGCTTTAACATGATCAGGCAGATTTTGCTCCTTGAGCCAGGCATGCCTTCTAATCACAGATCCAGTAACTGCAAGAGGCCTCCAAGGAATAAAAACCACATTGCAAAGTATGCTTTCCAACCTGTTCTGCTGAATGCAATAATTTCTGTAATTCTTTATTTTTCACACAATCAGAAATCAACATAATTTTCTGTTTCAGTAGGCCCATAACATGCTGTTGATATTTAAGCATATGAAATTTGCAGTTTAAGGCTCGGATTTCCAAGGTAGCAGACGTATAAACCTTCTTTCCCCATCTATACAGCGTCCTGGAATCTCTATCAGAGGGGGTAGGATTTTTGGCTGTAGAGGCCTTAACATCCTTGGGACCCTGTGAAATAGTCTCAGGGTCAGCAGCAGGATTTTTGAAAATAAATTTGTGTGAGTCAGGAACCTGTAATATCTGTCTGGCTTACTAGGAGCCAGAGGTAGGGAATCAGGAGCCATGCTTGATTCCGAAAACACATCATCAACAATGTCTAATACAGGAGGTATAACCAAAGGCCTATGCTGAGGAAGAAGAAGGAAATCCCTAAGCCTCTTTTTTGATTCAGAGAAGTCCTGAATCTCCCAGTGAAAATGTTCCCTTAAAGTATGCAAAGTTTCACCAAAAGAGTAATCCTCAGGAGGAGAAGCAGATGGGGTGGATTCCTCTGCATCAGAATCCTCATAGAGTGGAATGGAAAATTCCTGATCAGAAGAAATGGAAACCTGATCTGAAGATTCATAATCAATGCCTTGCCTAGGCCTCTTAGCGGGGGACTGGGAACCCCTGATCAAGGTAATTAAGTCCTCCGCCATTTTGATCATCTGTTTTTTAGGCATAGGGGCCTGAGCACGTGGCTCATGCGTCAGTTTTTTTAGACATAGAAGATGCTTTTGACCTTGTTTTTGAGGCTGGCATCAGTTTTATATAAAAATGTTGAGGCCTGAAAACACCCTCAGAAGCCAGTGCCTGCTCAGTGGCTCCAGACACATCCAAGGGAGAGACATCCGCGGGTTCAATACTCTGAGAATCTCGCGGCATACCGGACTCCGCATGGGTCTCAGTAGAGGCCTGCGACTCAAAAGTAGCGGGTATCAGGGGCTGCGAAAGTGCCTCACTGAGTACCGGCGACTGGCTTAGGAGAAGCTTTGTCATCGGTTTTGGACCTCAACGGTCTGTCTGTCTTTTTCTTTGCGTTTTTGTGAACTTCGGCAGTCGGAATACTAACCAACGACATTTCAGGATAATTAAATCTTGATCCAAAATATTTAAAAGCAAAACTATACTGACGCTTAATAGTGCGTTGGTTAAATCTAGCACAAAACTGACAGCAAGGCACATTATGATCTGGGCCTAGGCAAGGAATACACTATAAATGGAAATCCTTATGAGGTATTTGCTTCCCACAAGTAATGCAATTATTAACTTTTACTGACATTGGTAAGGAGCAAGAAAAAGTTTCCCCAACGGGGTACTTAGCTTTAGTTTGAAGACTTCGGTTCTGAAACTCGAATGCGAACATTTCAGGAGTCGGACGACCTGCACTTGTGAACTGCTTCTGCTTCGGGCACCGTGCGGCAAGAAAGATTAAATAAAATGGCTTCAGCTGCATGTTTTATACCCCTGATGACTTGACGTCATGGAAGAGAAGACAGCAACCAACGCAGGACCCAAGACTTTGTTATTCAGGCCGACTGAGGGCAATCTGCCAGCAGATTACCCAAATGTAATGACTGCAACAGTGAAACACGAAGAACATCTGATAGTGCATGTAGCCTGCTCTGAAGCATAGGTATCTTCTACAAGATTCCCTTACTGGGATGTGCAGGTAGACTTCCTTTAAATCCAGTGTTGCCAACCAGGCATCTTTGCCTAGCATGGGAAACAGCTGAGTTAGCACCTTGAATTTTGGGATTACCAAAAATGTGTTTAGGATAGACAGGTCCAGGATAGGATGCCAGGAATTGTCTTTTCTGGGTACCAGGAAAAGTCTTGAGTAGAAACTTTGCCCCCATTCTTCTTCTGGGACAGGCTGAATAGCCCTGATGCTTAAGAGAGAAAAGTACAGTTGTGTACACTTACCATAAATGCAGATGTTCGAGTGTATTCACTGTTGCAGTCATTACATTTGGGTAATCTGCTGGCAGGTTGCCCTCAGTCGGCCTGAATTCCAAAGTCTTGGGTCCTGTGTCGGTTGCTGTCTTCTCTTCCATGACGTCAGGTCGTCAGGGGTATAAAACATGCAGACGACGCCATTTTCTTTAGTTTTTCTTGCCACCGATGTCAGGTGCCTCCAAAAAGGTAGCTATATATATATATATACACATGTATCAATATAAACTTTACCTTCATCTACAAGCAAATACACCACATAGGTTGTAGAAGATAGAGAAGGAAAGATAAACTTTAGAATGACAGGGGGATGGCGGGAGAGTAACCTGGACTGCAACAGTGAATACACTTGAACATCTACATTTACGGTAAGTGTACACAACTGTACTATGTGCGTCGTGTTTCACTGTTGCAGTCATTACATTTGGGTAGAATCCCAAAGCTATGGTTGGGAGGCTGGAGCTAAACAGCATTAGGTGTGGCTACAAGGCCCTGCAGCACTGCAGTGGCAAAGCCTGCCCTGGACTTAGAGTAGAGGGGCAAATGGTAATGCTTTGTAAAGGTGTGAACAGAACTCCAAGTAGCAGCCTCTAGAATGTCTTTGGTTGGTACTCCCATGCGAAAGGCTGCTGAAGCAGCTGCAGCTCTGGTGGAATGAGACCTAATGCCCTTGGGCACAGGTTTACCATGGTGTAAGTAGCAGTAACGGATGCAGTGGCTTATCCATTTTGAAATTGTCTGCTTTGAAATAGCCTTTCCTTCTGATCCTGCAGCATATGACACTAGTAATTGCTCAGTTTTTCTTAGAGCTTTAGTCCTGCTCAAGCAGAATCTTAGCTGTCTGTGTAAATCCAAGGAATGCAGAATTCTCTCCCCTTTGTTCTGCGGATTTGGATAAAAAGTTGGCAGATGAATTGTTTGGTTAAGAGCCACACTGGAAACCACCTTAGGCATAAAAGTAGGATTTGTCCTCAGAGACACCCTGTCTGGGTGAAATATGATAAAAGGCTCTACAGCCATGAGGGCCTGTAGCTCTGAAACACTTCTTGCTGAAGTAATTGCTAGTAGCAGAGCTGTCTTCCATGTTAAGAACTTTATGTCAGCGGTAGCAGCTGGTTCAATGGAGGCAGGGTTAGCTTTTCCAGTACATAATTGAGGTCCCATGCAGGTAGTGGTGAACTTTTAGGAGGCCTTAAATTTTTGGCTCCTCTAAGATACTGCTTTAGTAATGGATGAGAAAAGATTGGTGGCTCTGTATTGTAATGAGCCAAAATGGCAGAGGCATGGATTTTGATTGATGAAAAAGATAGGCCTTTGTCAAGCATCTCAGTTAAGTATTGAAATATCTGAGGAATATGTGGTTCTGCTGTATCAGTTCCTTGTGCTCGATTCCAAGCACAGAATCTCTTCAATTTGTCAGCATAAGATTTTCTAGTACTAGGCCTTCTGGCTTCCAAAATGACATCCATCACAGTTTTACTGAGAGGTGTCGTTTGTATGATTACATGATTAGCCATGCTGCCAGGTTCAGAGTCTGTAGTTGATTGTGCAGGATCTAATTGTTTTGCTGGGACTGTAGTTGTGGTCTTTGAGGCAAGGTCCAAGCTGGGTATTGAGACAAGTTCCTTAGGCTTGGGTACCAGTATTGGCGGGGCCAGTCCGGGACAATTAATATCATCTTTGGCTTCTCTTGTCTGACCTTTAGGAGGACCTTGGGCAGAAGAGGCAGAGGAGGAAAAGCATAAACTGATAGGTTTTTCCAACTGAAGGATAGGGCGTCCACGTTCCATGCTTGTCTGTGATAAGTCCTTGTGCAGAATCTTTTCAACTGATAATTTTGAGGAGAGGCAAATAGATCTATGTCTGGGCTCCCCCATTTCTCTGTTATCATGCTGAAGACTTGTGGATTTAGTTTCCACTTGTGAGGATCCATAAGGTTTCTGCTTAAATCGTCTGCCAGAGTGTTTTGTTTTCCTGGCAGGAATTGAGCTTGAAGATGTATTTGGTAGGTCAAAGCTGTGTCCCACAGTGCCATGGCTAATCTGCAAAGGGGGTATGAGTGTGTGCCCCCTTGCTTGTTTATATACCACATGACCATGGTGTTGTCCGTCTTTATCAGTAGTTGTCCTGGATGAAGTAAGTCCTTGAAGGCTGTTAGGGCATTTTGAACAGCTAGCATCTCTTTCTGGTTGACATGTAGATGCATTTGCTTTGGTGTCCATATGCCCTGAATGCATATTCCTGCCATGTTGGCCCCCCAGGTATAATCTGATGCATCTGTTGTTAAGGTTTGGCTGGCAAGGGTTAGAGTGAAGGGCCGTCCCATGTTTTGGTGACAGGCCCTTGCCCACCATAGAAACTCCTGTTGCAGGCAGGGAATGAAATGAATCATTGTTTCCAGACTGTGTGAATGTTGACTCCATAAACATTTTAGGTACCACTGAAGTTTCCTCATATGCAGTCTTGCATATAGAATTAGCAGGATGCAGGATGCCATGAAGCCCAGAGCCTGCAGAATTTGTCTTGCAGAGGACTGGGTTTTGTTGCCATCAGTTTGAAGTAAGTAGTCAGTTGCCTTTGTTTGTCTGGCATGAGGTAAGCCATCTAGGCAGTTGTATTCAAGCTTGCACCCAGGAATGTTATCTTCTGAGAGGGTACCAGTTGTGATTTATTGTGTAGCCTAGGCATGTTAGAAGCCTTTTCACAAACGCCAGGTGTCGAAGAAGATTGTCCTTGTTCTCTGCTTGAATGAGACAGTCGTCCAAGTAAGGATATATTTGTATACTTTTTTGTCTGCAAAATGCAATTACTGGTGCCAGGCTCTTTGTAAAGACCCTGGGCGCAGTAGATAAGCTAAAGGGCAGTGCAGAGAATTGGTAATGCATTAAGCCAGCCTTGAATCTGAGGTATCTTCTGCACGACTGTCTTATTTGGACATGCAGGTATGCCTCTTGTAGGTCTAAAATCACCAGCCAAGCTTTCTTGCCTAGCATGGGCAGAAGCTGCTGCAAAGTCAACATTTTGAATTTTGGAATGTCCAGATATGTGTTCAAAATCGATAAATCCAGTATTGGCCATGAGGCCTTGTCCTTTCTGGGCACCAAGAACAGTCTTGAGTAAAAACCCTGTCCTTTTTCCTGTTCTGATAGTGTCTGAATGGCCCCCATATCCAAGAGGGGCATAACCTGTTTCTGTGCCTCTGCCCATTGATTTTTTTGCAGCTCTGGCCAACCATTTGCCATTGGCAGAGGGTGGAAATGGAATCGGTATCCCTGTGATACGATGTTTAGTACCCACTTGTCCTGGGTTATTAACTGCCAAGTGCTAATTTTCCCCCTATGGGTGCTGTCAAAAGATACATGCTTGGTGTAGGCAGAGGGAAGTCATTGGGATTGCTTTCTGTAGGTTTGAGCTTTATCTCCTCCAGATTTGGAGGTGGATGCACCCCATTGCTTTGACCTGTACGAGTCTTGCGCCTGGAACCCTTAGGGCATCTGGATTTGCCCCATTTGAGCTCTATCTGACACAGGAAAGGACCAGTTTTTTGTAGGCCAGTGTCTACTGAATCTTGGTGGCTGCACTTGTAAGAAGTCTTAATGAGGGTTGGGAGGGTGGCCTAATGGTTAAGGTGTTTGCCTTACAAACACAAGGTACAGGGTTTGAATCTCACAGGGGATAATTGGCTAGGCTTAAAATGGCTCGCAAGGGCAGTTAGCCTAGTACTAACCTATGAACCTAAAAAAAAAAAAAAAAAATAACAGTGTGCATAGACTTAGCTTAGTCTTCCATTTTCTTTAAAACCTCTTCTGCCTTAATACCAAACAGAGAGTCATGCTGTAAAGGTGCATCTAGCAATTTAGCTTTAACATGATCAGGCAAATTTTGTTCCTTTAACCAGGCATACCTCCTAATCACAGATCCAGTAACTGCGGCCCTGCAGGAGGCCTCTAAAGAATCAAAACCACATTGCAAAGTATGTTTTCCAACTTGTTCCGCTGCATGCAATAATTCCTGCAATTCTTTATTTTCTGCACATTCTGAAATAAGAAGTTATGTACCTACCATAACGTTCCATGTTAGTTGTCTTCTCTCGCCTTCTTTCTTGCTTGATGGGTTCGGAGCCGATCCCTCGGCTCCGACTCGGCACTTGCTTTAGCTCGAGAACTCCTTTTACCAGCTCGAGGCAGCCCCATATCCCATGATGCAAGGCAGGAAGTACCCAGATCTCGTTTGTTGACAAAAGGGCAATAACACCAAGCATAAAAATACTTCCCAAAGGAAGAAGAAACTTACAGATGGAAAAAGGACGAGGTTTGAATGGTCTTTAGCATAATAGTTTCTTATACAAGGTCTGTCCAGGCCAGGGGGAAGGAGGGAGGGTCAAGAAAGAAGGCGAGAAGACAACTAACATGGAACGTTATGGTAGGTACATAACTTCTTAATGTTAAGTTGTCAATCTCCTTCATTCTTGCTTGATGGGACAGCCCCTAGCACCTCTATCCTGGGTGGCTCAATGGAACAAACTCTTGAGGACTGTAGAGCCAAAACTGGCTCTGTCCCTGGAGGCCAAGTCCAATTTGTAATGGGAAACAAAGTGTGAGGAGTGGCCCAAGTGGCGCTGCACAAATAGTGTCCAAAGGCAGTCTAGCTTGAAAAGCTGTAGAAGTAGCTAAACTCCTAGTTGAATGTGCTTTAGGTTTTGAGCACAGCTGTTTTCCCCTGATCGATAAATTTCAGTGATGACCGAAGAAAGCCATCTGGACAAAGTCACTTTAGAAACAGGAAGGCCTTTTTATTATCCGCATAGGAAACAAAAAGTTGATCAGATTTCCTAAATTTTTTGTTCTGTCCAAATAATATCTAAGCTGACGGTGGACGTCAAGATAATGTAGCTTTTGTTCAGCTCTATCTGAATAGTTAGGAAAAATACAGGAGATCAATGGATTGATTCAGATTGTTTTTGAAGCGACCTTAGGTAAAAATGATGGATTAGTTCTCAAAGATACTCTGTCTTTGTGAAAAATCAAATAGGGTCGAACCGAAGAGCATGAAGTTCAGACACCCTCCTGGCAGATGTAATAGCCACTAGGAATAAAGTTTTCCAAGAAAGATATTTCAGGGAACAAGAAACAGCTGGCTCGAAGGGGAAGAATCAAGGATGTCAGCACTAAATTTAGATCCCACTGAGGAGGAGGATTCCTGATTGGAGGCTTTAGTAGGAAAATTCCTTTCAAGAAGGCCCTGCAGAGCCTATGGGACATAATATTATGATCTGCTATCCCAACATGAAAATTAGAAATAGCAGCCAACTGAACTCTGACTGTGGAAGAAGAGGAGCCTGCATGAAAAATCTCTGCTAAGAAGTCCAGAACTGCCTGAACAGGGGCAGTAAAGGATCAATATTTTGGGCCTTAGCCCAATAAGAGAAACGTTCCATTTGCTCGTAAATCCTCCTGGTAGAGGATTTTAGTGAAGCTACTATGATATCTCTAACTGGGTTAGAGATCAAAGGAAGCCTGGCTAGGGAAGGAAGTGGAGCAACCATGCTGTGAGGTTGAGAGAAGGGATTGACCGGTGCAGCTGACGGATTGGTGAATCAGTAGATCTGGCACTGGGTCCAGATGCCAGCTGCACCAAAAGGTGATGATGGAGGAACGGAACCAAACTTGTCGAGGCCAGTAAGGGGCAATGAGAATCAATTTGGCTCTCAAACGGTAGCTTTCTGGATCACCTGAGGGATCAGAGGAAAAGGGGAAGGCATAAAGAAGTCCCTGGGGCCAATCCTGGGTCAGAGCGTCTCTGGGGATGGCCTGAAAGAGGAAGAGGCTGAAGAAGTCTGGACATTTGCTGTTTTGGGGAGTAGCAAAAGATCGCAACATGGACGACCCCATTCCAGAAAAATCTCTTCCGCTATGGATTGCTTGAGAGACCACTCGTGAGGCATGAGAATAGCTCTGCTCAATCTGTCCGCTATAATGTTGGTTTTCCCAGGGATATGCGTTGCTACCAGAAACCGATGAGAGGAGATCGCCCATTGCCATAGTCTGAGCTTCGACACAAGGGGTAGGACTTGGTTCCGCCCTGTTTGTTGATATACCAAACTACAGACATGTTGTCTGTGTGGACTGCAATTGTCCCTACGGAAGAAAGTCGTTGAGGGCTTGCAACGTTAAAAGCACTGCTCTCATCTCCAGGACATTTATGTGCAGATGGTACTCGAGCGGTTGCCACGTCCATGAACCATCCTGCCCTGATAATGACCCCCACCCGATCAGGGAGGCATCCGTGGTGACAGTGGCTATCGGGACGGAGGTACAAAGCATCTGCCTTGGTGAACCTGAGACGATGTGATCCACCAAGCAAGATGTTCTTTGCATGTTTGTGTCACCAGAATCTGGTGACGCATTGGGAGCTGGTGGTATGACCACTGTGTGAACAGCATCCACTGAAGGCGCATGTAGAATCGTGCCAGGGCAAGAAGAGTGATGGCCGCAGCCATGAGACCTAATACCTTTAGAACCATTCTGGCCTGTACTTTTTTGCTGGCCAGAATGATCCTGACATGAGTCTGAATGTCTGAAACTCTTTGTTCTGTAAGGGTAGCTGACATCCGAACAGTGTTTAAGTTTGCGCCTATGAAGGTAATAGACTGGCAGGGCGATAAGGATGACTTTTCGAAGTTGACTGAGATGTCCAAATGAGAACAAAGGTCTATTGTGTAATCCCTGGCTTGTATAAGCTGATGCCTGGTAGTGGCTGACAGGAGCCAGTCATCGAGATACGGAAACACCTGGAATCCTTGACGTCTCAGGTGAGCCGTGACCACTGCCATGCATTTGGTGAACACTCTGGGGGCTGTAGTGAGACCAAAGGGCAGGGCTCTGAACTGGAAATGACTGGACCCCAGCCGAAAGCGGAGAAATCTCCTGGAGCGTCTGTGAATTTTGATGTGATAGTACGCATCCTGAAGATCTATTGAGCACATCCAGTTGTCCTTCTGTAAGAAGGGCAGAATTGACTGAAGAGTGACCATTCGGAATCTTGTCTTCCTGACAGACTTGTTGAGTCTGCTGAGATCCAATATTGGTCTCCAGTCTCCCGTCTTTTTGGGGACCAAAATGAACCTTGAGTAGATTCCGGGCTCTGAATGGTCTATTGTAACTGGCTGAATGGCTCTTTTTTGCAGTAGTTTTGCGATTTCTAACTCTGCAATGTCCCTTAGACCGAGTGGTACATCTGGAAGGGAACTTGAGGGGAAGGGACTTTCCTCGAAAGGAATTATGTAACCCTTGGATATGATCGACTGTACCCATCTGTCTTGAGTGAGGGAATGCCAGGCTTCTGGGTACAGTGATAATCTTTCCCCCGACTGCCTCCAAGGAGGGACAGCCGGGCAACACCTCAGGGATGCTGAAAAGGCTTCTCAGGAAGAGACTCCCTGTTGCCCTGGTTCTTCGGACCCCCTCTGCCTCTAGAGCGGCGTCTGTTGTTACCCCCTCTGCCTCTAGGGGTAAACTGACCACGTGAATCCGTGACTCCTTGGGATTTACGGAACCACATCTTCCCACCCTTCTGTCCTTTGGGATAAGGCCTAGAAGGGGTGGAAACCGGACTCCAACAGCAGAAAGAGTCTTGCCGTCCTGCTCACACCTGGTCAAGGTCTCCTTCACCTGAGGGCCAAACAAAGCTGACCCATCAAAGGGAGAATTTGTGAAGGCCTTAAAGGGATCCATAAAATCACATAGCCGCATCCAGGCTTGGCGTCTAAGAGCCACACCTGTGCTCATGCTCTACTACCCATCCGCAGCATAAGATATTAGCCGCATGGAGGAGTTAGCAATGGAATTGAGGGTTCCTAGCTGCGAAGCAATCTTTTCTTGAGCCCCTGCAGCTGTAGGATCCTGAACTACTTCTCCCAGCTCCTTCAGGATATCTCTCTGGAGTCTGGTGAAGTGACAAAGATAATTCAGCGAACGCATAGCAAAGGTCGCTGAGGAAAACATCCGCTTGCCATACCTATCCATGGTCCTAGAGTCCTTATTAGGAGGATGGACGGGCACGGAAGGATCTGCAAGTTCCTTTTTGGTGGCCGCAGCCACCACCATGGCATCAGCGGGGACACCCTTGGTAAGGAATTGTTTGTCACTAGGGGCAGTGATAAATTTAGAAGGCCTCCTAGGGACTGGCTCTACAGAGTCAGGAGCTGTCCACTTCGTGCTATAACCTGCATAAGGGGTCAAAAGGCGGAGACACCCAGGAGGTGGAGGGCCGAGATCCAAACGCCTCTAGGTATACTGACTCATCCTCAGAGGGATTGTTGGTGGGCCAGTTTCCCTCTGTTTCAGAAGTTCTAGGATGTCTGAGAAGGAGACATCCTCAGAGGGGATCTAGGGATCCCTCTGACTCATCAAAGTCAGTATCCGGTGACAGACTCAGGAGTCTACATGCTTCCTCTTACAAGTCCTCTTCCTAGGAGGATCTCCCGAAACATCAGGAGAATCCTCGAGGGGGAAATTCCCAATGGGGAAACCTGAGGCGGAGGATCTCTGGGTCCTATAGCAAGAGAAGTGGCAGAGATGTCAACAGGTACAATAGAGGGAGGAGCTACAGGAAGAGACTGCTGACTGATACCAGTGGCCAGTACACTCTTCATCACCTCGAATGCTCCCCTCCCAGGCAGGTCCGAGAGAACCCGCTCCGAAGAGCTAGGAACTCCAGGGGCCACCGAAAGGGAAGTCTCCGAGGCAGATGTCGGAGCCGAGCTCACCAAGGCCGAGGCTCCAAGGGGAAGAGCGGGCTCGGACAAGGGTCCGATGCCACTCACCCCCTCGGAGGAGACCATGGAAGCCCGACCACCGAATCCCTCTAAGGAAGAGGAGATAAGAGTAGGGGCTGAAGGGACAGAAGGAGGTATCCGTCCTCCAGCGGAAGCAGTAACCATGCCCGAAGACTCCAACTCCAAACTCTGGGGTAGAGTCAAGGAGCAACTGTAACGGGGTGTGGCCCAACAGTCGTCTGCTGAGACGGACTGTGTAGCATTTGGGCCAGTACCTGTGACTTGAGCAATATACTGACCACTCTCTCTAGGTCATGATCTGACAACCTGGATGACCTTGAAGATCGGCTCCGATGGCTCCGTTCGATAGAAGAGGAGCGGAGCCGAAAATGTCGGCACCAAGGAAGGAGACCTCGACCTCTTCCTGGAATGGGCCATGGGAGCTGATACTACTGATCCTGTCGGCACCGATTTCGGAGCCGGCAGAACGTCTCGATGTATCGGCTCCAGCCGAGCCGACACAGCTACCAGTAGCGGTGTCGAGCCGATCGAGCCGACACCGATGCCTGTGCCACATGGGTGTCGGAGCCGACCGAGCCGACACCGATGCCGTGCGTGGGTCGGAGCCGATCGGGCCGACACCACAGTGGTCAAAGCAGATTCGCACCGATAGCCATCGGCGAAAGCTTTGTGGATCAGAATCGGCTCCAGCGGGCGATCTCGACTCTATCAGTCGGGCCGAGGCCGCAGGCTTAGAAACAGAAGCCTGGGCCTTGGCAGTTTTGATTTTTGTGGAGCCGACTTAGCCGGAGAGCCCTCCGCAAGAAGACCCTGAGAATCAACTTATTGCCTCTCCTGCAGGACTCTCTGGCTGAAGGAGTGACAAATAGCACAGGAGTCCTGCAGGTGAAGAGGGCCCAAACAGTACAGGCAAGAAGTGTGACCGTCTGTCAGAGACATCTTCTGACAGCACGAGTCACACTTCTTAAAACCTGAAACCCTCTCCTTAGACACGGTGCCTAAACACAACACACACACACACCAGTCAAAATAAATTAAACTAATACCAAGAGGTATTTAGTAAAAAGCACCAACACACACACCCTAACAGGGGGGGGATGGGATAGGGAAAATTGACTGACTAAAAAAATTTAAAAGAGACAGGGATTTCTGTCAGAAAAAGGTTAAAAATAAATTAAACTATCAAAAATAATAGTTTTAACTAAAAGAAGGGGCTTAAATATCACAAATGTGAACTACTTACCAGGAGCTGGTAAAGAGAAGACCTCCCAAGCGGCAAACGAGATCTAGGTACTTCCTGCCTTGCATCATGGGATATGGGGCTGCCTCGAGCTGGTAAAAGGAGTTCTCGAGCTAAAGCAAGTGCCGAGTCGGAGCCGAGGGATCGGCTCCGAACCCATCAAGCAAGAATGAAGGCGAGATTGACAACTTAACATTCAACATTTTCTGTTTCAGCAATCCCATACCATGTTGCTGGTACTTAAGCATATGAAATTGACAGTTTAAGGCCCTGATTGCCAAGGTTGCAGATGTATAAACCTTTATTCCCCATCTGTCTAGTGCCCTTGAATCTCAGTCAGAGGAGGAAGGATTTTGTTGCTGTTGAGGCCTTAACTCCCTTTGGACCCTGTGAAATAGTTTCAGGATCAGCAGCAGGGTTTCTAAATAAAAATGTATGTGAGTCAGGGACCCTCTAATATCTGTCAGGCTTACTGGGAGCCGGAGGTAAGGAGTCAGGGGTCAGGCTTGACTCCGAAGACACATCATCCACAATGTCCAAAACAGGGAATGGCTAAAGGCTTGTGCTGAGGGAGAAGAAGGAAATCCCTGAGCCTCTTTTTTGATTCTGAGAAGTCTTGGCTCTACCAGTGAAAATGCTTCCTCAAAGTATGCAAGGTTTCTCCAAATGAATACTCCTCAGGAGGAGATGCAGATGGAATAGACTCCTCAGCATCAGAATCCTCATAGGGAGGTAAAGATAATTCCTGATGAGAAGAGGGAATCAGAAGAAATAGAAACCTGATCTGAAGATTCATAAGTGTCTTGCCTAGGCCTCTTATCTGCAGGGGATGGTTACTCCTGATCATGGTAATAAGGTCTTCAGCCATTTTGATCATCATTTTTTTAGGCATAGAGGCCTGTGCACGTGGTTCAGGCGTCGGTTTTTAGTTTTAGAAGTTGCTTTTGTCTTTGATTTTGCAGCAGTCGTCGGTTTGATATACAAATGTTGAGGTCTGAACACACCCTCAGAAGCCGGTGCCTGCTCAGCGGCTCCGGACCCATCTGAGGGAGATACATCTGTTGGTCCAATACCTTGAGAATCTTGCTGCATGCTGGACTCCACATGGGTGTCGGTAGAGGCCTGCGACTGGAAGGCAGCGGGTATCAGGGGCTGCGAAAGCACCTCACTGAGTACCGGCGACTGGCTTAGGAGAAGCTTCATTGTCGGTTTTGGATCTCGACTGCCTTTCTCTGCCCTTTTCTTTGTGGTTTTTTTTTTTTGTACTCCGGTAGTCGGATTGCTATCCGACGACATTTCTGGGTAGTTAAATCTGTTTCCAAAATACTTTGATGCAAAAATATACCGACGCTTAATATTGCGTTGGTTAAATCTAGCACAAAACTGACAGCCAGGCACGTTGTGATCAGGGCCTAGGCAAGGAATACAGTATAAATGGAAATCCTTATGAGGTATTTGCTTCCCACAAAGTACAGTTTTGTACCTACCATAAATGTAGATGTTCGAGTGCTAATACAGCTGCAGTAATCACAGATGGGTTCTCTGCCGTCAGGTGGTCCCTCGGTCGGCCGAATTCCAAAGTCTAGGTCCGGCGTCGGTTGCTGTCGCTTTCTTTCCTGACGTCAGTGAGGCAGGGGTATATAAGACACAGCCGACGCCATTTTCTTCAGTCTTTCTTGCCCCAGATGTCAGGTGCCCCCAGAAGGAAGGCAATACATAAATTATATTTATATACATGAAATGCAATATAATCAAAAATCAGTAGATGCAAGCAAATATACCATAGAAGGATAACCCCATCAGGTTGTATGAAGAGGGGTTAGGACCTAGGCCTTTACCAAGAGGGGAAGGAGGGAGGGAAAACTGTACTGCAGCTGTATTAGCACTCGAACATCTACATTTATGGTAGGTACAAAACTGTACTATGTTCATCGTGCATACAGCTGCAGTAATCACAGATAGGTAGAATCCCAAAGCTACGCACAGGGTGGTAGGCACTAGGTGGAACTGGGATGAGCCAGAATGCCCTGCAACACAGCAGTGGCAAAGCCTGCTCTAGTTTTGGAATATAAAGGCAGGTGGTAGTGTTTTGTGAAGGTATGCACAGAACTCCAAGTGGCTGCCTCCAAAACATCTTTGGTAGGAACTCCTCTGAGGAAGGCTGTAGAGGTAGCTTTGGCCCTGGTGGAGTGGGATCTGATGCCTGTAGGGACAGATTTTCCATGATAGGAGTAACAAAACTGTATGCAGTGGCCTATCCATTTTGAAATTGTCTGTTTGGTAACTGGCTTCCCTTGAGCTCCTACAGCATAGGACACAAAAAGTTGTTCTGATTTCCTGAAAGGCTTTGTTCTGTCCAAATAATAACGTAGCTGTCTATGGATGTCTAAGGAGTGTAGGAGTCTTTCCCCTTTGTTTTGAGGATTGGGGTAAAAGGTTGGTAAATGTATGGCTTGATTTAAAGCTACCCTGGATACCACTTTAGGCATAAATGACGGGTTGGTACGAAGGGAAACCCTATCCTGATGGAAGATGAGAAAGGGCTGCACAGCCATGAGGGCTTGTAGTTCCGATACTCTACGAGCTGAGGTAATGGCCAGAAGGAAAGCTGTTTTCCAGGACAAGTATTGCAAATCTGTTGAGGCAGCTGGTTCAAAGGGAGGCAATGTTAATTTTTCTAGAATGTAATTAAGATCCCAGGCTGGTATTGGTTGTTTCCTTGGTGGTCTTATATTTTTAGCCCCTCTGAGGAACTGTCTCAAGAGTGGGTGAGAGAATAAGGGTGGATCCGTGTTGAATTCTGCAGAAATGGCTGAGGCATGGATTTTTATGGAGGAAAATGAAAGTCCACTGTTCAGCAGCTCAGCTAAATACTGTAATACCTGAGGCAAATTCAGTTTTTTAGGGTCCTGGCCTTTTTTCTCATTCCAAGAGCAAAACCGTTTCCATTTTGCGGAGTAAGCCTTTCTAGTAGATGGCCTTCTGGCCTCCAAAATGACATCCTGCACCTCTTTGGGGAGTAGAGTCTGTTGTGGTGTTAAGGAATTTTCCATGTAGTGAGATTGAGTGTTTTCAGCTGACTGTGAAGAGTTTTGTAGCTGTGCTGAGTCAGCAGAAGAGGCATTAGAGGTAGGGGCCAGGGAGGAGTATGTGTTAGGCTCCTCAGTAGTGGGTACCAGTGTTGTCTTGGCCAGTCTGGAGCAATCAGTATCATCTTCGGTCTGTCTGCGCTTGCTTTCAAGAGCACCTTGGGCAGAAGAGGCAGAGGTGGGAAAGCGTAAACTGTCCATGCTGTCCAACTGAATGAAAGGGCGTCCACTCTCCAGGCCTTTGGATGAAAGGTCCTTGAACAAAACTTTTCCAATTGATGATTCCTGTGGGAGGCGAAGAGATCTATGTCTGGCCTCCCCCATGCTTGGATTATCTTTGTAAACACTTGAGGATGCAACTTCCATTCGTGTGGATCTGTCATATTTCTGCTTAGATTGTCTGCCAGTGTGTTTTCCAAGCCTGGCAAGTACTGTGCTTGAAGTTCGATTTGCCATTCCAGAGCCAAGTTCCAAAGTGTCATGGCTAGTCTGCACAGGGGGTATGAATGTGTTCCTCCTTGTTTGTTTATGTATCACATTACTGTGGTGTTGCCTGTTCTTATCAATAATTGTCCTGGATGCAGGAGGTCCTTGAAAGCTGTAATTGCATTTATCACTGCTAGCATTTCTTTTTGATTGATGTGAAGGTGCTTTTCCTTTTGGGACCATTTGCCCTGAATGCACCTGTCTGTCATGTACGCCCCCCAGGCTTAATCTGAGGCGTCTGTTGTGATGACTTGATTTGCTTGAGGCTTGCAGAATGGAAGACCTGTGTTTGTTTGACATGCTTGGGCCCACCATAGAAATTCCTTTTGCAAACATGGAATTATTGGTATTATTGTTTCCAAACTGTGGCTGTGTTGAGACCATAGGTTTTTTAGGTACCATTGAAGTTTCCTCATATGCAACTTTGCACATGGGATTAAAAGAATGCAAGATGCCATGAAGCCCAGAGCCTGCAGGATTTTCCTTGCAGTAAGCCTGGTACAATTTGCTAGTGTTTTGAAGTACTGAGTTAGTTGCCCCTGTTTTTCTGGCGTAAGATAGGCCATCTGGGTGTTTGTGTCCAAGTTGGCACCCAGGAAAGTTATTTTCTGAGATGGTGTTAGCCTGGATTTCTCTTTGTTGATTGTGTATCCCAGAGAATTCAGTAACCGTGTTGCATAAGCCAGATGTTCCAGAAGTATGTGCTTGCTGTCCGCTTGGATCAGGCAGTCGTCCAAATAAGGGTAAATTTGTATCCCTTGAAGTCTGCAGTAGGCAATTACTGATGCCAGGCATTTCGTGAATACTCGCAGTAGATAAGCCAAAGGGCAATGCAGAGAATTGATAGTGTATTGAACCTGCAAGAAATCTGAGGTATCTTCTGCAGCTTTGTCTGATTGGGACATGCAGGTATGCCTCCTTGAGGTCCAATGTTACCAGCCAAAACTCCTTGCCCAGCATGGGAAGAAGCTGCTGTAATGTGAACATCTTGAATTTTGGTACGAGTAAGAATGTGTTTAGGATGGATAAGTCCAAAATGGGTCTCCAGTCGGTTCCTTTCCTTGGTACCAGAAATAGCCTGGAATAAAAACCTTGACCTTGTTCGTGAATAGGTACCTCTTGAATAGCTTTCATGTCTATAAGCTTTGAAATTTGTAGTTGTGCCTCTGCCCTTTGATTGTATGGCAGGTTTGGCATGCCTCTCATTTTTGGGAGAGTGTGGAAATGAAATCTGTAGCCTCTGTTTATAACGTCCAGGATCCATTTGTCTGTTGTGACAATATGCCAATTTCTTGTAAATAATGCCAGCTTTCCTCCCAAGGGTGCTGCCAGCTGATACTTGCTTGGCATGGAAAGGAGGAAGTCATTGGGTTTGTTTCCTGTATTGTTGTGCACTGTCTTCGCCACCTCTTGGTGCTGGAGTTTGCCATTGCCTGCCTCTATATGATCCTTGTGATTGCCCTCTGCCCCTTGTGCGCCTGTATCTACCTCTTTGGGGCTTGTCCATGGCTGGAAAGGACCAGTTTTTAGAAGGCCAATTTCTGCTAAAACGTGGTGGTTGGACCTGTAGAAAAGCTTTGACTGTTTGCATAGATTTGGCTTTTTCTTCCATTTTCCGTAGTATCTCCTCAGCATTAGTACCAAATAGCACATCCTTTTGTAAAGGAGCATCTAGTAGTTTAGCTTTCACATGATCAGGCAAGATTTGTTCCCTAAGCCATGCATGTCTACGAATGACTGATCCTGTAACAGCAGCTCTACTTGAGGCCTCTAGGGCATCATAGCCACATTGTAAAGTGTGTTTACCCACTTGTTCTGCACTATGCATCATATCCTGCAACTCCTTCAAATCTGGTTGTTCAGGTTGAGACATTTTATTTCTTAATTGTGATAACAGAAACTGCTGATATTTAAGCATATGAAACTGACAATTTAAGGCCCTCATAGCTAGGGTGGCTGAGGTATATACCTTTTTCCCCACCTTTCTAAGGATCTTGACTCTCTTTCTGAAGGTAGTGGATTCTTAGCAGTAGAGGCCTTCATTCCCTTGGGGCCTTGAGAAATGGTTTCAGGGTCAGCATTATGGCTTTTGTAAAGAAATTGGTGAGAGTTAGGAACTCTGTAGTACCTATCAGGCTTGACTGGGGCAGGAGGCAGGGAATCCGGATTAAGGCAAGCCTCCGAATAAACATCATCAAGTACGTCCAAGACAGGAGGTATCACCAGAGGTCTGTGTTGAGGTAACAAAAGAAATTCCCTAAGTCTTTTCTTGGAATCAGAAAAGTCTTGGCCTTCCCAATGGAAGTGTTACCTCAAGGTGTGCAAGGTTTCCCCAAAGGAAAAATTCTCAGAAGGAGATACAGAGGAAATGGACTGCTCTGCATCCGAGTCTTCAAATGGGGAGAAAGTGTTCCTCTACATCAGAATGTTCTGAAAAAATGGAGCCCTGATCAGAAGAGGGAGAATCTTCCTCCACTCTGGGTCTCTTGTCTGGAGGGGGTTGGAAACCCCTGATAAGAGTAATTAAATCTTCAGCCATTTTAAGCATCTGCTTTTTAGGCATGGGGCCTGGGGATGGGCCCTGTGCAACAGGCCTCTTGGGATGCCTGGCTGATTTGGACTTAGTAAAGGCCTTAATGGAAAAGGAAGATGAAGGTCTAAAAACACCATGGGTGGAAGTGGACCTGTCCACATTAGGAGGCTCAACGCTCACAGTGGCTTCAGTGGTTGTAGTCTGGGTCTGCGCCGAGGAACCTGCGGTCTCGGTTACAGAAGACACCGCCAAAGAAGTGTCATCGGTAGTCAGGGACTGCATAGGCGTCTCGCTGAGAACCGGACCACGTGTAGCCGGTTTTGGCGTGGTGTCGGTGGGGACCGCGGACCTCGCGTGTCGGTCCTTGTCCTTGCGTTTTTTGGTCAAAACGGTAGTCGGAGTCTCCGACGACATTTTATAATCAAAGGCTGAGCCAAAAAAGTGTTGGGCGAATTCCGCCCGACGCTTAATAGTGCGTTTATTGAAAGTAGCGCAAAAGCGGCAGCCCGAGACGTCGTGGTCTGGGCCTAAACAAGGTATGCAAAGGGAATGGAAATCCTTATGCGGTATTTGCTTCCCACAAGAAATACAATTGTTAACTTTTTCTGACATCGGTCTGAGGCAAGAAAAGTTTCCCCAACGGGGTACTTAGCTTTAATGAAGACTTCGGTTTCCAATTTTGCGTAAATTCAGGAGCTGGCCGACCGGCACTTGCGAACTGCTTCTGCTTCGGGCACCGCGCGGCAAAAAAGACTGAAGAAAATGGCGTCGGCTGTGTCTTATATACCCCTGCCTCACTGACGTCAGGAAAAGCGACAGCAACGGCGCGGACCTAGACTTTGGAATTCGGCCGACCGAGGGACCGCCTGACGGCAGAGAACCCATCTGTGATTATTGCAGCTGTATGCACGATGAACACGTAATACAATTATTAACTTTTTCTGACATCGGTTAAAAGCAAGAAAAAAGTTTCCCCAACGGGGTACTTAGCTTTAGTGAAGACTTCGGTTCTGAAACTTAAACTCAAATATTTCAGTAGTCGGCCGACCGGCACTTGCGAAATGCTTCTGCTTTGGGCACCGCGCGGTAAGAAAGACTAAAGAAAATGGCATCGGCTGCATGTTTTATACCCCTGACGACCTGACATCATGGAAGAGAAGACAGCAATCAACGCAGTACCCAAGACTTCGGAATTCAGGCCGACTGAGGGCAACCTGCTAGCAGATTACCCAAATATAATGACTGCAACAGTGAAACACGAAGAACATCTTGTTTTGAGTCTCTCCCCACTGATTTGGGGGGTAGGTCTGGCCAACCGTTTGGGGTTGGTAAGGAGTGGAAGTGGAATCTGTATCCTTGGGAAACTATATTTAAAACCCATTTGTCCTGGGTAATGAATACCCAATTTTTTACATGCAGGGCAATCTTTCCCCCAAAAGGAACAGTCAGTTGAGCAGGGCTTGGAAGGTTTAAAGTTAAGTAATTGAGACAGTTTACCATAGCGGGGAGTCTTACTACTCCCTGCTTTGGAAGTGGTAGCCCCCCACTGCTTAGGCCTGTGAGTACCTTGGGACTGAAGCCTGGGTGTTCCGTTGGTTCTGGGTTTGGACTGAAAAGGCCTGGGAGAGGCAGGAAAGGACCAATTCTTAGAAGGCCAATGCCTACTAAATCTGGGAGGCTGTACTTGCAGAAAATCTTTAACAGTTTGCATAGATTTAGCTTTTTCCTCCATCTTTTTAAGTACTTATTTTGCTTTGCTGCCAAACAGGCAGTCTTGGTTTAAGGGAGCATCCAGTAATTTAGCTTTAACATGATCTGGCAAAGATTACTCCTTATGCCAAGCGTGCCTTCTAGGTACAGACCCAGTGACAACAGCCCTGCAAGATGCTTCTATTGAATGAAAACCACATTGCAAATTATGTTTTCCAACTTGTTCAGCAGAATGCATTAAATCCTGTAAATCTTTATTTTCAGCACAGTCAGGAATCAACATCATTTTCTGTTTAAGCAATCCAATAATATGCTGCTGATACTTTAACATATGAAACTGGCAGTTTAAGGCCCTAATGGCCAAGGTTGCAGAAGTGTATACCTTCTTACCCCCTCTATCCAGCACCCTGGAATCTCTATCAGAGGGGGTAGGATTTTGGGCAGTAGTAGCCTTAATGCCCTTGGGTCCCTGTGAAATGGTCTCAGGATCCACAGTAGGATTTTTAAAAAGGAACTTGTGAGAGCCAGGTACACTGTAATACCTATCCGGTTTTCTGGGAGCAGGAGGTAGAGAGTCAGGGGCCGAGTCAGGGGCCAGGCTAGATTCCGAGAAGGCATCATCTACAATGTCCAGTACATGAGGGATAGCTAAAGGCCTGTGTTGAGGCAGCAGTAAGAATTCCCTAAGCCTCTTTTTGGAGTCAGAGTAATCCTGGCTTTCCCAGCGAAAATGCTCCCTTAGAGTATGCAAGGTTTCACCAAAAGAGAAATCCACTGGAGGGGAAGCAGAGGGAATGGAGTCCTCTGCATCAGAATCCTCACAGGTAGATAAGGGCAAATCCTGGTCATCAGAGAAAACAGAAATTTTAGAATCCTGATCAGAAGGAAAATCAGTCCTAGGTTTCTTAGAAGGGGAAGGATGGCTTCCCCTGATTAGAGTAATAAGGTCTTCAGCCATTCTTATCATTTGTTTTTAGGCAAAGGGGCCTGACCATGCGGTCTGGGCATTGGTTTTCTAGGAATGGATCGAGTTTTAGGCTTGAAGAAGAAGATGGCATTGGTTTAATATGCAAGTCAGTAGGCCTGAATACACCCTCAGAAGCCGGTGCCTGCACAGCGGCTCCAGACCCATCCAAGGTAGAGATATCCACAGTCGAAGAAGCATCTCACGGCATACCGGACTCCGAGTGGTTCTCAGTAGAGGCCTGCAAATCTGAAGTAGCGGGTATCAGGGGCTGCAAAAGCGCCTCACTTAGCATCGGCGAACTGGCAACTAGCTTAGGAGAAGCGTCACCGGAAGCATTGGACCTAAGCGGTCTGTCTCTGTCTTTATCTTTGCGTTTTTTCGGAATGTCGGTAGTCGGGTGGCTTACCGAAGCCATTGCTGGATAATTGAACGGAGTACCAAAATATTTAGATGCGTAAATGAACCGAAGATGAATAGTACAAGGTTTGAATAAGGCACAAAACCGCCAGCAAGGTATGTCGTGGTCTGGGCCTAAGCAAGGAATGCAGTACAAATGAAAATCTTTATGAGGTATTTGCTTTCCACAAGAAATACAATTGTTAACTTTTACTGACATTGGTTTAAAGCAAGAAAAAGGATCCCCAATAGGGTACTTAGCTTAGTTGAAGACTTTGGATCTGAAACCAGAAAACGAAAATTTCAGGAGTCGGACGACTGGCACTTGCAAACTGCTTCTGTTTCGGGCATCGCACGGCAAGAAAGACTGATGTAATAATGGCATTGGCTGCATGCTTTATACCCCTGACTACCTGACGTCATGGAAGATGAGACAGCAACTGACGCAAGACCCAAGACTTTGATAATCAGGCCGACTGAGGGCTACTGCAAGCAGATAACCCAAATGCGATGACTGTAACAGTGAAACACGAAGAACGTCTTGGACTGAAGCTCCAAAGGCAGTGGTGTTTCCATATTCATAAAGGATGCGCACACCTCCAGACTGGTAGCCTAACAGAACACATCAGAGATACTTCGGGAGCAGCTAACATTGTGTAAGACAGCGATTCAAGTTGTAGCCTGCTACAGGTCCCCAACCATGTCCCAAGACTCACACCATGTTCCTAAGCACCCTGGAGAATATTAGGGTCCAACCTAAGACTCTCATACTAGGCGACTTCAACTACTCCCTGGTTAGATCAGACCACATACTAATCACCTTGGAAATCCACATCCCTTCCACCCCCCCCCACCCCAGCAAAGGTAACCACCAAGAAAATCTTCTCCAAAGCCAGCTTTGGGCTCCTAAAAACAGAGGTGGCTAATTTCATGGCACCCATGCAAATGAAGAATAGTTGCATGACTGCCAGATCATACACCAATGCACTGTACGAACACGTACACAAATGCATGGATCTTGCCATACCCAAAAGAACCAAGACGCTCTCCTCCAAAAAAAGGGAGCCAATCTGGTGGTCCCCTGCCATAAACAAACTCTACAACAAAAGAAAGAAACTGATGCAAAATATGGTGAAGTCCCAAGACTGGGAAAACTCTCTTATCAGCCGCAACAAAAAGTTGAAATCCCTCTTCAAATCCTCTAAAGCTAGCTATGAAAAAAGAATTGCAGCAGATAATAAAGACAACCACAAGGCCTTCTACAGTTGTCTCCACGGCAATACCCATATTTACTCTGAGCTACTGCACAATGGTAACTCCTATACCGAGCCAACAGATATTGCCAATATACTGGCCGACAGATTCAGTGACAACTTTACCCCACCCAAGGACCAATCACAATACTAGTAGATTGCCAGCCACTCAGTATTACTGCTAGACAGGTTAAAACAGCACTGTCCAAGGCCAAGAATACAGCTTCTATGGGACCTGCCAATATCCCTGGCTGTGTTCTACATGAACTACTGAGTGAACTGGCGCCTCACCTGCGTGCCCTGTTCAATCACAGCCTCACCTCAGGCTTTGTCCTTACCGAAAGGCGCACTGCTACAGTCATCCCTCTCCACAAAGGAGGAGCGACTACAGACTCTGGGAACTATTGCCCCATTAGCCTGACGAGTCTAATATGCAAAGCTATGGAACGCATCATCATGGACCTAATAAACAAGGATATAGGGAATCTCCAAACTCTGGATCCCACACAGTTTGTCTTTGTGAAGGGTAGATCATGCCTGCTCAACCTAGTTGACTTCTATGAGTCAGTCACCAGAGCTGTGGATGAAGGCAAGGTGGTTCATACAGCCTACCTTGATCTGGTCAAGGCCTTTGATACAATTCCCCACTCAGGAATCATAGAAAAACTCACTAAGCTAGGCATCAGCCCCTATATCACTAGGTGGGTTGCAAACTGGCTCACAGGCAGAACCCAAAGTGCGAAAGTAGCCGACTCCAAGTCAGACTGTCGACTAGTCACGAGTGGAGTCCCACAGGTTTCGGCCCTGGGTCCTCTCCTGTTTGGTATCTACTTCCCTTAAGTCCAGGCCAACATGAAGGGACTCTGGCTGACAAAGTTCATAGACAGTTGCAAGTTGGGAGCTATTATTAACTCCCCAAGTGATGTTGACATCCTATAGAATGGCCTCACTGAAACCAATGACTGGTATCAGAACCATGGCCTTAAGATCAATGCCCAAAAAAATGTGTCATCATCCCCTTTGGGAAAAACCTAGTTCCCATGAATTACCACATCGATGGTAGTCCACTGGACACAGAAGGCGTTATAAGAGATCTGGGAACACAGGTTGACAGCAACCTCTCTTTTGATCACCACATTGCCACTGTGGTCAGAAAGTCCTTCTATGTGGCACATCTCATTACTAAGGGTTTTGCATCCAGGAAGAAGGAGGTTATTGTCTCCCTCTCCTCTTCCCTCATTAGGCCAGTTATCGAGTACAATACTCCATTTGGCATGTACCTCACTAGACACCTGCAACAACTGGAGAAGCTGCAAAAGTACCTCACAAAGAGGATCCTAGGCTTTAAACACTTGTCCTATATGGACAGACTCAAAAAAACTCCAACTATTCTCTGTCTCATATCACCAACTTAGAGACGATCTCTTCTTGACTTACAAAGCCATGTCTAACCCAGCTCTGTCAGAAATGTTACATCTGAAGAAATTCCAATCCCTCCGCACCACACACTCCAGAGACCTCAGCCTCATTACTACCATCAACAGAGCATACTGGAGGGACAGGTTTAGAACCCAGAGACTGCTCATGCTATGGAATAGACTTCCCATACATGTCAAGCAGACAGCCTTGCTGACCCTCTTCAAGAGAAATCTTGATGAGTGGATGGGAAATAGAAAATTCACCCCTGGAATCACTCCAGTGGCTCTACTTGACAGAGGCACTGGGAACTAAGGTTGGGTGGCACGATGTCAGGGTAATCCTATGGCTAGGCTTGTAAAGGCCCCAGGGCCATTAGCCTAGTACATATCTATGAACCTATGTCACTCTAAACTAGGTAAAAAGCTCACGTAATGTGAAACCAAGAAAAATTCATCCAGATATCAGCTGTCACAGTAAGAAAACTTCCACAAAAAGTTCAACCACTTATACAAATCTAATTTAAAAAGAAAATATTGCAAAACATACACATCTAATAAAACTTTAGTAAAACATATCAATCTAGAGGTTCTCTGGTTCAGTAAAGCTTTAGTAAAACTTAACAGTCCACAGGTTCTCTGGTTGTACGCATCCAATAAAATTTCAATAAAAAGTAACAGTCAACAAGTTCTCTGGTTAAGCGCTTTCATTCACCCCATCTACATTTTAGGACTGCATCAGAACCCTCTATTTATGTTTGGAAGTTCATTTAAATCATATAATCTACTAATCATGTGACTGAAATTCTTTATAATTAATGTGGAATGAATTAAAGGCACAATGCCAACATTATACATAAATGTCTAGTATAAACATTTACAATATAAAAACCTTACATTAAGCATTAAATACATATTAATTAATACTACAATAAGATAAAAAAGTGTCTAATCATTTACTGTGTACACTGAGTGTACCATTTAAGCAACCAGTCTTATTTGTTTATTCTAATTTTTGGAGCCAGTATAACACAAATCTGTTCATTTAGTCCAGAAGGATTAGTTGCATTTAGTTTTAGCTGCCACACCAATACTCTATATTACTATATAGTTTCCCAAGATCCTCCTCGTTCACTGTGTGGGATAATTTCCAACATACCAAACAAACTTTGTGAAATCATTACAGGCCAACTTGTGTTTGTATAAAGAAATGTTTGAGTTCTTTCTCATTAAATTACAATATGCTCATAGACCCATTTACGCAGATCTTTCTCTGTTTTACCTACATAGAACTTTTACATGTGAAGCATACAGCAATGGATACAACCCCTTTGATAGCACAGCTTCCTTTAGCTAGCGCAACTTTAATATTATTTAAGTTAATCATATCATCTTCTAAAATGAAGGAACATTGCTTACATGTCCCAGCAGATACCAGGAAAATATCATCCCATTTGTGACGATGTGAGGTACTGCCAACTATGCCATGAGAAGTAGGGCAGTGGATGTGTAACATACGCCATCATAGCTATCTGGACTTTTGTAAATAATTATACGTCATTTGTATATCAAACTGAGTTGTATAGATGTTTGTGCTGAAAAATGCATTTGTAAAGTTGCTTGTGTTAAAAATGTATCAACAGTGGGTCCTCATTGTATTGTAAGTGATTAAATATATATAATAGTGGATACTGGAAGAGAAGAGGTTAATCTTGGTCCAGCTAACTTTAAAAAATAGTAAGAAATTAAATTACCTGGTTTAGGCCATAAAGATTGTATCTTACAGTTCTGATTGCAGCCAAAGACTAAATGTCTGCGCCAGAGAATGGTTTATTAACCTCGTGTAGGAAGAGTGGTAGTGTTTATGGTTTTACAGCTTCCAGATGCTAGAACACATCTCAGCAAAACTGTGTGTGTATGATAAAACAAATGTGCTAAATTCTGGTTCAGTTTCTAGCAACTGGGGTAGCATGGGAACCAAAAGTCAGATGACGAGACATGTGTGATGTCATTCTGTAATCTAGGGCAAAAATAATGCTTTAATACCAGATGAGAGAGAAGTCTCAAAGCACTCTGTTTTTGGAACCTGACAAGGAAGGACCCCTCACCTACTTTATCTTGCCTTGCTCTAGTAAGTGAACCAGGAAATAGTAATTCTTTAGATCAGTCAGGAAAATATAGTGAGATAGTCAAGTACTGTTTTTCTATATCTGTGTGAATCTATTCCTCTGTGTTATTTTTTTTTTTATTTCCTGTGATTGAAACCTGTGTTTCTTGTAAACAGATATTTAGTATTTTCATGTTCTTTCATTATTTAGTATTAAATATATTTAAACTTTTTATTGTGGCTGGTCCTTTAGAGACTACTTTAACCTTTGACGGTACTCATATCTACTTGGTGACTCTGTAGCCACTCCTAAAAGTCTTACTGCATTTGTCAAAACACTACCATTGGTATTAATATTAATTTCACTCAGAATAATTGGGTACCCTTGTAACAGACTTAGAACAGCTGGATTTGGAGTGTCTTGTGGCAGTAACTACCTTATAGTCTGGGCAGAAGGGGGCATAGCTACTACATCTGTGCCAGCCTTTCCCAGGTGCATGTGTGTGTCTGTGAAAATCAAATCTCAAAGTGTGTGTGTGTATGTGTGTATGTGTCAACTAGTTGGAGCAGGAACACAGAACACTGGTTCACACAGAGAGTGGTGGAAGGCTTGGCTTGGACACTCGTCTGAAGACTCAACTCTATAGCTGTGCCAGTGGGAGTCTTACTGGGGATCTGGACAAAGAGGGAAACCCAGCCCCTGGACTGAATGTGTTTCCTGTGTGCTCTTAAGGGAAATTGTGCTTGATGCAGAGAGATGCATCTGGAAATACGTATCTATTTTTGTTCCACGTGAAGGTCCCTGTCTAGTGTCCGTGGTGAGGATTAAGATTCCTTGACTACTGACCCAGAGAGGGGATGTCACACCATCTACAATTTAAACAACAGTAAAAATATAACTTACCATCAAAATGGCCCTGTCATTGTAACAAATCGCATCACTTAGCCCCCATCTTCTCCAGTCAAACCAAACAGCTGAGAGAATATTCTTTACAAATTTGTTACAATAATTACTTAGTTGCAGGTCTTGACTGAGTATTTAATTGTTTGTATAAAATATGCATGACTAATTTGTCATCTGTGTACCAAAATTAAAATGCACATATATGCTGTTAAATAATGCTGAATGGTGTACATGTGAGAGATTAACATGCTGAATGAGCCATACACTGCATATAATATGATAACTACATCAACTACACATATCTCCATGTTAGGATGTAAAAATGTATGTAATCTGGAACTTTTCTGCCTAGGCTCCCACTGAAAAAGGGCTTTGTCCAGTCAAGCTTTCCAGGGAATTAAAAGTAAACAAACATTTTTTTCTATTGTGCTCCTTATTTATGGGACTGCCACCCTACTGGCTAAGTTCTTTTAAGAAATCCTTACATTTTTTCTATTTCATATAGCTCATCCTTATAGTTCAGATAGCTTTTTTAATATTTCAATGGTTTTATGAGTAAAGTATAGATGCATGACCATAACCACCATAACAGCGGAAGTTCAAATAAAAAGATCACAACTCCATTATTACCCATAGGATGTACTGAAACACTGGAGGCAAAGGGAAAGCCAATACAAAGTACAATCAATTACATCATCTTCCTATTCTGAAACACAGTAGGAATTGCCCTACTAAACAGAAAACAATTTAGGGTGAAGCAGTTCAAACTAAGAAGGCCCTATGAATAGAGAAAAAAGAAGAGACAGCAGGGGCCAGGGTGAGCACTGGAACAGGCAGCAATTTACTCTCAGAAATTTGTCTAACCTTGAGAAGTCCAGGGCAGGCCTACAAAGACTATCCTTTCTGATATTAGAAAAGCCTTTTAAGTAGAATCATGTCCTCTGCTCTTATAAAGGAACCATTTATATGGCTTCCATGCTCAGTAGTTGCTTTAAAGTAATTTTCTTCAAATTCACAGGAATATCACATTTAGTGAGTTACCAGCCACAATACACTTGTATTACTTTAATTCCTTATTTATATGAGCATTTTATTTAAAAAAAAAATCATAAACTTTTTTTACTAAACCAAGGTCCAAATAAATTTAGCACATCCCTTCGTGACAACTTAGGGATATCATAAGGTACATCCATAAATTTAAACAGATGCAGCTCTATTCATGACAAATGATTTATGAATTAGAGTCTATGAACACACCAAACCTTTCCCTAAGTTAATATCAGGGGATTTAAAGTCCACTGCTTATCCTTAGTGGTACAATATTGGGGAAAGTAACACTTTTAAAAAGTTACTGCAAAAAAGGACATTCACCAATGGGGCAAAAATGCTATTTGGTACTTCCTGTACCAAATCCTATGGTGGCAAGGTATGTTTTAGTTTGTGAGCTCACCACTTTAACATTAGTAATGGTAGAAATATCCAGCACCGGGAGAGAAAGAAAGCAGTCCACAAAAGATGGGAAAGACTTTGAAGTCTACTCTGTAACCTGTGAATAGTGAAAAGTAGATCAACTTATCTGGGCACAAACTGAGTTCAAAGCTTGTTCACAGTCTAGGAAGAGAGAGAAAAAATATTTTATGAATAAATGAATGAAATTAAGTACCACTTCGGAATGTGTTTTCAGGACCAAAGTCCCACATCTTTGTTACTTTCCACTAACATAAATTTCAGCAGTGAAATACATCTCAGCTAATCTTGTTCAACAAGACAGTATGGATAAGGACAAATACTTATTCTCTTCAGAATGATAGATATAACACATCAATAAATTTAATATATCTGCAGTACCGATCATTTAGAGGGAAAGAGCATTTTTTGTCAACAATCAGTACAGTTGTGTACCAACCATAAATGTAGATGTTCGAGTGTATTCACTGTTGCAGTCATTACGCTTGGGTTATCCTGCTGGCAGGCTACCCGCAGTCGGCCTGAATTCCAAAGTCCTGGTCTGGCGTCGGTTGCTGTCGCCTCTTCCCTGACGTCAGTGTACCAGGGGTATAAAAGATGCAGCCGACGCCATTTTCTTCAGTTTTTCTTGCCCCGGATGTCAGGTGCCCCCAAAAGGGTAGGCTAAAAATTTTGCAAATAAAAATGCATGCACTAACATAAACATTACCTTCCTCTACAAGCAAATACACCACATAGGTTGTATAGAATAGAGAAGTACAGATAAGTTAAAGCAATGAAAGGGGGATGGTGAGAGGGTAACCGGGACTGCAACAGTGAATACACTCGAACATCTACATTTATGGTAGGTACACAACTGTACTATGTTCATCGTGTTTCACTGTTGCAGTCATTACACTTGGGTTGATTCCCAAAGCTGAGGTTGGGTGGCTGGGTCTAAATAGGATTAGGAGTGGCTATGAGGCCCTGCAGAACTGCAGTGGCAAAGCCTGCTCTGGATTTAGAGTAAAGAGGTAAGTGATCGTGTTTGGTAAAAGTGTGCACTGAACTCCAAGTCGCAGCCTCCAAAATTTCCTTGGTTGGTACTCCTCTGAGAAAGGCTGCTGATGTGGCTGCTGCCCTGGTAGAATGTGGTCTAATATTCTTAGGCACTGATTTGCCATGCTGTGCATAGCAGAAACAAATGCAGTGTCCTATCCATTTTGAAATAGTCTGCTTTGAAATAGCCTTTCCTTGTGATCCTGCAGCGTATGCCACAAAAAGTTGCTCAGTTTTTCTGAAAGCTTTTGTTTTGTCCAAGTAGAAGCATAGCTGCCTGTGTATGTCCAAAGAGTGCAGAAGTCTCTCCCCTTTATTCTGAGGATTTGGATAAAAAGTTGGTAAATGAATGGTTTGGTTAAGAGCCACACTGGATACTACTTTTGGCATAAATGTTGGGTTTGTCCTTAGAGAAACCCTGTCCGGATGAAAAATGATAAAAGGTTCCACTGCCATTAATGCCTGTAACTCTGAGACTCTTCTTGCTGAAGTTATTGCTAGGAGCAGAGCAGTTTTCCATGATAAGAATTTTATCTCAGCTGTATTGGCTGGCTCAAAAGGAGGCAGTGTGAGCTTTTCCAAGACAAAGTTGAGGTCCCATGTTGGTAAAGGTGCTCTCCTTGGGGGGGTCTTATGTTTTTTGCCCCTCTGAGGTACTGTCTCAGCAGTGGATGAGAGAAAATAGGAGGTTCCGTATTGTAATGAGCTGAAGTGCCAGAGGCATGGATCTTAATTGATGAGAAAGATAGGCCTTTGTCCAGCATCTCAGTTAGGTATTGTAAAATCTGCGGAATATTTGGAACAAGTGGTTCAAGTCCTTGTGCCTGGTTCCAAGCACAGAATCTCTTCCATTTTTCTGCATAAGACTTCCTGGTGCTGGGCCTCCTGGCTTCCAAAATGACATCCATAACTGCTTTAGAGAGAGGTGTGTCCTGAGTGGCTATATTATTCGCCATGCAGACAAATTTAAGGTTCTGAGTTGGCTGTGCAGGATCTGATTGTTTTGTTGGGTCAGAAGATGAGGAATGTGAGGTAAAGTCCAGGCTGGCCCTTGAGACAAGCTCTTTAAGATTGGGTACCAGTGCTGGTGTAGCCAGTCTGGGGCAATCAGAATCATTTTTGGCTTCTCTTGTCTGCCTTTTAGGAGTACCTTGGGGAGTAGAGGCAGTGGTGGATAAGCATAAACTGTTAGGGTTTTCCATCTGAATGATAGAGAATCCACCTTCCATGCTTGTGAGTGATAAGTCCTTGTGCAGAATCTCTGTAGTTGGCAGTTGTGAGGGGAGGTAAATAGATCTATGTCTGGGCATCCTCATTTCTTTGTTATCATGGTGAAGACTTGTGGATCTAGTTTCCACTCGTGAGGGTCCATGAGGGTTCTGCTTAGTTCGTCTGCCAGAGTGTTTTTCTTTCCTGGCAGGAATTGTGCCTGCAGATGTACTTCATAGGCGAGTGCTGTGCTCCACAAAGTCATGGCCTGCCTGCAGAGAGGGTAGGAATGTGTGCCCCCTTGCTTGTTTATGTACCACATGACTGTAGTATTGTCCATCTTTAGTAATAGTTGTCCTGGATGTAGTAGATCCTTGAAGGCTGTCAGGGCATTCTGTACAGCTAGCATCTCTTTTTGATTGATATGAAGATGCATTTGGTCTGTGGGACACATGTCCTGTATACATTTTCCCGCCACGTGTGCTTCCCAGGCATAATCCGATGCATCTGTTGTTAGTGTCTGCCTGGCTGTGGGTAAAGTGAAAGGCTGTCCCTTGTTGTGGTGACAGGCCAGTTCCCACCATCGAAACTCTTGTTGCAGGCAGGGAATGACAGTAATTATTGTTTCCAAGCAGTGGCAATGTTGAGTCCAAACACTTCTTAGATACCATTGTAGCTTCCTCATATGCAGTCTTGCATATGGAATTAGCAGGATGCAGGATGCAATGAAGCCCAAAGCCTACAGAATTTTTCTTGCAGGTAGCTGGGTCTTTGTTGCCATCATTTGAAAGTAATGAGTCAGTTGCCTTTGTTTGTCTGGCGTGAGATAAGCCATCTGGGCAGGGGTATTTAAGCTTGCACCCAGGAATATTATCTCTTGAGAGGGCACTAGTTTTGATTTATTTTAGTTTACTGTGTACCCTAGGCAAATTAGTAATCTTTTTACAAACGCCAGATGCTTTAGTAGAATGTCCTTGCTCTCTGCTTGAATAAGGCAGTCATCCAAGTAGGGATATATTTGAATTCCTTTTTGTCTGCAAAATGCTATTACTGGTGCCAGGCATTTTGTGAAGACCCTGGGCGCAGTAGATAAGCCAAAGGGCAGTGCAGAGAATTGGTAATGCATTGAGTCAGCTATGAATCTGAGATATCTTCTGCAAGATAGACCGAGACATGCAGGTATGCCTCTTTGAGGTCCAAAGTAACTAGCCAAGCCTTCTTGCCCAGCATGGGTAGAAGTTGCTGCAGTGTCAACATTTGGAATTTTGGAACGTCCAGGAAAGTATTTAGAGTAGACAGGTCCAGTATTGGTCTCCAAGCTTTGTCCTTTCTGGGTACCAAGAAAAGTCTTCAGTAAAATCCTTGCCCCTGCTCTTGCTGTGGTACGTTTTGAATAGCCCTCATGTCCATGAGAGCAAAAATTTATTTTTGTGCCTCTGCCCATTGATTGTGTGGCAGGGTCTGGCATACCTTTTGGCCTTGGTAGGGTGTGAAAGTGGAACCTGTAACCATGGGAAACAATATTCAGTACCCATTTGTCCTGGGTGATCATGTGCCAATTTTGTGAGATAAGTGCTAGTTTTCCCCCTAAGGGTGCTGCCAAAAGGTAAGTTCTTGGCATTGGTAGAGGAAAGTCATTGGGACTGTTTCCTATAAGGTTGTAATTTGTCTTCTCCGCCTTTGGGGGCTGAAGCACCCCATTGTTTAGGTCTGTATGAGCCTTGGGGCTGAGATCTGCCTCTTGGGCATCTGTATCTGCCTCTTTGTGGCCTGTCTGACACTGGAAAGGACCAATTTTTAGAAGGCCAGTTCCTGCTAAATCTGGGTGGCTGAACCTGTAAGAAATCCTTTACTGTCTGCATTGATTTTGCTTTATCCTCCATTTTCTTTAACACCTCTTCTGCCTTAACACCAGACAAAGTATCATGCTGTAATGGAGCATCCAACAATTTTGCTTTAACATGATCAGGTAAACTTTGTTCTTTTAACCAAACATGCCTTCGAATGATAGAACCTGTAACTGCGGCTCTGCAAGAACCCTCTAATGAATCAAAACCACATTGCAAAGTATGCTTTCCCACTTGTTCAGCTGCATGCAATAAATCCTGCATTTCCTTATTTTCAGGACATTCTGAGCTTGTAAGCATTTTCTGTTTTAGCAAAGACATTAGGTATTGTTGATATTTAAGCATGTGAAACTGGCAGTTTAAAGCCCTTACATCTAAAGTAGCAGAGGTGTAAACTTTTTTCTCCCATCTGTCCAGTGCTCTAGAATCCCTATCAGAGGGAACATGGTTTTTTGCAGTGGAAGCCTTGACCCCCTTGGGACCCTGAGAAATTGTTTCTGGGTCAGCAGCAGGGTTTTTATAAAGAAATGTATGAGAATCTGGGACCCTGTAGTACCCTATCTGGCTTAACTAGTGCAGGGGGTAAAGAATCAGGAGACACACTGGATTCAGAAAATACATCATCAACAATATCTAGTACAGGGGGAATAGCAAGTGGCCTGCACTGAGGCAGTAAAAGAAAGTCTCTGAGCCTTTTCTTGGATTCTGAATAATCCTGGCTCTCCCAATGGAAATGCTCCCTCATGGTGTGCAGGGTTTCCCCAAAACAGTAATCCTCAGGAGGAGAGGCTGAAGGGATAGATTCTTCAGCATCAGAGTCCTTATAGGGAAGAAGAGAATATCCCTGATCTGAAGAGGAATCAGAAGAAATAGAAACCTGGTCAGACGAATCATAGTCAGTGTCCTGCCTAGGCTTTTTATCAGGAGGGGGATGGGAACCCCTGATCAGAGTAATTAGGTCCTCGGCAATTTTAAGCATCTGTTTCTTTGGCATGGATGACTGTCCAGGAGAATGCTGTACTTGTTTCTTTGTCTTTAAAGGTGTTTTAGACTTTGCCTTGGCTGCTGAAGTGGTCTTGATAGTAAGCAGGTCTGAAAACACCCTCAGAAGCCGATGCCTGCTCAGCGGCTCTGGACCCATCTGAAGGAATAGTTTCCGTAGGCCCAATATCTTGAATTTCCAGAGGCCTAGTTGTCTCCACGTGGGAGTCGGAGGTGGCCTGTGGCTCTGAGGTAGCGGGTGTCAGGGGCTGCAAAAGTGCCTCACTGAGAACTGGCGAACCGGCGACTGGCCTAGAAGAGGCTTCGTCGTCGGTTTGGACCTCGGATGCCTGTCCTTTTCTTTGTCCTTGTGCTTTTTATGAACTCTGGTCGTCGGTTCGATGGCATTATACAGTAAAAACTTCAGCCAAAGTAATGTAAAGCAAAATCGAACCAACGTTTAATAGTGCGTTGGTTGAATCTAGCTCAAAACCAACAACTAGCAATGTCGTGGTCAGGGCCTAGGCAAGGAATACAGTAAGAATGAAAATCCTTATGAGGTATTTGCTTCCCACAACAAATACAATTGTTAACTTTTACTGGCATTGGTCTGGAGCAAGAAAAAGTTTCCCCAATGGGGTACTTAGCTTTATTGAAGACTTTGTATCTGAAATTCAATTTTGAAAATCTCAGGAGTCGGCTGACCAGCACTTGCGAACTGCTTTTGCTTCAGGCACAGCGCGGCAAGAAAGACAGAAGAAAATGGCGTCGGCTGCATCTTTTATACCCCTGGAGCACTGACGTCAGGGAAGAGGCGACAGCAACCAATGCCGGACCAGGACTTTAGAATTCAGGCCGACTGCGGGTAGCCTGCCAGCAGGATAACCCAAGTATAATGATTGCAAAAGTGAAACACAATGAACATCGGTAGCCAAGTATTTTACTCTAAAATGACAGATTCTGACATTTAGCCAACAGTATAAGAAGCAGTAGAGAGAAATGTTTATATACATCAAGGTCTGAAAGGATGACTTACATCTACAATGAAAACTACAGAAGCACAAAACGGCATTTGCAATTCAAACCTGACTTGCAGCAACTTCTGATTTGTTACATAAAGTTTAACATAGGCAATGAAACCTACCGACAAGCAATGAGAAGGCAGCTTTTGCCCCCATACAATGTAATTTTCACTTTAAATACGTAAGTGTCTTTGGAAGCAATAATCACCACCCAACCCACGGGATATCCAGGTCTACCCAAAACCACAGTGGTTATCCCAATGATGGTAAACCAAATATACATATATGTGAAGAGGGGCAAGATTAACTTGAAAGGCCCAAATCAAGCTGTGATTTGTCCTGTTAAGAGAGTGGATTTTTTTTTTTTTTTAAACTTGCATCTCTCCTTTTTTAATTAATTCTATTACATGGCAGCACTTCTTGACTTTCTCATATTTCTTATCTGAGGCAATTCAATGAAAAAGCCTTGTTTGTACACTATGCATGTTGTTTACGTGATGATACACACTTAGTATGTTGAAGAAGTGATGTCTGTGATACAAACTCTTGACTTCAAATATTTCCTATAGTTGCTATTATTTTATTATTTAAGTACTACCAGGAAACAATTATTATGTAGTTATACGTGAGGTTTTTGCAAACCTACAGTACAAGAATGTTATATTTGCCATTAGTTTAGCTTGTTTCACAAAAGAATGAAACTGATTTTTCTGTGACAGTATCTGCATTTTACAACTGCCAATAAGATAACTAACTCAGAAAGTACAGTTGTGTACACTTACCACAAATGTAGATGTTCGAGTGTATTCACTGTTGCAGTCATCACATTTGGGTTATCTGCCTGCAGGTAGCCCTCAGCCGGCCTGAATACCAGAGTCTTGGATTCCTGCATTGGATGCTGTCTCTTCTTCCATGACGTCAGGTCGTCAGGGGTATAAAACATGCAGCCGATGCCATTACATCAGTTTTTCTTGCCCCAGATGTCAGGTACCCCCACAATGGGAAGCAATTATATGTTACTGTATACCTCCATCAAAAAGCAAACACACCAAACAAGAAGGAAGGGTAGAGCCAAGAGAAGTCAGGGGGCTGGAGAGAGGGTAACCAGGACTGCAACAGTGAATACACTCAAACATCTACATTTATGATAAGTTTACACAACTGTACTATGTTCTTCATGTTTAACTGTTGCAGTCATCACATTTGGGTTGATTCCCAAAGCTAAGGAAGGGAGGAGGAAGTTAGACAGCATTAAGGCCAGCTATTAAGCCCAGCAAGACTGAAGTGGCAAAACAGCTATGGATTTAGAAAAAAATAGGCATGTGGTAATGCTTGGTGAAGGTATGTACAGAGCTCCAGGTAGCAGCTTCTAGGATGTCCCTGGTAGGGACTCCTCTGAGAAAGGCTGTAGAGGTAGCTGCAGCCCTGGTGGAATGTGATCTTATATCCTGTGGGATAGATTTTCCATGGTGCTTGTAGCAGAAATTAATGCAATGGGCTATCCATTTAGAAATGGCTTGCTTTGAAATGGCCTTCCCCTCTGCCTCTGCAGCAAAGCCAAGTAGCAGCTGTTCAGATTTTCTGAGAGGCTTAGTCCTGTCCAAATAAAATCTAAGTTGTCTGTGCACGTCCAGACAGTGCAGTATTCGTTCGCCTTTGTTTTGTGGATTAGGGAAAAAAGTAGGCAAATGAATGGACTGATTTAGGGCCACACTAGACACCACCTTGGGCATAAAGGAAGGATTGGTCCTGAGGGAAACCCTGTCTGCATGGAAGACAATGAAGGACTCGACTGCATGAGGGCCTGTAATTCAGACATTCTTCTTGCTGAAGTGATGGCTAGAAGGAAGGCCGTTTTCCAAGAAAGGAATTTCAACTCTGCAGTTGCAACTGGCTCAAAGGGATGGAGAGTGAGCTTTTCCAATACAAAGTTAAGGTCCCAGGCTGGAGTAGGGGCTCTCCTGGGGGGTCTTAAATTTTTGGTCCCTCTAAGGAATTGCTTTAGCAGGGAGTGAGAGATGAGGGGTGGCTCAGTATTATAATGTGCTGAAATGGCAGAGGCATGGGTTTTGATTGACAAGAAGGATAGGCCCTTGCTGAGCATTTCTGTTTTGTACTGAAGAATATGAGGTAAGCTGGGCACCGTTGTGCCCATCCCCTGAGTCTGGCTCCAGGAACAGTATCATCTCCCCTTTTCAGCATAGGATTTTCTAGTACTAGGCCTCCTTGCCTCCAGAGTGACATCTAGCACCTGCTTACTGAGGGATGCTATTTGGGGAGCTCAAGGAATTAGCCAGGCTGAAAGGTTCAGGGTTTGAAGCTGAGGGTGCCGAATCTGGGACAGCAGGGAAGGGGTCTGAGGCAGGTGCCATGGTTCCAGCAGTGTCATACTGCTCAAGAAGGGGTACCAGTGCTGGCATGGCCAGTCTGGTGCAATCAGTATTGTCCTTGGCTTGTCCTGTTTGATCTTTTGCAAAACCTTCGAGAGGAGCGGCAGAGGGGGAAAGACATAAACCGAGAGGCTTTCCCATTTCCCATGTAAAGGACAGGGCATCCACTTTCCAAGCTTGACTGTGGTACGTCCTTGTGCAGAATTTGTCCAATTGGTGGTTCTGAGGGGAGGCCAGGTCTACCTCTGAAGTCCCGCATTTGTTCAAGATTTTGAATATTTTTGGTTCCAGTTTCCATTTGTGTGGGTCCATGAGATTTCTGCTTAGGTCGTCTGCCAGTGAAATTAGCTTGCCTGGCAGGAATTGAGCTTGTAGGTGCACTTGGTATCTCAAGGCTGTGTTCCACGGAGCCACGGCTAGTCTGCAGAGAGGGTACGAGTGGGTTCCCCCCTGCTTGTTTATGTACCACATAACTGTGGTGTTTTCTATCTTTGCCAATAGTTGTCCTGGAAGCATATGGTCTTTAAAGGCGGTCAGGGAATTCTGTACAGCTAACATTTCTTTTTGGTTGATATGCAGGTGCATCTGTCTCGGGTTCCATTTGCCCTGAATGCATTGCCCTGCCAAGTGAGCCCCCCCCCATGCGTCTGTTGTTAGGGTTTGGGCGGCAGGGGGGCAGAGTGAAAGGGAGCCCCTTGTTGTGGTAGCAGGCCTCTGCCCACCAAAGGAAGTCTGTCTTTATACAAGGAATGATAGGAATCATTGATTCCAGGTCCTGAGAATGTTGACACCATAGGCTTTTTAGATACCATTGTAGTTTCCTCATATGCAATCTTGCATATGGAATTAGTAGAATGCAAGAGGTCAAGAACCCCAGGGCTTGCAGAATTTTCCTTGCAGATAGCTGGGTCTTTGTGGCCAATAGTTTGAAGTAGGTTGTCAAATAAACTTGTTTCTCTGGAGTGAGGAAAGCCATCTGGTAAGTTGTGTTCAAGCTTGCTCCCAGGAATACAATCTGCTGGCAGGGTACTAGGTGGGATTTCTTTTCATTTATGGTGTACCCCAGTGAGGTTAGAAGTTTCTTACGAATGCCAGATGTTTTAATAGCAAGTCCTGGCTTTCTGCCTGAATCAGACAATCGTACAAGTATGGGTATATCTGAATATTTCTCTGCCTGCAAAATGCAATGGCTGGAGCTAAACACTTTGTGAATACCCTAGGCGTAGTAGATAAGCCAAAGGAAATTGCAGAGAACTGCCCTGAAGGATAGATATTCCTGCAAGCTTCCCTTATTGGAATATGCAGGTAAGCTTCCTTTAAGTCAAAGGTTGCCAACCAGGCATCTTTGCCTAGCAGGGGAAGCAGCTGTTGAAGTGTTAGCATTTTGAATTTTGGGATTACCAGAAAGGTGTTTAGAATAGAGGGGTCCAGGATAGGACGCCAGGAGCTGTCTTTTCTGGGTACCAGGAAAAGTCTTGAATACAAACCTTGTCCCCTTTGTTCGGCCTGGACAAGTTGAATAACCCTGATACTTAGAAGAGAGAGAACCTGCTGTTGGGCCTGCACCCATTGATTTGGGGGGTAGGTCTGGCCAACCGTTTGAGGTTCGTAGGGTGTGGAGGTGGAATCTGTATCCTTGGGAAACTATATTCAAAACTCATTTATCCTGGGTAACGAGTTCCCAGTTTTTTGCATGCAGAGCGAGCTTTCCTCCTAAGGGAGCAGGCAGTTGAGCAGGGCTTGGAAGGGTTAAGGTTAAGTCATTGTGCCATTTTTCCATAGGGGGTGGCTCACTACTCCCTGCTTTGGAAGTGGGAGCCCCCCACTGCTTAGGCCTGTGCATAGCCTGAGACTGTAACCTAGGTGGTCTGCTGTTCCTGGGTTTGGACTGAGAATGCCTGGAAGAGACCGGAAAGGAGCAATTCTTTGAAGGCCAATGCCTACTAAATCTGGGAGGCTGTACTTGTAGGAAATCTTTAACAGTTTGCATAGATTTAGCTTTTTCCTCCATCCTTTTGAGGACTTCTTCTGCTTTGTTGCCAAGCAGGCGGTCTTGGTTTAAGGAAGCATCCAGTAATTTAGCTTTAACATGATCTGTAAAGTTTTGCTCCTTAAGCCAAGCATGCCTTCTAAGTACAGACCCAGTGACAGCAGCCCTGCAAGATGCTTCTAGAGTCTCAAAACCACATTGCAAAGTATGTTTACCAACGTGTTCTGCAGAATGCATTAAATCCTGGAATTCTTTGTGCTCAGCACAGTCAGGAATCAACATAATTTTCTGTTTAAGCAGTCCCATAATATGCTGCTGGTACTTTAACATATAAAACTGGCAATTTAAAGCCCTAATGGTCAAAGTAGCAGAAGTGTATACCTTCTTACCCCAAGTGTCCAAGGCTCTAGAATCTCTATTAGAAGGGGTAGGATTTTTGGCAGCAGTAGCCTTAATGCCTTTTGGTCCTTGGGAAATGGTCCCTGGAACCGCAATAGGATTCTTGAAGAGGAACTTGTGAGAGTCAGGTACTCTGTAATACCTGTTAGGTTTTCTGGGAGCTGGAGGTAAAGTGTCTGGGGAAAGGCTAGATTCCAAGAAAGCATCACCTACAATGTCCAGAACAGGAGGGATAGCTTAAGGCCTGTGTTGAGGAAGGAGTAAGAATTCCCTAAGCCTCTTTTTGGAGTCAGGGTAATCCTGGCTTTCCCAGCGTAAATGCTCCCTAAGAGTGTGCAAGGTTTCACCAAAAGAAAAATCTTCTGGAGGGGAAGCAGAGGAAATGGAACCCTCTGCATCAGAATCCTCATAGGTAGATAAGGGCAAATCCTGGTTATCAGAAAGAACAGAAATATCAGATTTCTGATCAGAAGGAAAATCAGTTCTAGGTCTCTTAGAGGGGGGAGGTTGGCTTCCCCTAACTAAGGTAATAAGGTCTTCAGCCATTCTAAGCATTTGTTTTTAGGCATATGGGCCTGAGCATGCGGTTTGGATGTCGGTTTTCTTGGCGTGGTGCAAGTTTTAGGTCTGAATGAAGAAGATGGCATTGATTTAAAATGCAAGTCTGTAGGCCTGAATACACCCTCAGAAGCCAGTGCCTGCACAGAGGCTCCGGACCCATCCAAGGTAGAGACATCCGCAGGTTCCATAGTCGAAGAAGCATCTTGCGGCATACCGGACTCCAAATGGGTCTCAGTAGAGGCCTGTGAATCTGAAGTAGCGGGTATCAGGGGCTGCGAAAGCACCTCACTGAGTACCAGCAGACTGGCGACTAGCTTAATGGAAGCATCGTTGGCAGTTTTCGACCTATGCAGTCTGTCTCTGTCTTTATCCTTATGTTTTTTCTGGAAACAAACCACAAGAGCTGGAAACAGGAAAAAACTTTATTCCGGTACCTCGGCCCACTGGCCTTCAAAGGAATGAACTAACAAATCACTAAACACCACATAAATACTAGTGCATAGTAATTGAACAATTGTATCATTAAATAATTAAGTAATTACATACTTAAAAAAGAGAAAGGATGTAAGACGCTTATATGTGGTTAATCCTAGAGACCCTGTGTTTTATTCTTTGCCAAAAATACATAAGAATGCTCTAGATCCACCTGGGCGTCCTATAGTATCTGGTTGTGGGGGCTATCTGGAATTTGTTGGGATTTTTTTGGACAGTATATTAAAGGAGCAATTGAAACATGTAGCTTCTCACATTGTAAATACAAATCAATATTGTGAGAAGGTCAAGAATTTCAAGTGGGATCCAAGTTTTTACTGGGCAACTGTAGATGTTAAATCCCTGTATACGAATATTAGTACTGTATTGGGTCTGGAAGCAATAATGAAAATTTTGGGTGAAGGGCCACGGACTTCCTTTATTATATTACTTTTGGAATTTGCACTTAGTCACAACTATTTCAGTTTTGATAGTAAAATGTTTCTCCAGGTTCATGGTACTGCAATGGGAGCAAGTTTTGCTCCCACTTATGCAATTTTGTTTATGTCCATTTTTGAGATTGAATTTTTGTACACTTTGGAGTTTTTTCAAAACAGGGTGGTTTCTTACTATAGGTACATTGATGATCTCATTTTTATTTGTAGAGGTGACATCTTAGATTTTGATGCATTCATGGTAGATGTACATAACAACAGGTTTGGTCTGGAGTTTACATATAAGGTTAGTAAACTAGAAATTCAGTTTTTGGATATTTTTCTGTATATAGACAGACAAGGGTTTATTCAATTTAAACCCTATAGGAAGGATGTGGCCTCTAATAATTTTCTCCATGCATCAAGTGCACATCCCATGCACTTGATAGAGTCATTACCCTATGGGGAGTTTAAACGAATCTCTGAACACACTTCAGACAGTAGTCTTTTAAGTTTGGAATATGATGCTGTCTGTAAGAGATTATTGGAAAGAGGTTATTCAGAAGCATTAATCAGAAAGAATCGTTTAAAGTTTGATTGTAGTAAAATGGGTCATGATAGGAATAGAAATAAATCTGTTACAAATATTTATAATAATGCTATGGAACTAGACAATAGGATGTTTTTTGTTACTAAGTTTTCTTTATTTTCAGAGATTTTATGTAACATTGTTAAGTTCTTATGGCCAGTTATTTGTAATAATGAAGAATTTGGGCACCTTTTTCCTAGGTATGTTTCTTTTTCTTATGGAAGATATCAAAATCTGAAAGAAATACTCAGACCTAGACATCTATCTAGCATTATGTCTATATCTGATTCAGTTCTAGAACCTGGAATGTTTCAATGTGGAAAATGTAAAATATGTGCAAAAGTTAGAAATTTATCAGGTAACAACATCAATGGAGTAACATATTTTGCTGAGAATAGATTTAATTGTTGTTCATGTGGTGTTGTTTATATATTAGGTTGTGGTTGCCCTGTGCCTCAGTATTATATTGGCCAGACCAAACGTCAACTTAAAGTTCGTATACTAGAACATATTGGTGATGTACGGAATTCTAGGACAGATAGCCCTATTTTTGATCATTTTTATAGGATGCATAATGGGTCAGTTGAATCACTGTTTTTTTGTGCTTTGGCTAAACCAAAGGTATCTTCAGGAGGTAGTTTCTTACATAATTTATTAAAATTGGAGAGTAGATTTATTCTGAAGTATAATACTCTAAAACCCCGTGGTTTAAACTTGGAAGTAAATTTATCTATTTAATAATTTTAGAATAGATTGTTAGTTAAAATGGTGCTGGTTCATTTATTTCATGCCTTGTTACTGATTTTCTCTTTTTTAAGTATGTAATTACTTAATTATTTAATGATACAATTGTTCAATTACTATGCACTAGTATTTATGTGGTGTTTAGTGATTTGTTAGTTCATTCCTTTGAAGGCCAGTGGGCCGAGGTACCGGAATAAAGTTTTTTCCTGTTTCCAGCTCTTGTGGTTTGTTTCCAGACAATTTCTTTTGCTGTGGTTGGTTTGTTTCCTTATGTTTTTTCGGAAGATTGGTAGTCAGATGGCTTAACAAAGCCATTTCAGAGTACGGATACCGAGTACCAAAATAATTTGCTGCAAAGATAGCCCGACGACTAATAGTTCGAGGGTGGAACAAAGCACAAAACTGACAGCAAGGGACGTCGTGGTCTGGGCCTAAGTAGGGAATGCAGTACGAATGAAAATCTTTATGAGGTATTTGCTTTCCACAGGTAAGACAATTGTTAACTTTTACTGACATCAGTTGGAGCAAAAAAAAAAAGATCCCCTTCTTCTTTTTTTTTTTTTTTGAAGACTTCAGTTCTGAAACTCGAAAACGAAAATTTCAGGAATCGTCCGACCGGCACTTGCGAACTGCTTCTGCTTCAGGCACCACATGGCAAAAAAGACTGATGTAATGGCGTCGGCTGCATGTTTTATACCCCTGACAACCTGAGATCATGGAAGAAGAGACAGCATCCAATGCAGGAATCCAAGACTCTGGTATTCAGGCCGACTGAGGGCTATCTGCAGGCAGATAACCCAAATGTGATGACTGCAACAGTGAAACACGAACAACGTCTGGTCAGTGTATAACAGAGTCCAGTCTATAAAAATGGCTGATGGTCACTGTAAGCATAGCTTTCATCATGTTTGATGATGTGGGAAATTACTGTTAATAGCTGTACTTCATGGAACAGAATCAGACTCTTACCTGAAGTCTACCTATTGCAACCAGGCAATATTTACTTCCTTGTCCCACATCTGCATCTTCTTCAGGAATGGTCATTCCTAAAACAGTATCAACACACAAATACAGTTATCCACAGATGCCCACCACCACACAATTCAGCATGTCAGTCTAGAAATTATTACTGATATGGTAGAATAAAAACAGAGACTAGAAGGAAACTACTGTTAGACAATATAGACCGCATTCCCAACAGCTTCCATTGCAGAAGTATACGACTAAGCCAAGTGCTGCACTCTACAAACAGTTTTAAAACTAGTCAAACTGTAGAATAAAGGCTTCCATAACTTACCTCATTTGAATGAACTAGCCACACTGATTTTACAGCAAAACACTTACCAATGACTATAGTATTGACAACCATGGGGCTACTAAGTTAGGGATGTGTATTCCCTTATACCCGGGATGTTAGGAAATACACTCATGTGTTTAATGAACATTGGAACATTTTGATGACAGATCCTCTGTTAAAGGAAATAGTTGGTGAGGTACCCCTTTTTACATTTAAGAACAAAAGGAATCTTAAGAGGAGATTATGTGTACCTAGAACTTGCAAGCAGAATGAACCTATTCGTGGAACTACACCATGTGGTAGCTGTAATCAATGTGTTTACATTAAGGAGGGCATTACCTTTCAACACCCTGACACCAAGAAAGTATTTGATGTAAGGGTTAATGCTACTTGTTATACTAAGCATGTGGTATATCTTGCAGTGTGTTCACTGTGTCAGAGTTTTTATGTTGGAAAAACTGACAGGATATTGAAGGAGAGAATCAGGGAACACACTTACCACATTGCAAAAGGTTCTAGGGTAAATGCCTTGTCCAAGCATGTTTTGGAGAAAGGCTTAAACCATTGTTTTAAATTTATGGTCGTGTCTAAAATTCTTCCTAATAGTAGATATAGTGATGTTAGGGCAAGGACTGAGGAACTTGAAGCCAGATGGATTGTCCTTCTGAGGGCTACATATGGTCATGGCCTAAATGATATCATGCCTATGAAACCAGTATTGAAAAAAAGGAAATTGCGTAGGAAATAGAACTATGCATGTTCTTATGTATTTAAGTATTTTATTTGTTTTGTATTTTCTTTTTATGTATATATTTTATGTATGCACTTGTATTTATGATGAAGTATTATTGTCTTTAAAACAAGCTTTTACCTGTTGAGTTGCCTTTAAGTCGAGTGATCATGTGCTAGGTTTAAGTATTTAAACAGGTGTTATTTTGACTTTTCATGTACACCTGAATAAGCAGTAGTGAAAGCGCTTGTGTGTGGTCCGAATAAAGCAGTGCTGTGTTTTTACTTGAGTGGAGTTGTTCCTGTTTTATCTTTGTCACGCTGGTATTCTGAATCTGATACTGCAGATATTATATGCTGGATTTGTAGTTTATGAAGCCTACCTCCTGGAGAATTTTGTGACTTTGTTTGATACTTCGTTTGTTACCTGGAGGTAATTGGAGCTCGTTTGGGAGTTTTCATTTTTTATTCTTTACTTGTTTATATGCTTTTTACTCCCTAAGAGCACCTTATGGCTGCCAACAGTAATGATGAAATTGAATTGGACTATGTACCTGTGGTTAGTCCCCATGGGACACTTGTGTCTGGATACTGTTGTAAGAATATGAAGACTGAGTTATTTATTAGCAAAATCATTGCTTTAGACAATCCGCTTTTACAAGGGGTTGTTGATACACATGAAGAGGTTATTTCCCTGGATTATTTAGCCATTAGAACTGATTTACTTGATTTGGAAAAAGAACTGTCCAAATTAGCCCGCACACAGTATGAGAGATTTCATTTAGAAGTCTGTGTCAAAGAAAATGTGATCCCATGTGGTTTAAGGATACTAAAAATGCCAGCGCAGGTTGGAGCGGATGATATTTTATTGACTGAATGGCAGAAACTGAACATTTCTACGAGTTTGAATTATCTTAAATTATTGATTGAAGCTGCTAAAAGGAAGGAAACTTTCCTCATTAATATTGTGGAAAACAAGTATCAACAATTGTCGCAGAGGTACAATAGTGAAGTGTTTGAGAAATTGTTGAGTGAAACCATGGAGCATGTAGCCACTTATAAGCGTAAATTGATGCAAATGAAAGTTAATAAGCTCTTGAGGGATCGTAGAGATTTCCAATCAGGACATATCTTTTCATGGCCACGTATCTCTACGACCAATAGTGATGAAAGTAACCAAGGAGTAGGAGTGGAACATGATGATGTCATTTGCCAGCGTAGTGATGCGGAGTCCGCATGTGCTAAGGGGAGTTGTTCTTCACGGAGAGAAGGTATTATTGCTGTTGATCCTGTGGAGACAACTAAATCAGCAGTTATACAGACCTCAACAGACTTATCTAGTGCAGTAACCACTGATGCTGTGCCTAAAAAGAGAACTGTGGTTACTGTTGCTGAGGTACATCGTGAACCTAGCAGCGATGGTTTGAATTGTTTGAATGCAAATACTGGCAATGCAACCGCACGGTTACAAGAGCAAGCAGATGGGTTGTTTTTGCATAAGTTAAATTTTCCTTTACAGGTTCGAGACAGGTCGATCGGGAGAGCAGGGAAGAAGAGAGCGAGTTCGCAGAGCAGAGGAAGGAGTACGACACGGTACAAGAGGAAGAACGACGAGAGTATGGACAATCATTGGCCTATAAAGAAGGCATTTCAACACCAAGTAAGACACTTGTAACTAATTTATCTGGTTACAATTTAACAGAGTTTGAGTACAGAGTTTTGGATAAGGGACTAACTTTTATTCCCTCTTCTGATATGAATGTGGTTGATTTGATTTTTGATTTTAAAATGTTTACCAGAAATTTAATGTTAAAAACGATGTTTAAACAGACGAATGATGCTAATTTTTCTAAGTTTGTTAAACCTAGTTGTTTTACACCCATACTTTCACCAGTTATTAATGCGTTTGAGCAGATTTGTATTGGGGACATTTACAAAGTTTATAACAATGCACAATGTAGTAAAAGAAGTTACAATAAGAACAATCTTAGCCGACAGGAGTTAATTGTGTTACATGACTTAGAGAACAATGATAAATTAGTTATACGACCAGCCGATAAAGGGGGCCGTATAGTAGTCATGGATAAAGGAACATACAATGAGTTAATGCTTGAGATGTTGTCAGATGTGAGTTCTTATGAGCTCATCTCTCTACAAAATGTTAAGATGATGACAATTTCCATCAGCAATGAACTAATGGTGATGGGGGAGTATGATGTATTGAACAATGAATTGTTGAAATATTTTAAAATGGAGAATTATGTTATACCCCAGATACAGGGACTGCCCAAGCTACACAAGAGTATGATTAGACCACCCATGAGACCTATTGTCTCTGGGGGAGGGTGGTGTACGGAGCCTTTATCTGTATATTTGGATGCTAAATTGAAACCGTTGCTTAAGAGATATGAAACTTTATTGTGTGATACAGAACATTTTTTACATGATTTATTTGAATGTACTATAAGGAATGTGAGAATGGAAGATGTGTTTCTAGTTACCTTAGACGTGGTTTCATTATTCACCGTCATCCCTAATTCTGTGGGCATTGACCTTGTGAGTAGACTGTTATGTGAGAGTGACTTGTATGGGGGTGAGGAGATAGCCCTGATACAGGATTTGTTGAATATTGTGTTAGGGAATAATGTTTTTATATTTGATGGCAAAGTATACCACCAGAAGAATGGAGTAGCTATGGGCAGTTCCTGTTCAAATAATTATGCTAATGGGGTAATGTTAGCTTGGGAGCAGGAGCATGTACACTACAGTTCCTACAAAGAAAATATCATTTTGTATAGAAGATTTGTTGATGATCTTTTTATTTTGTGGGGAGGTACAGAGAGTGAGCTGAAAGCATTTGTTAATTAGATTAATGGGACCACTACTTTTTTAAATTTCACATTTGAATATTCGAAAACAGGTATCAGTTTTCTAGATGTCTTTGTAGAGAAGGACATTATGGGAGTTATTTCCACAAAACTACATAGGAAGGAATGCTATGTTAGTAGTCTGCTTAGTAGAGACAGCATGTATCCCAAATATGTTTTTAACAATGTCACACAAAATCAATTTTTCAGGGCATCCAAGTTAAATGTTAAGGATAGTGATTTTGAAGAACAGATTATGACAACAAGTGAGAATCTAAGGGGAAGAGGTTATGAAGAGAATTTGATAGAGGCCAGTAGACTTAATGTTAGAGAAATGAGGACTGGTAGAGCTAAACCCTATTTCTCTTGTAGAGAACAAAAAGAGAAGAAGATGTGTTATGGGGCTACTAAGTTAGGGATGTGTATCCCTTATACCCGGGATGTTAGGAAATACACTCATGTGTTTAATGAACATTGGAACATTTTGATGACAGATCCTCTGTTAAAGGAAATAGTTGGTGAGGTACCACTTTTTTACATTTAAGAACAAAAGGAATCTTAAGAGGAGATTATGTGCACCTAGAACTTGCAAGAAGAATGAACCTATTCGTGGAACTACACCATGTGGTAGCTGTAATCAATGTGTTTACATTAAGGAAGGAATTACCTTTCAACACCCTGACACCAAGAAAGTATTTGATGTAAGGGTTAATGCTACTTGTCATACTAAGCATGTGGTATATCTTGCAGTGTGTTCACTGTGTCAGAGTTTTTATGTTGGAAAAACTGACAGGATGTTGAAGGAGAGAATCAGGGAACACACTTACCACACTGCAAAAGGTTCTAGGGTAAATGCCTTGTCCAAGCATGTTTTGGAGAAAGGCTTAAGCCATTGTTTTAAATTTATGGTCGTGTCTAAAATTCTTCCTAATAGTAGATATAGTGATGTTAGGGCAAGGACTGAGGAACTTGAAGTCAGATGGATTGTCCTTCTGAGGGCTACATATGGTCATGGCCTAAATGATATCATGCCTATGAAACCAGTATTGAAAAAAAGGAAATTGCGTAGGAAATAGAACTATGCATGTTCTTATGTATTTAAGTATTTTATTTGTTTTGTATTTTCTTTTTATGTATATATTTTTATGTATGCACTTGTATTTATGATGAAGTATTATTGTCTTTAAGACAAGCTTTTACCTGTTGAGTTACCTTTAAGTCGAGTGATCATGTGCTAGGTTCAAGTATTTAAACAGGTGTTATTTTGACTTTTCATGTACACCTGAACAAGCAGTAGTGAAAGCGCTTGTGTGTGGTCCGAATAAAGCAGTGCTGTGTTTTTACTTGAGTGGAGTTGTTCCTGTTCTATCTTCGTCACGCTGGTATTCTGAATCTGATACTGCAGATATTATATGCTGGATTTATAGTTTATGCAGCCTACCTCCTGGAGAATTTTGTGACTTTGTTTGATACTTCGTTTGTTACCTGGAGGTAATTGGAGCTCGTTTGGGAGGTTTCATTTTTTACTCTTTACATTGTATCAATATGTAATAAATGTCCTGTAATAAATATCCTGGCTTGATGAACTTGAAAGGATGTTGTCTTGCTATCCTTCTCATTGTTGGGAGGGGCCTCTCATACAGTGTTGTAGTAGCCTTTTCAGGAGAGATTTTCTGAGAGCATGTACCCATTTTGATCTTGAACCAGCAGCTTGAATAGTTCATGCAGCTTTAAATGGCATCAGGAGACAAGTGTCTGGATGTAGCAATGCCTACTTCAGCCCATTCTACAACACTAATGGGGAGACACTGGAAGCAGCTTCTACACTGTAGACAGATGCTGTCCATACTTTCTAGGCTTTCCATATGGAAGAAGGAAACCAATGGCGTAGTCCATGTTCCCCTGGAATTGCATTCTTCAGCTGTCTTAAACGTTGCTGGAATATTCACTAGTTTGTGAAATGCAAAATGCAGGAAGGCTCTTCATCTGTAGTAGTAATTCTTGACTACTACCATATAGTTTTGCTGGAGTCCTCTTCTGGTGGATCTGCCCCAACACAATACATGCAAAACGAGATAAAAAATCCTTTGGTGTTGAACTAGGACAATAGCAGCCTTCTCAAGATCAGACAAAATATACTCTTATTTACAGATACGTTTCTTCTTACTTATTTTCCATCTCAGCATATGACTACTGCTAGATACAAGCCACAACTTATCCATGCAGAGTGCACAGCTATTTGGATGCACTTGCAAAGGTGGAGAAGATTCCATTTACTATCTACATTTCAGACTTCTTAAGAACCTGCAGGTTTTCTCTCAGAGTCCAACTTATTGTTCTCTACAATGACCCAGTGAATCACAAAGGAAAAGATGCTTAGCAGTACGGACTTGGGGGTCAGAATGCATATCTTCATGTTCATTTCACTTACGAATGGTGTTTCCAGTTATCATCTCCCCTGTATACAGTGGTTCACTGCTTTTTTATGATGGCCTCCTGTATAAACTGTGCAGGTGTTATCTTTGAATTGCTGGCCCTCTCACAGATGTCATTTGTAACCTGATTGACATTAGGAAGACAGGGATCTGGGGTGTGATGATATTCCTGCTTACTTTATTTATTTATTTATTTTACATTTGTTTACTGGGCTAGTCCAACTGGATACATGTCCATTTTCAGTGGAGGCCCGGGGAGAAAAGCTCCTCTACAATACTACTATAGTAAGACTAAACAAAAAACTTTATCATATTATATCAGCATATACAAATAAAATCTACTTGCAAGCCTCTTTCCATCACTATTAATATCTCTGATGAACTTAAAGCAGTAAGCAACTAACTCTCTTCTTGATGAAGCATCAGTAGCTGTAGATGCATCCTGTTTTCATCAGATGAGACAAAAAGCTATCTATAACAAATCTAGCTTTGCCACTTATATTTTATTTTCTGGAACCAATATTGTTTGCTGTAAAGTAAGTGGCTCCCATAAATTCATTACCAAAGCTTTAACAAAGGAGTTTGGTGCTGTGGGCAAGGCATTCAACTGGTGCCCCTCTGCTCTCTAAAAGTGATCACAACTGCTTAATGAAGCTTGTAAACTGTCAGCCTTTTTTAGGCAGCAGTAAACTTTTAGGTTGCTACAGTGATAAACACGCTTTTGCTCATGAAAGAATGTTTATTAATATAATAACCTAATATTTATTTATTTGCAGTTGGTTTACCAGGATAGTCCATTGGGCCAAAAAGAGCCCGTTTTCAATGGAGTCCTGGGGAGAAAAGCTCCAAAAAACAATTAGTAAGGTTACAATAAGGTATTTAGTATCAATTATACAATTTCTTTGAACTTGGAATCACAGAAGACTAGTGTACGAGCATATACAAATATTACAATCTTGTGACTGATGAAAACAATTTACAGTATAGAAGCTGAGAGGCTTGTAATAGTTAGGGTAGGTGGAGATATGTTTCATAATAATATGTTACTACCTTTAAAAAATAGTTTTAACACTTTACAAGTTGTTATTAGGCAATCAATTACACACAGACTGGTTTGACAGTTTACAAGCTGTCTAGAAGAGACTGATACCACATAATAAAAGGTTGCAAACTACATGCTGTTCTTTTTTAAGAACAGACTAGTCACTCTGCAAAACCGGTGTCTGGTACTGGTGCCCTATCCACCCTGCCCTTGTTCATCAACATTCTCTTACTCAACAACAGTGTCTATGATCAGTATTGGCAGTGGTTCACTTACATGGACAAAACAAAAGTTGGTAATCACTCTCATCACAGTTACTATAGATGCCTCTCTACCAGAAGTGTTTCTGCATTTTAATTACGTAATTTTAATTGGTTACCGACAGTGACACGGCTTACGATGAGATGCTGCATTTGCAAGTGTTTTGTTAGTCTTATTACAAACTGGATATACTCATGAACACACAGCAGTTTCTTTAAAAAGCAAGAACACTTTTATACTGCCAACACAGTTGTCATTTGTTAGTAAGAGAAGTAGAACACTGCTGTGCAGGATGGCACTGAACTTGCGGCAACTACAGGGAAATGTACAAGTATGATACAGACGTTTGACACTAAAAACAGTCAATGTGCGGGATATACAACCAAAAGAAAAATGAAACCATTACCATGTGAGGAGGCTAATGCTGTTCACTGGACTGCTCAAACAGACCTATAAAAATGCAGGTGTATAATATACATGAGTGCAACTATATTAATAAAGCAGTTACTACAGCATGCAAAATGTTTCAGCACAAGGAAGCTTATCTTTCCTTATTGGTTATCTCAGCAGAAAAGGGTAGTGTTCCAGCACTGCAGGCAGAGATAAAGTACAACTTATCACAATAGCAGATGTTGCAGTACTTTTGTGTAGTGGGACTTGCAGGTGTGCCCATTTGTCCTCCTAACCTTTAGAGCCCAAAACTCTTCCCCTCTAGGTGAAATGCACAGCCTCCACCTGGGACATCAAAAAGCTCCCAGTATAAAGTCAGCATCATTGTTTGCCATCTTAAAACTTTGTTCCCCAAAAAAGGGAGAGAAGCTTATGCAGGAGACAGCGAAGCAAAGGGTGGACTGCAGCAAGTGACAATAAAGGTACTCAGGAAGAGAGGAGGGAAGTAATTAGCCTCCACAGCAAATTATCCAAACCAAAGCAGATCCAAGGTCCCTGTCAAGGGAAAGAAGAGAAAGGAAGTTTGTTAGGGAGAAATACCCTACCTCAGCTCTGGAGACCTGAACTCCAAAAAGGTAGACAAGGAAAAGGTGGAGTGATGTGTACTGCAGCAGTGATCATCTTGAACATCTACAATTACACTAAGCTCCTACACAACTGTACTATATTCTTTTTTAATTACTGCTGCAGGATTCAAACTAGTGGGATGATTCCCACAGCTTCATGGTGATTGGGGGTGGACTAAGAAAAGATACTGGGATACAGCATGCCTTACAAAATGATCACAGCAATCCCTGACCTAGCCGTGCAGTCACAACATCTAGTTTGTAATATGTACAGAAGCTGTGAACATATGACAAAGTGGCTGACTCCAGTATGGTATAGGTATTCACCCCATATAAGGAGGGTCACACATGTGTCTGTGCACCTGCTATTGAGAGCATTTACCTTGGGAAGAGTAGCAAAACTGTATACTTTGTAACAGTACTTAGATATATCCTGTTTACATTCTCTCTTTCTTTGCTAAAAAGCAGGCAAAAAAATGATTGGATTTTTGGGTGGCCTAAGTCCTGTGGGAATAAAACCTGAGCTGCTGTGCACATCTAAGGAATGAAAAATTCTCTGTCTCCCTTATTTTGTGAATCAGAGAAGAACACATGTAACTTGGACAGTTTGATTCACACAGAACTCTGTCACAACTCCGAATATGAAGGAAATATTGGTTCTCAGACTCACCGTATCCCTATGGAAAATGACCAAGGGTCCCTTGCACATTAGGACATGAAGATCTGATACCCACCTGGCTGAGGTGATATCAACAAATACAGCAGTTTCCCAGTTCAAAAGTATTATGCGTGTTGTGGCTGTTTGCTCTAAAAGGGCTACAGCCTTTCCAAATAAAGTTCAGGTCCGGGGTGGGTGAGGTGTTACCTTCTTCTATAGTGGTCTTAAATGTGGCACCCCTTTAAGGAATTGTTCACTGACTTGAAGGTAGCCAAGAGCAGATCAAGAGGCAAACAGGCTGAGATGGCAGAGATGAACTTTAGCCTGTACTGAAAAGATATATAGATATTCAAGTATCAGAGACATGGTTGCATACCTAGGGTCCTGCCTACTTGCCTGGCTCCAACTGAAAAAAAATTCTTTCACTTGAAGAAATAGGATTTCCTTACTGGCAGGCTTTCATACCTTCCTAATAACATTCAGCATGTTGTCAGTATACCTGTGTCGGATGGGTAACAAGATTAGATCCCCCAAGCTGATGTGTAGTGTCACCAAGTTGTGTTTTATGAGGGAAACTTTGTTCTGTGTTAGTAGATCCACTGTTATAGAAAACACTTCATACTTCCACCTGGACATTTCTGTGAGACAGTAGAACCTGTGCTTGGTCCAAAATGGTGCCATCAGGCATTTTTGTTGAATCCTGACTCAATTTTTGCCTTAGACTAGGGACTAAGTGGTTCCGTGGAAAATGTGCAAGAACAGACATGTCCACATGATGGAGAAGACATCTGCTGTCCATGCCTCTCTGCACAGTGTTCTTAATCAGAACCTTTTGAACTGTCTGTTGTCTCTGGATGAAAATAAGTCATATTTAACAGACACACCACTAGTACACTAACTGATGGAAGACTGCCCTTTTGTAACATCCATTTATGAGGATCTGCCTCTGATCTGCTTATTTCTTCCACTGTGATTTGCTGAAATACATGTACACTGCCCTGAGTGATATCTGGTACTGTATGGGAAAATCACATCACAAGCAGTCATGCTGTTCTGCAAAGGGTTTAGGATCTGGTTCTATACCTCTCAACTTCTTACAGCAAGAAATCTGGACAAAGCCATGAATAAAAGAGGGACAAAGGCCTAAAATAAATAGGGACAAATTTTAAATATTTCTCTTACAAACATAGAACGTTTATAGAATAACAGGTTTTGCATTAGCATGAATTTTCTCAAGGGTATGAAGTCTGAAACTCAAATGTTTTTTGTTATTTTCTAATTTCAATGTTTAATGATTTGCCACTAATTTGCCAGAAAACCACAATTTTATGAAAAACAAACCAAAAATATGAGGCAAAATTCTGGACATTCTGCAAAAATCTGTATAGTTGAGAGGTATAGCTGGTTCTTGTTCATGCACCACATTATAGCTATTATGTCTCTTGCTATTTGTAATACACTTTCTGTCCATGAATCAATGCCAACATCTGACTTACATTTATGTTTCTTTTTCGGGGCAGCATTCCATACCACCTGTATTTTGACAACTTATGTGAAGGTCCCCCTAGACCAGGTCTGATGCATCTATTGTGCATGTCTGGTTGAATAGTCTGCAAGACAAAAACTTCCACATTCATTCTGCTCTGCTTAGTCCACCATTCCAGTTCCATGGAAATGCAAACCAGAATGTGGGATCAGCTGTTCTACAATGAATGACTCCAGCAGGAGACCTGAAGTACCATGGAGACTCCTCTTATGGAGTCTGGCATGGGCCATCATCAAAATAGTTGAGGCCTTGTAACCCAAAGCTATGAGACACTCTTGGACTGTGACGTGCTTGTGATCAGTTAGCTACATGAGTACATCCTAAGTATCCCATTTTGTCCAGCAGAAGGAATATCCTTTGCAGATTAGCATTCAACACTGGGTACAGAAATAGTACTGTACTCTTGGGGTGTGGTACAGAAATAGTACTGTACTCTTGGGGTGTGGTAATAGATTTCTCATTGTTGAGTGTGAATCGCAGACTCTGAAAGTGCTATAAACCTGTGAAAGGGTCTTGTTCACCTCCTACTGAGAGACTCTTGTCAAGATTAGACAGTCATCCATGTTGTGATGTCCCCCACTCTGGATCAGTAATCAAGGAGCATGAATCTCACCCATGACACTGGAGAAGGATGTTCACTTGGAATACAAATGGATACACTCAGTATTTCCAGATGCAGACCTCTCTGCATCAAGCATCATTTCTCTTAAGAGCACACAGGGGACACAGTAAACCCTAGGTCTGGATTTCTCGAGCTGTCTCCTTCCAGGTCCCCAGTAAGACTCCTCACTGGTACAGCTGTTTGATTAGGTCCTCAGCCAAGACCTCCAGTGCCCTGTCTGTGAAACCAGTGCTTCGTGTTCCTGCCCAAGTAGCTCGCTCACACACACACACATCTGGGAAAGGGTAGCGCAGATTACCCACTTTACCAACTCTGCCCAGACTACAAGGTAGATTCATTGTCACCACTCAATTACTATAACACTCTTAAAAGGGTATCCAAATATAATGAGTAAAATTAATATTAATACAAACTGTAATGTTGGCCAAACAGCAAGGCTTTCAGGAATGGCCACAGTTATCACCAAATAAATATGTGCAAATACTCTCAAAACTTAAATATTTTCTAAAAAGGACCAGACACAATGCAAAGTTTAAATATGTCTAATAATAAATAAAAAAATAACAGAATGCTATATAATTTACAGTAAACAACAGAGTTTCAGTTACAGAAAATATTAAAAATAAAGTACAGTTTTGTACCTACCATAAATTGGACTGCAGCAATGTGGATCTTCGAACATCTACATTTATGGTAGGTACAAAACTGTACTATGTTCTTCATCTCACATTGCTGCAGTCATAACCTGTGGGTAGAATCCCAAAGCAAAGGTAAAGGGAGGTTGGCAAAATCAGAAAGCATTAGGAGCTGCTAACATGCCCTGTAAAACTGCAGTGGCAAACCCAGCCCTAGATTTGGAATAAAGAGGGAGATGGTAATGTTTAGAAAAAGTGTGCACTGAACTCCAAGTAGCTGCCTCCAAAATATCCTTAGTAGCTACTCCCCTTAAAAAAGCAGTAGAAGTGGCAGTCGCCCTAGTGGAATGGGGTCTGATTCCAGCCGGAACATCCTTACCATGATGAGAATAACAAAAAGCAATACAATGGCCAATCCACTTAGAAATAGTTTGTTTTGAAACAGGTTTTCCTTGTGAACCCAAGGCAAAAGAAATGAATAACTGTTGAGACTGCCTGAACCCTTTAGTTCTGCTCAAATAATAACGCAACTGCCTGTGAATATCCAAAGAGTGCAAAATTTTTTCCCCTTTATTTTGGGGATCAGCATAAAATGTAGGCAAATGAATAGATTGGTTTAAGGCCACATTAGAAACAACTTTAGGCATAAAAGTAGGGTTAGTACGCGAGGAGACCCTATCCTTATGAAATATCAGGAAGGGTTCAACTGCCATTAGAGCCTGTAATTCAGATACCCTTCTAGCAGATGTAATGGCCAACAAAAAAGCAGTCTTCCAAGACAAAACTTCAACTCCGAAGTAGCTGCAGGTTCAAAAGGAGGTAAAGTGAGCTTTTCCAACACAAAATTGAGATCCCAGGAAGGAGTAGGAGCTCTACGTGGGGGTCTTATGTTCTTTGCCCCTCTAAGAAATTGCTTAAACAAAGGGTGAGAGAATAATGGTGGGTCACAGTCATAGTGAGCAGAAATGGCTGCAGCATGAACTTTTACAGAGGAGAAAGACAAACCCTTGTCTAATAATTCTGTAAGATACTGAAGTGAAGCACTCAAATTAGGCACTGAAACATCAAAGCTCTTTGTTTTACTCCAAAGAAAAAATCTCCTCCATTTATCAGCATAAACTTTCCTTGTACTAGGCCGTCTGGCCTCCAAAATGACATTCAAAACTTGTTGAGGAAGCTGCGACCCTCCAGGGTCTAAAACAGAATACGCCAGGCTGTCAGATGCAGGGACTGAATCCTGACACTGCGGAAATGATTGCTTGCCTGGGACAAAAGGTGTGGAATTGATGGCAAAGGCCAAGGAGGCTCCCGTACTAAACTCCTCAGCAGAGGGTACCAGTGCTGACGTGGCCAATCTGGAGCTATTAGAATCATGCAAGGCTTGTCCTGTCTGACCTTTAAGAGCACCTTGGGAAGGAGAGGCAGTGGAGGAAAGGCATAGACGTGAAGGTTGTTCCAACTGAATGATAGAGCATCCACTTTCCAAGCTTTTGGGTGAAACAGCTTTGTGCAAAACTTTGGCAGTTGGAAATTTAGTGGAGAAGCGAACAGATCTATGTCTGGAGTCCCCCAAGCCACCGTCAACTGTTGAAATACATGAGGATCCAATTTCCACTCGTGGGGATCCACCATCTGTCTGCTCAAAACATCTGCTAAGGAGTTCTGTGCTCCTGGCAGAAACCTTGCCTGAAGAGTGAGGTGCAAACTGAGAGCAGTCTCCCACAAAATCATAGCTTGTCTGCAAAGAGGGTACGAATGGGTTCCCCCTTGCTTGTTGATGTACCACATGACTGTTGTGTTGTCTGTTTGAATCAACACCTGTCCTGGTTGAAGTAAATCCTTGAAAGCCATCAGTGCAAATTGGACTGCTAACATCTCCTTCATGTTGATATGCAAATGTTGTAGTCTGGGAGGCCACGTGTCTTGAACCCATTTCCCATTGAAGTGTGCTCCCCAAGCCATGTCTGAGGCATCTGTCATTAAGATCTGACTCACCACTGGTCGGGTCACAGAGAGTCCCTTGTTTAGGTGACATTCCTGAGCCCACCACAAAAATTCCCTTTGGATGCAAGGTATTATCTGAATAACAGTGTCCAAATCGTGGCAGTGTTGAGTCCATACGCTTTTGAGATACCATTGTAGCTTCCTCATATGCAGTTTGGCATTGGGAAGCACCAGAATACAAGATGCCATGAACCCCAAGGCCTGAAGGACTGTCCTTGCAGTCAGCCTGGACCGTAGAGATAATTGCTGGAAGTAAAGGGCAAGATTTCTTTGTTTGTCCGGGGTCAAAAACGCCATCTGAGAGGCTGTATTCAGTCTCACACCCAGAAAGCACATGTCCTGAGAGGGTACTAGACTGGACTTTGTTTCGTTCACAGAATACCCTAGGCACCTTAACACTGCCATAACATACTGAAGATGGTGAAGTAACTTGACTTTGTCTTGAGCAAGAATCAGGCAATCGTCCAAATAAGGATAAATTTGTATTCCCCTTAATCTTAAGAAGGCTATCACCGGAGCCAGGACCTTTGTGAACACCCTGGGCGCAGTAGATAAGCCAAAGGGCAATGCAGAGAACTGATAATGAAAAGTACCAGCCCGAAAACGCAGGAACCTCCTGCAGCTGGGCCTGATAGGAATGTGAAGATAAGCCTCTTTGAGATCCAGAGTTAACCAAGTGTTTCCTTTCTTTGGTACAAGAAACAGGCGAGAATAAAATCCTAGGCCTACTTCTGACGGAGGGATCTCCTGGATAGCCCCCATTTTTAAAAGTAAAGAAATCTGCTTGTGAGCCTCCAACTTTTGCTGAGGAGGAACGTCTGGCATGCCTTTGAAAGGAGGCAAGGTGTGAAAATAAAACTTGTAGCCTCGATCTATAATGTCCAACACCCATTTGTCCTGGGTGACTGAAATCCAATTTTGTCTGAAAAGTGCCAACTTTCCTCCCAGAGGAGCTGCCAGACAGGAGGAATCCGGCAGCTGGAGATACAGGTCATTGGGTCTGTTTACGAAAAGGCTGACCCCTGCCCTCACCTGAAGATTGTGCAGGGGAACTCCATGTCCTAGGTCTGAAAGAACCCTGAGCATGAGCCCTGCCCCTACCACATCTAGATCTGCTCCTAGACTGTAAATCAGAAGAAGGATAAGCCCATCCCTTAGCAGGCCAATTTTGCACCTGTAAAAATTCCTTAACTGTCTGCATGGACTTAGCTTTGTCTTCCATTTTCTTCAAAACCGACTCCACAGGAGAACCAAACAGAACTTCAGATTGAAGGGGAGCATCCAAAATTCGAGCTTTAACATGCTCTGACAAATTCTGATCCTTAAGCCAGGCGTGCCTACGAATAACTGATCCAGTGGCAGCCACCCTGGAAGAAGCCTGAAGAGCATCAAAACCACACTGCAAAGAATGCTTACCCACCTGATCAGAGGCATGAACTAAATCTTGCAATTCCTTACACTCTATACCCTCTGCCAAAGCATCTACCTTAGATTTTAACTGACTTAAGAGAAAATTCTGGTACTTCAGCATATGAAACTGGCAATTCAAAGCCCTCATTGCTAGAGTGGAAGAGGTATACACTTTTTTACCCCACCTATCCAAAACTCTAGAATCTTTATCCAGAGGAACTGGATTCTTTACAACAGAAGCCCTGACACCCTTAGGTCCCTGGCTAATAGTTTTCGGGTCAGCTCTCGGGCTCTTATACAAATATTTATGAGCCTCTGGCACTCTGTAATACCTGTCCGGCTTGACAGGGGCAGGAGGTAAAGAATCAGGATTAAGGGAAGCTTCAGAGAAAACATCCTGAACAACATCCAAAACAGGGGGAATAGCCAAGGGCCTATGCTGTGGTAAAAACAAAAACTCCCTAAGCCTCTTACGAGAATCTGAGAAATCCTGACCTTCCCACTTAAAATGCTCCCTCATGGAATGCAGGGTTTTAGAAAAAGAAAAATCCTCTGGAGGGGAAGCAGAAGGACTTGAATCCTCTGCATCTGAATCAGAATAAGGAGGATAATCCTGAATGTCCTCAGCCGAAGACTCAGAGTAATCTGAGGAATGCTCCAATCCTTCCACCTCTGGCTCCACCCTAGGCCTCTTATCCGGGGGGGGGGGGGCAAAGAACCCCTGATTAAAGTAATCAAATCCTCTGCCATTTTCAGCATATGCTTTTTAGGTACAGAACCTGCAGAACTAGGGCTGACGCCAGTGGAAGACAAACCAGGCCTGACCTTGGAAGGTGCCTTAGAGACAGAAGGAGAAGGCCTAACCACCTTATGCAAAGAAGGGACTACAGAGACCTGAGAGGCCCCCTCAGCCTGACCTGACTCCTGAGAGGCCACATCCTGCAAGATTAAAGGCTCCCCCTGAGATTCAGCTGAAACCTCGGCTGGATCCACAGATTCCACCGTAGTTTCCAAAGAACCGGCGTCCGCAACGGACGACTCATCCTGCTTGGACTTTAACGATTTTTCTTTACGCTTCTTAGCGGTAGCGGGCGTCGGAGGATCCGACGGCATATTGTAGTTACACCGTTTACTGAAGACAAGTCTAGCACAATCTAACCTGCGTTTAATGGTGCGCTTATTAAATCTAGCACAAAAGCGACACCCGACTACGTCGTGCTCAGGCCCCAAGCAAGGAATACAGAGAGAGTAGTAATCCCTATGAGGTATCTGTTTCCCACAAGAAATACAATTATTTACTTTTTCTGACATCCGGATTTAACTGAGGCAAGAAAAGACAAAAATATTCCCCAACGGGGTACTTAGCCCAACTTGGTCTTCGGTCTGAAACTCAGAATACGAAAATTTCAGGACGCCGAACAAGCAAACGCTGCTTCTGCTTCGGACCATGCGGCAAGAAAGACTGAGGATATGGCGTCGGTCATGCGCTTTAGTACCACAGCGTACTGACGTCAGATCTGAGCGACCATGACCGACGCCAGCCTAACACTTTGGTATTCGGGCCGACCGAGGACAGCGGACTACCCACAGGTTATGACTGCAGCAATGTGAGATGAAGAACATCACTGATGGAAAGTTTCACACAGTTATAAAAAACAGTATATAGCTAGTCTCGCTATCTATTCGAGAATAATCTAAAGAACAGCTGTCCCTACTTATTGAATAGAGCAAGGCAATATAGGTGAGTGATCCTTGTTGTCAGATCCAAGACAGAATACAGAATGCTCCTGAGACTTCATTCTCCTCTAATATTAAAACATTATTTCTGTACAGAATATCACACACATCTGGTCATCTGATTTCGTTTCCCAACTAGCCCCATCACTAGAAGCTGATAAGATTTCAGCACCTACGTGGTATGATACACACAGAGAAAGCTTTGCTCAGATGTGGTGCAGCTGCTGGAAGTCATAAAACCACAAAACCATTCCACTCTTCCTATAGGAACTATAACCTATTCTCTAGCACAGACATCACATCTCTGGCTCCATTTAAACTGTGGGATAACATCTTTATGGTTTAACCAATAAAGTAATTTAATTTCAGACATATTTTGAAGTTTGAGATGAATCTCTTCCCGTCCAGTATATGCTGTTGAACCATACACATTTAATTCAGTTACAATAATGCATGTATATTTTTTTGCTTTCCAGAAGGGCACACTATTGCTACATTTTAACATAAGCAAATCTCACAAATATATTTTCAGCACAAGCATCTGTACAAATCAGTTTGATATACAAATGACATACAATTATTTACAAAGTCTAGCTAGCTGTGATGTCATATGTCATACATCCATTGTCCTACTTCTCATGGCATGGCTGGCAGTACCTCCTATTGTCACACATGTAAGGGAAGATGTGAATTCCCTTGGTTACGGACAAAGCAATCACTGCAGCCAGGCACACTGCAAATAACCTTGAAGCAGTGGCTAGACCAAAGCGCAACGAGGTAAACCTGTAACACAATCCCCTTGCTTTGAATGTGAAGAAAGCATGTCTTATGCAGACCGACTGAATTCTTTATCCCTTTATTCCGTTTCATATCATTTATTGAGAGATGACTTGTGTCCGACCTACAAGCCATTCTCTGATCCAGTCCTGATGAAAATGTTACATATTCACAAGAAAAATTATACAAGGGTTATGCATTTCACAGACCTAAAACTTATTTATGACTCTAACAAAACTTTCTGGAGTGACAGATTCATATCCTAAAGGCTATCTTGTATATAGAATAAACTTCCCAGCTTCATAAAACAAAGCCCAAAACTCACTCTCTTAAAAAAAAAAAAATTTTTGGATAAATGGAAGGGGAACCATACATTCAGTCTGGGGTACTGCTCATGTCCCTTATGGACCACAGGCAGTCTGTAAAATGACTCAGGGTTCCAAAACCAAAAGACCCACTATCCTGATTCTATCCCATCCCATATCTGGGGAATTAAGATAAAATATTATGATATCCTGAGTATTATTGGTTAGGCTTCTAAGGCTCTTCTGCCATTAGTCTAGTAATCACCTAAGAACCTCTGGTACCTGTAACACTGGAAAAGTCTGGGGTAACAGGGGATGCAAATGGCCTGAAGTGTCAGCATCTTGAATTTTGGAACTCTTAGACGTGTGCTTAGTCTTCACTGGTCTAGGATGGGTCGACAAGTTTCTTCTTTGCTGGAATATTTGATTCCTTTCCAATGACAGAAGTGACTTCACCACTTCTTATGCCAGACGTTCTTGAATAACAGGTTATATTAGATGCTTTTCTCTTTTGGGATTGGAGGAAATTACAGTTTTGTAAGATTTTACCATAACTGTAGATGCCCTTCTCTTCATTGTTGCAGTATTCTTTACAATAGGAATTCCCTGCCAAGGGCGGCCTGACTTCCAGACAGTATAACAAAGCCTTTAGGTGATTTTAAGGTACGCTGTACATCCAACAAATGCTATCCATGTACAGCGTAGGGCATAAAGGTGACGTCTAGAAGTACCATCCTCAGAACTGAGAGCCTCAGTAGGTATGCCAGTCCAAGGAAAAAGAGGTAGCCAGTACATCTAGAAGAGAAAAGAACCAGGGGGAAGGAGGGAGTGAAAACCGCAACAGTGAAGAGAAAGACATTGACTTTTATGGTACGATCTTACACAACTGTACTATGTCCTTCCATTTCACTGTTGCAGAAATCTTTACAACAGGGACAGTGCAAAAGCTCAGAAAAAAGAGAGGAAGGAGAATGGACCAGCAGAGCTCTCTAGGAACCCATGGAGAATGGCTCTAGCAAAGCCAGCTCTAGCTCTGGAAATCAAATCCAACTTACAGTACTTGGAAAATGCTACCTCAAGAATAAAGAGTTAGTATCCAAACCCTTGAAAAATGCACCAGACGAAGTAACAGCCCTAGCAGAATGAGCCTTAACAGAAGAGGAAAGTCTCTTGCCATGGAAGGTATAACAAAAATAAATGGCTTTAGAAATCCAACAAGAAACTGATTGTTTGGAAACAGCCAAATCTAAGGATATAGGATCAAAAGAAACAAAGAGCTGAACAGATTTAGGAAAAGTCTTAGTCTTATCCAAATAAAATCTGAGCTGTCTATGCACATCCAAGGTGTGCACCCACCATCTCACTAGCAAGTACACTGGGGAGAAGGGGAAAAAAAGTGGGCAAATGAATAGCCTGATTATGAGACGACTCATTCACCATTTTAGGTATAAAAGAAGAATTACTATTAAGGAACACCCTGTCCCTATAGAAAACTGAAAAAGGAAGACAAGTCATAAGGGCTTGAAGCTGAGATGCATGCCTGGCAGAAGTAAAGGCTAACAAAAGTATAGTATTCCAAGAACAATGATGTAAAGAAGCTGAAGCTGCAGGCTAAAAATTAACCTGGGTCAATTTTTCTACAACAAAGTTAAAATCCCAGGGAGGAGGGGCCGGCTACCTGGGAGGTCTAATATGGATACCTTTAAGAAAGTGTTCAACCTCAAGTCTAGAAGCTAAATGAGGAGATAAAGGTAGACAAGCAGAGACAGCTGATAAAAAAGAAATTATGTACTCACCATAACGTTCCATCTGTGTTCTCCATTTTCATTCTTCCTCAACTAATGGGTTTGGATCTAATCCTCAGATTGTACTCAGCTGTTACACTAGCTTGTGGCTTCCAAAAATTCTCAAGCTGCTTCCCTACCAATAAAGCATCATCTCCTAACATCTCTCAGATCTTGTTTGCTGCTTGACAGGAAGACTGTATGATATGCCAAAACTGGACTTCAACCCAAAGGATACTGATGTCCTTGAGGTCTCTCACTCCTCCAAAAGTCAGTCATTAAAAATAGTGGGGGTTGGTTGGTGGGGAGTTGAGGAAGAATGAAAATGGACAACACAGATGGAACGTTATGGTGAGTACATAACTTCTTTATCTCATGTTGTCAATTTTCATTCATTCCTCAAACTAATGGGACAGACTCACCAGCTACCTAAAACCCTGGGTGGACTCTAAGGAAGGATATTCCTGAGTATGGTTGAGACAAAGCCTGCTCTACCCCTCAAGACCAGATCTACTTTGTAATGAGTGATAAAAGTATGAGGATTTGACAATGTTGCAGCCAAACATGCATCATCCATAGAAGCTCTAGACTAGAGCACAGTAGAAGTTGCCATAGATCTGGTTGAATGAGCTTTCAAAGGTTTTGGTAAAAGGAGATTCTACTTCTTATAGACAAATGAAATGCGATCTGTCAACCATCTAGCTAAAGTTACCTTTGTAACTAATTTGTGCAATTTAGTATGTGTAAAGGAGATAAACAGCTGATCTGTCTTTCTAATTTGGTTTGTTCTGTGTAGGTAGAAACATAATTGTCTATGGGCATCCAATAAATGCAGCATATACTCCCTCTTTATTTTCAAATGCTGGAAAGAATAATGGCAAGTTAATGGATTGCATGATGATGGATTCTGACACCACCTTAGGAAGAAAGGAAGCACTGGTATGTAATGTGACCTTATCCTTATGAACGATCAAATATGGAGGCCTAGAAGATAAAGCTTGAAGTTCTGAAATTCGTCTAGCCAATGTAACTGGAACTAGAAAGATAATTTTCCAGGAATTTAAGATACCCCAAGGTGGAATGGGGTCTTTATAAGGGGGCCTTAGCAGGAGAGTACCTCTCAAAAACACTTTGCACAGCTTAGAGGAAGCCAGTGAAGAATTTTGGAATCCAACATGAAAATTAGAAATTGCTGTGAGCTGAACTTTTACAGTTGATGAACCAGCACCACCATTAAATAGATTCACCAAAAATTCCAGAACCGATTGAACTAGGGCTGAGTAGGGGTCAATTTGATTTTGCTCTGCCCAACAAATGAACCTTTTCCACTTACTTCTCTAAAGTTTCCCAGTAAAAGGTTTATGGGAAGATAAAAGTATGGATTGGACTGGAGACAACAGCATTGGTTGTCTGTCAATTAAAGGAACTGGAAGTCTGAGATATCTGGGTGAACCATGCCTGTCGGGTGGGACAGACATTCTGGAGATGGATCCAGAATCCAAGATGGATACTGTAGTTGAGGCCAAAGGGAGGGAAACCAAATCTGTCGAGGCTAGTAAGGTGAAATGAGGATGACTTTGCTCTTCAACTGGGCTGCTTTCTGCAGAAATTTGGGAATTAGGAGAGTCAGACGATAAGCATACAGAAGATTAGGGGGGCCAATCATGAGCACAGTATCCCCCAGTGATTCCCCAGGTGCGGGGATAAAGGCAAAAAAGCAGCTGCACTTGTTTAGGGGAAAGGCAAAAATATCACAGCAAGGTCGGCTCCAATGACTGATAATCATTTCTGCCACTTTGTTTTTGAGAGACCACTTGTGAGGTAGTAAGATGGACCTGCTCAGTTTGTCTATCACGTTGGATTTCTTCAGAATATGCATTGCTATTAGAAAGCGAATGGAAGATATCTCCATTGCCACACACTCAGGGCTTCTTGACACAGGGATAAGATCTGGTTCCCCTTTAATTGCTGATGTTCCAAACTACTGACATGTCTGTCTGGACTGCAACTGTTCTAAGAGGGAGAGAGTCTTGGAATGCCTGCAATGTCAAAAGCACCACCCTCATCTCCAAACCACTGAAATGCAAGTTGGCCTCTTTGGGAGACCAACTGCCTTGGATTGTTTTCCCCAGAAAATGCCCCTACCCACAATCTGGGCAGTGTCCATAGTCACTTCGGCCTTGGGCTGAGGGAGGACGAAAGGACAGCCTTGTAATACTTGTGATGGCATCCAACAGCAAAGGTATAGGTTCATAGGTTGGTACTGGGCTATCTGCCCGAAGGCATATATTAGCCCAGCCACGTTGTGCGGTATTCACCGCCCCTTTAGTAGTTCCCTAGATCCTTGTACTAGCAGCTAGTACCCCTGGCCCCTATCTAGTAGTGCTGTTGGTGTGATCCCCAGTGTGAACTTTCTGTTAACCATCCACTCATCAAGGTTCCTCTTGAAGAGTGATAGTGAGGGGCTCTGTCTTATGTAGATCGGGACCCTGTTCCATAGTAAGGGAAGTCTCTGCGAAGGAAATCTATCCCTCCAGCATGTTCTATTCATTGTTGTGTTGAGGTTTATATCCCTACAGCGTGTAGCTTGAGTAGATTTGGTTTTGCTAAGATGGATCATGTTCAACAATTCTGGGTTGGAAATGGCTCTGTACGTTAGACAGAGATCGCCTCTGAGAAAGCGGTATGCAACAGAGATCAGTCTTAGCTTTTTCAATCGTGCTGCATAGAGCAACTGTTTGAGGCCAGTAATCCTCTTGGCTAGGTAACTCTGTGGTCTCCCCAGCTGCTGGAGATGTCTAGCCAGGTACATTCCAATTGGTGCATTGTACTCAATAATGGCCTGATGAGGGAAGAGTAGAGGGGTACCATTACATCCTTAGATCTTGATGCAAACCCTTTTGTGATCAGATGGGTCACACAGAAGGATTTCCTAACCACTTTGGCAACATGGTAATCAAAGGAAAGCTGACTATCTACTTGGGTCCCTAGATCCCTTATTTCTTCTTCAGATTTCAGGGGATTTCCTCCTATGTTGTAGTTTGTGGGTACTCTGTTTTTTCCAAAGGGGATTACTACACATTTTTTTGCATTTAGCTTGAGACCATGGCTTTGACACCGTGCATCAGTCTCATTTAGGCCCTTCTGGAGGATCTCCATGTTGGCCGGAGACTCTATTATAGCACCCAGTTTGCAGTCGTCCGCACACTTAGTCAGCCACAGCCCTTCCGTGCTTGCCTGTACTTCTGAGAAGTATATGCCAAACAGGAGGGGCCCCAGGACAGAGCCCTGAGGCACACCACTCGTTACTGGTCTGGATTCGGACATAGATCCCGCTACTCTTACTTTATGGGATCTGTCTGAGAGCCAGTTTGCGATCCATCTTGTGAAGTAAGGGTTTATGCCCAGGCTGATGAGCTTATCAATAATACCTGAATGGGGAATGGTGTCAAATGCTTTAGCAAGGTCAAGGTAAGCCGTGTGTACCTCCTTTCCCTTATCTATAGCCTGAGTAACTGGCTCAAAGAAATCCACCAGGTTCAGGAGGCATGATCTGCCCTTGACGAAGCCGAACTGTGTGGGGTCCAGCGACTGGAGTTTCCCAATCTCTCCATTTATGAGTTCCATAATGATTCGCTCCATAGGCTTACAGATCAGACTGGCCAGGCTTATTGGTCGGTAGTTCCCAGGGTCAGTTGTGGCCCCACCCTTGTGTAGCGGGACAACCATTGCCTTGCGCCATTCTATGGGCACATATCCTGTGGAGAGGCTGAGACTGAACAGGGTATTAAGATACGGGGTTAATTCCTTTTGGAGCTCGCATATGACACAGCCTGGGACACCATCTGGTCCCATGGAAGCAGTGTTTTTAGCTTTAGATAGAGCCTTATTAACTAACGTATCAGTAATAATTGGACTTACACAATCCCCTCGATTGGTAATAGGCCCCGTAGGTGGTGGTGGGGGGGGGGATTTGCACTGAACCTGTCAACCAAGATGTTCGCAATGTCAGAAGGGTCAGTGTATTTTGTTCCATTTTGTACTAGCTCAGAACAGACCTGAGCGTTGCCATTTAGTTTTCTGATGTAGCCATAGAAGGCCTTATGGTTATCCTTGGCATCCTTGGCAACTTTTTTTTTAAAATTAGCTTTAGTTGACTTGATGAGGGCCCACAATTTTTTACTAATGCTGATCAGGGATGATTTTTCTACTTGAGATTTGGCCTTTTTTTGTACAAGTCTCCTCCTTTTATTGTAAAGTTTGCTTATGGCCGGGGTCCACCAGACTGGTTTCTTCTTGCTTGAGGAAGGAGTCTTGGTTTTATTTGGGATAGCATGGTTCATGCAATCCTGAAGATGCATATAGAGTGCCTTGGTGTAGGATTCCACATCCTGGATATCATTATCCTTCTGCAAGGGAATAGTGAAGCTTTCCACTTCGGATGCAAGTAGTTTGAAGTTTGCTTTGGAAAGGTTTTTGACTATGGTTTCTTTGACTGGGGGAGGTGGAGGGGTGAGGATGTCCAGGGTTATCAGTTTGTGGTCGGATCTGACCAAGGAGGGAGTGATAATGGGTGTGGTACAACGGGCGCCCATATTTGTGATGATTAAATCCAATATGTTGTTCCCTCTAGTGGGGGAACATACTAGTTGTTCAAGGGCATTTGAATTTATAAATTCATGAATCGCTGAGCATAGGAGTTGGAACATTGGTAGTTCGCCCAGACTATACCAGGGTAGTTGAAATCACCCAAGATTATGGTGTTGGGTATGACGTTTATATTTTCCAATGTCTCAAGGAATGCACAGTGAGCATCTTGGGACATGGTGGGCGATCTATAACCTGCTACGACTTGAAATGTGGTTTTGCCTGCTGATAGTTGCGCATGGATGATCTCTGGGGCATCATGCTGCGCTACTAACATGGAGATATGGGTATCCTTGATGAATATGGATACACCTCCGCCCTTTGTACTGTGATCCGGTAACTGAGACCAGAAGGTATGATATGAATTGTAACCTGGCAGTGCTGAGGTGCTCTCTTGAGCCTTGAACCAGGTTTCCGTCACTGCACAAACATTGATTTTCTCCATGCTGAGGAGAGCCTCAAGTGTGTGCATTTTGAGGTTGAGACTTCTGACGTTGAGTAGCATTACCGTTAGTTTTTGGTTACATGTGCTGGTTACGGTGATTGGTTTGTCCTTTGAGCCTTGCCTAAAAAAGACAGTATGGGGACGGCAAGAGCCTTGGCCAGTATTCGAAAACCTAGGGGTGACAGGTGCAACCCATCTCTGGCAAAACAGCGAGGCTTGTCTATCATGTCATCCCAGGCAGACAGACACTGGATCCCCTTAAATTGACACCAGAAGCTTAGCCAATTGTTGAAATTGATCATTTTGTCTTTGTATTGTGGTATCATTCTAGGTGAAGGTAGTATGCTACTCAAGGTCAGGGTCATACCAGCTTGGGCTACATGATCAGAGAGCTCAATGTCTCTTTTCATGTAGTCCAGGGAGGTACATCTTAGATCATTCACACCAACATGTACAATGACAGCGTCATACTTGTACTTGTTCTGGAGTGACCTAAGTGCCTGTGTTATGTGGTGGATCCGAGCACCCGACAGGCAGCTCTTGCATGCTTGAGTTATTCTTATCTTTGCTGACATGGGTTGAAAAAGTATTGACCACTGTATTGCTAGCATCCATTGTAGAATTCTCATGTGGAATCTCACTAAAGAGACTAAAATTACTGCTGCTGAAATTGACCCCAGGACTTGCGGAATCAATCAGGCTGAAATTCTGGTACTGCAAATAATTTTCTTGACCTGCATCCTTACCGTTTGCACCCCTGATAGTGGAAGAGTAGCTACCATAGATACTGTGTTGAACACTGCTCCTATGAATTCTAATGTCTAGGTTGGTTGTAAGTGAGACTTGTAATTTATGGTTATTCTGAGATGTAAACAAGTCTTTGATCTAGTTCAAGAACTTGATGTAGCAGTTCTATCAGTCGATGCCTGGTCATGACGGTAATGAGCCAGTCGTCTAAATGAGGAAACACTCGGAATCCTAGCAGTCTCAAATGAGTTCCTGCCATTACAATGGACTTGGTGAACACCCTACGGGCTGTGATGAGGCCAAAGGTCAGTGATAATCACTGGCTCCCAGCCAGAAGCGCAAGCACCATCTGGATCATCTGTTCATCTTTATGTGATAGTATGTATCCTGAAGACCTATCGAGCACATCCAGTCATCCTTGCCCAGAAAGAGCAGAACAGACTGAACCATGACCATCTGGAACTTTCCATGTCAAACTGACTTGCTCAATACACTGAGATCCAAAACTGGTCTCCAGTACCCTTTTTTTTGGCACTAAAAAGAATCAAGTTCCGGATTTTATTTGGACTGGGGGGACCTCTTGGATGACTCTTTTTCTTAACAGCTTTCAATTTCAGTGATGCTGCTTTCCTCTGATTGGGTGGAACATTGGGAAATTTTTTTGACAATGAAGGAGGTAGGAAAAAGGGAATTATATGACTTCTGGAACTAATTCTCTGCACCCAAGTGTCTTTTGTTATAGCTAGTCACTGAAGCATAAACACACATCCCAAATTGGTCAATTGCCCTACACTCTCTCTGTTAGGAAGATGGACAGCAAAACTTTGTTCCACAAGTTCCTTTTTTGTAGCTGCCACCATGATCATGGCATCTACTGGCACCCCTTTACACCAAACTTCCTTGCCTATTCATGGAGCCATAATCTGGTCTGGTCTCTTGGGGACTGGCTCAACCATACCAGGGTCCCTCCATGCCTGCCTAGAGACCAAGTCAATGAATTCATTGGCGGGCGGAGTAACCCAGGAGGTAGACGGGGACAGCTGTAAAGGCTTCCAGAAATACCAATTCCACTGGAGAAAGGTTTTGGGAAGACTAGCTACCCTTCTCCTTAAGGATCTCAAGAATGTCTCCAAAGGAGACATCATACGGTGGTAATTTTGGGGACCCTTCTCCTTCATTAAAATCAGTATTCTCAGTGACTGACACCTGGGGAGAGTCCAAATGCTGCCTTTTGCACTTCCTCTTCCTAGTGACTTCCTCTGTGGGGTGGTCCAGTGAAGTATCAAAGAGATTAGGATACCCTGTGAGTAGTCTGGAAGGTTTGATATGGCTGTCCTTGTAGGGTAGAATGTTGACGATCATGGTGTAAAGTCATCTGAGACACAGAGGGTGGATTCATTTGACCTGCTGGAGTAGAGAACACTCTCTTCACAACCTCAAAGGCAGATCACTCCAGAGAAAAGGAAGATGACAGAGCTAAGAAAGCAAGTTTCTGGTTCATTACCTTCCTTTGCCCTGGGAACAATCCACCCAAGGTGGAAGCTGGAGCCGAGCTGTCCAGTGCCGAGGCTCTGAAAGGAAGACATGGCTCCAAAAACCTCGGAGTCAACTCCAACCTTCCAAATCCGACAGGGATGATTTGGCTCCAAGTATGTCAGAGCTAGTGCACTTAGAGCATTATTCCAATCTGAAGAAGGTGCTTACTTTGGATCCAAACCAGACAGACCCAGAACACTTGAATCCGAGGACTACAACAGGCTGGATTAGAGAAGGAGCTGTAATGGGTGAAGTGGTAGATGATCTGACTTCCTGACCTGGAGGGATAGGAGCCCTAAGAACGCTCATCTGAAATTTCACTGTACGTGAAGAATTTCCACATCCTCCTCTCCTGCTTCCATGAGAATCTTGGAGGAACAAGAAGATGCTAGGGATGGTGATCTGGAGCACTGTCTAAAAAAGTACAGTTTTGTACCTACCATAAATGTAGATGTTCGAGTGCTAATACAGCTGCAGTCATAACAGATGGGTTCTCCTGCCGTCAGGCAGGTCCTCGGTCGGCCGAATTCCAAAGTCTAGGTCCGGCGTCGGTTGTCGTCGCTTCTTCCCTGATGTCAGCGCAACAGGGGTATAAAGGAACCAGCCGATGCCATTTTCTTCAGTTTTTCTTGCCCCAGATGTCAGGTGCCCTCAGAAGGAAGGAAATACATAAATTTGTGTAATAAAGCAATGCAATATAATCAAAATACAGTAGTTGCAAGCAAATACACCATAAATGAATACCCCAATCAGGTTGTATGAGGAGGTGTTAGCCAATAGGCCTGTCCCAAGAGGGGAAGGAGGGAGGGAAACCTGGACTGCAGCTGTATTAGCACTCGAACATCTACATTTATGGTAGGTACAAAACTGTACTATGTTCATCGTGCATACAGCTGCAGTCATAACAGATGGGTAGAATCCCAAAGCTAAGAAAGGGGTGGTAGGCACTAGGTGGAACTAGGAGGAGCCAGGATGCCCTGCAAGACTGCAGAGGCAAAGCCTGCTCTAGTTTTGGAGTATAATGGTAGGTGGTAGTGCTTGGAGAAGGTATGCACAGAACTCCAAGTGGCTGCTTCCAAAATATCTTTGGTAGGAACTCCTCTGAGGAAAGCTGCAGAGGTAGCTGTGGCCCTTGTGGAGTGAGATCTGATGCCTGTAGGTACAGTTTTGCCATGAAAAGAATAGCAAAAGCGTATGCAGTGGGCTATCCATTTTGAGATTGTCTGTTTGGAAATTGGCTTTCCTTGAGCTCCTACAGCATAGGACACAAAGAGCTGTTCTGATTTTCTGAAAGGCTTTGTTCTGTCCAAATAATAACGCAGTTGTCTGTGGATGTCCAAGGAATGAACTAATCTCTCCCCTTTGTTTTGAGGATTAGGATAAAAGGTATGTAAGTGTATGACTTGATTCAAAGCTACCCTGGATACCACTTTAGGCATAAAGGACGGGTTGGTTCGTAAGGAAACTCTGTCCTGATGGAAGATGATAAAAGGCTGCACAGCCATGAGAGCTTGTAGTTCTGAAACTCTACGAGCTGAGGTAATAGCCAGAAGGAAAGCTGTTTTCCAGGACAAATATTGCAAATCTGAAGAGGCAGCTGGCTCAAAGGGAGGCAAGGTCAGTTTTTCCAGAATTAAATTGAGATCCCAAGCAGGTATTGGTTGTTTACTTGGGGGTCTTAGATTCTTAGCCCCTCTGAGGAACTGTCTTAAGAGAGGGTGAGAGAATAAGGGTGGATCAGTGTTGTATTCTGCAGAAATGGCTGAGGCATGGATTTTGATGGAGGAGAATAAAAGTCCACTGCTTAGCAGCTCAGCTAGATACTGTAGTATTTGAGGTAAATTCAGTTTTCCAGGTTCCTGGCCCTTTTTCTCATTCCAGACACAAAACCGTTTCCATTTTGCGGAGTAAGCTTTTCTAGTTGATGGCCTTCTGGCCTCCAAAATGACATCCTGCACCTCCTTGGAGAGTAGGGTCTGTTGTGATGCTAAGTAATCTTCCATGCGGCTAGACTGAGTGTTTTTAGCTGGCTGTGAAGAGTTTTGAAGCTGTGCTGAGTCAGGAGAAGAGGCATTAGAGGCAGGGTCCATGGTGGGGAATGCGTCAGGCTCCTCAGGAGTGGGTACCAGTGTTGTCTTGGCCAGTCTGGAGCAATGAGAATCATCTTTGGTCTGTCTGCTCTGGTTTTCAATAGAACTTTGGGCAGCAGAGGGAGAGGTGGGAAGGCATAAACTGTCATTGATGTCCAACTAAAAGAGAGAGCGTCCACTCTCCAGGCCTTTGGATGGAAAATCCTTGAGCAGAATTTTGTCAATTGGTGATTTTTGTGGGAGGCAAAGAGATCTATGTCTGGCCTTCCCCATGCTTGGATTATTTCTGAAAAAACTTTTGGATGCAACTTCCATTCGTGTGGATCTGTCATATTTCTGCTTAGGTTGTCTGCCAGCGTGTTTTCCTTGCCTGGCAAGTACTGTGCTTGTAGTTCCATTTGTAAGTCCATGGCCATGTTCCAAAGTGACATGGCCAGTCTGCATAGGGGGTATGAATGTGTTCCTCCCTGTTTGTTTATGTACCACATAACTGTGGTGTTGTCCATTCTTATCAATAGTTGACCTGGTTGCAGAAGGTCTTTGAAAGCTATAATAGCATTTATTACTGCTAGCATTTCTTTCTGATTGATGTGAAGGTGCTTTTCTTTTTGGGACCATTTGCCCTGAATGCACCGATCTGTCATGTGCGCCCCCCAGGCGTAGTCCGAGGCATCTGTTGTGATGACTTCATTTGCTTGAGGCTTGCTGAATGGAAGACCTGTGTTTGTTTGGCATGCTTGAGCCCACCACAGAAATTCCTTTTGTAGACATGGAATTAGTGGTATTATTGTTTCCAAACTATGGCTGTGTTGAGACCATAGGTTTTTCAGGTACCACTGAAGTTTCCTCATATGCAGCTTTGCACATGGGATTAGTAAGATGCAAGATGCCATGAATCCCAGAGCCTGCAGGATTTTCCTTGCAGTCAGCCTGGTGCAATTTGCTAGTGCTCTGAAGTATTGAGTTAGTTGCCCCTGCTTCTCTGGCGTGAGGTAGGCCATCTTGGTGTTTGTGTCCAAGGTGGCACCCAGGAAAATTATCTTCCGAGAGGGTATTAGCCTTGATTTCTTTTTGTTGACTGTGTATCCCAGAGAGTTCAACAACATTATTACATAAGCCAGATGTTTCAGAAGAATGTGCTTGCTGTCCGCTTGGATCAGGCAGTCGTCCAAATAGGGGTATATTTGTATCCCTTGAAGTCTGCAGTAGGCAATTACTGATGCCAGGCATTTCGTGAATACTCTGGGCGCAGTAGATAAGGCAAAGGGCAATGCAGAGAATTGATAATGGGTTGAACCTGCAAGAAATCTGAGGTATCTTCTGCAATTCTGTCTGATTGGGACATGCAGGTATGCCTCCTTGAGGTCCAATGTTACCAGCCAAGACTCCTTGCCCAGCATGGGAAGAAGCTGCTGTAGAGTGAGCATCTTGAATTTTGGTACGAGTAGAAATGTGTTTAGGATGGATAGGTCCAAAATAGGTCTCCAATCTTTTCCCTTCCTTGGTACCAGGAATAGTCTGGAATAAAAACCTTGACCTTGTTCATGCGTAGGTACCTCTTGAATAGCTTTCATGTCTATGAGATCTGTAATTTGCCTTTGTGCCTCTGCCCTTTGATTGTGTGGCAGGTTTGGCATGCCTCTCATTTTTGGAAGGGTGTGAAAATGGAATCTGTAGCCTCTGTTTATAATGTCCAGGATCCATTTGTCTTTTGTGACAATATGCCAATTTTTTGAAAATAATGCCAGTTTTCCTCCTAAGGGGGCTGCCATTTGAGTCTTACTTGGCATGCAAAAGAGAAAGTTATTGGGCTTGCTTTCTGAATGATTGCGAGTTATCCTCACCACCTCTTTGTGTAGGAGCTTACCATTGTCTGCCTCTAAACGATCCTTGGGATTGTCCTCTGCCCTCGGGCCTGTATCTACCTCTTTGGGGTCTGTCCGTGGCTGGAAAGGACCAATTTTTGGAAGGCCAATTTCTACTGAAACGTGGGGGTTGTACCTGTAGAAAATCTTTCACAGTTTGCATTGATTTAGCCTTTTCCTCCATTTTCCTTAATACCTCCTCAGCATTAGCACCAAATAATACATCCTTTTGTAGAGGGCATCTAGTAATTTAGCTTTGACATGATCAGGCAAGGTTTGTTCCTTGAGCCAGGCATGTCTCGTATGACTGATCCTGTAACAGCAGCTCTACATGAGGCCTCTAGAGCATCAAAACCACATTGTAAGGTATGCTTACCCACTTGTTCTGCACTATGCATCAAATCCTGCAACTCCTTCAAGTCTGGTTTTCAGGTTGTGACATTTTACTTTTCAATTGTGATAACAAAATCTGTTGGTATTTTAGCATATGGAACTGACAGTGTAAGGCCCTCATGGTTAAGGTAGCCGAGGTATATACCTTTTTCCCCACCTTTCTAAGGATCTGGAATCTCTCTCGGAAGGTAATGGATTTTTAGCAGTGGAGGCCTTAATTCCCTTGGGGCCCTGTGAGATGGTTTCTGGGTCAGCAGCATGGCTTTTGTATAGAAATTGGTGTGAGTCAGGAACCCTGTAGTACCTGTCAGGCTTGACTGGGGCTGGAGGCAGAGAATCCGGGTTAAGGCAGGCCTCCGAGTAAACATCATCTAGGATGTCCAAGACAGGAGGTATAGCCAGAGGCCTGTGCTGAGGTAGCAAGAGAAATTCCCTAAGCCTTTTCTTGGAATCTGAATAATCTTGGCCTTCCCAGTGGAAGTGTTCCCTTAAGGTATGCAAAGTTTCCCCAAATGAGTAATCCTCTCGGGGGGGATACAGAAGGAATGGACTCCTCTGCATCAGTCTTCAAAAGGGGAGTAAGAATGTTCCTGATCATCAGAGTGCTCTGAAATAATGGAGCCCTGATCAGAGGAGGGGGATTCTTCCTCCACTCTGGGCCTTTTGTCCGGTGGGGGTTGAGAACCCCTGATAAGAGTAATTAAATCCTCAGCCATTTTAAGCATCTGTTTTTTAGGCATGGGGCCTGGAGATGGGCCCTGTGTTGCTTGTCTCTTAGAATGCATGGCTGCTTTAGACTTAGTGAAAGTCTTGATGGAAAAAGAAGAGGAAGGTCTGAAGACACCTTGAGTGGAGGTAGACCTGTCCACATTTTGAGGTTCAATGCCATGAGTGGCTTCAGTATCTGTAGTCGGGGTGTGGGCCGAGGAGCCTGCGACCTCGGGCACAGGAGACACCGCCAATGAAGTGTTGTCGGTAGTCAGGGGCTGCGTAGGCGCCTCGCTGAGAACCGGACCACGTGTAGTCGGCTTTGGCGTGGTGTCGGTAGAGGCCGCGGACCTCGTGAGTCAGTCCTTATCTTTGCGTTTTTTAGACAAAACTGGAGTCGGAGTATCCGACGACATAATATAGTTAAATGTTTTTCCAAAATAATGCTGGGCGAACTCCGCCCGATGCTTAATGGTGCGTTTGTTGAATGTAGCACAAAAGCGGCAGACCGAGACGTCGTGGTCTGGGCCTAAACAAGGTATACAGAGGGAATGGAAATCCTTATGCAGTATTTGCTTCCCACATGAAATACAATTATTAACTTTGTCTGACATCGGTCTGAGGCAAGAAAAGTTTCCCCAACGGGGTACTTATCTTTCAAGAAGACTTTGGTTTCAAAATTTTCATAATTTCAGGAGCTGGCCGACCGGCACTTGTGAACTGCTTCTGCTTCGGGCACCGCGCGGCAAGAAAGACTGAAGAAAATGGCGTCGGCTGGTTCCTTTATACCCCTGTCGCGCTGACGTCAGGGAAGAAGCGACGACAACCGACCCCGGACCTAGACTTTGGAATTCGGCCGACCGAGGACCCACCTGACGGCAGGAGAACCCATCTGTTATGACTGCAGCTGTATGCACGATGAACATCGGACAAGGCACTCTAGATGGGACTGGGTCCAGGCTAGGAGAATAAGTAGTCCTCAGTGAAGGTTTCAGATCTGAGGGTGTAGGATCCAGAATAGACTTGATTGGATCTGATGATGGTTGGACTGTGAGTTATTTCAGATTAGATTTCTCTTTCTTTTTAGGTTCTGAGGAAGAAGAGGCTGAAGACTCAGATGGTTAGACCCTTTTGTAGGGTCTCTAGCTTTGTGTTTGGGGGAATGAACCCCAGTAATGGCTTTGGAGAAAGAAGTTGGTAGCAAACCTTTCAAAATCAATCTGTTTTTCCTGTCAGCTAGTGTGCTTGGGGGTTGAACCCACAACAGATACTGCAATCCTGTTGCAAATGATCCAGAACCACACAATATACACACAAATTGTGGTCATGTGAATAAGGCAACTTATGCTCACACTTACCACAATTTTAAATTCTGAAGGACCTCTCTCGGACATTCTAAAAATTAAAGTATAAAGTATAATAATAACAGAAGTATTAAACTAAACTTTTTAAACTAAGCTTTTTTTGTTTAACAAGAGGTGAGGTTAAATAATAACAATGGTAAATAAGAAATACAATAGTCTTGTAGACAGGAAAAAAACACCAACTATGGTAAGTAAGGAGGTATACGCTAAATGTAAAGGGAGTAGGAAAGGAAGGCTAGGCCTTTCAACAATGGTAAGAAAGAGTACACTCAAAAGTGTATGAAAAGAGGACCTCAGCAGTAACAACTTAATAATAACACTAAAGATTAAATAAGTAGTCATAAAGAATCTTTTTTTAGGTTAGAAATATCTAAATAGACCTATCTTCCACTGTACACTCAAGAGCTGAAGGAGACCATGTCTAGATGTGAAAGTGGCAAACGAGACCAGAGAGATGTTAGAGGTTGGTGCATTATGGGTAGGGAAGGAGCTTGAGAGTTTTTGGAGGCTACAAGCTAGTGTGATGGCCGAGCCAGATCCAAGGATCATATCTGAATTCATTAGTTGAAGAATGAATGAAAACTGACAACATCAGATGCGGGCCTTAACAGAAGAATAAGCCACCCCAGCATTCAGCAATTTATATAGATAAGATAGGACCAAAGGAGCATCCACAGAAAATGGATCTAGGTTACAAGAAAGACACCAAACATACAACCTCTTCCATTTGGATAAGTAGGATTTTGTAGTTGTGTGCTTCCTGGCCTCCTTCAGGACTCTAAGGATGTCCTCAGAAAAAAAGGTGTCTATATGGAATCAAAAACCTAGCATCCACAGTGTCAGTTGAAGAGTGGACAGGTGAGGATGGATGAGAAATCCTTTGTTTTGTGTGAGTAGTTCCAGCCTGTGATTAACTTATGATGAGTGCCCTTGGCTAAATACAGAAGAGGGCACCAATGCTGTCTGGGCCAAAATGGAGTCACCAGCAAGATTTTGGGAGCATCCTGTTGTATTTTAAACAGGACATCTGGAATAAGTGGAAAGGGAGGAAATACAAAGAAACATCCCATTCTAAAAAAAACAGAGAGCATCCAGCTTCCAAATCAGAGGACCTGGTACTCTGGCACAAAACAGAGGAAGCTGTCTGTTCAGAGGACAGGCAAAAAGATCTACTTGAGGAATACCCCACTGGTGGACAATGTCCAAAAACACATCCCTGTGAAGCATCCACTTGTAGGATTGTGTTATGGACCTATTTAGAGAGTCTGCCACATTGTTCTGACCTGAGGGAATATAAACTGCCTGAAGAGTTGCACGGTACTGGACAGCTACTTCCTATACTAGAACAGCGAACTGGCAAAGGAGGCAAGCTCTTGCTCCCCCTTGCTTGTTAATATATCACATCACTGTGGTACTGACTGTAAAGGCCCTGGGGAAAATAGAAGGTGGAAAGCTTGAATAGCCACCAGAAGAGCTCTCATCCCCTTTACACTGATGTGGTCTTTCCTCTGATGAGGCAACAAAGGACGTTGCACCTTTAGGTAGCTGAAGGATACTCTCCATCCTATGTCTGAAGTGCTTGCGAACAGCTCCTGAGAGAGAAGAGGGGGTTGAAAAGGGAACCCTGGATTGAGAGTCAACTACTGAAATTCCAGCTTGAGGCACAGAAGAACAACTAAGAAGTCCAGGGGATGACAATGCTGAAGCCAAACTGACTTTAGAAACCACCAAAGTTTTCTCATGTGGCATTTGGCAAAAGGGAGCATAGATAGGAATGGTGGAGATCATAAAACCTAGAGCTCTCAAACTCCCTTTCCTTGATTAAGGCCAGAGGAAGAAGGGACTGAAAGAAAGAAATGACAGTCAAGGCTTGGGAGGAGGCAGGGATGCCAGCATTGGAACAGTCTGGATTCTGCATCCCCAGAAACACATGATCCTGTAAAGGAGTCAGAAAAGACTTTCAGAAATTTATAGTGAACAGGCTTTGCAAATGGGAAATGGCAAAGTGAGGAGGTACTCTGGAGAGGATACCTGAAGCAGGAGATCATCAAAGTAGGGAAAGACAAGTAATCCCCTTAGCCTGCAAAAAGCATTCTCAAGAGCAAGACATTTAGTGCATACACTTAAGGCAGTAGAAAGGCCAACTGGCAAAGCAGAGAATTGAAAATGCCAGGAAGCAACAGAGAAACACAAAAACTTCCTGAAAAGGGGATGAATAGGGATGTGCAGATAAGCATCCCTGAAGTCCCGAGACACCAGACAAGCCTGAGGAAGCAGCAAAGGGAGCAAAGTCTGAATGGACAACATCTGAAAAGAAGAGACCTTCACAAAGATGTTTAAATGACAGAGGTCTAGAATGGGTCTCCAAGTGCCCTCTTTCCTGGCAACCAAAAACATTCTGGAGTAAAACTCCTTCTCCTTTTGAGAAACTGGAACCTCCAAAATAGTTCCCAGAGTCAAATGATCCTGAAGCACCCCTGGAAAGAAAGCCAACTGTTCCTAAGGGGGCTGAGGAATGCCCTTGAAACGGGGAAGAGATTTCCAGACCATGCAATAACTTAAGTAGATAATGGAAAGGATGCAGGAATCCTGAGTAACCTTTAATCAAACTGGAATGGATAAAGAAATATGAAAATAGAAATGTGGCTGAGAAGGACAGGACAGTCAGATAGCACCTGGTTTGTCAAGGAAAGGAGAATTCTGGGTTACGGGAGCCTGGGTAGCTTTAGCAGGAGGAGCTCTTTTAACCCCGTTCTTACCCTTGGGAGGAGGACGGGACTGCCTATGTACAAAGGTCAGCTTATTAGGGTAATTTCTTTGAAACTTAGGCACAGGAGAAACAAACGCATGTTTAAGTTCCTGAAGAGAATTGTCCTTACCCTGAAAAGACAGACAAATCAGCAGCAAGTGCTCAAATTAGTGTTTTTTTATCCAGAGAAGCATCTATCAACTTAGATGTAATATCATCAGGCAAAGGTTGAAGCTGAAGACAGGAATATTTCCTCAGTACAGAGCCAAAAGCAGCAGCTTTGGAAGAAGCATCTGCTGCATCAATACTGCACTTAATAGAATGGCGTGCTACCTGAGAAGTCCTCAACAAAGACAGAGCAGAAGTCTTCCCCTCACAATCAGGAAGGTCAGAAATAACCTGAAAAGCCTGATTAAAAGCAAAAATATATCTAGACATATGAGTCTGTTAACTGACAGCCCTAAAAAGCAAGGCAGCAGAGGTATAAACCTTTTTACCTAGCCTTTCAATAGTTCTACTGTCTTTACCAGAAGGAAGAAGCTTTGTAGAAGGCAGCAACAGAGATGGTTTGTCAGATGCCAAAAACACCACAGAGGGGTTAGCTCAAAGGAATTTGCAATTCAGGCACCCTACAAAACCTATCAGTTTTGGGGGAGGCAGAAGGCTGGGAGTCTGCAGCCTGAGACACAGTAGAAAAGGCATCCAACAAGGCAGCCAAAACAGGATGGACAGCAGAAGGTCTGGGTGAGTCCATTTGCAGAAGCTCATACCACCTCTGTGACACCCGTGCACTGGCCCAGCAATCAAGGAGCCTCAATCCTCACCACTAACACCAGTGAGAGGCATCCACAATGGGAAGGATAACAAATACACACACAGTAAAGTACAATTTCCCTTAAGAGCACACAGACATCACAGTCAGTCTGGGACTGGTTTCTCCCTTTCTCTCCAGTTCCCCAATAAGACTCACTACTGGCACAGCTATAGAGTGGAGACCTTAGCCAGGGTCCCAAGCCAAGTCCTCCTAGCACTCTCTCTGTCCAACCAGTGCTTTGTGTCCCTGCCCAAGTAGCTGACGCGCGCACACACACACACACACACATACACACACACACGCACACTTTGAGATATGATTTATATACAAACACAAAGACACTCCTGGAGAAGGCTGGCACAGGTTCACTAGCTGTGCTCCTTCTGTCCAGGCTGTAAGGTAGTAATCAATGCCACCAGGACCCTTACTTATCAGCTACTAAAAAGGCCCTTACCAAAGAGTGTCCAATTACTGTGCAACATTATTATCCAAATGGTAAGTGTGACTCAGCAGCAAGACTTACTTGGAGTGGCTTTGTACAGTACCACTATATATGTACAATGTACTCTAGAGCTTAAATTATCTCTACATAAAACAGCCACAGTTAAAAGGTTTAAAAATATTTAATAATAAATAATAAGAACACAAGACAATATGTCTTACTACACAGTGCTAGTCAAGAGTTCAGAGATCACAGAGAAATGCTTAAAATAATACAGTTGAAAAGTTCTGACATCAATACAGAAAAACAGCTAAACTAAACTTCCTAATTCCTATCTTTATCGAAGAGCAAACACAGTTCTAAAATAAACTTACATATAGAGCAAGGCAGTGCTGGTGATGATGCCAGTTCTGAAAACAAATGCAAAATGCTCTGATTCTCGCTCTCTCTCTCTTTCTGTCCTTAAATTGAAAAAACACAGTACCACTGACTCATTTCAGATAACATCATTATTCTCGGTTTCCCAGGCTAACAGAAACTCAGAGTTTAACAGCCCTTTTGATCTTGGAGCTGGTCAGGAAGCCAGAGCAATAAAAGACATTATACATGTAAATTCTAGCCATTAGCTCTGGTCTTAAAACACTAGGAAGAATTATTCAGACATCTCGCTCTGAGTTTTGAGATCAAACAATTATATGCTTGACTTATCAACTTTAATCCAGCAGAGTTCAATGTGGTTACATTTTTGAAGTTCAACATTTACCATAATTTTCTTACATTTAAAAGAACAAGCATGTGGCTTACATTAATATTTACAAATGACAGACTAATCTACAAAATTCTATCTAGCTAGGTTGGCAGCCTTCACAACCTCTTCTGCACCAGAGAAGTCTGAGCACAGTCCCACTTAAAAAATTCCATCATCCTGGAAATTATATCCCTGAATGAAACCTCCTCAAAAGGAATGTCAGGACTTGTAGACTCCTCTTCCTCAGAACCATAATCTAAAGGAGAAGGGATCTGGGATGAATAAGCAAGGGACCAAGGGGCTCCTCATCTGAATCCACCTCTTCCTCAGATGAATCATGTTCCCTAGGCCTTTTTAGAGGACCAAGCAGGAGCAGCAACCAGAAACTCCTTTAGGAGGCTTCAAAGCAATAAGGTCATTAAACAAACCCTGAGTAAAATTCTGCCATTCACTCGGGGTCCTTAGGAGCAGGAAAAACATGCTTTGCTTTTTTGTTTCTTTTTCATAGCAATGTCTGCCCTATATAACTTAGAAGGTTCAGACGGATGAAATTCCACAATCATAGTTGGAACTTCCTCTCTAACCAAAATTTGAGGAACACCCCTAAGCCCTTTGCTAGCAATCAGCTGCAGTTCCCCCTGAACCTCTGTAACTGATATCTGCAAAGCCTCCAGGGACATGAGTGAGGTTGGATCCATGCCAGCCTTCAAAGCAGTAGTGGCAGAGGAATCCAATGGCAGGGCTAGGCAATCCTCTGGGCTTTCACTAGCCTCAGGAGAGACATCAGGCTGAGGTGGTACAACGAAAGAATCAGACTTGAGAGTTCTTGGTCTTCTTCTTCACGGACAGCTGACACGCACAGCGGGAAGTTCCCTCCATAGTGTCTTTTGCTAAAAGCTTAAGATGTTGTTTCTCTAAACACAAGGTCAAAGAAGAAAGCCAACTACAAAGAGTGTTTGGGACAAAATCCTGACAAATGGAACATGATGTATGGTCGTGGGAAGCATCGAGACAAAACAAGTACAGCTCATGATGGTCTTTTTGGGGAATCTGTCGCCTGCACTTGCATTTACCCTTTCTGGATGACACTAAACTCCACAAGCAATCAATGAAAAAGAAAAAAGCTAAGAGCAAAACCCCCAATGGGGCACTTATCTGAAACAGCTTAGTGAACCAGCAACAACTCGAGCATTCAGACCGACGATCAGACCGACGATCAAAAGATGGCGTTTGGACTGGCAGCTAAGAAGTTCAGAAGATGATACATCTGGACCTCACCTTTATGCCCTACGCTATACAAGCATCGCATACATGTGACATACGGCTACCTTAAAGCAACGTAAAGGCTTTGGTATACTGGTCAGATGTCAGGCCTCCCTTGGCAGGGAATCCCTATTGGAAAGAATACTACAAAAGTGAAACTGAAGGAAATTCTGTGTTTTTATACACACACACACACACACACACACACACACACACACACACACACACACACACACACACACACACACACATTTTTAAAGCATTATTTTTGTCCCCTGACATTGACTTCAGGCCCTTCCTGCTCATACAGTCTTGTCTTCTACATGTCCCAACCTTGGCACTTCTCTACTGTAGCCCACACTGGGAGGGTTTACCTTCTGGAAGAGCACCTGTGCTTGCAGTAAAACTGCTCCATGACAGACTAATGGGACTTGAGACATGACAGGCAAGTGGAGTGAGACAAGGCAGGAAAGGACAGTCACACTACTGCCAGTGATGTTTTAATTAATGTGCCTGAAGTCCCACCTCATCATGCTGCTGACCTTATCAAGCTGGGAGGACAACAGTGAGTAGCCTAAGCCTGTGTAGCACCCCCCAGGCCCACAGGGCAACCATACTTGCAATATACTCCCACTCACTACAGTCCAGTGTCATCTCTCTGATCTCTGGCTTCCATGAGAGACATCTAGCATGGTCCCACCCTTAAAAACACGCATTCTCCATCCTCCACTCCATCAATGTAAAACAACTGAGCCATTAATTGAAATTAGGTCAACTGGGCCAAAGGATTTTACCCCTCAATGCCATAAGGCTGGTACAATATCTGTTATTTGCGGTAGTCTATCTCAGTGCTCTGCAATGATCTGGAGTACCCATTTCACTTACGATACTCTTCCAAACTGAAAGGCACTGTGACAGCTCCCATCAACATATCTGGAAAGCCTGGGTTTTGGGAATAAGCTATGATGGGAGTTTGGGGAGGAGGGGAGAGGGATAGACTCCATCTAATCATGGTTGCTCCCTGTTAGGGGAAGATCCTTTGGGCCTCACAGGCATTTTCCTAACAATTCTTTTTAAACTGACTCTTTCAGCCTTCACTTACCATTTCCTTGTCTGAAAAAAAGAGAAGGATGCAGGCTTTGGTAGATCCTTTTATACTTTGGTAAGGGGAAGGGAGGGAATTTGTTTTACATCCTCCATTATGCTACCTCTTTCCTACTTTTTTTTACTAGCTAGGGGTCCAACCAGCAGATACTTGTTTAATGCAGCACTAAAGAGTTGCACTTTGGCATCCTCTGTGGCAGGGGTTGAAGCCTCAGCCAGGCATGTCTCTTAATCACAGACCTTGTGGCTACTGCCCTGCATCACATGCACATCTGACAAGAATATTTTGTCACTCAATTAGCTGTTCCCGGAGCCTTAACCTCAGGTTAGCATCAGAAACATAGAACTTAATCACATGTATCTGATAACTGACAGTTCTGAGACCAGGATGGCAGCTGTATATACCTTCATCCCGAATCTATCTAAAGTCTTATTCTGCCATTTGGGAGTGTGCTGGGAAGCAGGAACAAGTTTAGATTTTTTTTGGACCCATAGACAGTACTGCTGGATCTTTCACAAAGATCTTGCACATATATTAGTGGAAGTCTTCTACCATGTATAACCAGTCAGATTTTTCCAGAGCAGAGTTTGAAAGTCAAGTTCTTGAAAGGCTTCCAAAAATGCAGGTCTCCTAACACAGAAGAAATGGCAAAAGGTCTGAGGGCATCCAGACCAATCAACTGAAAGTGTCTTGCTTTTGTCCCTGATATCTCCCTTCCTATCCGAAAATATCCTTCATTCTGGAAACTGTCTCTCCAAACCAGATGGTGTTCTCAGTGTCTGCATCATGATGAATGGGAAGGCATCTGTGAGGAATATTCTAGTTCTTCCCTCTCACTTTACTGTATGTCCTCTTCCCTACCATGGGAGTGATCCCCTTGCTTTCAGGAGTGGGAACACCATACACTGAAGGTTCATTTCCTGGCTGCAGACCCTGTGTAGCCTTCGACAAACCCTGGGCAAGATGAAACACCGTTCTGGAAAAAAAAGCATGAGGGGTAAGTGAGTCAGACAAAACATCATCCATAACATGTTCAAGATCCAAATTGCTGGCTGTGAGGTGGAGAAATATGATTCTCCTTCTAGGTTGACTTGTGAGGGATATCAGCTTTGGAAGTCTTTATCTCAAAATGGGATCATTAGACTTCTATACCACAGACCATGTCATTCTCTTGTACCAGGATATCAGCGGTCCCATTTTATTTATTTAATTATTATTTATTGACATTTGATTACTGGGAAAGTTCAAATGAGTAGAAGCCCATTTTCAGCAGAGGCCCGGGGAGAAAAGCTCCAAATTATGACAATACATTTTAAGAACAATAATTTTACAATCTTCAAAAATAAAACAAAAACATTTGCAGTTTAAATAATTATAACAAATTAGAGATAATATAAAAAAACTGGTAAAGAATCAATACAAGTTATATGACAATCATTTGATAGTTATAGAAATTTTAGACAGTTTGTAGAAAAATTAAAGGTAAGTTAGTCTAATACAAACAGGAACTGCAATATAAATTGAGGTAAAAACAGGTTTATGGTATACTTAGAGAGAAAGTCAGGGAAGAGAATTAGATAGCAGTTAAGGAAGTAAGCGAAGAAGGGAGAGTAAAGAGGTATAAGGAATGAAAAGGTACTTGTTCACATTTAGGATTATAGTTTATCCTGGTTTTGAGCAAAAACAGAGCCAGATGTCAGCGAGGAAGTCCTTCAAAGTAGTTTTGAAACACGGAAGGGAGAGTGATGACCTGATGGACACAGGTAAGGAGTTCCAGGGCCTTAGCAACCTCGTATGCATAGAGACAATGTCTAGCAGACTAGATAGATTTATAGACAGACAGTACTTTTTGGTCACTGGATCACAATGACTGAATGGAAACAGTTATGTTGAATGTTTTTTAGTGCTGGACAGACAAATGGTTGCTGGATAATTTTATAGGTGGTAAGAAGCTGTGTATCTGTTAAGTTGATGAGGCAGTTCTAAACAAATTTAGGCTTTTTAGTGCTATACACTGGTGTGTTCTGAAAGGGTTATTTGCTATAGCATTGTTCAAGTTTTGATTTTTAAGAAGCCTGGAGGTTAGTAAGGATGGGAGTGCCATAAAGAAGTATGGAGAGGAGATAAGTAGTGGAAAGTGTAGCTTTAGTTGTGTTGGTGAGAAAGTTGTTGGCACTTTAAAGCACCCTTAGTTTTACTATATTTAGTTTAGTGTTAGTTATTAGTGTTATTTCTCCTTCAGAAATAAAACAGGTTTCTGCCACAGGCACCTGGACCTCGGATCTCAAGAAAGCTTCAGTCTGCTCATATGTAACATTTCCTGCAGGGCATGGAGGTGTTCAAAGTGGTATTCTTAAAGGCTGTGGATGAGTAAGATTCAGTCTGACAGCTGTGAAAGCACCTGAGTAGAACTAGCATCTCAGATTGATTGTGGCCACTGAATACCTAGTTTGTATCTCCTGAATCCCTATCTGCCTTCTTGTTAAGTTTATTTTCAATGAATGTCATAAGAGGAAGATGACCCATTGGATGCCACAGCTGACCATGAGAAGACCTCAAAAGTCTTTTGATTCAGGAAGTGCTGAAGAAAATGTTCTGCACTTCAGATCATTTTTGGCATAAATCACTAAGATGAGTTACTCCTAGACATTGTGATCTGGATCTAAATAAAAGGTGAAGCAGCTGTGGTAATCGTTCTGACAGATACGCCTACTACAGATGCAAATTACAGTTGTGTACACTTACCATAAATGTAGATGTTCGAGTGTCTTTACTGTTGCAGTCATCACATTTGGGTTATCCCTGCCAGGGTAGCCCTCGGCCGGCCTGAATACCAGAGACTTAGTATTTCTGCGTCGGTTGCTGTCACTTGAGGACTGTCGTCAGTGGTATAAAGGAAGGCAGCCAACACCATTACATCAGTTTTTCTTGCCCTAACCTGTCAGGAGCCCACAAAGTAGGAGGTCAGGTTCTGGTGGAAGAACCCCACCAGTGGAAAATAAATATCAATATTTCCCTTGTAAGGAAAGGAGAACAAAAAGAAAAAAGGGGGATGGAGGGAGGGAAACCAGGACTGCAACAGTGAAGACACTTGGACATCTACATTTATGGTAAGTGTACACAACTATACTATGTTCTTTGTGTTTCACTGTTGCAGTCATCACATTTGGGTAGATTCCCAAAGCTGAGGAAATGGGTGGACGGAGTCAAGGAAACTAGGGGGTGGCTAGGATGCCCTGCAAGACTGCAGAGGCAAACCCTGCCCTGGATTTGGAGAAGAGAGGCAGGTGGTAATGCTTGGTAAAAGTGTGAACAGATGTCCAGGTGGCAGCCTCCAGGATGTCCCTGGTGGGGACCCCTCTGAGGGAGGCTGCTCTGGTGGAATGTGTCCTGATCCCCTTGGGGGGAGGCTTGGCATGCTGTTTGTAGCAGAAATGGATGCAGTGTGCTATCTATTTGGAAATGGTTTGCTTGGAGATGGCTTTGCCTTCTGCCCCTGAAGCAAAGCTAACCAGCAATTGATCAGCCTTTCTCAAGGGTTTAGTCCTGTCCAGATAGTATCTGAGCTGTCTGTGCACATCTAGAGAGTGCAGAATCCTTTCCACCTTGTTTTGGAGGTTAGGAAAGAAGGTGGGCAAATGAATGGAATGGTTGAGAGCTACACGGGACACCACCTTGGGCATGAAGGAAGGATTAGTTCTGAGGGATACCCTGTCTGCATGGAAGAAGATGAAGGGTTCCACAGCCATGAGTGCTTGCAGCTTAGAGATCCTTCTGGCTGAAGTGATGGCCAGGAGGAAGGCTGTCTTCCAGGAGAGAAATTTTAGCTCTGCAGAAGAAGCTGGTTCAAAAGGAGGCAGGGTGAGCTTTTCCAAGAAACAGTTAAGGTCCCATTGCTGGTGTTGGTGCCCTTCTGGGGGGCCTCAAGTTGTTAGCCCCTCTGAGCAACTGTTTACTCAGATGGTGTGAGAAAACATGCTGCTCAGTGTGAAAATGAGCAGAAATTGCAGAGGCATGAATTTTTATAGAGGAAAAAAGAGAGACCACTGTGTAGTAGGTCAGCTAAGTAATACAGGATGAGAGGACTGGATGGCTATGCCGTACTGACACCCTTAGCTTAGATCCAGGCACAGAACCTTTTCCATTTATCTGCATATGACTTTCTGGTGCTAGAGCATCTGACCTCTTTACGACAGACCTGTTTACTGAGGATGGCAGATTGGTCGGGGTTAGGGAATAAGCCAAGATGCCAAACTGAGTGTCTGCAACTGTGGGTGCATGAATTCTCCTTCCCTCTGGGTTAGGAGGTTTGGAATCTGAGGAAGATTCCATGGAGGCAGCGGGGACAGGCTGCACAGCAAGGGGTAAGGGAAGAAAGGCACAGACCGAGAGGTTTACCCAGGGGAAGGACAGGGCATCCACTTTCCAAGCCATGCAGTGATGCTCCCTGGTGCAGAATGTGCTGAGCTGATGGTTGGTGTGGGAGGCAAAGAGGTCGATCTCTGGGGTAACCCCATTTCTGAGTTATTAGGAAGAAGGTACTTCTGTTGAGCTGCTACTTGTGTGGGTCCAAAAGCTTTCTGCTTAATTGGTCTGCCAGGGAGTTGACAGAGCCTGGTAGGTATTGTGCTAGCAGGTGTATTTTCATGGATGAGGCTGTGAGCCAAAGGGTCATGGCCAGCCTGCACAGCGGGTAGGAGTGAGTCCCTCCCTGCTTGTTCATGTACCACATGACAGTGGTGTTCTCTGTTTTGATCAGGAGAACCCCTGGGGAGAGAAGGGGTTTGAAAGCTATCAAGGCTTGCTGCACAGCCATCATCTCTTTTAGACTGATGTGCAGGGGAGATTTGCTGTGGGTTCCATTGGCCCTGTATGCACCTGCCGTCCAGGTGTGCACCTCAAGCCTAGTCTGATGCATCTGTGGTGAGGGTCTGGGCAGTGGGGAGAAGGGCAGTCCCTTGTTGTGGGAGCAGGCTGTCACCCAACAAAGAAATTCCTTCTTCAGGCAAGGAACAATAGGTAGAAGAGTTTCTAGATCTTGAGAGTGTTGACACCAAAGGCTTTTTAGGTACCACTGAAGTTTCCTCACATGCAGTCTGACATATGGAATGAGGAGTATGCAAGATGAAATGAACCCCAGGGCTTGCAGGAATTTCCTTGCAGAAAGCTGGGGCCTGGTGACCAGTTGGGAGAAATAAGCTGACAGGAAAATCTGTTTCTCTGGTGTAAGCATGCCATCTGGGATGCAGTGTCCAGACTTGCTCCCAGGACGATTATCCTTTGGGTGGGTACTTGTTTGGACTTCTTTTCCTTGATTGTGTACCCTAGGGAGGTTAGTAAGTTCTTTACAAAGGCCAGGTCTTTGTGTAGCTTTTCCTGGCTGTCTGCCTGAATGAGGCAGTCGTCTAAGTAGGGGTAAATTTGAATATTTCTTTGCCTGCAAAAGGCAATGGCCAGAGCCAGGCATTTTGTGAAAACTGTGGGAGCAGTAGATAAGCCAAAGGGAAGTGCAGAGAACTGAAAGTGTTGAGATCCTGCCCTGAAGCACAGATATTTTCTGCAGGACTCTCTGACAGGAATGTGGGGATAGGCCTCTTTTAGGTCCAGAGTGGCTAGCCAAGCATTCTTGTAGAGCATGGGTAGCAACTGCTGGAGGGTGAGCATTTCGAATTTTGGGATCACCAGGAAGGTGTTTAGTATGGATAGATCGAGGATGGGGCACCAGGTGCTCTCTTCTCTGGGCACCAGAAAAAGTCTGGAATAGAAGCCTTGGCCTATCTGCTGTGCAGAAAAGTGCTCTACTGCTCCCAAGGACAGCAGGGAATGGATTTGCTTTTGAGCCTCTGTCCACTGATTCGGTGGTAGATCTGGGAACCCTTTTGGGCTTGGAAGGGTGTGGAAGGAGAATTTGTGCCCCTGAGACAAAATGTTCAGAAACCATTGGTCATGGTAATGGTAGCACAGGTGATTGAGTGAAAGGAGAGTTTTTCTCCTAGGGGTATGTGAAGGTGGGCTGAGGCTAGGTCTGCAGGAGGCAAGTCATTGTGAGTACTTACCATAAGGGGGTGGCTTAGAACTCCCTGGTTTTGAAGTGGAGGTAGTCCACTGCTTAGATCTCTGCAACCCCTGGGGCTGCTGTCTGGGGGGGGGGGGTCTGCTCCATGGGGCCTAGGCTGGCTCTATTTACTAGCAGCAGGAAAGAACCAGTGTCTGGAGGGGAAATGCCTGCTGGACCTGTAAGAAATCTTTAACCGTTTGCATAGATTTTGCTTTTTCTTCCATCTTTTTTAAGACCTCTTCTGTTTTAGTGTCAAATAAGTTATCTTTGTGCAAGGGTGCATCTAAGAATTTTGATTTGACATGGTTTGGCAGGGGTTGTTCCTTAAGCCATGCATGTCTTCTAATGACAGACCAATGACTGCTGCCCTGCAAGAAGCTTCTAGGGCATCAAAACCACAGTGCAAAGTGTGTTTAGTTACTTGACTTGCAGAATGCATTAAGTCTTGCAAATCTTTAGATTCTGCCCTTGCAGGGAAGGAGGACATTTTTTGTTTAAGGAGTTCAAAAGTATGTTGCTGATATTTAAGCATATGGAACTAACACTTTAGTGCCCTGATAGCAAGAGTAGCTGAGGTGTATACTTTCTTACACCATCTGTTCAGTGCTTGGGAATCCCTGTCTGAGGGGGTGGAATTCTTAGCAGAGGTTGCGTTAATCCTTTTTGGCCCTTGAGAAATTACCTCAGGGTCAGCTGTTGGATTTTTAAAACAATATTTGTGAGAGTCAGTGACTCTGTAGTATCTGTCTGGTTTTCTGGGAGCAGGAGGGAGGGCGTATGAAGTCAAGCTGGATTTAAGGAAAATATCATCCACCACATCTAGGACTGGGGGGATGGCTAAGGGTTTGAGTTGAGGAAGATCCAGAAACTCTCTGAGTCTCTTTTTTGACTGAGGGTAGTCCTGACTCTCCCATTGGAAATGCATCCTTAAGGTATGCAGGGTTTCCCCAAAAGGAAAAATCCTCTGGGGGAGAGGCTGAAGAAATGGATTCCTCTGCATCAGAATCCTCGTATGTGGAGAGGGGCTGCATGTCTTCATAGTCAGGTGCATCGGATTCATCTGACTCTTGCTCAGACAAAACTACTGGAGACAGATCTCTCTTCCTTTTTGAGGGGGTGGCTTGGCTTCCCCTAATCAGCATGATAAGGTCTTCTGCCATTTTAAGCATTTGAGACTGAGGCAAGGGAGCAGGCACCTGAGAATGGGTAATTGGTTTCTTGGGTGTGGTTCGACCCCCTAGCCCTAAGGAACTCGGTTTTCAAAAGAACGGTAGTCACGAAAGAAGGCTTCAGTTTATGTACAATTGCCTCATGTACACAGACAACCCTCTCCTCCTACCACCTAACACTACAACCTGTCAGATATGCACTTATATAGCCAAACTAGAAGCAAAGTTCTCTTCACCCAAGACTGGAATAGACAGTCAAGAGGAGAAGGTAAACACTTGCACCACACCACACTCATCACATAGTCCCTCAAAATCTACACCACCAAAACAAACACAGAAACACAAAACACACACCTACATTCACGGAGGCTCTCAATAAAAACCTGCCCAAGCAACAGGGACCTCCAAAGCAGAAATGCAAGCAAATTCCACCCCCCTCAACGCAACCCAAATGACACATAACCCACAATCTCAGTGTCTCACTCAACCACAACTCATAAGGCATAACATCGTACCCAACACTCTAGTCATAGGTGACTCTATAGTCATGCACACTGATATTCCACCTGCCTGTTGGGTGCCAGGATCCGCCATATAATGCACGCACTCAGGTCACTCCACAACAAGTACAAATATGACTCTGTCATTGTCCATGTTGGTGTGAATGACCTGAGACGTACCTCCCTGGACTACATAAAAAGAGACATGGAGAAGCTCTCCGATCTTGCAGCGCAGGCAGGTATGACAATAGCCCTCAGTAGCATCCTGCCATCATCCAGAATGATACCACAGTACAAGGACAAAATGACTGACTTCAACAATTGGCTAAGCGTCTGGTGTCATTCTAAGGAGATCCAGTATTTGTCTGCCTGGGATGACATGATCGACAGACCCACCTGTCGCCCTTGGGATTCCAGATATAGGCTAAGGCTCTTGCACCCCTACAGTGCCATTTTTAGGCAAGGTTCAAATGACAAATTTACCACCGTAGGTACAAGCAAGCAAAATCTGAGGATAATGCTACTCAATGCTAGAAGTCTAAACCTCAAAATGCACTCACTCGAGGCACTCCTTAAAATGGAGAACATTGACATCTGTGCAGTGACAGAGACCTGGTTCAAAGCTCCAGAGAGCACCCCTGCATTACCAGGCTATATATCATACCACACATTTCGGCCACCTAACCCACACCGAAGCACTAAAGGCGGAGGCGTATCCATATTCAATAAGGATATCCACACCTCCAGGCTAGTTGCACAGCATAATGCATCCGAGATTATAAAAAAAGGTGGTGGGGTAGCAATCCTCTATAAATCAGGGATGCAAATCACTGCCTTACAGGATAAACCTCCCTCCAAAAGTAATGCTGAAATCCTTATATCCAAACTCCAAATTAATGCCTATAAATCCATCTATATAATCTGCATATACTTGCCCCCAGGCAACAACAGTAGTACCTTAGAAGAAATCCTTAGATGGCTGGCCATACACTTTCCACAAGAAACAATAGTCCTTGGAGATGTCAATATAGACTGGAATACCTGCTCTTCAGCTAACCCTTCCACCCTCTTAAATCTTCATGGTTTCTCACAAACTATTCTCTCCCCTACCAGAACAAATAAACCTAGCAACAAAGAAAGCATTTTAGACTGGATTCTGATAAATAGCCACCACAAACATATACAGTAGGTACACTGCCTGATGATATACGTGACCATGCCCTTACCTAATTAGACATAAAACTGATACCCCTAATTTAACAAAATACAAAATGGTTAGAACAAACAAAACTTTTAACCCTGATAGATTTGAAGCAGAACTTAGGTCCTGCAGTTGGTCTCCTCTTAAACACCTCCCACTGGATGATGCCGTGACATATTTTAACTCTAAATTCTTATCTATTCTTGACGCACATGCTCCCACAAGGTCCATCAGACTTTCCTCAAGAGCCGCCCCTTGGCTAACAAAGGACACAAGGCAAAAGATTATTTTGAAAAATAAACTCTGGTCCAAATACTGCAGTACTAAAGATCCCACTGACCAACTCAACTTTAGACAAATAAGAAACATTGCAAAAAAAGCAGTAATTCTGGATAAAAGAAACTACTACTGCCATTTGCAACAGGCTAACCTGCATAACCCACAAAAGTTCTGGGCAGGAATAAATAATCTCATGAAGCCTGGCCAATCGGACACTCCAAGCCCAGCAGGCACCTCCCAAGATAACCCCAAACAGACTGCCAATGCCTTTAACACCTTCTTTACTGGAACTGTCCAGTCTCTTTCCAATCAACTCTCCCTTGATATCTCCTGTCTTTCCTCCTCCTCTAACACTTCCATTCCCACATTTCAACTTCAACCTGTTCCTTCTGCACTCATTCGTTCTCTGCTACATGAACTTAAGCCATCCTCTCCACCTGCTGACCATCTACCTGCTCTGTATCTAAAAGTTGCTGCTAATGCACTGACCTATCTCATCACCATCCTGATTAACAGAACCAGTGAAGAAGGCTACATTCCTTCTCTCTGGAAAATATCTCATATTATTCCCCTTCATAAAGGAGGAAAGTCAGCTGAACTCTCTAACTACCGACCCATAGCCTTGCTCTCTCCTCTTGCTAAAATCATGGAAAAATGTATCCAGAAGCAACTTCTGAAACACCTGTTAACTAACAATCTGCTAGCTAATTGTCAACATGGTTTTAGACCCTACCATAGCACCACCTCTGCCCTCCTCTCCTTCACAGACTGCATCAATAAAAATAAGAACAATAATACCCTTAGCTCTGCTATATTTATTGACCTATCCAAAGCCTTTGATATGGTCAATCACGAAATATTGTTACACTTACTTAAATCATTTGCACTTGACACAAGCTCAATTAAATGGTTCCACTCTTACCTGCACAACAGAAAACAGGCAGTGAGGTGGCAAAATAACTTATCCAACCACCTCCCCATTACTCTAGGAGTCCCCCAGGGCTCAATTCTTGGCCCTCTCCTCTTTTCAATTTTCATTAATGATCTTCATACTCATATTTCTCCTGCCACCTGTATACAATATGCAGATGATTCTATTTAATCTGTTCTGCCTCATCCCCCTCTGTACTGCACCCTCTCACCCAAAAGACTTTTGAAACCATAGAAATTTGGTTCCTCAAACGATGCTTAATTTTGAACCCCAAAAAAAACAAATTATTACTCTTCTCACCAACCCGAAAATCCCCTCCACTGAATTTCTGTCACACATCAAATAATGGCACGAACATATCACCCGATCCAACTACCAAACTCCTCGGAATTGAAATAGACAACAATCTGACCTTTGACACACAAACCAGCAATACTATAAAATTAGTTAACAGAAAACTAGGCTCCCTTTATAGAATTAAACCATTCCTTACTCCACTTGCCAGAACTTCCATTGCTCAGACCCATCTTATCTCCACTCTCCTGTATCCCTCTCCCATCTACACTTCAGTGTCCAAAGCTAACCTCAGCAAACTGTCTGCTGCCTACAACAGTATTGCTAGATTTGCCACTAATTCTACTTTTAGAACTCATCACTGCCAAAACTTAAGACAACTACAATGGCTCGAACTACAAAACCAAATTCTATTTCACCAGATCTCCTTAGCCCACAAAATCCTTTACAAACCCACAAACACTCCCATTCTCACTTCACTTATCACTCCTTACTGCAATCTTAAAAGCCTTCGTTCCTCCGACAAACTACTTATATCGACTAGTAAACCCAATAACTCAGCTGGCAAATCCTTGTTCTCCAACACAGTAGGAAAAACCTGGAACACACTTCCTCACAATTTCACAGCAATCTCCTCTCTTGCCTGCTTTAAATCCCAACTCAAAACACACCTCAAAACCCACTGGCTCTGCCCCTGTAGCAACCCTGACTAGTCTACCTTGGATATCTAGGTACTCTCAACTTTTCTGCTGTAAATAACTAGCTTTCCTCGTGTATCTAGGTACTCGCAAATTTTTTTTTCTTTTTTTAGCTTTAAGAAACTCTTAACAAAATACACTCTCTAATTCTCAACTTCTGCTTTTTACTTAATATCTAATGATTTTTGACATATATATTACAGCCATGCTTAATGTTTTACCTGTTATTACAAATGCTTGCATGTGGAGCTTTTCTCCCCGGGCCTCTGCTGAAAATGGACATATATCCAGTTGGACTAGCCCGGTCAACAAATGTAAAATAAAATAAATAAATAAAAATAAAATTACCCTAACATTACAAACAGCAGTAGTGATCACATACAAAAATAATAAGAGGGTTCCCCCAATAAAGTACATATCCAGCTCAAAAAGCAGGCTTAGTCACATGGGGTGGTCACTTTTCTCATTACTGCAAAGGAGTATGCATCAACTGCAGCAAGAAAGTTACAAGATGGCATAGACAAACATTGAGTTGATACTGGGGAGTATCTTGTATGGGTGACAGGAGGAATTCATTCCCTATGCAGATCCAGACAGTTTTAAACAGCCAGAGATGCTGCATGAATGACTTTTAGGGTCAGATTAAGTAGAACAATGTACTGTGCCCTGTTCAAAACAACCATACCTGTAGTGATTGTCCTATACAAAATATGGCTTTCTGCTCTGCTCTATTCACAATCTAAATAACTGGTCAAGTAGACTTTGATGCTCCGTGATTGACTGTCCAAGGTCGTAGATGAAAAGCCCAGAAACTGTAAAGCTGGAAGGTGAGGTAATGATTGCAGTGGAAATATTGGGAGCCGAAAATCAAATTTTTTTCTGATATCAGAGATTCTGATGAAGTCCCCAGTTTCAGGGCATGAAAGCACGTAATCTGCGTCTTTGTATGTTGGAAGAATAAAAACTGCTTGGACTGAACAGTTTGGCTGACTGAAAGTGTTTCCTACTGCTTCACAGTGTATGTTTTGGACTTTTTTTTTAGTTTTTTTTTTTTTTTTGTTAATCCTGACATGCAACCAAATATAACTGCCAGCAGATGCAGCTTTGCAGTACAAAGCCGGAATATTTTTATGACAACTGAATGTCTGAGGTGTGTACAGTCAACAAAGTTGCATGGGGTGACTGTAGATGAAAAGAAGTGACCATTTTGTAGTATGGGTAGTTAAAACAGTTACAGGTTCATACTAGGCTATCTGCCCTAGGGCACTTATAAGCCTAGCCAGAATGTGTTTGGCTTTCGCCACCCATTTTAAATTTATTTTGCTATGACCTTTTTCAAGGTTAGTATACTGTGCCTCTGTCTAACAGTGACACAGAAGTGATACCCGGGGTAAACCTACGATCTCCCATCCACTCATCAAGATTCCTCTTGAAGAGAGTCAATGAGAGACTCTGCCTAACCTGGACTGGGATTTTATTCCAGAGTGAAGGGAGCCTCTGGGTTATGAATCTGTCCCTCCAGCATGTCCTATTTATTTCAGTGCTGAGGTTCAAGTCTCTTGAGCGCGTAACTCGATGGGATTTGGATTTTCTGAGGTGCAGCATGTCCATTAATTACGGGTTGGACATGGCTTTATACGTCAGGCACAGATCGCCTCTGAACAGGCGGTATGCCACTGAGTAGAGCTGCAGTTTCTTTAACCGGGCAGCATATGGCATCTGTTTGAGCCCTTTGATCCTCTTGGTGAGGTATTTTTGGGGTCTTTCCAGTTGCTGCAGGTGTCTGGTAAGGTACATCCCAAAAGGGGCATTGTACTCAATTATGGGCCTGATGAGGGATGAGTAAAGAGGCACGATGACCTCCCCTGATCTAGATGTTAATCCCTTCATGATTAGGTGGGCTATATAAAATGTTTTTCTAACCACTTTGGCCACGTGGTTGTCAAATGAGAGACTGCTATCAACCTGGGTCCCCAGGTCCCTAATTACTTCTTCTGTACTTAATGGATTACCACCTATGTGGTAATTTGTGGGCACTTTGTTTTTGCCAAAGGGGATGACTATACACTTTTTGGCATTTAGCTTGAGGCCATGGCTCTGGCACCAGTTGTCTGTTTCTATGAGGCCCTTTTGGAGGATGCTTGTGTCGGCTGGACAGTCGATTATGGCGCCCAGTTTGCAGTTATCTGCAAACTTCGTCAGCCACAGTCCTTCCGTGTTGGCCTGTACCTCCGAGAAATATATACCGAACAAGGAGGTCCCAGGACTGAGCCTTGTGGGACACCACTTGTAACTGGTTTGGAGTCTGACATGGCTCCAGCAATTCTAACCATGTGGGTTCTGTCCTTGAGCCAGTTTGCAATCCATCTAGTGACATAGGGGTTTATATTTAAGCTGGTGAGCTTATCTATAATGCCCGAGTGGGGTATTGTATCGAAGGCTTTTGCGAGGTCCAGGTAGGCTGTGTGAACCACCTTCCCCTCGTCAATGGCCTTGGTGACTGTTTCAAAGAAATCAACCAGGTTTAAGAGGCAGGATCTGCCCTTAACAAAGCCAAACTGGGTAGGATCCAGTGTTTGTAGGTCCCCAATATCTTTATTTATGAGGTCCATGATGATCCTTTCCATAGCTTTGCAGACCAAGCTAGTCAGGCTTATGGGGCGATAGTTTCCAGGATCCGTTGAGGCACCACCTTTATGGAGAGGGACCACTGTTGCTGTATGCCACTCTTTGAGCACATATCCTGTAGTAAGGCTGAGATTGAACAGTAGGTTGGGTTTAGCTCTTCTTGGAGTTGATGTAGGACGCAGCCTGGGACACCGTCTGGTCCCACTGATGCTGTGTTTTTTGCTTTGGAGAGGGCGGCTCTTACCTGAGCATCTGAGATGTCAGGGGGGCAGCACTCTGCTGGGATAGATATTTGCCCTTTTGGTGGGGAGGGGGGGGGGGTTTGCGCTGAACCTGTCAGCTAGGATGTTGGCAATGTCTGTGGGTTCAGTGTATTTTTTGTCATTTTGGACTAATTCTGAGCATATCTGGGAATTACCACACAGGTTCCTAACATAACTAAAGAAAGTCTTGTGATTATCCTTAGTGTCCTGTGCAATTTTTCTCTTGAAGCTGGCCTTAGACAATTTTATGAGAGCCCATAGTTTTTTGCTAATACTGATCAGTGATGCCTTCCCTTTTTGGGATTTTGCTCTATCATTTAGTAGCTTCCTCCTTCTATTGTATAGTTTGTTTATGATCATTAATCTGACTTTGCAGGAAAAGTATATATTTGGATAAGGCAGCTTGGAGTACTTCTCTTTTATTACTTTTTTAATCGTATTTACCTGGTAAGCACTAAAAGTGGTTGTAAATAATAGGAGCTAAAACCATCAATTAATAAAAGTGACTTACCACTGCTGAAGTTTGATCACCATTAGACAGTCATTGACCTGGTGTGGAAGGAATACTGCACCACATGAACTGTATTTGGTGAAATTGTTCTAATGCAATTATTGCTTTGGCTGTTGATTTGATTGTATCCACATGAGGGTTGTAGTTTATTTAAGAATAACAAGATGGCCATAACATTTTTTTACTTTTCACTATAGGTGTATAGGTAAATGCTAGACAATCAATCTATAGACTATTACATGCCTAGCTAATAACCAGAGACCAAAGGTGAGAATCAAACCTTGTACTTTGTGTAGTGATGTAAACAACTTAACCATTATGCCAACTCCCAACCCAAATTATACCGCCCTGGATAACATCAGCACTGTAAAAAATAAGTGGTTTACTCTCATCGTCTGAGTAGGACATGTATGAAAGAAACCGATCATTGATGTAGTGCTGCAGTGAATAGTGCTACCACTGGTGCTCGGAGTTCTTGGCTGTTGCTCCTTCTGTGTGAAATGTGCATGTCCTCCCTGCATCTGTATGGGTTTATCCATGTGCTGTGCTGGTTTCCTCTGACTCCTCAAAGGCATGCCTTAGGTGAACTGGCATTTCTTCTCCAATTTGGTTGTAGGTAAGTTTGGTGTGTGTGCGTGTGTGTGTGTGTGTGTGTGTGTGGTGTGGTGTGTGTGACAATGACTTTTTTGTGGAATAGGGAAGGTAGTACTCCCATATATGACCTCTGTGTTCTTGAAAAATATGTTTCCCCAGTTTGTCAGCTTTGAGCATTAAAGCCTTGGACACAATTCACTTCCTCCTTTAAAGAAATACACTTAGTGAATTCTTTCCTGTGTCATTAATTTTGTTCAGGTCATTACTGGATCAAAAGGTTAAACTCTAAAATTCACCTCAAAGCATCTAGAACCACATGGTTTCTAGAGACTAGCGCTCCCCATATCACCAGCTTAATTAAATTAGTTCCTTCACAATTACTACACTGTAATTGCGACCAGTTAGTCTGCATTGAAAGGATGCAGAAAGAACTTTAAGTGGAAGTCCAAATGTGAGAAAATATGAAAAAAAGAGTAATATGAACAGGGTGGGGAGACTTAAATTAATGGACTTCTATTGACCTGTCTCCAACATTGCAGTACTGATGACTGCTACTAATGCACAAGGCATTTGTGTGAATGCATCATATGGCACAGAAGAGTACAGCTATATAATGTACTCTTGTAAATGGGCCTCTGTGGGGCTGGTTTCAGTGATGTGGTTTAGAGTCTTCTCACAGTAATGCAGTGTAAACCAATTCTGCCAACTGTCATGAAGAAATCTGTTGCAAGGTAGCAATGTAACCAAATGTCAGTCTTTGTGATGTGCACAAGGCATGATGGACCGCCACAAAAGCCAAAGTTAATAAACACAATGTGTATTACAGTCTACAGTGCTGTCATATGGCATGTACATTTTATGGAGTAGTAAGCTGTATTATGATTCTATGTATCACTGTTCCCTGGCACTACCCATGCTTTTAATTGGGGTGGGTACATTATGACTGCTGTGTATACAATTTATAAATTCCTGGCTACCCCTATGGTGCATCCCAGGGAGAAACTGTCTAATATATATGAAATACACACATTATTCTTTATATCACTATTGCAGTAGCCTTACCTACTGCGACATAACCACAGGCATCAGTTTATCCAGCCCAACTTCTAGAACTCAGAACTCTGCCCTCAGGGCACTGTGGACAGTTTCTCCCTGGGATGCACCATACGAGTAGCCAGGAATTTATAAATTGTATACACAGCAGTCAAAATGCACCCACCCCAATTAAAAGCATGGGTAGTGCCAGGGCACTGTGGTACATAGAATCAAAAAAAAAAAAATATATATATATATATATATATATATATATATATATATATATATACATACATATAAATATATAGTGGTGTCATTTACTTGATAAATACTCAAAAAATATATATACTGAATCCATTTTAATGCAGAGGGCTGTACACCCCCCCCCCCCCACACACACACACACTAACTCCGGGATCGCAAAAAATTAGGAAAAGGGCAAATTCCCCTTTTCAATATTTTAAGTTTTCAATCAAATGAATGAAAACAGTAAATAAATGCATGGTTACAGTCTATACAAATGATCACTTTTTTAGCTGGCTGGCTGCTTTCTACATGAGATCACTTTACACTGGGGTCTGGGAATTTGCCCTTACCATGCTGTGTAATCTTGGAGTTGGTATATACATTTATTAGCAGGGGGTGTGAAAGGTTGCTGGCACTACAGTGAGCTGGAATGCCTCCTTCCCCCCTCAATCGGTGAAGAAACATCATTGTTTCACTTCCACTCTCCCCTCTTCAGTTGCTCCAGCACTTGAACTGCTAAATGATCTTGGATAATCTAAGTTGTAGACAGACCTTCATCCCCTACAACATACAGCTGGTCACTTCCTCATCTTTATTTCTGAAATAATGTAGAGTCATTTTTCACTAAAATTCAAGATGCAGCAGATTCACTGTTTTTGAAGACAAGTGAACATTCTAGAATATGTCAAACCATTTCGGAGACACGTCCCGCTCTACAAAGAAGCAAGAACAAAAAACTTTTAGTTATGTACTCACCATAACTTCAGATGTTTGGGATCCATCTCGCCTACATTCTGACTGATGGGTTCGGAGCCGATCCCTCGGCTCCGACTCGGCACGCTTATGCCAAAGAGCGAAGTCTCTTATTGGCTGAGCTTACTATATCCCAGGATGCACCACTACCAGTCCCCCAGATCTAGTTTGTCCGCATACATGCACACATGCACGCACTGATTATATAACATCGTCAGATGAAACAAGATAAAACAGTAGAACTCAAAACCGTTCAATCTCTTCTGATCTCCAAGGCAGGGGGAAGGAGGGTGGGTATTAGGAATGTAGGCGAGATGGATCCCAAACATCTGAAGTTATGGTGAGTACATAACTAAAAGATGTTATGTGATCCTATCTCGCCTACATTCTGACTGATGGGACAGCGCCCCTAGCACCTGAATCCTGGGTGGCTCACTGGAAAACACTCCTGAGTACCATGGAACCAAATGATGCTCGCCCTTTAGATGCCACATCCAATTTATAGTGGGAAATGAAAGTGTGCGGATTGGACCAAGTAGCCGCAGCACAAATCTCAGAAATAGCGAGCTTGGAATGAAAAGCTATAGAAGTCGCCATAGCTCTGGTAGAGTGAGCTTTGATAGATGTTGTAAGTTGCTTATTCGAAGAGGAATAAGCCTGAGTTATACAATCTCTAATCCATTTGGAGATAGTAACTTTTGTGATGGTTTTACCCAATTTATTGTCTGAGAAGGACACAAACAACTGGTCTGATTTACGAATTTGCTGAGTCCTGTCTAAATAGAAGCGCAATTGCCTGTGAACATCCAATTTATGGAGAGTGTATTCTGCTTCATTGGAGAATTTTGGAAAGAAAACTGGTAGCTCTAGAGATTGTTGGAGACAGAGATTAGAACAGACCTTTGGGACAAAAGATGGATTAGGCCTAAGTGATACTCTATCCTTGTGAAAAATCAAGTACGGTGGTTTGATAGATAGGGCTTGAAGCTCTGAAACTCTTCTTGCAGAGGTAATTGCAACTAAGAAGGCAGTTTTCCAAGACAGATATTTTAACTCACATGTAGCAGCCGGTTCGAAAGGGAAAGATGTTAATGCACGAAGCACCAAATCAAGATCCCACGGAGGCGCAGGATGAAAAACTGGGGGTCTTAACAGCCCCGCACCTTTAATGAATGTTTTGCATAATCTGCTGCTCATCAACGGAGGATCCATGGATTCGTGAAATTTAGAGATAGCCGCTAGTTGGACTTTAATAGTAGAGACAGAAGATCCTTGATTAAACAAGGATGTTAAAAACTTTAAAACCTCTGGGATTGGAGCAGTGATAGGGTCTAAGCCCCTGAGTTGAGCCCAGATAGCAAACCTCTTCCACTTACTGAGGTACAATTTCTTAGTGGTGGGTTTGTGGGCCGAAGATAAAATGTGAATAACTTCCGGGTCTAAGGTGTGATTTCTGACTAAAGTCGGAAGTGGAGGAGCCAAGCTGTCAACTTCAAAGTGTGAAGGGACTGGTGTTGTCGTCCCGACTGATGAATTAGCAGATCCGGAGTTAGATCTAACGTCCAAGGATCGTCCACCGCATGTTTCTTCAGGTAGGGAAACCATACCTGACGAGGCCAGTGCGGAGCAATTAGTATCATTGTGGACCCCAATTGAGAAGCTTTCTGAATGACTTTGGGGAGAAGTGGAATCGGAGGAAAAGCATAAAGTAGCCCTGTTGGCCAAGGTTGTGCTAGAGCATCCATAGCTGCTTCCCCCTGATGTGGAGTCAAGGAGAAGAACCTTTTGCACTTTGTATTTTGTGGTGTTGCAAACAGGTCGCAGCACGGCGTCCCCCATCTTCTGAAAACCTGAGCTGCTACTGTTTCGTTCAGGGACCACTCATGAGGAGAGAGAATTGTCCTGCATTTCCCCGGAATGTGGGTCGCTACCAAGAAACAGCTGGTAGCTACAGTCCATTCCCACACCCTCATGGCCTCTCTGCAAAGGGGGTAAGATCTGGTCCCTCCTTGTTTGTTTAGATACCAGACCACCGACATGTTGTCTGTGTGGATGGCGATAATGCCCTGAGGGAGAAACTTGTGTAAGGCCTGTAGGGACAGAAGTACAGCCCTCATCTCCAATACATTGATGTGGAGAAAAGTTTCGTCTGGAAGCCAGGAACCCTGAACTAACCTGCCCAGACAATGCCCCCCCCACCCTGTCTGGGAGGCATCTGTCGTCAGGGTGACCACTGGAGGGGGAATAACAAAAGGACTTCCCTGATTTAGATTGGATGTCTGAAGCCACCAGCGAAGGTCCCGTTTGCACGTTTCTGTAATCATAATGGGGTGATTGAGGGGAAGATCCTGAAAGGACCATTGAGTCGATAATAGCCACTGAAGAATCCTCATGTGCAATCTTGCCAGAGGAACTAGTAGAACCGTGGCAGACATCGAACCTAAAAGTTACAGGACCATCCTGGCTGGGGCTTTGGACCTTGAAAGCAGGGCTTGTACTTGACCTTGTAAGGTTTGAATCCTTTCGGTAGGAAGAAAAACGCGCATCAATTTTGAGTCTATCTCTGCTCCTATGAACCTTATGCGCTGAGAGGGCAGCAAGACAGACTTTGACCAATTGAATGTAATTCCCAGGGTAGCACCCAGGGAAAAAGTGGCTTTGAGGTTGTCCATTAGTAGATGACTGGTGGTGGCAGTCAGGAGCCAGTCGTCCAGATAGGGAAACACTTGGAATCCAAGACTCCTCAGGTGAGCAGTTACTACTGCCAAACATTTGGTGAACACCCTGGGGGCTGTGGTGAGACCAAAGGGCAGAGCACAAAATTGGAAATGACTGTCTCCCAGGCTGAAGCGCAGATACTTCCTGGACGCCCGATGTATCGGTATGTGATAATAGGCGTCCTTGAGATCTATGGAGCACATCCAAACATCCTTCTCCAATAATGGGAGAATGGATTGTAACGTGACCATTCGGAATTTGGATTTCGTGACGGATTGGTTTAGTCTGCTGAGATCCAAAATTGGTCTCAGGTCCCCTGTCTTTTTTGGCACTAAAAAGAACCTTGAGTAATTTCCGGATCCGATCTGGTCTGTGGGGACCGGTTGGATGACTCCTTTTTCTAGCAGCTTTAACGCTTCTGCGGCTGCAATTTCCCTTTGACTGGGTGGTGGGTCCGGGATTTTTTTGGACGGTGGGGGTGTGTGTGTGAAGGGAATGGTGTAACCTCCGGCAATAATCCGAAGCACCCATCTGTCCTGAGTGATTGACTCCCAGGCTTTTAGGTGCTTGGCAAAACGGCACTCGACTGGCTCCGGAGCAGCACAGCCGGGCAATCCCTCATGATGTGTGGGAGGCTGAAGAGCCATGAAAGGACTCGCGGTCTCCAGAATTGCGGGGCCCTCTGCCGCCTCTGGGACGGCGTCTCCCAGAAAAATTTCCCCGTCCTCTGCCTCTGGAAGGGGAATCTTCCTGCTGTTGATGGAAAAACTTACGTGATTTGCGGAACCACATCTTCCCTCCTCCTTTAGCCTTGGGATAAGGCCGAAAGGGAGTGGAATAACGTGCACCTACGGCAGATAAAGTTTTTCCTTCTTGCTCACAGCGGGTAAGAGTGTCTTTAACCTTAGGTCCAAACAAAGAGGACCCATCGAAGGGAGCGCGAAGGAAGACTTGAAGGCCTCCGCAAAATGACACAACGGAGCCAGGCTTGTCTCCGTGAGCCACGCCTGTGCCTGCCGCTCTACCGCCTTCGGCCGCATATGAAATGAGCCTCATGGACGAGTTAGAAATTGAAGCAAGGATAGCCAACTGAGAGCTGACCGACTGGGCTAGCTGCTCAGGTAGGTTACCTGAGAGGGAATCTGACAGCTCCTTGACCAGATCCCTCTGAAGCCTGGTAAAATGTGCCAAATAATTCAGGGACCTTAAGGTAAAGGCCGTTGAAGTCAGGGCACGCCTGCATCGTCCATGCTCCTAGACTCCTTATTAGGAAGATGGACGGACGCTGAAGCCTCTGCCACGCCCTGTTGTGTAGCAGATGCCACCACCATGGCATCTACAGCCACGCCTTTAGTCAGGAACTCCTTCTCGGGTGGGGCAGACAAAAATTTGTTAGGACGAGAAGGGACTGGTTCCACGGTATCTGGATGTTCCCACGCCCGACAAACTAAATCCAGGAGCTCGAAGGGCGGAGACACCCAGGAGGCGGAGGGCTGAGCCCCAAAGGCCTTGAGGAGCACTGACTCATCAGCAGAGGGGGTTTGGATATCCAGCCGCCTCGTTGTTTGAGGATCTCTAAGATGTCTGCAAATGAGACATCATCCGAGGACTACTGGGACCCTCCGCATCACCAAGATCAGTGTCCGATGTAATAGACTCGGGGGAGCCCACGTGCTTCCTCTTGCACGATCTCTTCCTTGGAGGCACCACTGAAGATAACTCAAGAACCCTCAGGAGGAGGGGAACCCCAACGGGGTAACCTCAGGCCCAGGGGCTCCGCTGCCTAAGGACAGGGGAACTGCCAAAGACCCAGTCTCCACGCCCAGGGAAGGTGCCGGTAAAGCCGGAGAGATGGCCGAAGAAGACTTGGCCAAGGCACTCCTCATAGCTCTGAAAGCCGGACCCCAGAATCCTGGGAGAGTCCGTCCCCGAGCCATGATAGCAGACGGAAGTCCCGCAGCCAAGCACCGAGAGGGAGGCTCGGAACCGACAGCATAGGTCCCAAACATCACCCCAGGTCCAGCCGAAGAAGTCCGTGTACCAAACTCGGACCAAGGCCGGGTTGGAGTAAGGGTCGGAGCCGACCCTAAGACCTCCACCGGCTCCAACAGCACCTGCTCCGACGGAGCCGAAGCGGTCGGAGGAGGAATGGCAATGACATGGGCATGGACCGTCGGCTCCGAAGCCAACTGGGTCGGAGCCGAAACAAATTTTTGAAAGACTGGGGACTGGAACAGTCTTTGGAGCACCCTGTCTATGTCCGAATCTGACATCCTCGATGACCTAGAGGATACTGAACAAGTTCGAGATGGCCTCTCCAACGGCCCCAAGGGGCTAGGGGACCGGCCCCGAGGCGACTCGATGACTATCGGCGCCGAAGGAATACCCACACTAGCTTCCATCGGTGCCGAGGAGGACTTCGGCGCCGAGGAGGAAGTGTCTGAGCGGACAACCTTTGTCGGCTCCGAGACCAGTGGAGCCGACGAAGGTGACCCGCCTCTCGATGCCCCAGCCATCGGCTCCGAAGCCAGAGGAGTCGAGACTGGTGGCATCGAGGCAGACCGTTCCGCCCTCGGCTCCGAAGTCCTTGGAGCCGAAGGAGAAACCTGCCTAAGTCTCTTGGCGGCCGGATCCGACGGACTGGTCGGAGCCGACGCCCTTTTCTTTTTAGCAGGAGAAGGAGAGGATGCTAAAGCTTCTTCAAAGGAGGGTTTTATAAGGCCTTTTAATATGAGCTTATTTTTCCTCTCTTGGAGGACCCTCGAGGAAAAAGCGTGACACATGCTGCAGGACTCCTGCAAATGTTTTGCACCCAAACAATAAACACAGAGAGAGTGGTCATCTGTGATAGACATTTTAAAGTTGCACTTGGTGCACTTTTTAAAGCCTGAAGGCCTAGGTACCTGAGACATTCCGTGAATTAAAGTCCAAAACACAGTACAAACACTGTAATTAGAAAGAAATTCTCTCTTATTTGTACTTCTTTACAAGAAAGAGAAACTATCAACAATATAAAGGATCCGAGATCCCTAAACAAAACAGAAGTCACCTACAACCAAAAAGACCGGGAAAGGCCTTTCCACACAAGAGGTACTCCTAGTCAACACTCACAACACAAGAATTTACCAAGTAAATTTCACCAAACTCACTCTAAACACAAGAATAGCTGTTAAAACAGCTTTTGTTGAAGAAAAAAGAAATTCCTGACAGAAAAACTAGTGAAATTAATCACTACTTAGCTCAGCCAGCTCGAGACCACGTCTTCACTTGTTAGCGGCAAACGAGATCTGGGGGACTGGTAGTGGTGCATCCTGGGATATAGTAAGCTCAGCCAATAAGAGACTTCGCTCTTTGGCATAAGCGTGCCGAGTCGGAGCCGAGGGATCGGCTCCGAACCCATCAGTCAGAATGTAGGCGAGATAGGATCACATAACATCAAATAATTAACTAGTTTGTATCTCATCAGTTGATATATGAGAGGGGCCCTCCGTGACGAGTCTTGAAGTTGAGTTCATCCATTATGCCAGTCACTACTGAGTAAGCTATTCTCAGAAGGTCTGAATCTTTGAGGATGTGGTCACCAAGTGTTGATATATACAATGAAAAGATGACCATCTAAGGGAAACAAATCGCAGAGTCCTAAAACATGCGTCTAGCAACTAGCAAGCAATATTCCTATATATCAAGAAATAATAAAAACAGACACACTTCAAAGAAGTTAATGTGTTAACCATAGATTTATCGGCCTTGCACAGAAAGTACAGTTGTGTACCATAAATGTAGATGTTCGAGTGCATTCACTGTTGCAGTCATTACACTTGGGTTATCCTGCTGGCAGGCTACCCGCAGTCGGCCTGAATTCCAAAGTCCTTGTCCGACATCGGTTGCTGTCACCTCTTCCCTGACGTCAGAGCGCCAGGGGTATAAAAGATGCAGCCTTCGCCATTTTCTTCAGTTTTTCTTGCCCCAGATGTCAGGTGCCCCCAAAAGGGTAAGCTAAAAATTCTGCTTATAAAAAAGCATGCACTAACATAAACATTACCTTCTTCTACAAGCAAATACACCACATAGGTTGCATAGAATAGAGAAGTACAGATAAGTCCCAGCAATGAAAGGGGGATGGTGGGAGGGTAATCTGGACTGCAACAGTGAATACACTCAAACATCTACATTTATGGTAAGTACACAACTGTACTATGTTCATCGTGTTTCACTGTTGCAGTCATTACACTTGGGTTGAATCCCAAAGCTGAGGTTGGGTGGCGGGCCTAAATAGAATTATGAGTGGCTATGAGGCCCTGTAGAACTGCAGTGGCAAAGCCTGCTCTGGATTTAGAGTAAAGAGGTGAGTGGTAATGCTTTGAAAAAGTGTGCATTGAAGTCCAAGTTGCAGCCTCCAAAATATCCTTGGTTGGTACTCCTCTGAGGAAGGCTGTGGCTGCTGCTCTGGTTAAATGTGCCTAATGCCCTTAGACACTGATTTGCCATGTTGTGAATAGCAGAAACGAATGCAGTGGCCTATCCATTTTGAAATAGTCTGCTTTGTAATAGCCTTTCCTTGTGATCCTGCAGCATATGCCACAAAAAGTTGCTCAGTCTTTCTGAAAGCTTTAGTTTTGTTCAAGCAGAAGCGTAGCTGTCTGTGTATGTCCATAGAATGCAGAAGTCTCTCCCCTTTATTCTGTGGGTTTGGATAAAAGGTAGGCAAATGAATGGTTTGGTTACGAGCCACACTGGACACTACCTTAGGCATAAATGTTGGGTTTGTCCTTAGGGAAACCCTGTCCAGATGGAAAATAATAAAATGTTCCACAGCCATTAATGCCTGTAACTCTGAGACTCTTCTTGCTGATGTTATTGCTAGGAGCAGAGTTGTTTTCCATGATAAAAATTTTATCTCGGCTGTATTGGCTGGCTCAAAAGGAGGCAGTGTGAGCTTTTCCAAGACAAAATTGAGGTCCCATGTAGGTACTGGTGCTCTCCTTGGAGGTCTTATGTTTTTGGCCCCTCTGAGGTACTGCCTTAGCAGTGGATGTGAAAAAATTGGTGGATCTGTATTGTAATGAGCTGAAATGGCAGAGGCATGGATCTTAATTGATGAGAAGGATAGGCCTTTGTCCAGCATCTCAGTTAGGTATTGTAAAATCTGAGGAATATTTGGTACAAGCGTGTCAATTCCTTGTGCCTGGTTCCAAGCACAGAATCTCTTCCATTTTTCTGCATAAGATTTTCTGGTGCTGGGCCTCCTGGCCTCCAAAATAACATCGGTAACTGCTTTAGAGAGAGGTGTGTTCTGAGTGGTTATATTATCTGCCATGCAGCCAGATTTAGTGTTCTGAGTTGGCTGTGCAAGATCTGATTGCTTTGTAGGGTCAGCAGATGAGGAATTTGAGGTAACATCCAGGCTGGGCCCTGAGACAAGCTCTTTAGGATTGGATACCAGTGCTGGTGTGGCCAGTCTGGGGCAATCATTATCATTTTTGGCTTCTCTTGTCTGACCTTTAGGAGTACCTTGGGGAGGAGAGGCAGTGGAGGAAAGGCATATACTGTAAGGGTTTTCCAGCTGAATGATAGAGCATCCACTTTCCATGTTTGCTGCGCAGAATCTCTGTAGTTGGCAATTGTGAGGGGAGGCAAATAGATCTATGTCTACGCATCCCCATTTCCTTGTTATCATGCTGAAGACTTGTGGATCTAGTTTCCACTCGTGAGGGTCCATGAGGTTTCTGCTTAGTTCGTCTGCCAGAGTATTTGTCTATCCTGGCAGGAATTGTGCTTGCAGGTGCACTTGATAACTCAATGCTGTGTTCCACAAAGTCATGGCTTGTCTGCAGAGGGAGTAGGAATGTGTGCCTTCTTGCTTGTTTATGTACCACATGACTGTAGTATTGTCCATCTTTATCAGCAGTTGTCCTGGATGGAGTAGATCCTTGAAGGCTATCAGGGCATTCTGAACAGCTAGCATCTCTTTTTGATTGATATGAAGATGCATTTGGCTTGCGGGCCATGTGCCCTGAATACATTTTCCTGCCATGTGGGCCCCCCCAGGCATAATCTGATGCATCTGTTGTTAGTGTCTGCCTGGCTGTGAGTAAAGTGAATGGCAGTCCCTTGTTGTGGTAACAGGCCTGTGCCCACCATCGAAACTCCTGTTGCAGGCAGGGTATGAGGGTAATTAATGTTTCCAGGCTGTGGCAATGCTAGTCCAAACACTTTTTAGATACCATTGCAGCTTCCTCATATGCAGTCTTGCATATGGAATTAGCAGAATGCAGGATGCCATGAAGCCCAAAGCCTGCAGAATTTTTCTTGCAGATAACTGGGTCTTTGTTGCCATCTTTTCGAAGTAAGAAGTCAGTTGCCTATGTCTGTCTGGTGTGAGATAAGCCATCTGGGCAGTTGTATTTAAGCTTGCACCCAGGAATATTATCTCTTGAGAGAGTACAAGTTTTGATTTCTTTTCGTTTACTGTGTACCCTAGGCAAATTAGTAATCTTTTTACAAACGCCAGATGCTTCAGTAGAATGTCTTTGCTCTCTGCTTGAATAAGGCAGTCGTCCAAGTAGGGATATATTTGAATTCCTCTCTCTGTAAAATGCAATTACTGGTGCCAGGCAATTTTTGAAGACCCTGGGTGCAGTAGACAAGCCAAAGGGCAGTGCAGAGAATTGGTAGTGCATTGAGCCAGCTATGAATCTGAGGTATCTTCTGCAAGATTGTCTGATTGGGACATGCAGGTAAGCCTCTTTGAGGTCCAAAGTTACAAGCCAAGCCTTCTTGCCCAGCATGGGCAAAAGCTGCTGCAGCGTCTACATTTTGAATTTTGGAACATCCAGAAAAGTGTTTAGAATAGACAGGTCCAGTATTGGTCTCCAAGCTTTGTCCTTTCTGGGTACCAAGAAAAGTCTTAAGTAAAATCCTTGTCCCTGCTCTTGCTGTGGTACTCGCTGAATAGCCCTCATGTCCATGAGAGATGAAACTTGCTTTTGTGCCTCTGCCCATTGATTGTGTGACAGGTCTGGCACACCTTTTGCCTTTGGAAGGGTGTGAAAGTGGAACCTGCAGCCCTGAGAGACTATATTCAAGACCCATTTGTCCTCGGTGATCATGTGCCAATTTTGTGAAAAAAGTGCTAGCTTTCCCCCTAAGGGTGCTGCCAAAAGATAAATGCTTGGGATTGGCAGAGGAAAGTCATTGGGACTGTTTCCTATAAGGCTGTGATTTGTCTTCTCCACTTTTGGAGGTAGAAGCACCCCATTGTTTAGGCCTGTATGAGCCTTGGGGCTGGGGTCTGCCTCTAGGGCGTCTGTATCTGCCTCTTTGTGGCCTGTCTGACACTGGAAAGGATCAATTCTTAGAAGGCCAGTTCCTGCTAAATCTGGGTGGCTGTACCTGTAAGAAATCCTTTACTGTCGGCATAGATTTCCCTTTATCCTCCATTTACTTTAACACCTCTTCTGCCTTAACACCAAACAAAGTATCATGCTGTAATGGAGCATCCAATAATTTTGCTTTAACGTGATCAGGCATATTCTGTTCCTTTAACCAAGCATGCCTTCTAATGACAGAGCCTGTAACAGCGGCCCTGCAAGAGTCCTCCAGTGAATCAAAACCACATTGCAAAGTATGCTTTCCAACTTGTTCAGCTGCATGCAATAAATCCTGCATTTCCTTGTTTTCAGAACATTCAATATTTGTCAACGTTTTCTGTTTTAGCAGTGACATTAAGTATTGCTGATATTTAAGCATATGAAACTGACAATGTAAAGCCCTTACAGCCAAGGTAGCAGAAGTGTAAACTTTTTTCCCCCATCTGTCCAGTGCCCTAGAATCCCTATCAGAGGGGACAGGGTTTTTTGCAGTGGAAGCCTTGACCCCTTTGGGACCCTGAGAAATAGTTTCTGGGTCAGCAGCAGGGTTTTTATATAGAAATTTATGAGAATCTGGAACCCTGTAGTATCTGTCTGGCTTAACAGGGGGTAAAGAGTCAGGAGACAGGCCGGACTCTGAAAATACATCATCTACAATGTCTAGAATAGGTGGAATAGCAAGAGGTCTGTGCTGAGGCAGTAAAAGAAAGTCTCTGAGCCTTTTCTTAGATTCTGAGTAATCTTGGCTCTCCCAGTGAAAATGCTCTCTCATGGTATGCAGGGTTTCCCCAAAAGAATAATCCTCAGGAGGAGAGGCTGAAGGAATAGATTCTTCAGCATCAGAATCCTCATAGGGAGGAAGAGAGTTATCCCTGTTCTGAAGAGGAGTCAGAGGAAATGGAAACCTGATCAGAAGAATCATATTCTGTGTCTTGCCTTGGCCTCTTATCAGGACGGGGATGGGAACCCCTGATCAAAGTAATTAGGTCTTCGGCCATTTTAAGCATCTGTTCTTTAGGCATGGAATTCTGTCCAGGAGAATGCCGTACTTGTTTCTTTGTCTTTAAAGCTGTTTTAGTCTTTGCCTTGGAAGTTGAGGTTGGCTTGACATATAACTGTGTAGGTCTGAAAACACCCTCAGAAGCCGATGCCTGCTCAGCAGCTCCAGACCCATCTGAGGGAATAGTTTCTGAGTGTCCAATACCTTGAGTATCCAGAGGCCTAGTTGTCTCCACGTGGGAGTTGGAAGAGGCCTGGGACTCTGAGGTAGCGGGCATCAGGGGCTGCGAAAGCACCTCACTGAGAACCGGCGAACCAGTGACTGGCCTAGTGGAGGCCTCGTCGTCAGTTTTGGACCTCGGATGCCTGTCCTTTTCCTTGCGCTTTTTATGAACTCCGGTCATCGGCTGTTCCGACGGCATTATATAATTAAACCTTCGGCCAAAGTAATGAAAGGCAAAATCGTACAGACGCTTAATAGTGCGTTGGTTAAATCTAGCACAAAACCGACAGCTAGCAATGTCCTGGTCAGGGCCTAGGCAAGGAATACAGTAAGAATGAAAATCCTTATGAGGTATTTGCTTCCCACAAGAAATACAATTGTTAACTTTTTCTGACATCGGTCCGGAGCAAGAAAAAAGTTTCCCCAACGGGGTACTTAGCTTTATTGAAGACTTCGGATCTGAAATTCGATTTCGAAAATCTCAGGAGTCGGCCGACCGGCACTTGCGAACTGCTTTTGCTTCAGGCACTGGGTGGCAAGAAAGACTGAAAATGGTGTCAGCTGCATCTTTTATACCTCTGGCGCTCTTGATGTCAGGGAAGAGGCAACAGCAACCGACGATGGATCAGGACTTTGGAATTCAGGCCGACTGCGGGTAGCCTGCCAGCAGGATAACCCAAGTGTAATGACTGCAACAGTGAAACACGATGAACATCTGCAGCAACTGAAGCTGATGAGAAGTTACCACTTACATGCCGGGGGGTGGGAGGGGTGGAATAAGGGAACTTGCAACAAGTCACAGATGGTCCTTGATGTTAGATAAAACATTTTTTACTATCTTATCAGTTGATCCAGGACAGGATCTTCCACGACAGTTCTTTCAGTTGGGAAGAATCACAAGCACCTTGGAAAAAACAAGTGGGAGGTCAAAGGGTAAAGTTCAAAATGCTAATTCTGAAAATACCAAACTGCCAGAAACAGCCTAACTCCTGGTATTCAAATCAAGACAGTAATATCTGCTGAAGGTATGATATAAAGAATAAATGGCTGTCATACACAAATCCACAAAGGAGTCACTCCTTAAGTAAGTACTTAGGGCAGCAACTCCCCTAGTCAAGTGGATGTTGACTGGAGCATTTCACATTAGGGATTAGTGGTCTGATGGCAAAAGACAAATTAGGTAGCAATTCAAATTAAGAGCATTTGCTTGGTAACTGCAAGTCCTTTCCCTCCTGGGGAAAGAAAATGAACAGCTGTCTGGCTTTCTTAAACACTGACATTGACTTCAGGAAAACTTGAGATGGTACTGCACTTTCAGGTTGTGAACGACTAATGACTTCCCTTGGTTTCTGCCCCAGCAAATACATTATGGGAGTAAAAAGTACTGTTCCAAGGACAACTCAGAAGCTACATTTGGAAGAAAACATGGTACCTTTGCAAAAAAGCAGATATGATTCACTACAAGTAAAGGCCCAAAGCTCAGACAATTGTAAAGAGAGGGAACAGTTAAATACAACAGCATTTTCCAAGAGACAGGCTTCAATGCTGCCAACTCTGTGGGTTAAAGACAGGCACGCCTGTTAATTTTCTCATTGTGGAAAAAGAGTTTCTTCAAAGAAGGGAAGATATGCAGAAGTCCTTTAAGGAATGGTTTTGCCCAGCCAATCCAGGATAACAAATCTGCCTCCCATGAGGTCATGGTGGGCAGAAACAGCTGGTAATTGCAGTTTATCAATGAAAAGTACAGTTGTGTACACTTAAAATAAATGTAGATGTTTGAGTGTATTCACTGTTGCAGTCATCACACTTGGATTATCTGCCTGCAGGTAGCCCTCAGTCGGCCCGAATACCAGAGACTTAGTATTTCTGCGTCAGATGCTGTCGCTTCTTCCATGATGTCAGGTCGTCAGGGGTATAAAAACAGGCAGCTGACGCCATTGCATCAGCTTTTCTTGCCCCAAATGTCAGGAGCCCACAAATAGGGAGCTAGTATATGGCAGGGAAAACACCACCAGCAAAAAGTAAATACCAATGCCAGTAGGAATAGCCATAGAGAGGAGAGATAAAGAGATAGAGAGACCAGGGGGCTGGAGGGAGGGACACCAGGACTGCAACAGTGAATACACTTGAACATCTACATTTATGGTAAGTGTACACAACTGTACTATGTTCTTTGTGTTTCACTGTTGCAGTCATCACACCTGGGTTGATTCTCAAAGCTGAGGAAGGGTGGAGGCAGTCAAGAAGAGTTAGAACTGGCTAGTAGGCCTTGCAAGACTGCTGCAGCAAATCCTGCCCTGGATTTGGAAAAGATAGGGAAGTGGTAATGCTTGGTGAAGGTGTGTACAGAACTCCAATTTTCAGCTTCCAGAATGTTTCTGGTAAGGACTCCCCTGAGAAATGCTGTAGAGGTAGAAGTAGCCCTAGTGGAATGTGTTCTGACCCCCAGAGGGGTTGGTTTTCCATGGTGCTTGTAGTAGAAATGGATGCAGTGTGCTATCCATTTGGAAATGGTTTGCTTTAAAATGGCCTTGCCCTCTGCTCCTGTTGCAAAGCTGACTAGCAGCTGGTCAGTTTTTCTGAAAGGCTTAGTCCTATCAAGGTAGAACCTGAGCTGTCTGTGCACGTCCAAAGAGTGAAGGATCCTTTCCCCTTTATTCTGAGGGTTAGGGAAGAAGGTTGGCAAATGGATGGATTGGTTGAGAGCCACACTGGACACCACTTTAGGCATAAAGGAAGGGAGTCCTGAGGGAAATCCCGTCAGCATGGAAAATAATAAAGGGTTCCACAGCCATTACTGCCTGTAACTCAGACACTCTTCTAGCTGAAGTGATGGCAAGAAGCAAGGCTGCTATCCAAGAGAGGAATTTTACCTCTGCTGAAGCAGCAGGTTCAAAAGGAGGAACCGTGAGCATTTCCAGTAGAAAGTTAAGGTCCCAAGCAGAGGTGAGTGCTCTACTTGGAGACCTTAAGTTGTTTGCCCCTCTCAGGAACTGTTTGATGAGAGGGTGAGAGAATAGAGGTGGCTCAGTATTGTAATGAGCCGAAATTGCAGAGGCATGGATCTTAATGGAGGAGAAGGATAGGCATCTATGGAGTAGCTCTGCTAGATAATCCAGAATAAGAGGTAAGGAGGGTACTGCTGTGTCCTTTCCTTTAGACTGAATCCAAGAACAATACCTTTTCCACTTTTCAGCATAGGATTTCCTAGTACTGGGCCTTCTGGCTTCAATAATGACGTCCAGCACCGGTTTGCTTAGGGTTGCTAGTGAAGTATTTAAGGAATAAGCCAGGCTGCAAGATTTAGGGTTTGCAATTGTGGATGCAAAATCTGTCCCTCCTGCTGAGACAACAGGGTAGGGGTCTTGTGTAGGTGCCAGGGTGGCAACATTGTCAGGCTGCGCAGGAGTGGGTACCAGTGCTGGTGTGGCCAGTCCGGGGCAATCAGAATTGTCCTTGGCCTGTCTTGTTTAACCTTGAGTAGTACTCTTGAGAGGAGGGGCAGATGGGGAAAGGCATAGATTGAGAGGTTTTCCCATTGAAAGGATAGGGCATCCACTTTCCAGGCCCTGCTCTGAGGGTTCCTGGTGCAGAATTTGCTTAACTGGTGGTTGTCGGGGGAGGCAAAGAGATCTACCCTCTGGGGTCCTCCACCTCTGGATCAGAAGGTTGAAGGTGCTAGGCTCCAATTTCCACTCATGCAGGTCTAGGAGATTTCTGCTTAAGTTGTCTGCCAGTGAATTTTGTTTGCCTGGCAGGAATTGAGCTTGTAGATGAACTTGGCTGTCCAAGGCCGTATTCCACAGGGCCATGGCTAACCTGCAGAGTGGGTAAGAATGGGATCTCCCTGCTTGTTGATGTGCCACATAACTGTGGTGGTGTCTGTTTTTATCTGCAGTTGTCCTGGAAGGATTAGGTATCTGAAAGCTGTCAGTGCATTCTGTACAGCTAGCATTTCTTTTTGGTTGATATGCAGGAGAATTTGCCTTGGGCTCCAGTGGCCTTGAATACATTTGCCGGCCATATGAGCATAGTCTGATGCATCTGTGGTAAGGGTCTGGATGGCGTGGTGTTGAGTAAAATGCAGTTCCTTGTTGTGGTTGCATGCTTCTGCCCACCAAAGGAACTCTGCCCTTAGACAAGGTATGATAGGAATGACTGTTTCCAGGTCCTGAGAATATTGGCACCAAATACTTTTTAAGTACCACGGTAGTTTCCTCATATGCAGTCTTGCATATGGAATTAGCAGAATACATGAGGCCATGAACCCTAGGGCTTGCAGTATTTTTCTTGCAGACAGCTGGGTTCTGGTGGCCATTTGTTTGAAGTAGTCTGTCAGATAGATGTGTTTTTCTGAAGTGAGGAATGCCATCTGGGAAGCTGTGTCCAAGCTTGCTCTCCCAGGAATACAATTTTTTGACTGGGTACCACTTGTGATTTCTTTTCATTGATGGTGCACCGCAATGAACTGAAAAGGCTTTAACAAATGCCAGATGCTGAATCAGCAATTCCGGACTGTCCACCTAAATCAGGCAGTCGTCCAAGTGAGGGTAAATTTGGAAATTTCTCTGCCTGCTATACGCAATGGCTGGAGCCAGGCATTTTGTGAATACCATGAGCACATCAGATAAGCCAAAGGGAAGAGCAGAGAACTGATTATGCATAGGCCCTACCCTGAAATGTAGATATTTCCTGCATGACTAACTTATGGGGATGTGCAGATAAGCTTCTTTTAAGTCAGGGTGACTAACCAGGCATCCTTGACTAGCATAGGGAGAAGCTGGTGCAGGGTAAGCATCCTGAATTTTGGTACCACCAGGAAGGTGTTGAGAATAGAAAGATCCAGGATTGGGCACCAAAAGCCCTCTTTCCTGGGTACCAGAAGTAGTCTGGAGTAGAAACCTTGACCCCTCTGCTTTACTGGAACAGGTTGAATAGCTCTGATATTGAGCAGGGAAAGTACCTGGTCTTGAGCCTCTGCCCATTGGTTTGGAGGAAGGTCTGGAAACCCGCTTGCGGTTGGCAGTGAGTGGAAATAAAATATATACCCCTGGGATACAATGCTGAGGACCCATCGGTCCTGAGTGATGGACATCCAGTTTTTTGCATGAAGGGCAAGTTTTCCTCCTAGGGGCACAAGCAATTGGGCAAGGCTGGGAAGTAGAGTTGAGAAGTCACTGTGAACATTGTTTCCATAAGGACATGGCTTACCACTCCATTGCTTAGATCTCTGCATACCCTGAGACTGTAGTCTGGGTGGTCGGTTTCCCCTGGGTCTTGTTTGTCAAGGCCTGGAGAGGGCTGGAAAGTCTCAGTGTTTTGTAGGGCAATACCTACTGAATCTATGTGGTTACACTTGTAGGAACTCAAACAGTTTGCATAGATCTAGCTTTTTCTTCCATCTTTTTAAGAACTTCTTCTGCTATGCTGCCAAACAAACAGTCCTTATTTAAAGGAGCATATAGTAATATGGATTTGACATGATCTGGCAAGGTCAGCTCCTTCAGCGAAGCATGTCTTCTCAGTACAGAGCCAGTGACTGCTGCCCTGCAATATGCGTCTAGGGCATCAAAGCCACACTGCAAAGTATGCTTACTAACTTGGTTTGCAGAGTGCATAAGCTCTTGCAAATCTTTATTTTCTGCACAATCTGGAAATATTACATTTTTTTTTAAATGTGCCCCTATTTTTGCCAATATTGTTTTGGCATTTTGGGAAGTGGAACACATATTTAATAGTCCCTTTGCAAAATATTGGACCTATTATGGCCGTTATTTAGATGATATAATTATTTTATGGAACAACAGTGAAGATTAGACAATTTTTGGCATTTATTGATGAAAGTACAGACTTCTTATAATTTTCACGTTACTTCATTTGATAAAATAGACTATTTAGATATCACTATTAGTAAAAACAATTTGGGTAAATGTTTTGAGATGACCATATTTAGAAAACCCACATACTCGAATACACTGCTGCATTTTGAAAGTTTTCATCCTATACATCAAAAGAAGGCCTTAGTAAAAGGACAAGAGGTAAGACTAGCTAGGATGATATCAAATCATTGGGAATTTCTTGACCAAATCAACATTCTTACTGATATGTTAGCAAAGAGAGGCTATCCCTCAGATTTTGTAGAAAAAACATTACAAGAAGTAGTTATTAAGAGGAATAATGGGCACTTTTTTTCATTATTAGGTAAGGGTACCGAAACTGTTTACTCAAGTGGGGGAGGGGTACAGAATCCAAAACCTTTAATAAAGCTGCAATTTTTAAATACAACAAGCAGTTTATAGACATCAGACAAATTATACAACATAATTGGAATGTATTTAATATCAATAAGGAATATACAGATATAGTGGGAAAGGTGCCTAATATTGTATATAAAAAAGACGTAACTTTGAAAAATATGATAGAGAGGTCACATGACGGATATTATGGAAAGAAAGGCATGTTTAAATGTGGTTTTTGTATGCAATGTCAACATATTATAGAGTGAACTGAGATTGATATTCCAAATTATGGGAAATTTGTATACAAGAAAAAATATTCCTGTAACAGTAAGGTAGTTGTTTATTTGGCAAAGTGTTCTCAATGCCCCAGTTTTTACATAGGAAAGACGATTAATGCATTTAGAAGTAGAATATATCAACATTATTATGACATCAAAAAACAAGACACTAAAAATGTCCTGGCTTTGCATATTAAAAACAATGAAGGACACTATTTCAAGTTTTGCATTATAGAACAAGTTTCACTAGGTGAAAGAGGTGGACCCCTTAATGACTACCTAGAGGCTAAGGAACTTAGGTGGCAGTTGAGGACCAATGCAACACAAGAACCAGGTTTAAACAGCAATATTTCTATCAGCTCTATACTAAGATTAAAAGCAGAAGGCTATTTATAATTACGAACATATATACATATATTTTTACAAACATATGATGTCATTTGTGGCCATTCTTAGAGTTGTATTTACATGGTCAATATTTTTATGAATGTTGTCTCGATTTTGTATTTATGTAATTTTATTTTTAAATTTAATTATTATGATGTCATTAATTGATTAATTAATTAATCATTTGTAAGTCATTGGAGTAAAAGGTTTGTGGGAGTGTATAAAAGGAGGGTCAGTTATTATGTATGCCATTCTGAAGAAGTTTTTATTAAAAAACGAAAGCGCTAAAGCATACTTTGTGGATTCTGGTTTATTCCTTCTGGTGGTGATTTAAAGGTTTGTGTGCTTTTGAGATTGCATTGCTTAGATCTCTGCATACCCTGAGAGTGTAATCTGGGTGGTCTGTTTCCCCTGGGTCTTGTTTGGGAAGGCCTGGAGGGGACTGGAAAGTCTCAGTGTTTTGAAGGGCAATGCCTACTGAATCTAGGTGGTTACCCTTGTAGGAACTCAAACAGTTTGCATAGATCTAGCTTTTTCTTCCATCTTTTTAAGAACTTCTTCTGCTATGGTGCCAAACAAACAGTCCTTATTTAAAGGAGCATATGGTAATTTGGATTTGACATGATCTGGCAAGGTCTGCTCCTTCAGCGAAGCATGTCTTCTCAGTACAGAGCCAGTGACTGCTGCCCTGCAATATGCTTCTAGGGCATCAAAGCCACACTGCAAAGTATGCTTACTAACTTGGTTTGCAGAGTGCATAAGCTCTTGCAAATCTTTATTTTCTGCACAATCTGGAAATATTACATTTTTTTTAAATTAATTCCATAATATGTTGCTGGTACTTCAGCATGTGAAACTGGCAATTCAATGCCCTGATAGCAAGAGTTGCAGAGGTATATACCTTCTTACCTCATCTGTCTAAAGCTCTGGAATCCCTGTCCGAAGGGGTAGGATTTTTAGCTGTAGTAGCCTTAAAACCTTTAGGTCACTGGGAAATGAGCTCTGGATCAGCAGCAGGATTCTTGAAAAGAAACTTGTGGGAATCAAGTACTCTGTAGTACCTGTCAGGTTACCTAGGGGCCAGAGGTAAAGTGTCTGGAGTAAGACTGGATTCCATGAAAACATCAACCACAACCATCCAGGACAGGGGGTATAGCTAAAGGCCTGTGCTGGGGCAACTAAAAAATTCTCTGAGTATCTTTTTGGACTGAGGATAGCCTTGGCATTCCCAATGGAAATGCTCTCTTAAAGCACGCAAGGTTTCACCAAAAGAAAAATCCTCTGGAAGGGAGGCAGAAGGAATGGATTCCTCTGCATCTGAATCCTCATAGGCAGAAAAGGGCACGTCCTGATAATCAGAAAGGTCAGAGTTATCGGACTCCTGGTCTGTAGAATCTGAAGGAAACTGAATTCTTCGTCTCATAGCAGGGGAAGGCTGGCTTCCCCTAATTAGCGAAAAATAAAAGCTGTGACAGTAAGAAGAATACAAATTCATTATTCCAAAGCCAATAGTAAGCACTTTCGTCTCTTCAACCAGAGACTTCTTCAGACTAAGGCTTTGCATTAAAAACATGAGTTTATATACTTAACTAATTAACCACTTAGCATTTTTAAAAACACAGGGTTCCTAAACATTGATTTTATATGTCTTGTATGTTTTATTTTAGAGATTTATATGTTAAATATATGTACATGTTTTATATGTTTTTTTATTTTACTGCAGACAAATGTTTAGGAACCCTGGATACGACTTCTCACAGACTAAAAATCATTTCCACATAAAGACACAAGTTTGCTGCAAGAAAGGTTTCCTGTCAGTTTCAATAATGTCTGAGGCTCAGAGAAAACAACCAGAGGAATTAAACGGTTTATATCAGCAGCCATGTCTAGAAAAGGCATGCTGTTTGTTGTTTTTGTTTGGTTAGGACTGGAAGTGTTTTCTGCATTACCAGGGACCTGATATCTGTCAAAGCTAAGCCACAATCCTATCTTAAGTGAGGTAACGATGTGCAGAAATAACTGGCACATGCAGACAATTTAAATAAGATACCTCATTCATTCTCAGTAACCTCATGCAAGTAACTACCAAGGGAACCAGGTTAAATACTACAAGGATACTCATTACCAGATACAATAAGCACACACATTCCCGACATTAAAACTATTACAAACACTCCTAAACTCCCTCAGTGATCATAACCATATACTATCAACATGATTTTCAAATCAGACAGGATTCCTGGCAAAATCACTAGCATTCCTTATGTGTATCATCAGCTCAATCCTTCTTGATGACGTAGCCCCATCAGATTTGTCCCAAGTACTTGACAACAACTTAAGTTAGCAACATGTCATGTTTATGTTATTGACAGAACATAGATTTTTATCTTGGTGTTAACAAGTTAGTTGCTATTTTTTCTACGAGATTCTTCCCCTACACCTGTGTCTGGCAGTCATTAAACCTCTCCAATATTGGAAAGTGCCCATTCATGCCTATGCACTGCAGACTCCACCTAAAGCTGAGAGCTGTCTGCGGGGGTGGGGAGGGGGCATGACTCAAGCAGGCAGCCACGATGCGCTTCCTGCTCTTACTGACATCCTGGGAAGAGGGATACCTGCCAAGAATATCCTGCCCTTTTAGCTGCAAGCTTCTGCACAGTTATACTATGAAGCCTTCTACCTATCTATGGTTTCTTGAGGAGTCTAAGGTCCACCTCTCAGGCTATTTCTCTGCATTACTGTGCCTCCTCCCAGAGATAGTGGTGCTGTATGGGTGGCTAACCCATCCTTCCTGGAAGTGTCATTCAGTGTCTAAGCCACTGCTCCAACTTTTGACACATGGGCCATCACTACAGTGTACTCTTCTTTGCCATCACTGTCATATAAATCTTCTGTTACAGCAAATAAGGGAAGATTATATCTGGGATCCTCAATGTCAACTTTTTTTTCTTTTATAAACAGCACTGACCATTTGAATATTAAGGAAAATGAAAATTTTAAACTGTCACAATCTCTAGGGATCTCCTGTACAATGAAACAGTTACACATTAATTGGCATATCTAAGGAAATCCTTTCTCATTAGCAGAAAACAAGATGGCAAACATTTCCTCACTTACAAGTAAAGGTACTACTATGTGGAAGACAATGGGCAGGATAAGTATTTACTTTTTTAACATAAAAATCTCATTCAATTATAAAAAGACATTTTTAAAGTTAAGAATGTTTGCACTGAATTATGATTCAACAAAGATATTTCTAAATTTGTGAAGTGACTACAAATTTAAACATGCATGTTTACTCAAGGATGCATCACAAATTGAAGTCATTAAAATGTGGATTACTACACAACTCAGTAAAATAAGTTGCTGACTATAATGGCTCTTTCCCAAGGGAACGTAAAAATGAAGTACTAACAAGCATACCTTTCACATTACATAGTTACAATTACATTTCTATGCCAATCATTTCCTTTAGACACTGTTCCTAAAATATACGGGCTTACACGAACCTCTGGTAATCAGCAAAAACTCATTAAGGTAACAGCATAAACAAAGCCTCATAATGTGTGACGTGAGTGTCTAAAATAGATTTTAAAGTAAATACTGTTCTTTCCAGAATTACTTACCAAGCCTGGTGCAAAAAAAATGTTTCAAGCACAAAATGTATCAGGAAACACTATACACTATAAACCAGCAATATCAGTCAAACATTAATAAGATATGAACCGCAACAACACTGGAGAACGTCTTCTTTTTAAGTGACATGTACTTAATTATTGAAAAACAACATAATCCACCTTCTATCATATATTTAAATTAATGCAGTACCTATGAATGATTACTTTTATTTATCATGACTCAATATCATGACTCATAGATCAAACCCAACAACATGACAAATACTAAAAATATACACAAGTTTTGTTTTTTTTTTGCAGGGAAGGGAGCCTACAACCCACAACAACCTTATATATCTATCCCACTATCTTTCTCTTGTATATATATATATAAATATATATATATATATATATATATATATATATATATATATTTTTTTTTTTTTATTTATATACACACACACACACACATAGGTGGGTACTAGGCTATAGGCCCTAGGGCCTATACAAGCCTAGCCAAAAAAGTACCCTGGCTTTCGCCACCCAACAGAAATATTTTCCTGTGCCCCTGTCGAGCAAAGCCACAGAGGTGATCCCCGGGGTGAATTTCCTATTTCCCATCCAATCATCAAGATGTTTTTTGAAGAGTGCTAATGAGGAGCTTTGTTTGATATAGATAGGTAGTTTGTTCCAGAGTATGGGAAGTCTCTGGGACAGGAATCTCTCCCTCTAGCATGTTCTGTTTATTGTGGTGACAAGGTTCAGGTCCCTAGAACGTATAGCTCGGAGGGATTGGGATTTCTTTAAGTGCAGCATGTCCAACAGCTCTGGGTTTGACATAGCTTTTATATATATATATATATATATATATATATATATATATATATATAGACACACATATACATACATATATATATATATATATATATATATATATATATATATATATATACATATATGTGTATATATATACACACACACACATATATATATATATATATATATGTATATATATATATATATATAAATATATATATATATATACACACAGATATAGATATAGATACAAACACACACACACACACACGTATTCATCTCTCTCTCTCTTTCTCCATATCTATACAGACATACACACAAACACGTATGCACATGGGGTTGGGGTGTCACATCAACAGTGGCAATCATCTAGAGACAAGGATCACTGTGCCAAGTGGCTAGCCCTGCCTCAGTTTTTTTTCCATTTCACGTACATGCACAAACACTAACACCTATGACCAATTTAGTGTGTCCAATCCACCTACTGTATTACTGTATGTCTTTGGAATGTGAGAGGAAACCAGATTTCCTGAAGAAAAGAAGAAGGGAGGACATGCATACCCCACAAAAATGGCACCCCAGTTGTGAATCAACAATGTTACCTGCTGCACCAATGTGCTGACATTTTATATATATATATATATATATATATATATATATATATATATATATATACATCTATATATATATATCTATCTATATATATATATATATATATATATCTATATATATATCTATACACATAGAGATATATATATATATATATCACACACATATATATACATATATCTATATAGACCTCTCTCTCGCTCTCTCTCTATATATATATATATGCGGTTACAATTAGGAAGTGTGAAAGCTCACTTGAGCAAATGCTTTTTCTTGTAAAAAAAAAAAAATGAAAAACAAAACAAACACTTATATGAGTGAACATTCTTCCAAATGGAGTTTCGGCCCGTACTCGTTTGAATGGGATCACAGTACAGCAGGGTAAGGGAATTTGCCTTTACCATGCAGTTCTCGATCATAAAGTTGGTATATGCAATTTTTAACAAATTTCTTTTCTACATGGCAACCATGGAATAACAAAAAAATAATTTAAAACAAAATGGGTCCCTTCCATCAATTATATACCAAGCTAGAAACAACAAATTCAACAGCTCAGTGAGGACATTGTAGCAAATGACCACATGTTGATACAATGAAACATGACAAAATACAAAATGGAATAAAACAAGTAATCCCAGAAATAACTGATAAATTCTTTACTGTATTAATCTAATTAAACCATGTCCTCATCACAAGTAACTATGCCTCAAACTTTACTTTTCCTTTCAGTATTGACATGTTACTCTACATATGTCCTCCCTAGTACTTCTCACTGCAAACCATGAGTATTTGGGTCCCTTTTTCTTCCACACCCACACCTCATCCTTTCCCCATCTCTCCTAATTCTTCTTACAATAGTATTCGCTAATTATACCTCAACCACATAACACTTTTAATCTTCTCAAAAACCTCTCTTGAGCATTTCAGTGGTCTCAAAATCCTCTCCTGAACACCCTTTCTACATCTTCTGCTATTAAACTGGAGTCTTCTACAAACATACAGAATTAGTGCTTGGACTCTGTCCTTTTCCTCCCACCATGTACCTCCATTTCATTCCTCATTTACTTAGCCAATTCCTCTGTCACTAATAGGAACAGACCTACAAATACACAGCACCTTTGCCTTGTAACCCCACTAGATCTTCACATCCTTCTAAACTCTCATTTAGTAACAGCTCTAGCGTTGATGCCCAACATATAGCACCCACCCATCCCTGGAACCTTACCACTACTCAACCTCTGCTGTAACAGTTTTCTCAAGAAAACTGCCATTTCATCATGGCAAATTTTTTTTTAACTCATTCCCTCCAATGGAGCTTTGGAAGTTTGCATTGTAAATTTCAATGGGTGTAGCCTTTTTGATAGAATCAGGTTATGTCTTAACATTTGAACAAATGTACATATCTTTAGAACAGTAGTGGTTATTAAAAAAGTGTAAATGTCACACACTTCAACTCAAACCATTTTTGTAGTGATAGTGTTCTTTAAGTTCTAGTTATTAAACTGAATTGTTTATGTCACAATAAACATTGTACCTATTAAGTTTGTAATATTTTGTAAAAAAAAAAAAAAAAAAAACTTACAATACCTCAGCAACCACTCAAGTTACCCACACATTGTCAGTAACATTTTATTCATGCAGCTGAGAGCTTTAATACGAGGCTATGCAGTTCCACCTGTGTTACTTGACTGCCAAGATATTTAGAAATACATGAAATTTATGACAATATAAATATTATACGGACAACAATATCTCTTTACCTGCACTACACACAGAGGTCAAATAACAACACAGTTGCGTCTGCCATTATGTAAGCTTTAAGACGAAATATTTTAAATGCTTTGTATCTAGCATGGCTTTGAAATTATTAATGCAAATAAGAACAATCAATATTCAAGGACTACAGGCATCAATGGGATGTAACTGCAGAAACACTTATAGGCATCACCTAGCTGTAGTGAGTTAATACAGAGAGGACTAATTCTGGCCGTCTCCCTCTTGCCCCTCTCAACAATTTTCATGAATACTACTAATATCCAGCAGTTATCTGTGGCTTGCTTGTCATTCACAAACTTACCTTGCTACTTCCCTATGAATTTTGGTAGCTCCCCATTGAAATACCCTGCCAGAAACATCACTTTAATCTCTATCGCTGGGTTCGTTTATCAGGGGAACTAGGCTTTTAGTTTCCAGAGTTCTGTTTAATGTCCCACGTCCTATGGTAGTGCTATCAATGAACCTGCACTACAACCTAGGCAGAGGCACTGCAGATATCATGGGATGCACCCCACAAGGTGATTCTTAGGTGTGCACCCCTCTTAGCCAAAGGTGGGCGCAAGCTTGACTATTACTAGCTATCTGGTAACTTGCTGCTCACATGGAATGGAAGGCCACCACAAAGTCAAACTTAGTGGAGGCTTTAACTGAAAACTGGCCCCCAATTCCCTTATTCTCTTTCTTTCTTTTAGTCTGGCACTGACATAAGATCGCAACAAGGAATCTGATACTGATTATTGGGCTTGGGATTCTCCACAGCAACCACAGTCATCAAGATCATATAGGTCTTGAGCTTTTCTTTCTATTTACTCTTGAGTGGTTGGGTTGAAGCAGTGGAGCTTTTGGCAATGCTTCATGATATGCTCCTTTCCTGGATAATAAAATCAGTGCCATTGTAGGTCCATCGCTAGTGGGCTGGCGACTACAACTCTTTGTAGATTTTGGTGTTTTGGGAAGCAATTTCAGGATCTTCCTTACACTTAACGTCTAGGACAGTTATGAACTGTATGAGAAGCAGAAAATAACTGAACAATGCAAGAGTTAAGCTTACCCACCTCATCTGCTACATAAAGTTACAATATGCACCAGCCAAAATCAAGAGGAGGGACGAGAGACTATTTAGAATTGTACTGCGCCATGGACAACAGAAGAAGCAATCCTAACTAATTAACTGCAGAAGTTAGGCAATGACAATTCATTGTAACTTGCGTTACAGGCTGTTTATGTCAATGGACATTTTTCTGGGACACACAACATTTTGCAAATGGAAAGAGTGACTGATCGCATGATACAAAGCCAACAAATACTCCTGCATACCAAATTAAACAGTGCAAAAAGAAAAAAAAAATCTCAACAGTTCTTAATTTGTGAAATGTACAACACTGGATTATATTACATTTTTTTCTCCAACTCAAGTCCAAACTGTGTTTTACCTGCTGGTGGCCAGGCTTTAATGTATCCAGTGCAATGTACTACAGAGTACTGCGCCTCCCCATCTTTTACGGGACCCAGACCATTTCTGGAAAAAAAAAAGTCATGCAACAAATAAGAAAAAATGCTCTCTCATCTAATCTGATTAGTTTCTATCACTTTCAGTAAATTACCAAAAGAATTTGAAAATAATGCAAGCCCAGCTCAGATTCCAGAAATTAGATTGATAATGATATGATACAATATGCTGCATGATTCACTCACTCAGGTTGCTAGAAACAAACCACCACAACAGTCAATTCAAATGCAAATCATTCCAGGTGTACTAGAAAAAATTAGTTCAGGTTTAAGTTAATTATACTGCTTATCTGCTCAGAAGTAGTACAGATAAACAAATAAACTTAACCTTAATTAAAACAATGGCTAGGCAAAGCAATAATTGGCTAAAACAAAAATCAAAACATTCCAGGTGTACTAGAAGAATATGAGTTCAGGATTAAGTTGATTATACTGCTTAAATGCTAAGAAGTGGTACAGATACACAAATAAACTTAACATTAATTAAAACATACTAGCAAGTCAATGAGGCAAAGCAACAATTTGCTAAAACAAAAATAAACAAACAAAGTAAACGACCAGATACCCCAATAGCAGCTAACAATAAGAAACGAAATACTACCAAAAAGGCTGCTGAGGCAAGATTCATAAGGTGTGTGCTTTTTGTGTTAGAGTTACACCTGATGAAGCATTTGTGAAAGCGCTAGTGTGAGCAATAAAGTGGCACTATTTATTTAATTCCTGGTACTTTTTATTTTCTTCAAAGAGACACTGGAATCTTGCCTCAGCAGCCTTTTTGGTAGTAAAAATAAACAAACATTTCCCCTTATTTGCATTACATTTAGAGCCACTGCCAAAAAACAGTGGCCTCACAAAATCAAAGGCATAAATGGTACAGCAATCAAAAACATTCTCTGTACTTGCAGAGGATATTATTTTGCATTTGATACATCCAGAAAATAACGTTTTAGTGTTCTGGAACATTTTGAGACATATTTACATCTTTTTGTGATATAAAACTAATGAAGATAAAATAAAAGCTATAGCAGTAAACCATGTAGCCTCACACTAATAGGTTCAGCAACATATGGGAACATGATACGATTAATGAATTAGGGATATACAGTAGATATAATAATGAATTAGGGATATACAGTAGATATAAGAAGTGTACACACCCCTTTTAAAATGCCAGGTTTTTCTGATATAAAAAAATAAGACCACAATAAATAATTTCAAAACTTTTCCCACCTTTAATGTGACCTATAACCCGTACAATTCAATTGAAAAACCAACAAATCTGTTAGGAGAATAAATATAAAAAATAAAAAAAACGTACAATAAGCTAGTTGCATAAGTGTGCACACCCTTAAACTAATACTTTGTTGAAGCACCTTTTGATTTAATTACAGCATTCAGTCTTTTTGGGTAGGAGTTTATCAGCATGGCACATCTTGACTTGGTAATACTTGCCCACTCTTCCTTGCAAAAGCACTCCAAATCTGTCAGATTGTGAGAACATCTCTTGTGCACAGCCCTCTTCAGGTCACCCCACAGATTTTCTGTTGGATTTAGGTCTGGGCTCTGGCTGGGCCATTCCAAAATTTAAATTTTCTTCTGGTGAAGCCATTCTTTTGTTGATCTGGATGTATGCTTGGGGTCATTATCATGTTGAAAGGTGAAATTCCTCTTTATTTTCTGCTTTCTAGCAGACACCTGAAAGTTGTGGGCCAAATGTGACTGGTATTTGGAACTGTTTATAATTCCCTCCACCTTGACTAAAGCCCCGGTTCCAGCTGAAGAAAAGCAACCCCAAAGCATGATACTGCAACCACCATGCTTCACCGTGGGGATGGTGTTCTTTTGGTGATGTGAAGTGTGTGAACAGACTCCTGAGAACAGTGGAACCAAAATTAGCTCTATGTCTAGAAGCTAAATCCAACTTATAATGGGAAATAAAAGTGTGAGGAGTAGCCCAAGTAGCCGCTGCACAAATGGTGTCAATAGGCAGTCTGTCTTGGAAGGCTAGAGAAGTAGCCAAAGCTCTGGTGGAATGGGCTTTAGGTTTATTAGGCAGTTTTTGGTGTCTAATCTCATAAACAAGGGTAATCAGAGATGTTAGCCATCTGGATAAAGATACCTTTGAAACTGGAAGTCCCTTTCTGCTTTCCGCATAGGAGACAAACAGCTGATCAGATTTTCTGAATAGTTTCGTCCTGTCCAAGTAGTACCTTAATTGACGATGAACATCCAGGTAGTGTAATTTTTGTTCAGACCTATTTGAATACTCCGCAAAAAGACAGGAAGGTCAATGCATTGGTTTAGATTTGATGTTGAAACCACCTTAGGCAAAAAGGACGGGTTAGTTCGTAAGGAAACTCTGTCCTTATGAAACACAAGGTAAGGAGAACGACAACTGAGTGCTTGAAGTTCTGAAATTCTTCTAGCTGATGTGATAGCCACCAGAAAGAGAGTTTTCCATGATAATAACTTTAAGGAACATGAAGCTGCAGGTTCGAAAGGGGAAAGAATCAAAGAAGCAAGAACTAAATTTAGGTCCCAAGGAGAAGGAGGATTTCTTACAGGAGGTCTGAGAAGAAAAACTCCTTTCAAAAAGGCTTTGCAGAGTTTGTGGGACATTAGGGCAGATTCAGAAAAACCCACATGGAAATTAGAAATAGCTGCCAATTGAACCTTAAGAGTAGATGGAGATGAACCTGCATGGAAGAGTTCAGCTAGAAAATCAAGGACTAGTTGGATGGAAGCGGTGAAAGGATCTATGTCCTTTCCTTGTGCCCAATATTTCCACTTACTCAAATAAATCTTTCGAGTGGAAGATTTATGGGAAGCTATCAAAATATCTCTAACAGAGTGAGATAATTGAGGAAGCCTGGCTACGGTTGGAAGTGGAGGAACCAAGCAGTGAGGTTCAGAGAGGGGAGGGAGCGATGAAACTGACCCGACTGATGGATCAAAAGATCTGGAACTAGGTCCAGATTCCACGGTCGCTCAAAAGAAATCGATGTAGAAAGGGGAACCACACTTGTCGAGGCCAGTAAGGAGCAATGAGGATCAATGAGGCCTTCTGAGCGATAGCTTTCTGTATTACTTGAGAGATCAGTGGGAAAGGAGGAAATGCATACAGAAGTCCCGGGGCCAAACTTGGACTAGCGTCCCTGCTGGGTTGGCCTGGTAAAGGGAATAGAGTGAAGTACTCTCTGCACTTGCTGTTTTGGGGAGTAGCAAAAAGATCGCAGCAAGGCTGACCCCACTTGAGAAATATCTCTCTCACTACAGAGTCTTTCAGAGACCACTCGTGAGGCATGAGAATAGCTCTGCTCAACTTGTCCGCAATGTGATTGGACTTCCGGGATGTGCGTTGCTATCAGAAAACGCTGAGAAGAAATCGCCCATTGCCACAGTCTGAGTGCTTCTCGACACAGGGGGTATGATCTGGTTCCGCCTTGTTTGTTGATGTACCACACTACAGACATATTGTCTGTCTGGATTGCAATCGTTCCCAAGGGAAGAGAGTCTTGAAGGGCTTGCAACGCTAAAAGCACTGCTCTCATCTCCAGAACATTTATGTGCAAGTGGCATTCGTTTGGTTGCCATGTGCCCTGGACTGTCCTGCCCTGATAATGCCCCCACCCGATCAGGGAGGCATCCGTTGTCAGAGTAGCAACCGGAGGAGGTGGAACAAATGGTCTCCCCAACAGGAGCTGGGGGGAAGACATCCACCACATGAGATGCTTTTGCACGCTTGCGTGATCATAATGGTGTGAGACATTGGAAGTTCCTGGTATGACCATTGAGAAAAGAGCATCCACTGAAGGATCCGCATGTGGTATCTGGCCAATGGGAGGAGAGGTATGGCGCTGCCATGATTCCCAACACCTTTAGAACTAACCTGGCTTTGGCTCTGTTGTTGTTGAGAAGTAGTGATACCAATTTTGAATGTCTGATATCCTTTGGTTCGTTAGTGTTGCAGACATGTTTACAGTATCTAAATTTGCGCCTATGTAGGTAATAGTGCGACAAGGCGACAAAACAGACTTTTCGCAATTTATTGAGATACCCAGTTTTTGACAGACGAAAAGTGTAATCTCTGGCCATCAGAAGGAGATGCTTGGTGGGAGCTGTGAGGAGCCAGTCGTCCAAATATGGAAACACCTGGAATCCTTGTCGTCTCAGGTGAGAAGCTACCACTGCCATGCATTTGGTAAACACCGGGGCAGTGGTGAGACCAAAGGGCAGGGCCCTGAATTGAAAATGACTGGTTCCCAGCCTGAAGCGGAGGAATCTTCTGGAGCGTCTGTTCATTTTATGTGATAGTACGCGTCCTGAAGGTCTATAGAGCACATCCAGTTTCCTTTTCCCAATAGGGGAAGAATGGATTGCAGCGTGACCATCCGAAATCTTGTTTTCTTGACCGATCTGTTCAAGATACTGAGATCCAAAACTGGTCTCCAGTCCCCTGTTTTCTTTGGAACTAAAAGAACCTTGAGTAGATTCCGGATCCTAGTTGGTCTGCTGGCACTGGCTGAATAGCTCTTTTGCAAGCAGTTTTGAAATTTCCAAAGCTGCTATATCCCTTTGAGCGGGTGGAACATCTGGAAGGGATTTTTGACTGACTTGGAAAGCGAAGAAAGGGAATAGAATAACCTTCGAAATGATGGACTGTACCCATTTGTCTTGTGTCAAGGATAGCCAGGCTTCTGGGTACAGTGACAATCTTCCCCCGACAGTCTCCGAAGGCGGGCCGTCGGGCAACACCTCACGGCTGCTGAAAAGGCTTATCCGAAGACGTTTCGATTGCCCTGGTTCTGCGGACCCCTCTGCCTCTAGGGCGGCGTCTACCATTGTTGTTCCCCCTCTGCCTCTGGCGGGAACCGACTCTGTCGTCAGGCGAAGTCCCTTGAGATTGTTTACGGAACCACATCTTTCCCCACTTCTGGCCTTTGGGGTAAGGCCTAGAAGGAGTGGAAAAACGGACTCCGGCGGCAGAAAGGGTCTTGCCATCCGTCTCGCACCTAGTCAGGGTTTCTTTCACTTGTGGACCAAAAGGGATGATCCATCAAAAGGGAGTTTGTGAAAGACGTCTTGAAAGGTTCCAAAATTGCATAGCCGCATCCAGGCGTGCCTACGTAAGGCTACCCCTGTTCCTGCGGCTCTGCTCGCTCCATCGGCCGCATAAGAGAGGAGGCATGGAGGAGTTGGAAATAGAATTAAGGATAGCCAGCTGCGTGTTCATTTTTCTTGGAAACCCGCAGCTGTAGGGTTCTTAAGCATTTCACTCGCTTCTTTGATCAAGTCCCTTTGAAGACGAGTGAAATGGCACAGGTAATTCAGCGAACGCATAGTAAATGTCGCTGAGGAGAACATCCGCTTCCGTACCTATCCATGGACCTAGATTCCTTGTTAGGTGGATGGGCAGGCACTGAAGGATCAGCCAGTTCCTTCTTTGTGGCGGCAGCTACCACCATAGCATCCACAGAGACTCCTTTTGATAAAAATTCCTTGTCTGCTGGAGCTGTGATGAATTTGGAGGGTCTCCTGGGAGTGGGGTCCACTGAATCAGGAGCCGTCCATGCCTTTTAGCAACCACCTGCATGAGGGGGTCAAGGGGGACACCCAGGAGGTGGAAGGACGAGAGCCAAACGCCTCAAGATACACAGATTCGTCCTCCGAAGGGTTGAGGGCTGGCCAATTTCCCTCTGTTTAAGGATCTCCAGAATGTCTGCAAAGAGACATCTTCAGAAGGGGAACGGGGAACCCTCAGAATCATCCAGATCTGTGTCGGACGTGATAGACTCAGGTGAGTCAATGTGCTTCCTCTTGCACTTCCTCTTCCGAGGGGCTCTTCTGCCAAATCAGGAGAGGCCTCGAAGAGGATGAAATCCCACAGGCGGCTCCTGAGGAGTTGGCTCTCTGCGGTCCGGGATGAGGGAGTGAGTCGACTTACCCTGAGGCAGCATAGAGGGAGGGGCTGACGGAGCCGACTGTGGAGTAGAGCCAGGCTCTAACACACTCCGCATGACCTCGAAAGCACCCCTGTCAGGCAGAGCCAGAGGTCCCAGCTCCGAGGAGCTAAAGACCCCCCTCGGCACCGACAGTGATGGCTCCGAGGCCGATGTCGGAGCCGAACTCACCAGCGCCGAAGCACCGAGAGGGAGAGGGGGGTCGGACAAGGGTCCGATGCCACTCACCCCCTCGGAGCCGACGAGGGAAGTCCGGCGCCGAGATTCCTCCATGGAAGAAGACGGAGCCGAAGACAATTGTCTCGGCTCCGAGGTGACCACAGTCTCGGTTCCGACGACCCGGCTCCGAGCTCAAGAGAGTCGAAGGAGGAAGGAGTTGATGGACCGGGACAGGCACCGACTGATGAGTCGGGCTCTGAAGCATCTGGGCCAGTGCCTCAGACTTGAGTAGTCGACTCACCACCCTCTGAAGGTCATGATCGGACAACCTCGATGACCTAGAGGAATGAGACCTTTGGCTCCGTTCAGACAGCAGGGGAGATCCTGGAGCCGAATGAACGGAGCCAAGAGAAGGTGACCTAGACCTCTTTCTGGTTGTCGGCTCGAAGGTCTTGTCGGAGCCGACACAGGTACCTCGATAACCTCGGCTCCGGCCGGAGCCGAGGAGCCACAGAAACTGTGGACTGAGTCTTATCGGCTCCAGCCGGAGCCGATAAAGGCAAGGTTGAACAACCTGAGGTCTCGGCTCAGAAGCCGGAGCCGAAGACCTCGATGCCTTGGAGGGCTTCCCTGTTGAGACAGACAGGGAATCCTCAGGCTTCAACAAGCCTCTCAAAATGAGCTTGTTTTTCTTTCCTGCAGGACCCTGGGGCTGAAGCCATGGCAGACAGCACAGGAGTCCTGCAGGTGCAAAGGCCCCAGACAATAGACACAAGAAGTGTGAGCGTCTGTCAGAGACATTTTCTGACAGCACGCATCACACTTCTTGAATCGAGACCTTTGCTTCTTTAGACATAGCCTAACTGGTGAACACAAACACACACTCAAACACACCAGTTATAGCCTGTCAAAAACACAATTATAGTAAAATATACTAAAAATAAGTACAATAAGCAGTAGTACACTACACAAACACTCCCTAGGGAAGGGAAGGCCTAAGGCCCAAGGGAAGAACTAAAAGTTCTTTTGACAAGAAACGGGAAGAAAAAGGTTCGGGGATAGAGTTTAATGAACTACACTAATTTAGGAATAATTAAACTAAAAAAGGGGAAACAAGAGTAACTTTTTATAGAAAAAGCTAAAACTTACCAGGAACCGGTAGAAAACCAACCTCGAAGCTGTAGCGGCAAACGAGATCTGAGGTAACTCTCGCCTAGCATTGTGGGATATAAGGGGGACCTCGAGCCGGTGGAACCAACTCTCGAGCTTTAGAGTGGCCGAGTCGGAGCCGAGGTCGGCTCCGAACCCATCCAGCAAGAATGAAGGCGAGATAGACAACTTAACATCACATTTTCCCACATGCTTTTGGGAGGCTTGATGTATTGTTTTGCAAATTTTAGCCGGGCCTGGATGTTTTTCTGTGTAAAAAAAAAAAGCTTCCACCTTGCAACCCTACCCCATAGTCCAGACATATGGAGAATACAGGAGATTATTGTCACATGTAGTACACAACCAGTACTTGCCAGAAATTCCTGCAGCTCCTTCACTGTTGCTGTCGGTCTCTTGGCAGCCTCCCTGACCAGTTTTTGTCTTGTCTTTTCATCAATTTTGGAGGGACGTCCAGTTCTTTGCAATGTCACTGTTGTCCCATATTTTGGACGACCACGGTGATGCAGCGGTTAGCGTTGTCGCCTCACAGCATGAGGTTCTCCAGTTCGGTCCTCGGCTGGGGTGCCTTCTGTGCGGGAATCTGCATGTCCTCCCTGTGGTCATGTGGGTTTCCTCCGGGTGCTCTGGTTTCCTCCCACATCCCAAAGACATGCTGTAGGTGGATTGGACACTCTAAATTGGCCCTAGGTATGAGTGTGTGCATGTGTGTGGCTTCCGTGGAAGGTTGGGTGCCGGGCTGGCAACTCGACACTGTAAAACTCTACTGGCAATCATGAGCGGACAGGTGATCCGCTGTGGCGACTCCTAACTGGGAAAGAAGACGACGAGGACTGCTGTCCCATATTTTCTCTACTTTTTGATGACTGCCTTCACTGTGTTCCATGGTATACCCACTGTTGTGGACATTTTTTTGTACCCTTCTCCTGACTGATACCTTTCAACAATGAGATCCCTTTGATGCTTTGTAAGCCCCTGCAAACCATGGCTTTTGCTGTAGCAGGCAACTGAGTAACTGCCAGGAAAATCCTACTAGGACAGCTAAACTTTATTTGGGGTTAATCAGAGTCTCTAACTAATGGCAGGTGTGTACCAAGAAGATTAAATGTTGTAATTAAATCAAAAGTTGCTTCAACAAAGTATTAGTTTAAGGGTGTGCATACTTATGTAACCAGTTTAGTGTACTTTTTTTATATTTTTCCCCATAACAAATTTGTTTTTCAATTGAATTGTACAGGTTATAGGTCATATTAAAGGTGGGAAACATTTTAAAATTATTTTATTGTGGTCTCATTTTTTTTATATCACAAAAACCTGGCATTTTAACAGGGGTAGGTACACTTTTTATATCTACTGTTGGTCAAATTAAAGGTGGGAAAAGTTTTGAAATGACTTATTGTGGTCTCATTTTTTATATCACAAAAACTTTGCATTTTACCAGGGGTGTGTACACTTTTTAGATCCACTGTAGCCTATAAATAATTCAGTCGTGCCAGCTGCAGATATGTGGGGAAGACACTAAAAAGTCAATAAAAAAAAAATGGAAGCTCTTGATTATGGATATGGAGCCGCGGTGGTGCAGTGGTAGCATTGTTGCCTCACAGCAAGAGGTTCTCCCGTTCGATTCTCGGCTAGAGCACCTTCTGTGTGGAGTCTGCATGTCCTCCCCGCGGTCGAGTGGCATTCGAAAGACATGCGTGAATGGGTGTGCCTTCGTTAAAGGTTGGGCGTCGGGCTGGCACCATAAAAATCGACTGCCAATCATTAGCGGACCGGAGTTCCGCTGTGGCGACCCCTAACCGGGAAAAGCCAAAAGAAAAAAAAACAACAACAAAGTAAGATACAAGCAATGGCAATGTTTTTGGTTAGACAAGTCAGGCACACTTTCTATCAACCAGATAAGTTTCAGATGACAGTTATAAGGCACTAAAAGAATTTATTTGGGAAGGAAAGAGATTAGCAGATTCTCCCCTCAAACAAAGTGGTTTAGGATTCCCTGATTGTAAGTGATATTTTAGAACTACTTAGTTAAAGCTCATATATGCAACACAAATAGAAGGTTGTGAATCAAAATGAAAAGGAATCATGATGAAAACAGGGAAGCTGTTCAAGATATAAGGAGTTAGTACAGTTTTGGATGCAAGTCCTTAAGAAGAATAACTACAGCCACAAGAATATTATATATACAAAGTGGCAGAAAGTATTCTAAGAACTTAGCTACCATGGGAATGAAGAAAAGAGATTTTAGTGATAAGGATGACTGCAAGCAGGGGTACAGAAAATAGGCAAGAAGGGGTTGGAATTTACTGGGAAAATATGCAAAAGAGCTACTGTATTGGGAACAAATTACTAAAGAGGGGAAAACATTTGAGTAGGATGAGGCCAAACAGAAGTTTGGACTGCAGATTAGAGACTGCCCTCCCTACTAGGGATTGCTGACAAAGTATAAGCAAACAGAAAGAGAAACAGATAGGGGTGTGCTAAATGAAAGACCAGCTATGGTACAGTTTTTAGTTGAGGCTAGAACAGAAACAGCTTTTAAAAAAGAATGACTTAACAGGTCATATAAACACTGCATGATGATTATAATAATCAATAAGAGGAGATTATAACAAATTGGAACGAGAGAATGGAAAGGCAATTTACAAAGGAACAGCTGCGACGACATCTACAGCGCTTCAAAGTATGAAACAAAGTTCAGAAGGTTTTGGATTTTTGTTTGGAAGTATTTGCATAGGTATATTTATACCCAAAGTAGACTTCACAAAATTTTACCTCAGACAGATATCATAAATTCATAAATTCAAATGCCATGGAACAGCTAGTCACTGTTCCCACGAGAGGAGAAAATATACTAGATCTCATTGTCACAAACATGGGGACAAAATGCTCCACACCGGAAGTATATCCCTCATTGGTGAGATCTGATCATAAACTAATCTCACTGGAAATCTACATCCCGCCCCCACCCCAAACAAAAAAGACCATAGTGAAGAACTTCTCTAAAGCAAACTTCACACTACTCAAGACTGGTGTGGTATCCTTCAAGGCCCCTGAGCCAGAGGAAACCACAACCCAAGCTGCGGAAGCCCTTACAAATGCCTTCTATGAACACCTCCAGGGCTGCATGGATCAGGCAATCCCAAATAAAACCAAGACTCTTTCCACAAAGGGCAACGTCCAGTCTGGTGGACCCCAGCCATTAACAAACTTTACAATAAGAGGAGAAAGCTATTACATGATAGAACAAAATCCATAAAGGAAGTCACCCCTGATCATTATTAGTAAAAATACGAGCACTCATAAAATCAACTAAGGCCAATTTTGAGAGAAAAATTGCCATCGATTCAAAGGACAATCATAAGGCCTTTTTCAGCTATGTTAGGAACCTGGGTGGAAACTCCCAGATATGCTCAGAATTAGTCCAAAATGATACAAAAATCACTGAACCCACAGACATTGCCAACATACTGGCAGACAGGTTCAGTGCAAACTTCACCCTCCCCTAAAGGAGAGATAACTATCCCAGCCGAGTGTAGCCTCCCGGACATCTCAAATGCAGGTGAAAGCTGCTCTCTAAAGCTAAAAACACAGCATCAATGGGACCGGATGGTGTCGCCGGCTGTGTGCTACACGAGCTAAATGAGGAATTAAACCCGCACATAAGGCAGCTGTTTAATCTCAGCCTTACCACAGGATACGTGCCCAAGGAGTGGCGTCGGCAACTGTGGTCCCACTCCACAAAGGCGCCTTTACGGACCCTGGTAATTACACCCATAAGCTTAACAAGTCTAGTCTGCAAAGCTATGGAGAGGATCATAATGGAGCTCATAAACAAAGATATAGGGACTTGCAGACATTGGACCCGACCCAGTTTGGCTTTGTCAAGGGAAGATCATGCCTTTTGAACTTGGTTGACTTCTTGAAACAGTCACCAAGGCCATTGATGAGGAAAGGCAGTCCATACAGCCTACCTTGACCTTGCAAGGCTTTGACACAATACCCCACTCGGGTATTGTAGAAAAACTTACCAGCTTAAATGTAAACCAATATGTCACAAGATGGGTTGCAAACTGGCTTAAGGACAGAACCCACAGGGTTAGAGTTGCTGGCGCTGTGTCAGACTCCAAGCCGGTCACAAGTGGTGTCCCACAGGGCTCGGTCCTTGGCCCCTATTGTTTGGCATCTACTTCTCAGAAGTACAGGCCAACATGGGAGGACTTTGGCTGACAAAGTTTGCAGACGACTGCAAACTGGGCGCCATAGTGGAAAGTGCATCGGACATGGATATCCTTCAGAAGGGACTCACGGAAACAGATAGCTGGTGCCAGAGCCATGGCCTGAAGTTAAGCCAAAAATGTATAGTCATACCCTTCGGGAAAAACAAGGTAACCCCAAGCTACCATATAGGTGGCAATCCACTAAGCACAGAAGAGGTTATCAGGGACCTGGGGACCCAGGTTGACAGTGGCCTTTCTTTTGACACTCACGTTGCTAAAGTGGTTAGAAAGACCTTCTACATTGCCCACCTGATCATGAAGGATTCACATCCAGATCTAGTGAGGTCATTGTTCCCCTGTACTCTTCACTTATCAGACCAATGATCGAGTACAATGCCCCATTCGGGATGTATCTCACCCGACATCTGCAGCAATTGGAGAGACCCCAAAAGTTCCTCACCAAAAGGATAAAGGGACTCCAAAATCTGTCATATGCTGCCAGATTGAAGAAACTCCAGCTCTATTCAGTCGCATACCGTCTGCTCAGAGGTGACATGTGCCTGACATACAAGGCCATGTCCAACCCGGAATTAATGGACATGCTCCACCTCAAAAATCCAAATCCACCAAAACCACTAGAGCAAGCGACTTAAACCTTAGCACGGATATAAATAGGCGTGCTGGAGGGATAGATTTATCACTCAGAGACTCCCTATGCTGTGGAATAAAATCCCGGTCCATGTGAGGCAGAGCACCTCGCTGACTCTGTTCAAGAGAAATCTAGACCTGTGGATGGGAGATCGTAGGTTTACCCCGGGAATCATCTCTGTGTCACTGCTGGACAGAGGCACAACAAACTAATGGGCACAGTATTTTTTCATATAAGGGGTGGCGTAAGCCACAAAAATTTGGGCTAGGCTTATAAATGCCTTAGGGCAGATAGCCTAGTACAAACCTATGAACCTATGAACCTAAATGCTGGAGATATGATAGCAAAGACAGAGATAATTGGGAACAAGCTTTTGAGAATGTTAACAACTTGAGAGATTAAAAAAATGCCCTATACAGTACTTTGTCAGAAATGTGTATGTGTATGTTGGGGTGGGGTGGGGTGGGGGGGGGTTAAACAATTTTTTTGAGCTGGAACACAGGATTTCAATTGTCTAGACATAGTAAGGCTTTACACTATGTTTAATGCTATTGGCTGTCAAAAAAACTATTAGAAAATGGAAATCAAAATCTAAACTAACCATATATGAAGCACTGAATATCGTAAAGGAGACAACAGACCTGAAGGTGATATCTGTAGAAAAGGAAAGGAGCAAATTACAAAGAAATAAAGATAAATTGTGGGAACAATATATGCAGAATAATGGTCAGGAGGAGCGGGATTTAATGGAAGGCATGACTTGAGCAATTTATGCAATGCTGGAGTGAATAATTGTTAAAAACAATATATATATATATATATATATATATATATACGGCATGAAAACATTACTGTGCTTTGTTTGATCTTCTATTAATTTATGCGTATCTATGTCACTGTTTTAAACGGGATTTAAAAAACATGTTTAAAAACAAAGCAATTCCTTTAAGTTAATCGAAATGCAGAATAAGTAAGTAAAAAAATTAATTATTACTAGCCAAATTTAAATAAAAAAAGTTATGTTCTTACCATAACATTCCATCTGTGTTGTTGATCTTCATTCATTCTTGACTGATGGGTTCAGTCCCAACCTCTTGGAACAGACTCGGCCGTTATACATAGCTTGCGCCAGCCAAAAACTCTCGAGCTATGGCTCTATCCACAATGTCTCTCTTACCATTACTTCAGATTGAGTTTGCATAACAGTTAGGAAAATACAGAAGCTCTGTCTAAGGTATAACCCTGTAACATCCCAGGACTAGGTCCGAACCTCCAGGAGTCTTTTGGAGGGGGGTAGGTGGGTGAGATGTCAAGAATGAATGAAGATCGACAATACAGATGGAACGTTATGGTAAGAACATAACTTCTTTATCTGCTGTTGTCAGTCTTTATTCATTCTTGACTGATGGGACAGAGTCCCCAGCTACTTTAGAAACTGGGCAGCCCTAAAGAAGGATATTACTGAGCACCATACAGCCAAAGGATGCTCTTCCCCTTAGACCATGTCTAATTTGTAAAGGCTGATAAAGGTATGTGGAGTAACCCAAGTTGCAGCTTCACATATGCTTTCCATAAAAGCCCTGGAATGAAAGACTGCTGAAGTGGAAACAGACCTTGTAGAGTGAGCTCTAACTGTAGTTGGCAGTTTGATTGTATATAAAGGTAATGCATTCTCTAAGCCATTTTGACAAGATGATCTTTGATACAGGTTTGCCCAATCTGGATCCTGAAAAAGATGGAGATAGTTGGTCTGATTTTCTAGAAGATTTTGATCTGTCCAAGTAAAAACATAATTGTCATAATTGTCTGTGGATGTCCAACAGGTGTAAACAGTACTCTCCTTTGTAAAATTTGGTAAGAAGACTAAGTCTATGGGCTGGCTGATATTAGACTCTGATACCACTTTGGGAAGGAAGGTGGGATTGTTTCTGACTGATACTCTTTCTAGGGTTGATTCACACACACAGTTTGTAAAGTACAGTTTTGCACCTACCATAAATGTAGATGTTCGAAGATCCACATTGCTGCAGTCCTTACATATGGGTAGTCCGCTGTCCTCGGTCGGCCCGAATACCAAAGTATTAGGCTGATGTCGGTCATGGGCGCTCAGATCTGACATCAGAGCGTCAGGGTATTAAAGCGCATGACCGACGTCATATCCTCAGTCTTTTCTTGCCCCAGATGTCAGAAGGCCCTAACAAGAAAGGCCACAGCAAAAAAATAGAATACTTCCCAAAAGGCATGTACAAATAACAGCTACCACCCCAACCATACAACCATTCCAAACTACAGAGGGGAAGGAGGGAGGGTAAATTGGACTGCAGCAATGTGGATCTTCGAACATCTACATTTATGGTAGGTACAAAACTGTACTATGTTCTTCATCTCACATTACTGCAGTCCTTACATATGGGTAGAATCCCAAAGCAGAGGTAAAGGGAGGCTGGCAAAATCATAAAGCAGTGGGAGCTGCCAAAATGCCCTGTAAGTGGCAAACCCAGCCCTAGATTTGGAATAAAGAGGAAGGTGGTAATGTTTAGAAAAAGTATGCACTGAACTCCAAGTAGCTGCTTCCAAAATGTCTTTAGTAGCTACTCCCCTTAAAAAAGCTGTAGAAGTGGCAGTAGCCCTAGTGGAGTGAGGTCTGATTCCAGCCGGAATCTCCTTACCATGATGAGAATAACAAAAAGCAATACAAAAGCCAATCCACTTAGAAATAGTTTGTTTTGAAACAGGTTTCCCCTGAGAACCCAAAGCAAAAGAAACAAACAACTGCTGAGACTGTCTGAACCCTTTAGTCCTGCTCAAATAATAACGCAACTGCCTGTGAATATCCAAAGTGTGCAGAATTTTCTCCCCTTTATTTTGGGGATCTGCATAAAAAGTAGGCAAATGAATTGATTGATTCAACGCCACATTTGAAACCACTTTAGGCATAAAAGTAGGGTTAGTACGCAGAGATACCCTATCCTTATGAAAAATTAGGAAGGGTTCAACTGCCATTAGAGCCTGTAATTCAGAAACCCTTCTAGCAGACATAATAGCCAACAAAAAAGCAGTCTTCCAAGACAAAAACTTTAACTCAGCAGTAGCTGCAGGTTCAAAAGGAGGTAAAGTAAGTTTTTCCAACACAAAATTGAGCTCCCAGGCAGGAGTAGGAGCTCTACGTGGGGGTCTTATGTTCTTTGCCCCTCTAAGAAATTGCTTAAACAAAGGATGAGAGAATAATGGTGGGTCACAGTCATAGTGAGCAGAAATGGCTGCAGCATGAACTTTTATAGAGGAGAAAGACAAACCCTTGTCTAATAATTCTGTAAGATATTGAAGAGAAACACTTAAATCAGGCCTGGAAACATCAAAGCTCTTTGTTTTGCTCCAAAGTAAAAATCTCCTCCATTTATCAGCATAAACTTTCCTTGTACTAGGCCTTCTGGCCTCCAAAATAACATTCAAAACTTGTTATGGAAGCTGCGACCCTCCAGGTTCTAGAACAGAATATGCCAGGCTGTTAGATGCAGGGACTGAATCCTGACATTGAGGAAATGATTGCCCTCCTGAGACAAAGGTGCGGAATCGAAGGCAAAGGCCATGGAGGCTCCCGTACTAAACTCCTCAGCAGAGGGTACCAGTGCTGTCGAGGCCAATCTGGAGCTATTAGAATCATGGAGGGCTTGTCTTGTCTGACCTTCAAAAGTACCTTGGGAGGAGAGGCAGAGGCGAAAGGCATAGACGTGAAGATTGCTCCAACTGAATGATAGAGCATCCACTTTCCAAGCTGTGGGATGAAACATTTTGTGCAAAACTTTGGCAACTGGAAATTTAGTGGAGAAGCGAACAGATCTATGTCTGGAGTTCCCCATATCACTGTCAATTTTCGAAATACATGAGGATCCAATTTCCACTCGTGGGGATCCACTATCTGTCTGCTCAAAACATCTGCTAAGGAGTTCTGTGCTCCTGGTAGAAACCTTGCCTGAAGATTGAGGTGTAAACTGAGAGCAGTCTCCCACAAAATCATTGCTTGCCTGCAAAGAGGGTGAATGGGTTCCCCCTTGCTTGTTTATGTACCACATGACAGTTGTGTTGTCTGTTTGAATCAACACTTGCCCTGGGTGAAGTAAATCCTTGAAAGCCATCAATGCAAATTGGACTGCTAACATCTCCTTCAAGTTGATATGTAAATGTTGAAGTCTGGCAGGCCACGTGTCTTGAACCCATTTTCCATTGAGGTGCGCTCCCCAAGCCTTGTCCGAGGCATCTGTCGTTAAAATCTGACTCGCCTCTGGTCGGGTCACAGAGAGTCCCTTGTTTAGGTGACATTCCTGAGCCCACCACAAAAATTCCTTTTGAATGCAAGGTATTATTTGAATGACAGTGTCCAGATCTTGGCAGTGTTGTGTCCATACATTTTTGAGATACCATTGTAGCTTCCTCATATGCAGTTTGGCATTGGGAAGCACCAGAATACAAGATGCCATGAACCCCAAGGCTTGAAGGACTGTCCTTGCAGTCAGCCTGGACCGTAGAGACAATTGATGGAAGTAAAGAGTAAGGTTCTTTTGCTTGTCCGGGGTCAAAAAAAACATCTGGGAAGCTGTATTCAGTCTCACACCCAGAAAGCACATTTCCTGAGAGGGTACTAGACTGGACTTTGTTTCGTTCACAGAATACCCTAGGCACCTTAACACTGCCATCACATACTGTAGATGATGAAGAAGGTCGTACTTGTCTTGAGCAAGAATCAGGCAATCGTCCAAATAAGGATAAATTTGTATTCCTCTTAACCGTAAGAAGGCTATCACTGGAGCCAGAACCTTTGTGAACACCCTGGGCGCAGTAGATAAGCCAAAGGGCAATGCAGAGAACTGATAATGTAAAGTCCCAGCCCGAAAACGCAGGTACCTCCTGCAACTGGGCCTGATAGGAACATGAAGATAAGCCTCTTTGAGATCCAGAGTTACCATCCAGTGATCTTTGCCCAACAGAGGTAGAAGTTGTTGCAACGTCAACATTTTGAATTTTGGAATGTCTAGGTATGTGTTGAGGATAGATAAATCCAAAATCGGCCTCCAAGTGTTTCCTTTCCTTTCTTTGGTACTAGAAACAGGCGAGAATAAAATCCTAGGCCCACTTCTGACAGAGGGACCTGCTGTATAGCCCCCATTTGAAGAAGTAAAGAAATCTGCTTGTGAGCCTCTACCCTTTGCTGAGGAGGAACGTCTGGCATGCCTCTGAAAGGAGGCAATGTATAGAAATAAAACTTGTAGCCTCGGTCTATAATGTCCAACACCCATTTGTCCTGGGTGACTAAAAGCCAGTTTTGCTTGAAGAGTGCCAACTTTCCTCCCAAAGGAGCTGCCAGACAGGAAGAATCTGGCAGCTGAAAATGCAGGTCATTGGGCCTGTTTACGAAAGGACTGGCCCCTGCCCTCACCTGTAGATTGTGCAGGTGAACTCCACGTTCTAAGCCTGAAAGTACTCTGAGCTCTGCCCCTACCACGTCTAGATCTACCCCTAGACTGTGAATCAGAAGAAGGATAAGCCCATCCCTTAGTGGGCCAATTCCTGCTAAACTTAGGAGGCTGCACCTGCAAAAAATCTTTAACAGTCTGCATAGACTTAGCCTTGTCTTCCATTTTCTTCAAGACAGACTCCACAGGAGAACCAAACAAAACTTCAGACTGTAAAGGAGCATCCAAAATTCTAGTTTTAACATGCTCTGACAAATTCTGATCCTTAAGCCAGGCGTGCCTGCGAATAACTGAACCAGTGGCAGCCACCCTGGAAGAAGCCTGTAAAGCATCGAAACCACACTGCAAAGAATGCTTACCCACCTGTTCAGAGGCATGTACCAAATCCTGTAATTCTTTACACTCTATGCCCTCTGCCAAAGCATCCACTTTAGATTTTAGTTGAGTAAGGACAAAATTCTGATACTTCAACATATGAAACTGACAATTTAAAGCCCTCATTGCTAAAGTGGAAGGGGTATACACTTTCTTACCCCATCTATCCAAAGCTCTAGCATCTTTATCCATAGGAACTGGATTCTTTACAACAGAAGCCCTGACACCCTTAGGTCCCTGGCTAATAGTTTCTGGGTCAGCCCTTGGACTCTTATACAGATATTTATGAGCCTCAGGCACTCTGTAATACCTGTCTGGCTTAACTGGCGCAGGAGGCAGAGAGTCTGGATTAAGGGAAGCCTCGGAGAAAACGTGTTGAACAACATCCAAAACAGGAGGTATAGCCAAGGGCCTATGTTGCGGTAAAAACAAAAATTCCCTAAGCCCCTTTCGGGAATCTGAGAAATCCTGACCTTCCCATTTAAAATGTTCCCTCATAGAATGCAGGGTTTCTGAAAAAGAAAAATCCTCTGGAGGAGAAGCAGAAGGAGTGGAATCCTCTGCGTCTGAATCAGAATAAGGAGGAAAATCCTGAATGTCTTCAGCCGAAGACTCTGAGTAATCCGAAGCCTGCTCCAAACTTTCCACCTCTGGCTCCACCCTAGGCCTCTTATCAGGGAGGGCATAGAACCTCTGATTAAAGAAATTAAATCTTCTGCCATTTTAAGCATGTGTTTTTTAGGCACAGAACCTGCAGAACTAGGACTGACACCCGTGGAAGGCAAACCAGGCCTGCCTTTGGAAGGAGCCTTAGAGACAGAAGGAGATGGCCTAACCACCTTAGGCAAGGAAGGGAGAACAGCAACCTGAGAGGCCCCCTCAGCCTGACCTGACTCCTGAGAGGCCACATCTTGCAAAATTAAAGCCTCCCCCTGAGACTCAACTGAAACCTCGGCTGGATCCACAGATTCCACCGTAGTTTCTAAAGATCCGGCGTCCGGAACGGACGACTCATCCTGTCTGGACTTTAAAGATTTGTCCTTGCGCTTCTTCGTGGTAGCGGGCGTCGGAGGATCCGACGGCATATTATAATTACACCGCTTACCGAAGACAAGCCTAGCGCAATCTAACCTACGTTTAATGGCGCGCTTATTAAACCTAGCACAAAAGCGACACCCGACTACGTCGTGCTCAGGTCCCAAACAAGGAATACAAAGAGAGTGGTAATCCCTATGCGGTATCTGTTTCCCACAAGAAATACAATTATTCACTTTTTCTGACATCCGGAATTAACTGAGGCAAGAAAAAACAAAAATATTCCAACGGGTACTTAGCCCAACTTGGTTTCGGTCTGAAACTCAGAATACGAAAATTTCAGAACGCCGAACGGCACTTGCAAACGCTGCTTCTGCATCGGACCATGCGGCAAAAAAGACTGAGGATATGACATCGGTCATGCGCTTTAATACCCTGACGCTCTGATGTCAGATCTGAGCGCCCATGACCGACGTCAGCCTAATACTTTGGTATTCGGGCCGACCGAGGACAGCGGACTACCCATATGTAAGGACTGCAGCAATGTGAGATGAAGAACATCTCTGAAATTCTCCTAGCAGATGTGATAGCTACTAGGAAGAGGGTCTTCCAAGACAAAAGTCTGAGGTCACAAGTAGCTGCTGGCTCAAAGGGCTGTTGAACTAGACATTGTAAGACTAAGGTCAAATCCCATGGTGCTGAATGGGGGGGGGGGGGGTTAAATGCTGAGTGCCTTTAAGAAAAATTCTGCATAAATGATGGTATATCAAGGAATGGTCATCAAAACCGTTATGAAAGTTTGAAATGGCAGCCAAAATAACCTTAATTGTGGATGTAGAGGCTCCCATTTTAAATAAGGTAGCTAAATATTCCAGGACCTTATCAACTGATGCTGAAGTAGTTTGTACACACCCAAATTGAAAATCTTTTCCATTTGCTTAGGTAAAGCTTCCTGGTGGATGGTTTATGGGAAGCCAGAAGCATCTTTTGTACTGGAGAAGACAAATTATTCTGCCTAGCAATTACTGGAATTGGAGAAACTAAGCCGTCAGGTTGGGATTTTGAAGGCTGGGATGCACCAAGCCCTGACGGTGAGACAGTAGATCCAGAGATGGGTCCAGAATCCATGGGCAGTGAACCAAATGAGACAGAGGAATAGAAACCAGACTTGACTGGGCCAGTAAGGTGCAATGAGAATTAATTTGCTTCTTAACCATTGAGCTTTCCTCAGAAACTGTGTGATTAGTGGAACTGGGGGAAAGGCATACAGAAGTCTCGGGGGCCAATCGAGAAGAAATGCGTCTCTCAGGGACTCCCAGCAAGGGGAGATTAGGGCAAAGTAGCTACTGCATTTGTGGTTTGTGGGAGAACTGAACAGGTCGCAGCATGGCTGACCCCATCGATGAAAGATCTTCGTCATTACACTGAAACTGAGAGACGACTTGTGAGGCAGGAGGATACATCTGCTCAGTTTGTCTGCAATCACGTTGGAGTTCCCCGGGATATGCATTGCTATCAGAAAGGAGTTGGAAGCAATAGGCCATTGCTAAATTCTTAGGGCTTCCTGACATAGAGGGTAGGACCTGGTTCCCCCCTGTTTGCTGATATACCAGACTACAGACATGTTCAATTGGATTGCAACTGTCACTGAAGGAAGGACAGACTGGAATGCTTGCAATGCTAAAAGCACTGCCCTCAATTCTAGGATGCTGATGTGCAAACTGGCCTCTTCCAGAGACCAAATGCCTTGAACAGTCTTTCTAGAAAATGCCTCCCCCACCATACCTGGGAAGCATCAGTGGTCACTACGCCCTTGGGCTGAGGGGGGAAAGGTACAACCCCATAGCTTCTCTTCTGGCTTCATCCACCAAGATAAATCCTTTTTGCAATGATTTGTTATCAAGCCTGGATGGGGACATGGGGTGTGTCACAACTGACCTTGTGACTCCAAGAGCTATCGAAGCAGTCTCATGTGATATCTCCCTAAGGGAACTAACATAACCGTTGCTGCCATGGTTCCCAGAGCTTGCAGTACCAGACAAGCAGGAACTTTGCTTTGGGAAATAATTACTTGAACTTGCGATCTTAGCTTCAATAGCATGTGGAGAGGAAGGGAGGCTACACAGGAGACTGCATTTAATCTTGCCCTGATGAACTCCAGATCCTGCGTGGGAGTCAGTTGTGACATTTCTTTGTTGACTGAAATGCCTAGTGTTTCGGCAAGATGTAGAATAAAGTCTATGACGTAAAGCAGTAGATGCCTGGAATGGGTGGTGAGGAGACAGTCATCTAGATATGGAAACACCCTGAATCCTTGTAGTCTCAAATGAGCTGCTACAACTACCATGCATTTGGTGAACACCCTCGGTGCTGTGGTGAGACCGAAGGGCAGCGCTCTGAATTGGTAATGACCGTCTCCTAGCCAGAACCATAGATATCTTCTGGAGTGCTTGTCCATTTTTATGTAGTAATACACATCTTGAAGACCTACAGAGCACATCCAACTGGGTCTATATTAGAAGTTCGAAGGTGTACTTACCCAAATACGTAAACGCTGACACGTCTTCATCGAAACGCAAAAACATAGATCATCCTGAAGCGTGAAATCCAAAACGTCAAATCATCATGGTTGGCCCTTCTGCGGTATAGCTCCGTAAGGTAAGTGTGCGATAGTTACGGACCTTAGGGTAAGTGCATACATGGTGGTATATGCAAGATTTAGTGTAGGGTTAGAAGTAGAGTTTTGGTTAGTGTATGTATGTGGTTTATTTAGTTTGTTTGGGTAGGTAGTATATAGCGGACGGTGGGATGGGACAACTGTGACGGTTCGAGTTTTTGAATTTCGCGGTTTAGAGCGTTTGGTGTATTTGCAGTTTGCGGAATATGTGTTGGTGTTTTAGTATTCGCTGACTAGGGCTTTTGCGCTTTTAATATAGACCCCATCCAACCATTTTCCTCCAAAAGGGGAAGGATAGACCCGTGACAATCCGGAATTTTGTCTGTTGCACAGATTTGTTCAGTAGGCTGAGATCCAGGATTGGTCTCCAGTCCCCTGTCTTTTTTGGCACTACAAAGAATCGTGAGTAAAATCCAGATCCTATTTGGTCTGGTGGGACTCTTTTTTGAAGCAACTTTTGAATCTCTACTGCTGCTAGATCCCTTTGACTGGGTGGAACATTGAGGATTCGCTTTTGGAGTTTTGCAAAAGGTTGAAGAGGATGTGGTAACCTCTGGTAATTATTTTCTGCATCCAGGTATCCGAAGTTATTGTAAGCCAGGCTGAATGGTGCAGAGAAAATCCTCCCCTGACTGCCTTCAGTGGTAAGTAATTAGGCCTCCATTCAAGAGCGCTGATAGGGTTGTCTAGGAAAGCAATCTCTGGAGCCCTAGTTACGCGGACCCCCTCTGCCATGGGGGGGGGCATCTTCCAGAAGAGTACCCCCCCTTCTGCCCTGGGGGGAAAACTCATCACATGTGCCCCAAAAAGGCCCTTGGGTCTTCTTGAACCATATTTTCCACTATTCTGATTTCTGGAATAAGTTTTTTTTGAGCGGAAAAATGAACAACTACAGCAGAAAGGGTCTTTCCATCTTTTTCCCACTTGGCTAGTGTGTCTCTAACTTTCAGGCCAAACAAGGAAGTACCCTCAGCAGGAGCATTGATAAAGGAAGACGTAAAGGGTTCCGCGAAGTCACACAAGTACATCCAGGCATGACACCTAATAGCATCACCTGTACCTGCTGCTCTAGACATCCATTCGGCTGTATGAGCAATAAGCAGCATGGAAGAATTTGAGATAGACTCCAGGGTGGCAAGCTGAGAGGTAACCTTATTCCAAATCTTGTCAGACACTGCTCTTGCAAGGGTGTCTGAAAGCTAAGTTACCAGATCCCTCTGGAGTCTAGTAAAGTGTGCCAAGATGTTCAAAGACCAAAGAACGAAGGTTGTTAAAGCAAAGAGCCATGTCCCAAATCTGTCTATCATCTGGGACTCTTGGTTAGACGGATGGGCAGTTGAACTCTACTCAGCAAGTTCCTTTTTGGTGGTCACTGCCACTATCATGGCATCCACTGCTAGACCCTTTGACCAATGGCGCTGATCTTCTGGGGCTGACAAAATCTTATCTGATCTCCAGGCAATAGGCTCTATGGAATCAAGAGCCTTCCATGCTTGCTGAACGATCAACTTAACTACATCGCCAGTGGGCGGGGTCACTCAAGAAGTAGATGGGCGGGCCCAAAAAGCTTACAAGAACACAGATTCCTCAGAGGATGGGTTTGAGGGCTTCCAATCACCCCTCTGTTTTAGTATCCCCATGATGCCTCCAAAGGAGACATCTTCTGGGGGTGCCAAGGGGAACCTCTTCCCCTTCTTCATAATCTGTGTCTTCAGTGACTGATTCTTTTGGAGAATCTAGGTGCTTCCTCTTACATGTCCTCTTATAGGGTGGCTGCTTAGGGAAAGGTTCTGAGGAGGGGGGAACCCTGAACAGGAGTGTCTTGCAGCTCTTGTACAGACTGTCTAGACCTAGTAGACTGTGACAGCTACGAACCAGAGGAAATGAAAATATGGCACTTCCACAAGTATGGAGCCAACTGGGAGCCTGCTGAGGCCAAAGCTCTCTCCATAATCTGGAAGACAGACCCACCTGAAGAGGGATGGGAGCCCGGAACTGGGGTCACACTCCAGTCCGATGAGCCGCCACCCAAAGCAGGAGATGAGAGAAGGCTTGAAAGTGCCATGGCTCCAACAGCCATAGACGGCACCGTGGAAACAACTGCAACTGTTCCAAGGATCTTGGAACAGACAGCCAAACCATGGTCCCAGGTGTGCAATGGATCTGAAAGAGCCCAAGACCACAGAGAGGCTGACCGACAGCACCGAGGTAGCTGGTACTGGCAGTGTTGAAGTGGATGGCCCCAAACCTTGAAGGGAGGTCAAAGGAGGATAAACTGGTGGAGGCCTTGGACAGTAAGCCTTGGCTTGGGGTGGGAGAGAAGTTTGTGAAGGTGCAGGGAGAACCCATGGCTGCCAAAAGCTGGTCCACCAATCTGACTATGTCCAATTCTGGAGACTCCTGGTAGAACGGATCGACATTCCCGAAAGGGACTTAGGCCTATCTAGAAAAAGCACTTGGGTGTTGACCCAAGAATGTGTCTACTGAAGGGGAATATCTAGTCCTGGCAATTATTATTGAATCGACGTTCGGCACCATAGGCTGTTGTGTGGAAGGGGAAGCGGGAACCAAATGAGAGGAAAATGGTGGTGGTGCGAAACTATGGTCAGTGCCGAAGAGGTGGTTGGTGCTGAAGAGGTTTGAACTGGTTCAATGACCGATGGCACCGATGTAGATTGAGTCACTTTCGGTGCCGAAGGTGATGATATTGTCATTTTCGGTACTTTGGATTTTGGTTCTGAAGATACTGTCAGAACCTGCGGCTTTTGAGACTTTGCTTCATATGTCGAAGGAGAGGTTGGCACACAGTGGCTTCTTTTCTTCACATTTGGCTTCTGAGATTTTGAAGTCTCAGCCTTAAATAGGGCTTCACTGAAGGGACATTTTAACAAGCCTTTTAAAATAAGCTTATTGTGTCTCTCTGCTAAAGTATGGGTGCTAAATCCCTGACAAATTTTACAAGTTATGTCCAAGTTAGGGGCACCCAAACAGTAAATGCAAGAAAGATGCCCATCAGAGTTGGCCATCTTTCTGCCACAGTCCTGACACTGTTTGAAGCCAGATGTCCCCTTTTGTTTTTCCACCATATCAAAATCACTCTAACACACACACTCACGTCACACAAGTAGAAAAGGAAGGAAAGGAGTTTTTTTTAACAGCTCTACCAGCAATTGTATTAGAGAAATACCCTAAGGGTATACAGAGAGAAAAAAGGGAAGAGGATACCAACAATGGTATTTAAAGACTAGCGCGGGTAAGAAGGAAAAGGGGAGAAAAGGCCTGATACCAACAATGGTAAGAAAAAATACCATTAGGTAAAGGGGTGGGAAGAAACAGCTGGTTAGCAGTCACATACTAAAAAAAAAAAAAAAAAAAAGAGCAAAAACTATCCAGCAAGAACAATAGAGAGTTTTAGTACAAAATCTCTAGCAATGACAATAACAGAAAGAAATTTCTAAAGCACTTAGCTGAAAGTATCGGCTGACGCATCCAATTTTCAGCATGGCAAACGAGATCTGAGGTAATGGGAAGAGAGTCATTGTGGGTAGAGCCTTAGCTCGAGAGTTTTTGGCTGGCACGAGCTATGTGTTATGGCTGAGTTGGTTCCAAGAGGTCAGAACCAAACCCATCAGTCAAGAATGAATGAATGAAGACTGACATCAAATTGAGTCTTAGTGGACCTCACAGCTGATCAACATTATGACATTATGCTTTTCGTGGAGACACCCAGGCAGTGCGTTTTAAAGGGGTGCACAGGGACTGACAAAGTCCCTCAAGAATCAAGCTACACTTTCAGCATAAGTCAACTCTCTGGGCACAAAGCAGAGAACAGGAACAGAATCATTTGGAATAAGCATATCTTCCATGTTAAATATGGCAGATGCTAAAAATATCTAGCATCATTTTCTAATTCACTCTATTGCATAACACAAAATAAATCACTGTAGAAATCGTCAAGCAACTTCCTCAAGTTTTTTTGTTCTTTCATAATGGAGCCTCAGTTATGAATGTTGGAAACAAACTTTGTACACCTAAATCTGATATGCTAGGACTGGCCAACAGCAAATGACCTCTGGCTATTTATTGAGAGCAATATACCAAAAACAGACCTTGTCTTAACTTTCAGGGGGCCCTGTACATTCTACATAGCAAGTCTTTAGCATTTCCACATTACCATAGCTACTGTTTCTTGAATTCTAAATTCTCAAATAGCCTTGCATGTTCCACCCCATACTACTCTGACAAAACTCCTTTACTTCCTCTCTAGGAGTGCCTTAAACTTACTGCCTTACTTTTGGTTGAAGAGCAAGTTCTTGTTTTTGCTCAGCATTTAAAAAATCATTATGACCAGAAACTGAAAAAAAAATCTTATATCGTGCTCTTATTGCAACTTACAATGCTCCTGCATCATGGTAAATGGTAATCCTTTATAATCTGTTCTACCTCAAGATAACCAGATAGAGACTGTCATACTGGTATGATACTGGGACACTCCTCCCACAAAACACCCTGTATCCTCACAATATTACATTTTTACCATTCCTTCTGATTTGTGTCATTCTTTCCATTCATTCAAATTGAAAGTACTTGGAAAAGCTACTTTACTTAGGATTTTCTGTGGAGAGTTTCTACTTTTTTGTTGAGTCCATTTGAGTATGTCCTCTAACACTTTCTAAACATATATGGATCCTTTACCGCATCAGCTAAAGAAAGTATGAAATTAATAGAACTTGTTACACAGTAAACATTACTTTAACTAAACTATCATGCTCTAGTTGTATATCTTGTCAGCCAGAGGTGCCATGTTTCTGGTTTTCTTTACCTCGTGTGCTTATTCAACTATGAGAACAGAGCTAGAGTCTCTCCAACGTTTCCAGACTACAAGTTATAAATCTGTGCAAGTCACAGAATCAAATCATTTTATGCCCTCAATATGAAGGGAATAATAAGATACAGCTACAAACATCTTACTATCTGGATCATCTTTCTCAAAAAAAGAAAATAATCAAACACAATCCCTAAGCCAAGCAACAGAAAGTAGAAAGGGTTGTTGCTAAAGTTGTTCTACTAATAGGATTTGTGCTCGGGACTTAATAAAATATGCGGTTTCTTAACTTGAGTTAACTTGGCATTAATCCCCTTTTCCAATTTTCCGTATGGGGCAAAGTGTCTAATCATCACCTAGAGCCAATGTTCAAACCACCAGATGACTTGCATATTACCTAAATGCTCACTTACTTTTCCTTTAACACTCGTGAAGTGCTCTTCTTCTTATTTTTTGAAATTCCTCTTTTTCTGCAATAATTTAACCTTTGACAACCTCTCAAACTAATCCCTATAATTTCTTTTGCATACTCCTTTCTCAGTCTTACTTCTATCTATCATCTTTTTTAAATTCTAGCTACCCTTTCTGAACAGATCTGCATCTTTCCTAATATTTTTTAATCACTTCCATTACCCTGTTGTAAATGATTCTTTTTAACAAACAAGTAGGAAAGCACCAATGACTCATTTTCACTTTTCCCTGCATATTTACCTTAGTCTTTACTGGTACATGAAGTGAAACTGTTACCAGATGTGTTTCAAAGCTTTCAATTAAATAGCCATACTCTGATAGAAATACAATTTCTATCCATTTACTGTATGTTTCTGAATAACATATAAATTACACTGGAATTCTTGCTAGTAAATTTCCATTCTAAATTTTTTTTATATATGTCTACAGAAATCTATTCTTTTTTTTTTGCTATATTTTCCCTTCTAGGTCTACATTGTTTTCACATATTCTGCAAGACAGCTCTTCTAAATATGCTTCCAACTTACATATACCTATTAATGCCTGGCAGGCTGATCTTGTTATGCAACTGCTGATTCTCATGTGTTTGCATCTGTGTTACACTTTCCCACACTTTCTGCGTCAAAGGAAACACTCAAGAAGCAAAAGGCTAAACACACTTTAGGTTAAACACACTTCAACCACTTTAGCTCACAGCAAATGCACGCAACTATATACACCTTCCAAAAAGGAAAGTTACCCCTGCATATAGGGACAGTTGCCCAAAACAGACAGCAACACACACAGGCTTTATCTGTTCTAATGTTAGGTTTATTTATGCTGGAAGTGCATGCTAGAGCCTGTATTCCCCTCTTGCACAATTATCATCTAGCATTTTCCTATTTCTATTTCCCTCCTAGATATTAAAAACTTCCACACTCTCAATTACCTAATTTTTTAGCTTTGAGAAATAGGTGCACTGGCTACCACTAAATGAATAAACTAAACTGTGCACTGCTATAACATTAACATTGCAAAAGTATTCACTCCAACAGTGTCAAAATTCATTTATTTTTACTGAACTGCTTGCCAGTTCTCCTTTAAACACTAATTATAGTGTTTCTTTTACAAATGCCTCAGAGGTTACGCTTCAGCATTTCTTGATCACAATGTGCATTCTTTAAATGCTGGCCTTTTTCAAGTTTTCCATTTTCTAGTCGATTTGTTAAGAAAAAAATCCCCCATTGTCTGCAGTTCTGTAGTATAAAATAAGAACATTAATCTACACCTCTACCTACATAATATCACAGGAAATTATTATAATTTAGTACACACAATATATGATAGATAGACTTTTACATCCCTCCCAAGTAGCCCAACATCACAACAATTACACTGCTTATATCTGGAGAGATGGAGATATGCTCTAGAGAGAAGAGGAATGAAGGTCAGCCAGACTAAGACAGAATATATGTGTGTGAATAAGAGGGAGGATAGAGGAATGGTGAGGATGCAAGGAGTAGAGGTGGCGAAGATGGATGAGTTTAAATACTTGGGATCAACAGTTCAGAGTAATGGTGAGTGTGGAAGAGAGGTGAAGAAGAGAGTACGGCAGGATGGAGTGGGTGGAGAAGAGTGTCAGGAGTGATTTGTGACAGACGAGTACCAGTAAGAGTGAAAGGGAAGGTCTGCAAGAGGGTAGTGAGACCAGCTATGTTATACTGGTTGCAGACAGTGGCACTGACAAAAAGGCAGGAGTTAGAGCTGGATGTGCAGAGTTGAAGATGTTAAGATTTGCACTGGGTGCGATGAGGGTGGACAGGATTATGAATAAGTATATCAGAGGGTCAGCCCAGGTTGGGAAGGTTTGGAGACAAAGCCAGAGAGGCAAGATTATGTTGGTTTGGACATGTGCTGAGGAGGGATGCTGAGTATATTGTGAAAAAGATGCTAAGGATGAAGCTACCAGGTAACAGGAAAAGAGGAAGGCCTAAGATAAGGTTTACGGATGTGGTGAGAGAGGTGGTTGGTGTGACAGAGCAAGATGCAGAGGACAGGAAGAAATGGAATCAGATGATCCGCTGTGGTGACCCCTAACGGGAACAGCCGAAAGAAGATGATGATATCTGGCCTTTATGTTGTTGCAGTATAACTACCAGATATATTAAAGAAAAAGCATTTTCTTACTTTAACATTGCTAGCCTATACATGTGATGTATGTAAGAACATTAGTCTACACTTCTACCTGTGTAATATTGCTTGTAATATGATGTTCTGAAGAGGTCTGCTGCACCAAGTAAGGAAGTGCTAAAAGTTATTAAATAGTTTTTGTGTTTTTTTAGATGCGGTGGCATTTTTTTTTTTTTTGCACCTTGAAAAATTCATTTTTCTGCAGTCACTAATACAACTTCCCCATGTTTTACATTTAAAACACTGCTGAATACTATACAGAACTTGCCTACTCTCACAAATCTTTACAATGAAACATGCAATTTACTTCAAAAAAGTTACTATTCACATATTAGTAAGAAAAAAACTTCTTTACAGCTACAGATCCCATATCCTCATTATCTTTCTAAACATTAATGGCAAAGTGGGAATTACGCTTTAGATTCTTCCCACCACACTTTTTTAGCAAATTCTTTTTGCAGAAGCACAGTTCTTGGGTCTAAAATAATTTGGATCTAAAAGTTTCACAATACTGCTGTTCTTCCTCATCATTTTGACTACTCAACACTGGCTAGTGGTTTAAGTCCAATGCCCTTACTTTTTCTAGTCAGCTCCTGGGCTTTTTTTTTCTATTACTCAATCATCTTCTTTGGAACAGAAAAAGGTTTCATTGGCTAGTTCTTTACATAGTTTTTTAATTGTCATAAGAATGAGAAGCAGATTCAACCCTCAGCTTCATGGCTCACTCTTTGCTGGTAAACGTTCTTCATCTTCAGCATGTTCTACATCCAAAATGTCTTTGATCCTCCAGAAAAACATATTCTCAAGACACCTGGATATAGAAACCTGAATCTCATACTTGCCTTTTAACACTCCCTGACTGCAGGGATAAACTCATTTCTCTCCTGCTTGGTGAATAATCAACTTCTTGCCAACACTTAGTCTCTCCAATTTTAATACTTTTCCTTTCTGCCACAATTTTGTCAGGAACAGCTTTCTGTTGATATGACTTTATCTTTGCTAATATAGGTATTGGCTTCTTTATGATAACCAGATTTGGACCAAACAACACACTGTGCCCTTTCAAGTAACAAATCCTGCTGTGGAATACCAGTCTAGTTGTTTATTTGTGTTTCCATAAAATGAATGTACTCTATTCCTTCCAGTTTCTTTGGTATATCACAATTTGTCAGATTTTCTCTGTGTACTTTTATCTTCTAACTACTATATTTTAAAAAGTTCTTTAGAAGCCTCAAAGTCAGCCAGTCTTAATTTCAGCCTTAGATTTCTGCAGCTTGCCTGTTCATCTGAACAGCTATTTTCTTTTATTCTTTTCAGCTTTATATCATTTGACTTTATATATTCTTCCAGTGTCTCACTTATTTTAAACACCTCAGAATGTATGATTTATTTTCCTATAAGTCACTAGAACTCCTCTCCAGTAACAAAGCCAAAAACTGAACTATTTCTGTTGAACAGTTCCAAGACTCTTCCCCACCAATTTTTTTTTAATTATTTATTTACTGACATTTGTTAACCGGATTAGTCCAACTGGGATTGTGGCCCATCTTCAGTGGAGACTCGAGGAGAAAAGCTCCAAATAGTACAATATATCATAACAGTAGGAAACAAATAAAACACTATATCATTACAGTAGGACATAAAATATAAACAAAGGTAACGAGTATAATACTTATAGTGAAAACAAAAATTGTAAACACCCCCCCCCCCAGGACAATTCTATGCTACTGTGAGTACAGAGTGTAAGTAGGATCAACTGTGAGAGAAATGAGTGGAGAGGAGGGAGCTAAAGTACAGTCATGGCACAGGCAGGTTCTGGAATACAGTAGATGTGTTTTTAGTTTGTTTTTAAACAGTGAGGTGTGAGAAACCGAGCGTATGTCAAGGTGAAGTTTGTTCCAGGCATGGGCTACAGAGTATTTGTAGAGTAGTTTGCCTACTGACTTATTTGGGTGGTAAATATCAAGCAACTGTTGATTAGAAGTGCGGAGGGGTCAGGATGGGGTATAGATAGAGACTAGGGCAGATAGAGATGGACAGCAGGAAGGTTTATAGAGCATAGAGTGTAGCATGTGGAATTGATAGACATGTAGTAACTGTGGAAGTTCCAGCCATTGTAGAGACTTTAAAGCAATACAGTGGTGTGTGTTGTTAGGGGAGTTAGTGATGAAGCTGGCTATTTTATGGTAGGATTGTTGGAGTTTGTTTAGGGTAGCAGTTTGGATACTGGTAAGAACTGGAGTAGCATAGAGGAGAAGAGCCTGACCTAGGGTGTGTCTAGCTTCAGGACTAAGGTATTTTCTGTTGCGGTATAAGAGGCCTAGCTTCTGATGGGTTTTCTTTATGCATTGTTGTATGTGTTGGTTGAATTTTAGTTAATCATCGATGATGACCCCTAAGAGTTTAGTGTAGGTGTCAGGTAGGATAGCTGTATTGTTACAAGAATTAATGACAAAGCCAGACTTATGATGAGAAAGAGAACGGGGCAGGAAAATTAAGAATTTGTTTTTTTTTTGGATTGAGTATCAGTAGATCTTTTCTCCTCCTTTTTGTTTATTTTCACTTACTTTCTCCAGATTTTTTCTTTGGAGGGGGTTTGCTGTCTAGTGACTAATCAGTGACAGAATTTTGACCAAATTGTTAAGTTTTACTGTCTTTTTTTTTTTTTTTTACACGTCCTTTGTTTTTCCACAAAGGAAGGGCTTCAGTCAGCCTGTTTTTTAGTGTGCAGATATCTTGGAAAAAATAAACTTTTAAGGTACTTAAAATAATCACTCTTAACTTTGGACCCTCATAGGTTCATAGGTTCATACTAGGCTATCTGCCCGAGGGCATTTACAAGCCTAGCCCATAGTTTTGTGGCTTACGCCACCCCTTTAGTATGGGGAACTATACCCATTATTTTGCTGTGCCTCTGTCGAGCAGTGACACTGAGGTAATCCCTGGGGTATATCTGCGATCTCCCATCCATTGGTCAAGATTTCTCTTGAACAAGGCCAGCGAGGTGCTCTGCCTCACATATACCGGGATTTTATTCCACAGCTGGCTTTGAAAAAGGAACACCATAACTATTTAACCTCATTATTATTATTATTATTATTATTATTATTTTGAAAAAATCAGAAATGCTATGAATAGCAGTCACACAGTGCATACAACATATATTGACCTGGCCAAGGATTCTGACACTACTCCTCATGCAGACAATATTAACAGAATTTTAAATCTGAATATAAACCTTCATGTTGTGCAGAGGGCAGTCATCTGGTTATCTGGCACAACCCATGTAGTTAAGAACCACAGGCACCACTTCCAAAAGCAAATAAGTTATCAGTGGTACATCACAGAGCACAGTATTAGGTCCTCTCCTATTTAGCAACTACTTCTCCGACCTTCATGACATTACTCCTGGCTTATGGTTATCCAAGTTTGGAAATAACTGTAAATTTGGTGCTATCTGAATTTCCACGGACTCATAATGGCTCCAGCATGGGTTAGACCATGTTATCTCAAATTAAATGTGAAAAAATGTACTACAGCTAATACTGGTAAACAAAACATATTCCTATAGCATATAGGTGATACACTCTAACCAAAACACTGTTGTATGGGAATTAGGTACTCATATATAAAAAAAAAAAAAATTCCCTATCTTTTAACTATAATACCTCCGCAGTACTCCAGAAAGCCTTCAATATGTCTCATCTAACTGCCAAAGCCACCTCATCTAGATACAAAGTCTTAATTTCCCTCTACCTTTACACATATCCCATCAGACCAATTACTGAATATAATGCTCTTATTGGCATGCATTTGTCTAAATATATCACTGAACTTTAAAGACCAAAAATGCACAAATAAAAAGATCAATGGCCTAAAAAATGAATTATCAGGACAAACGAGAACCTTTTCTCTGTACTTAGTTTCTTAGAGACTTCTCCCATTGAGTCTCTACAGAGTATTTACAGCCATGAGAATGTCAACCCTCTCTGACCTCCTGTTTCTTTGAAGTACAAACGGTTCCTCAAATACCCATTTAAAAGGAACTAAGCCTTCATCAGCAAAAAATATGGCACAACAGCATGATAGATGCATATTCCAATGTATCCCTCACCACTGAAACAAACTTTCACTACATGTCAGAGTAACAGTCTTGTAACCATCAAGGTAAACAGATAACGGATTTGACAGCTTTAAATTATCCCCAGTCTATCCTGTCTTGCTCGGTTGAAGGCAGCATATGAGCATGTGCTACTGGCTGGGCTTGTAATGGTCTGCAAACTGATTACCTAGTGCTTACCTATGAACATACAAGCCATAATGACATGACAACACAGCCTGATCAAGTCTAAACTTCAGTAGGCCCTTTGTGATGGCTCTCCAAGCCAGGGCAAACTCAATAAAACAAAGCCTTTCTCACCGATCAATGACAGTGCCAGACCACAGTAGGGAGTACAGCATAGCAGCCGAAAGGGTAATCTGGTTAGCTGACTTAGCCAGCAAAGGAGAAATGAAGGAAAAACTGTGTAACACTTTAGAGCCTCCTTTGATGGCAAACAGGCTCTTATTTGATGGCAAGAAGGTCTTTCTCTCTTTTGGGGTTGGTTAGGCTATGATAAAATAGCAGTAGAAGGAAGGGGATCATAAAGTCCAAAAGATTGGTGAGAGTTTGCTTCCACGAAAGGTCATTGACAATGCTCTGAGCAAGATGGAAAAAGAATATTTCTCCCAAGAAATGGGCAGCCAGGATCACATTCCTGAGCTCTTCCCCAAGAAAGGGAAACCTCAGCCAGACCAACTTGTGCAGGCCCTAGGAAGAGTATATACACAGTCAGTGCAATGATACAGGACAGCCTACAGCAGAAGCTGCGTTTCAAGGTCTCTACCAGGTCCTTCTTGAGCCTAGACTCAGGCAGGTCTTCAAGCTTACCCAGAACTTTTTAACCATATAGGAAGAAATTATAAAAGATGAGATGAATGAGCACCTTAAGCCGATACACCATACAGCAGCAAACTCTCTTAACAAATATCCAAGATGCTGGGTTCCTTGTCAAATGACAAAGTGTGGCAGTCTCTGAAACTTGTGCTCAACCAAAGTGATTAATCAGGACTGACTAGGATTTTCAAAATCCTTGGTCAGCTGTTCTATCCACTCAGGCAGGAACCTGCAGGGGGCAGTTGCATTCTTAGGGTTCAATGAAACAAAGTGAGGGAGCCCCTAAGCTGCTCAGACTGTATTTTTAATGAGTGGATCCAAGTGGAGGACCCACAGTTCTTCAAGACACTTCCAAAGAAATACTCACAGCCATTTTTTTTTATTTGATGGCAGGGGCTAAGCTGCTTTTCCAGGATAAAGGTCAGCCAAAGGAGGTTAACTCATTTTTCTTGTCTGTCTTAAGAGGCAGCAGATTCACAGTCATGACATCCTTTTCAACAGTCATCTATTCTTAAGACTGACTGGCAAGTCTCGATTAAGAAAGATCTGTTGGATTTTTCCATGCCAGGACTTGCATGTCAAGGCAAGATATCAAACAAATGTTTGAAGTCTAGCAGAAGCTTGAGTCAAGAGACGGGGAATCACCCACTGTTGTAGAATACAGTCTAAAGCCTGTACAACGCCAAGTGCATGCACTCATCAACTGTCTTATTGTTCCTTGGCAGATCCTTGTCCCCAACACCCAGTGTGTATCTGCCACATATCCTTCTTCCTCTGCATTCCTGCTTGTCAGCTTACCTCTTTTGGTAATGGGAGAACACAGACTCTCTCTTTCTCTGTCTCAATACTAGCATATGCACAAACATACACACAGTTTCCACCACAAAGTGTCTCTGAACCTTCTTAAATGTTTATCTGAACACATCAACCCCCCCCCCCAACCCCCCTGAAGATTTAATGCATTTCCTCCAAGGAGTACCCAACAACATTAAACTGCAAACACAGCAATGTACTATCTCTGGAGTCCAAGATCTTACCATAACAGCAGATGTCCTACTTCTTACTGTTACAGTTTTCTTCACTCTTGGAATACCCTGTCAAGGATAACCAAATGTCTGGCCAGCATAAAAAGAAGTTATGTACTCACCATAACGTTCCATCTGAGTAGGTACTTCATTTGTCTACAACCTGTGGGAGCCAGCAGCTTTCCAAGCTACAAGATCCAAGCTCCTAGCTCCTCCCCCTACTCATAATCCCCTGCTACCTGCTGTATTACCTCAGATCGACTTTTTTTGCCTTATCACCCAACTAATAACCTCGAGAGAGGAATACACCATATCTAATCTCCTGACAAGAAACTTACAGGTGACCAGAAAATCCCGAAAAGGTTCGGGGGATGGCAGGGGGGGGTCGGTTGCAGACAAATGAAGTACCTACTCAGATGGAATGTTATGGTGAGTACATAACTTCTTTATCTGAAGTAGTTACTTCATTTGCTCTGCAACCTGTGGGACAAAGTCCCCAGCTACTCAAGAAAAACCTGGGTGGCCTTTACAGAAGGATATTCCGAAGCACCGCGGAGCCAAAAGAAGCCCTGCCTCTCGAAATCATATCTAGTTTATAATGAGAAATGAACGTATGAGAAGAGGACCAAGTAGCTGCTGAACATATGTCGTCCAAGGGAACCCTGGATGAAAAGGCTGCTGAGGTGGCCACAGACCTTGTAGAATAAGCGTGAATTCCAATAGGAGCTGGTTTGCCTGACGATATGTACCCGTGAATTATGCACTGACAGATCCAATTTGCTACGGTCACTTTGGAAATGGCTTTACCCATAGCTGATTTTGCAAAAGATACAAACTGGTCCGACTTGCAAAAATCTTTAGTTCTGTGCAAGTAGAAACGTAGTTGTCTGTGTACATCTAGTTTGTGCAACTTGCATTCCCCTTTGCTCTAAAAATTTGGGAAGAACACTGGTAAATTTATTGATTGATTAATATTTGACTCTGAAGCCACCTTAGGTAAGAAAGACGGGTTAGTCCTGAGGGACACTCTATCCTTGTGAAAAATAAGGTAAGGGGGTTTCATACACAGAGCTTGAAGTTCTGAAACCCTCTTGGCTGAAGTAATAGCTACTAAGAAGGCCGTTTTCCACGACAAGAACTTTAACGGAACCGAAGCCGCAGGCTCAAAGGGTGGACTTGCCAGGGCTTGTAAGACTAAGGTCAAATCCCATGGGGCACCACAGTTTTCACAGGCGGCTTCTAAAGAAAGATGCCCCACAAGAAAGTTCTGCATAATTTTGTAGATGCCAAGGACCCTAAGCCATCACCTACATGAAAATGGGAGATGGCTGCAACTGCACCTTAACCATAGAAGCACTTGCTCCCTGCCAAAAAAACAGCGACAGGAAGTCCAGAATAGTCAGAATAGGAACTGTAAATGGGTCCAGGCCTTTGTCTTTAGCCCAGATGGAGAAACGTTTCCATTTACATTTGTAAAGTTTTCTGGTAGACGGCTTATGAGCCGCGACCAGTATGGCCTTAAAAGGAGAAGAGATACCGGGAGTCCTAGCCATCATTGGAACTGGATCAACCAAGCTGTAAGCTTGAGGTTCACAAGGTTCGGGGTTTGGCAACCCGCAGGATGCGAGATCAGGTCTGGAATGTGATCCAGAATCCATGGAGGAGCCAGGCTGCGAGACCACAGATAAGGGAACCAGATCTGTCGAGGCCAGAATGGGGCTATGAGGATAACTCTGCTCCCCAACCGACAGGCTTTCTGTATGAACTTTATCATAAGCGGGAGGGGGGAATAAGCATAAAGGAGACCGGGAGGCCAAGCATGAACTAGAGCGTCTCTGGGATTCTCCCCTTTGGGGGGAAGTATTGCGAAGAACTCGCTGCATTTTGTGTTTAATGGAGAAGCAAAAAGATCACAGCGAGGCCAACACCATTTGCGGAAGATCTGCTTCGCAACAGATGGATTGAGAGACCACTCGTATGGAGTGAGAAGCACTCGACTCAGTTTGTCCGCTAATATGTTGGACCGACCTGGAATGTGCTTTGCTACCAGAAACCGGTTGGTGGATAGCACCCATTCCCAAACTCTCATAGCCTCTCGACAAAGGGGATAAGACCTGGTTCCTCCCTGTTTGTTTATGTACCAGACTACTGACATATTGTCCGTCTGGATTGCAATAGTCCCCAGAGGGAGAAGGTCATGGAGAGCTTGCAACGCCAAAAGCACCGCCCTCATCTCTAGGACATTGATATGCAAAGCGGTCTCTAGGGACGTCCACGTGCCTTGGACAGATCTGCCTGAACAATGTCCCCCCACCCGAGGCGAGAAGCGTCCGTGGTCAATGTGGCTTGGGGCGGGGGGATCACAAAGGGCCTCTCTTCTCTGAGTTCTCGCGCGTGGAGCCACCAAAGAAGGGAGTCCTTGCAAACTCTGCTCAGTGGTATCGGAGTGTTCAACAGGTGGAGTGATAGGGACCACTGAACTTGCAGGGTCCACTGCAATATCCTCATTCGCAGGCGTGCGTGAAGGGAGAGACCGATCGCTGCCACCATAGACCCTAGTGCCCTCAGGACTAACTCCGCCAGTGGGGCAGGACTCTGAAGAAGGGTTAATACTTGATATGACAAGCTGCTCAGCCTGTCTGAAGTTAGGGTAGCTCGAGAGATACGGGTATCCAACCTGGCCCCTATGAATTCCAGGACCTGAACGGGACACAGAGAGGATTTCTGCAGATTTACTGAGATGCCTAAGTTGTGGGCAAGAGTCAGAGCGTAATCTCTTGCCAGGCAGAGTTGATGCCTGTTGGCAGCGGTAAGGAGCCAGTCGTCTAGATACGGAAAGACCTGAATGCCCTGAAGTCTCAGGTGGGCTGCAACCACTGCCATGACTTTGGTGAACACCCTGGGGGCTGAGTTGAGGCCGAACAGAAGAACCCTGAACTGATAATGACTGGCCCCCAGCCGGAAGCAGAGAAACCTTCTGGATCGTCTGTCCATCAAAATGTGGTAGTACGCATCCTTGAGGTCTATAGAGCACATCCAGTCATTCTCCCGCAGAAGAAGGAGAATTGATTGGAGGGTGACCATCCGGAATTTTTCCTTGGGAATGAATAGGTTCAGAGCGGAAAGGTCTAAGATGGGTCTTAGGTCCCCCGTTTTCTTTGGCACCAAGAAGAACCTGGAGTAATAACCCAATCCGGACTGATCTGGGGGGAACGGGCTGGATGGCTCTTTTTTCTAACAACTTCGATACTTCTGAAGCCACTGCCTCCCTCTGATTGGGTGGCAGATCGGGGAGGCGTCTGGTCTTGGGGGGAAGGTTTATGAAGGGGATGGAATAACCTCTGGATACGATACGGAGCACCCATCGATCTGTCGTAAGGGACTCCCAATTTGACAGGTGCTCTGTCAAACGCCCCCCGACTGCCTCCAGAGAAGGACAGTCGGGCAAGCCCTCAGGGCTGCTGCGTGGGTCTGTCCGAGAAAGGTTCTCTAGACCCGAAGTTACGCGGTCCCAATCTGCCTCTGGGCCGGCGTCCACCTTGTCCTCCTCTGCCTCTAGAGGACGAGGGGTCCGAAGCTTGATGGGATTGCTGAGACTTGCAGAACCACAGCTTCTTTTGTCCCCTCTGATTCCTAGAAAAGAATCGTTGGGGATTCGAAAAGCGGACTCCGACGACAGACAGCGTCTTCCCGTTATTTTCACTTTGGACCAGCGTATCGCGAACGGTCTTGCCGAAAAGCAAAGATCCGTCAAAGGGCGCGTTCGCGAAGGATGCCTTGAAGGGATTCGTGAAGTCGCAAAGACGGAGACAGGCATTCCGTCGCAAGACGACCCCGGCTCCGCTGGCCCTAGCGGCTCCCTCCGTTGCATGGGAGAGAAGCCGCATGGACGTGTTAGAAATGGATTTTAGAGTGGCCATCTGAGTCGAAAAAACATTCTTGTCTCCGACCGACATGGACTCCGGGGGGGCTGCAGCGTATTCCTTAATCAAGTCTCGCTGTAGCCTGATGGTATGTGCCATATAGTTCAGCGCCCTTATCGAGAAGGTCGCTGAAACAAACATCTGCTTCCCAATGCGGTCCAGTGCTCGAGATTCCTTATCTGGCGGGTGGACCGAAGAACTCTCCTGTGTGAGTTCTTTCTTGGTGGCAGCCGTCACCAACATGGCATCAACGGGAGATCCCTTGGCCCAAGACTGCCTATGTGTAGGGGGGCTAAGGACTTTATCAGGACGCCTAGGAATTGGCTCCAGGAACACGGATTCATCCACGGAAGGTTTTTGGGCAGACCACCCCCCTCTAATACGCAACATTTCCATGATGTCTCCGAAGGAGACATCCTCGGGGGGTGACCTTGGGGAACCTTCCCCTTCATCTAAATCTGTGTTGGTGGTAAGGACTCAGGGGAGTCCAGGTGCCTCCTTTTACACCTACGTTTACGAGGGACCTCCTCGGTGGGGCTATCCGAAGAGGGCTCGTCCACGGGTTTTTGTTCCTCCAAGGGAACTAGCTGGAGGGCTTCAGCAGGCTGTCCCGATGGTCGGATGACGGAGGATAGACCCACAAGCAGGGGGGGTATGGGAGGATCCGAAGCCCGGACCGGGGACCTGGAGGACCTCGACAGTACCCTCTCCACTACCTCAAAAGCCGAAGGAGAACTACTCTCGCCAGGCTCCGAAAGCATCCTCCTTGGCTCCGAGGTAGGGATCGGGGTCGGAGCCGATGCAGTCGGCGGCGAGAGAGAGGTGCGCTCCGAACCCAGCGGCGCCGAAGACACACCAACTCCCCCGGATCTGACACTCAGCCCTCGGCCCCGAGAACTCGGATCCGACACGCTCGAGGGTATAGTCGGCATCGAAGAGACCAGCGCTATCGGCGCCGACAAATCCCCAGCTCCGAAAGGGCCTGGATCCGACGACTCCGAGACGACCCGAAAACGAGTTGGAGAAGGAGTGATCGGAGCAAAAATGGGGGCCGCGCTCCCTCCCAGAGGGGGGGGGGAGGCAAGAGCACCCCCATCTGCATTTGGGTCTGTATGAAACGACGCATCATCCAATCCATGTCCGCTTCGGTGAGGCTTCTGGTCGATCTAGAAGAAGTCGTCGAGGCGGGCCGGGAGGGCCGCCTCGACGGAGACTGGTCCTCCTCCTCCGGCTCCGGCGAAAAGCTGTGCGAACTGAGCCGAGAGGGGGAGGATCCGGAGACCCTCGAGGGAGACTTAGTCAGTTTAGATGGTGGGGCTGAGGGTTGAGTCTCAGCCTGCCTTTTATGGGATTTGTGCCCTTCCTTATCCTTGTGCCTCTTCTCTCTGGAGGAAGAGGCACCAGCGTCACCCGTGCTCGAACCCAAAGATGGAGGTTGAGTCTCGGGCTGAGCAAGGGGCGCAGAAGGCATCGGGGCTGCCGAAGCAGCCTGAGCCTGAGCGGGAGAGGAAGAAGCCGATTCCTGGGGCAGCTTTCCCACCAGGATCAGCTTATTCTTCCTATCCCTAAGCGCCCGGGGGTTAAAGGCCGCACAAATTTGGCAGGCCATAGATAAATGGGCCACCCCCCAGGCATAAAACGCACTGAGTGTGGCCATCAGCCGGTGAAAGCTTATGACCACACTCAGTACACTTCAAAAAAACAGCTTTGGGCCCTTCAGCCATTTTAAACTCACTCACACACTCACACCCAAACACTAAGGGGGGGAGGGGTGTCACACAGAGGAACAACTAACTACGAGAAAAACTAACTAAACCACCGAAAATAAATCCAGGGGCACTACACACACGTACATTTACAACTTCACAAAAACGCTAGAGAAAAAAGGACTTTAACAAGTAAACGATCTCACCAAAGCCAGGAGCTCTTCAAAAGATTATTCAGCCACGGCAAAAAACGATCTGAGGTAATACAGCAGGTAGCAGGGGATTATGGGTAGGGGAGGAGCTAGGAGCTCGGATCTTGTAGCTTGGAAAGCTGCCGGCTCGGATCTGAAGTCGGATCCGATACCCACAGGTTGCAGAGCAAATGAAGTAACTACTTCTGATCAAAGCTTGTACACCTTCTGGGCTCCATACATTAGACATACGTCCTACCTGCAAGGTATAAGGTACATATGTGACATACGAATGCCTAATCTTCAGAACTAAAATATCCCAGAAGTACCAGAGCAAACCCACAGGAAAGAAATAGCATGTACATCCAGGAAGGGAAGTAGTAGTAGTACAAGAAGAAAAGGATGTAAGAAAGAGCCCTCTGTATGGAGGAAGGCAACAGAGGGTAAAAAGGGATAGGAGGGTGGGACAGAACAGTGATTAGTAGAATATCTACTGTTTTGGTCAGCTCTTGCATAACTATCGCCTTCATTATCACTGTTGCAGTATTCTTCACTCTTGAGAGAGTTAAAATAGCTACTGGAAAGTATAAGAGCCCTCCAAAATCCCATGAAGGATGGCCCTGGCAAAACCTGCCCTGACCCTGGAAAAGATATCCAACTTGCACAGTCTGGTGAAAAGTGTGACCAGAAGACCAAGTAGCACCTTCCAAGATGGATATGGTATCCAGACTCTTAAAAAAAAAAAACACCAGAAGAGGCAATTGCCATCACAGAATGAGCATGAACAGAAGACGAAAGCTGCTTGCCATGAAAAGAACAATAAAAAGAAATGGTCTTAGAAATCCAGGAGTAGATGGTGTGTTTAGATACTGCCAAACCCAATTTCCTGGTATGAAAGGAAACAAAAAGCTGCTCAAAGTTCCTGACATGTCCTGTTCCATCTAGCGAATATCTGAGCTGTCTACATAAATAATACCTTATGGATATAAGGAACTGAGTAAATGCAGTCAACGGCAGATACAAGATATATGAAACAAACCAAAATATTAAACTCTCATTGCCAGATAAATTTCCCTTCCTCAATGCCACTAAGGTTCAAAGAAGGTGGAATAGTCTCTCTTGAAGGCTGAATATGAAGAACACCTTTCAGAAATTGTTTGACTTCAAAATTAGGCCCCAGAGATGGATTCAGAGGCAGACAAGCAGAAATGGTGGACAAATTAGCTTTAACAGATGAATATACCAAGCCAGAATTGCGCAATTCACAGAAGAAAGGACCATAAAATACCCACAGAAAAAAAGGTCCAGAACATGCTTGAGACACCAAACAGAAAATCTCTTCCATTCAGTCGCATAGAATTTTCTAGTAGTAGGTTTTCTGACCTCCTGCAAAGCCCAGAGTCAGTCCTCAAAACATAGGGTTTTGATTCCTTTTCGTCACCTATCATCTAAAATATCAAGTAAAAGGTGGGCAAGTGAGGGTGAAGGAGAGATCCCTCATCTTCTGTAAGAATATCCATCCTGTGAGGAAACCTGTGTTGACTGCCCCTGGCCAGATGAAAGAGAAGGGGGAACCAGTGCTGTATGGGCCAAGGAGAGTCACAAGCAAGATTTTGAGCCTGTCCCACATGATCTTGTGCAAGACCTTTGGTAACAGAGGAAGAAACAGCCATACAGAAAACACCCCATTCCAAGAAAAAGACATGGCATCCACTTTCCAAGCCAAAGGACCTGGCATTCTTGAACAGAACTGGGTTAGCTATCTGTTGAAAGCAGAGGCAAGAAGATCTATTTGAGAAGTACCCTACAGATGTACGATGTTCAGAAACACCTCCCTGTGAAGCATCCACTCATGAGGATTTGTCCTGGACCTGCTTAAAGAGTCTGTCACAAGACTGTACTCTGAAGGAATGTAAATTGCCTGAAGACGTAAGTGATAGTGGACTGCAAAATCCCAAGCCTGAAAAGCCAGGTAAGATTTTGTGCCACCCTTGTTTGTTGATGCACCCCGTGACTGTGGTATTGTCTTTAAAAGCCTTACAGACCTGGAACCCAAAGGGAGTGGAAGGCCTGGAGACCCAAAATTAGAGGTATCATCTCCTTGATGTCAATATGGTCTATCAGTTGTTGATAGGACCAAAGACCCTGAACTTTGAGGCTGCTGGAGGAGGCTCCCCAACCTTGATTGGAAGCATCCATATACAGCTTATAAAAAGATAAAAAGACAGACCTCAATTTAGGGAAATCAGGTGAATCCACTAGCGTTAGACAAGACAAGAAAGGAACCAGATACTCCAGAGGATGGCAGTGCTGGAGCCAAACAGTCTTGAGATATCACTGAAAATTCCTCATGTGGAGTTTGGCAAAGGGAACCATGGAAATAGGTTCATAGGCAATTACTTGGGTAATGACACAATCCTTTAAAAGCCTACTCAATAATATCAAGGAAATGATAATACTATATCTTAATTCCCCAGATACGGGATGGGGTTGTATCAGGGTAGTGGTGCTTTGGGTGTTGTAGTCCTGAGTCCTTTTACAGACGGCCTCTGTCCGTAAGGGAAATGGGCATTACCTCCATAGCTCTCAACCTTCTATCTCCTAAATGAGGAACGCTACCTCTCATAATGTGGAACAAATGGGCAAAATGTTGAACACTTACTGACAGCTTACTAACAACTTCAACTAGGAAACTCACAGAATGGTTAAACTGTGATGTTTTTACTTGCAGAATAGTTCTTTTACTAAATTAATATGATATAGTTCAATTTGCCATGGATACAAGTTAAAAAATTGCTAACACTAAATGTGTGACAGACCCCTTCAATGTGGAACTTCGAGGAACATTAACTTTTTAAGACCCCAAATGAGGAATGTTCCTCGTAATGAGGTACACTTGAGAGGTATGATTGCCCCAGGAATGAATTTTTGGTTCTACATCCACTTATCCAAATTCTTTCTGAACAAAGTGAGGGATGGACTTTGTTTTACGAAGATGGGAAGTTTATTCCATAGACGAGGTAGCCTTTGGGATATGACTCTGTCTCTCCAGTAAGGTTTGTTAGAGCCACAATTAAGGCTCAGATCCATAGAACGAGTAACCCTTGTATGATTGTTCTTGTGAATATGTACATTTTCATCAGGTGTGGATCAGAGAATGCCTTGTAGGTAGGCATAAGTCCCCTGTCAATAAACAATATCAGACGGGCTAAAGGGATAGGGCCTTTAGTCGGACTGCATAAGACATGTGTCTTATGTTTTGTATTTTTTAGTGAGAAACCTTTGAGATCGCGCCAATTAGTGCAAATGCCTGGTTATGTTCATGCAGAAGGAGGGTCTACTTTTAGGGGTGTGCTATCAATACTATAGTTTTCTGGGATATCTAATTTACCGCAAGGTATGGTTATGGATTTTGTAGGATTCAATGACTGCTCCCAGCTTACAGTCATCGGTGGACTTAGTTTGCCAGAGCCCCCAACATTGGCCTTCACGTCAGAGTATATACCAAACAGGAATGGTCCCAACACTAAGCCTTATGGGACACTCCTAGTAACAGGCTTATTATCAGAAGTGGATTCACCTATCCGGACAACATGGGTCCTGTCAGTGAGCCAGTTGGCTAACCATTTGATGATGCAGGGGTTTATGCCTAACTTAGTAAGTTTATCTATGATCCCAAAAGCTTTGGGTAGGTCTAGATAAGTGGTGAGTACCGTTTTACCCTCATCCATGGCCCTGGTGACTTTCTCGAAGAAGTCCACCAGTTTTAGAAGGCAAGACTTCGTTTGACAAAGCCAAATTGGGTCTGGTCCAGTGTTTGTAGAGCTCCTATGTTGTTATCAATCAGCTCTATGATAATGCCATGTATCCCAGAGCTCTGAGAAATTCCCTTGCAGGAAGGACTGGAAGAGCTAGAAGGGAATAGAAATAAGAAGTCAAAGAAAGGACCTTGGGAGAGGGAGCCAAGACATACTGGAATAGTCTGAATACTACAACCCAGGAACACTTGGTCCTGACAGGGAGTCAACACAGACATTTTGAGACTGAGAGTGAACCCCAAACTGTGCACAAGTAGCATAGTGATGGTCCTGAGAGGGAGTCAACTTAGCAATGGAGAAACACTGACTGACCAATGATTCTTGAAAGCCCACAAGAGGTGCCCTCTTCAGCATCAGGAAAGCTGTAAAGGGCTTGGTGCTCAAACCACTGATTTTTTGCAGCTCTGCTTATCATGCCAATGGTTTGGGCACATGGAATATGTCCTTAAGCTCTGGAAGAGCTGTCTGGCTTTTATATTCTATGCAGGATATAACCTATATAGATAAAGTTACTGCAGCAGTGATCAAACATCAAGAAAATACACAACAAACTGTAAGTGTGTACATTTGTGTTTCAGAGAAACAGAAAGAACTAAGGAAAGATGAAAGAGTTCAGGTGTACTAGAATGTGAAGGAATGAAAAGACAAGAATCAGAAAAATGTACATGAGACTGAATTACGTCTGTTTGATACAAATTATTAACTAGTTGTTATTACAATTAAACTGTCACAGAACTGTAAATATTTGACTATAAAATAAAATAAAAATCATAACAAAAAGAATAAACCAAGCCTCTCATGCAATGCACAGGTCTGTCTAATTCCAATAATCTCACCTAACTTGAAAACTCTTTTGACAAACAAAGCAATACAGTTTTAAAGTATGGGGGGGGGTATGTTTCCACACTTAAGGTACTGCATTTCATCAAAATATGATTGTCAAGACATAGATGACAGTCAAGGAAAGCATATACAGATAATTTGCAGGTGGCCAATATCTTAGAGGTAAAATGGTGCAGAGGTTAGCGTTGTTGCCTCACAGCAAGAGGTTCTCCAGTTGAATTCTTGGCTGGGGTGCCTTCTGTGAGGAGACTTCATGTCCTCTCTGCATTCGCATGGGTTTCCGCTGGGTGCTTTGGTTTCCTCCCACATTCCAAAGACATGCATCTGCAGCACTTCTTCTTGGGCCTCAGCTGAAAACAGGCTCTGTCCTAGTCGGACTTTCCCAGTAAACAAATGTTAAATAAATAAAATAAATACAATATTTTACAAAAGGACAGGCAGATGAAGAGACATCTCCCCAAGACCATTTGTAATGCTAAAAACATAAAATGTATCCCATATACAACAATACACCAAGATAAGAAGCAAAGTCAGTATTATGGAAAGCACAGATCTTATTCTATAACAGTAAGAGATCACATCCACATTGAAGGCATTGGACAAAAGGACCACATATAATCAGAATACAAAGTACGTAAGGTATGGGTTAAACTTTATGGTGACATTTTTGTGGAAACAACCTAACCAAGCACAAAGCCTGAGAACCACCTTTAAGTGCTATGAAGAGCTTTTTTCTTTTGAAATACACCTCCCAGCAGTACAAGGGGTAGTTCTAGACCAATGACAAGGATAGAAAAAAGGCTGATGTTCATTATCTAATAGATGGTATAGAACAAAATATCCTGTCAGATGTTTGGATTAGCGTCTATACATATGCCTTAAGTAAGAAAACCGCTCTATACTGATACACGATTATCCAAGGTGTAGACCACAGATAATCAGTAAAAAATAAATAAATAAATAAACATCGGAGGTGTAACAGCAAAACCTACCTGTATCTTTTACGCATGCTGGATAATCTATTCAAAGAAATGTGATCCATTGGAGCACTGCCACACCTGAAACAGAACCATTAAAAGTTATATAAAAACTCTGCACAACTGAACTCTATAAGATACTCACCTACATCAACAGCAATATAACAGATACATTCTTATCACATCAATGCGAGACAGGGTCTCCTTGATGAAACCTTGACATGGTTTATCGGTTTATCTTTTTAACCATTCAGAATTCAGCAAATTTTTACAAGATCCCACATTCAAGACACAGTGTGATGTCACACACAGTACATAATCCCACTCATCTCCTGTGGTATGGAATGTTACACCTCTAGTAGCCTACACACATCTTGCATACTAGAGCATTTTCTGAAAAATAAACTTAAAAAGCAGAAGATAAACAGATGTACATATTTTGTGAATAAAAACTATTAAAACTGTAAAATACGAATGTTATCATTAAGAAGTATTTTTTTTTACTTTGATAAAAGTGCATTAATTGTCTTTTCCATAAATACTGTAATATAGTATAATGCACATAACCCCAAAGTTGTATTTTTTGTAAACATTCACAAACAAATTTTCAAGCTATGCAACCTAGACACATATGGCTAGAACATTTTTGTTAACTAGACATAAGCATTCACGTGATAACCAGAAATTCCTCTGTAAGTATATGTTTATTGAGATATTTACAGAAATATAAAAACATATTGTATGTACCTAACCAGGCATATCCGACAATTAGAATGTCCAGAGGTTCCACACTAAAAGAATACAGGGCTCAAGTAAAATGTCCTATGCAGACTGCCTCGAGACTCTGTACATGCATTCTGTCTCCTACAGGCTTTTGAGGGGAGATCTATGCCTGACATACAGCCATTGTCAGACATCACTCTGATGGACCCCCTGCATATCCACAAAACAAACAGCACCAGAAGTACCAGCTCTAAAGACTTAAACCTAGCCTGTGATATAAACAGAACCTGCTGGAGAGACAGATATATATATTCTAGAGATTATCCCCCACCCCCCGAACAGGCTCCCCATCCATGTGAAGCACAGCTCCTCCCTAACCCAATTCAACTGCAACTTGGACAATTGGATGGGAAACATGAAATTCATCCCTGGTTTGGCACCTATGTCTCTAATGAACACAGGCAACCTGTAAATGGTTCATTTCCTAGGCCCTAATTTGTAAATGTTTCATCTCCCAAGCCCCTGCTTCCACTTATCAAGGGTATCAGAACTTGTCAGACTTGGGATGCATGGCTAGGCTTAAAAAGGCCCTTGTGGCCATTAGCTTAGCAAACACCTATGAACCTATATATTTAACTGTATACTTAGTAAAACAAATAATACTGGATCTTTCTCAAGATATGCAGCTTACAGTACAAATATCAAAGACAGCTTTCTTCAATAACATCTAAGGTTTCCCATACTATCATGCAACAATTTGTAAGCCACTTGTTTTTTAAAGTATTAAGTACATATTGAAATATTGCTTATTTTCATAACTACTAGCAAACAGCTAGACATATTCCCAGTACATTATGATATAAACCAGCACTGATAATGAAGTATCCTGTCCCCACATTGGTGTTTCATACAATATACTTCAATAACATGTAGGTCTCTCAGTTTAGAAAATATGAATGTAAATTTGAAAATATGAATAATAAATGGGAAATAAAGATCATTTTCTCCACTGCAGGGCATCACATACTAACAATCTTAGTGTCATTTTGTTAATGACTCCTTACCATTTCTAATACTACCTATTATTAGTTGGTAAGTCACTTGTTTAAAGAACCCAGACCCAAAAATGTTCCAGATGAGACGCCATAAGGCGGTATGGGTGAAAAATGAAGTATACAAAAAATATTTGGGGCTTGAGTGAGTTTGCATGTCAACCATAGCTATCTAAACTGTTAAAAAGTAATATACCAGTACATACTTCCGCAACGACCAAGGTAAGATGGATGGTCCAACACTCAGAAGGGGACTAGAGGAAGACTGCTGTTGACCCAAGAGGGGGGAGGTCTTCCTGTAGATCAGCTATTATAGCTCAACTAAACATATATGCTGTACAGCACAATGAGGGCTTTCTTTGATGGTTACTTGGCTGCGATGAAACCCACCAAATCAAAATGAACTACAGAGTACAAAGGACTAAATTTCAGAAGGCTGAATCCTGAAGTAGCTGTACAAATGGAAGACTGATTTCTAGAATCACTGTTAAGACAATGCCTGGCTAAAGCAAGCACAAAAGACAAAGTGACTGCAATGTAAATTTCTACAATGGTGACATCATTCATTCTTGAAATAAATAATGGAGGAACACAATCCTCTAGTTGTACAGGTTTTGAGAGCAGCATTTAACAAACACATGATTAGCTATCTGGTGAAAAAAAAATAAAGCAGCTGTTGGCAACTGGCAGCCCCTCCCTTGACAAATGAAAAGTGTAACTGGCCCATCTTCATGAATTTATACAGCCATTTCAGGTTAAATCATAAGTACGCAGTTTACCATCCAAGGGGAAAATGCCTCTTTTTCTTCTGGTTTCTGCTCTCACATAGGAAATGGGGAGAAAAAGGAAATACTTTATTGACAAGTCAGAAATCACTTTCAGGGGTAAATGTGGGTCAGGCCTAAGGGGACGCCCTGATTTTTATGAAAGAAATTCTCTACATATGAAGACCTTAAGCTTGAGGATCTTTTGTGCAAAGGTAATGGCTGCTAGAAAAAGTCTTCCAGAAATGAAACTGAGTTAGTAGGATGAACTGGCACACTGGTAAACATGTCACTCATGAAAGTCAAATATCAAACTTCAGGTGGTGTTTCTTCAAAAGAGGACATGCATTTATTTCTGTTCTGTCAACTGAGTTACTACCAATAGGTCTACATTATATTTTCAGTGGAGACCTGAGGTGGTATCCATACTGACTAGAGGCATTTGGACAGGACACTCAGGAAATTCCTCTACTCTTTTCCCTAAATAGCACCATAACATTGCTGTTTGAGGAAGGACAGGAAAAGCCAAGATGGAAGACCCCAGCTGTGATTACAGTTCGGGAAACAACATTGCTAGAAAAACAAAAATGCTTTCAAAATTGTGGGCATTACAGTGATGACAGAAACTGAACTAGATGATTCCACCTTAGTGGGGCTTATGGAACAAAGAAATAGATGAAGAACCGGTGATTTCATGGGCTGATGTTGTGAATTGCTGTGTTGTGCAGTAACAAGGTGAGGAGACTGGCAGTGCAGAAACTGTGAACATCGTGAAAATGCTGCCCAGAGCTCCTTTATGTCTGGAGCAGCAAATATCTTCAAATATAAATATACAAAGAGAAGTTATGCTTCAGTAACTGCAGTACGTCATGGAGGTATGGGCAAAGAAACAAGTCATGGATTACAGGCAAGAAAAATGACCAGATGTGAGCATTAGAAGCTAAAATGGGATATCAGTCAAAAGACATGTTATATAGGACATTATAATTACATATTTGGAATATACTTTGAATGATGTAATACCGTAACACCTTTAGACACAGGATCTTTCTGTGAGGTGACATCAAAGACTTTTGGTTTAAGCAGAAAGATTTCTTACAGACTGTGTTAAAGTTTTTGTGCTCTAAGGAAAAACTGTATGTTTAACAACTTAAATAGTCTGGAAGAAAAGTACAAGTGCAAATCAAAACAATGATATGGAAGAAATGGAACAGAAAACCTTTTTCTTTTTCTGAACTTTGTCAGAATGCATATGGCATTAATAAAGTGCATGACAACATTATATTATAGGATGGGGCTTAAGAAGTTTTGGTTTCCCTTGAAATAAGAAAGACCAGTAAATTTACCAAGTGTAATTATAATTAAAGGCAAGAAAGGAACAGTTAACTATTTGGAGAAACCCCAAATCATGTTTTTTCCCCTGTGGAGAGCGAACTCACTTGACACAAGAATGCATGACAATTTGGTGTTCCCATTGTGGGAACTGTGGACATTCTATGAAGGACTGTAAAACATTGTACAGGAAAAGTAAAGAAGAGGGCCATTTACAACCAGACTGTCCATTCTTATAAGATGTAAATAGGGATTGTAATGAAAATACAGTACAGAATGAAATGGTTGAAATTAATAAAGTGCAAACTGAATACAGAAGTATACATGCTCACAGTGATGTCATACATTATGAAAATGAACAAAATAATGTGACACTACAACATGAAATTAACAGAAAATGAAAAAAGTTCATGTATGGGGTAAGGGAGAATAGTATTTCAAGTATAAACAACAACTATCCTGCCTTACAATATAATGATAATGATGAAGGTGTACATGAAGGAGAAAATCTGGGAATTGGGTAAGAAAAAGGAAATTGCAAACAGGGGTAGTAAAAGACGAAAGAAGTGGACTAAAATAAATATGGCAAAAGTCAACGTAAATAGTATTAAAATGAACAGAGAAGGTTAATAGCCTATGAAAGGCATGGTAGTGTAGCTACAGATATGTTTACAAGACATACAACTTTTGAATCTTCTTCTTCTGGCTTTTCCCAGGATCATCTGTCCGCTCATGATTGGCAGTGGAGTTTTGACGTGTTGAGTTGCCAGCCCGGCGCCCAATCTTCCACAGAAGGCACACACTCACACTTAGGGCCAACTTTAGAGTGTCCAATCCACCTACTGCATGTCTAATTTCTAAGACTAAGAGGAAAATTATTTTGTGGAATTTTGGTAAAGACCTTCCGGAATAACCCTATTACTAAAAAGAAGAAAACAGATCAAGGTGATAGATGTTACAGTTAAGAATTCCAAGAAAGATTCTGATGTACGATATAAGGATACCTGTGGAAAGAATATGGTTGATGGTGGTATGTATACAGGGGACCCAAACACACAACTATGAGGAGTTGCATCCTGACCATGTAACAGCTAAATCCCCACGGAATAAATAAATTCTAAGTCATGCCGGTGCCCAATAAGTATAGTCTGTAAGATGACTGACTCTAAAACTAAGAACCACTTCTATTTGGAGGCATAGGCCTACTGAGTGTAAGGTTTTCTAGCATCTTCAGTAACTTAAATCCCAACCTTGATGATCCAGTGGGAAAACTGGAGTCTATACCAAGAATCAAGTACTCAGGGGGAACAGATGTAAATGCAATTGTGGGACACATTTCCTGGCTAGAACAGGAAGCAAGTCAGTTATCACTGGGGACCCAAATGTTTTCAGCCCACACATTTTCTGGCCACCAAAAGCTATCAAAATAAGTTTGTATCTTTCTTGGTGTGGAGTCCTTCTGAATTCCTTTGTGGAGGGATATGCATGTCCTCATCACAGAATATGTCCACCATTACTTCAATCTTTTTCTGCTCCATTGAAAAGAAAAAGGTTCTCAAAGTTAGAGTCAAGTTGATCTCTGGAAAGACATGCTTCCAAAAGATTGCAGATAATACATAGCCTCTGAATTGCCAGCACCAGGTAACAACTGGACGAGCAGCTGACCAAAGATATTTAGTTTTGTTACTGACAACTCTTTTGTCATTACCCCCTTCTAAAAAATAAACTTTCTTCTTCTGACCCAGTGTGCATTCTGGGAGAGGACTGTAAGTAGCAAGGGGAGTGCAGCTGGCAAGGTACCCTGTATGCAAGCAGGATGGACATTTGCCTACCCCCCCCCCCCGTAATATACACTGCAGCATATACACTGCTCAAACTAGCTTTTGCAGAAAAGTGCTGTCAAAGAAAACAGTCTATCAAAGTCATAAACCATATCTTCAGGTCTGCCACCTTGTTCAGTTCCCCAGGAATATAAACCACTGAGTGAGTGATACCTTTGTCTATAGCCTACTGTCAGACAAGTACTGCCTCTCCTGCACAGAGTACAATTGTGTGAATGGTTGGTTGACTAAATAAGGAGAGGCCTCAGAAACTTTTCTTCAAGGTCACAAGATCCAAGAAAACACAGCTTGTACCATCAGGTGGCCGGAATGCAGCCCCACTTCTTTAGGATGATCATACCCCTTGAACCACATGTAAGCGTAACTAACCTTCCATTCCTGCATTTGAAGCATTTGTCATCAGAAAGGGGAGACTCACCAAAGGAAATGTCCACTAGTTTTGGCTCTGGCAATTAAGATCTGACATAGAAGAACACCCACAAGTACATGGTGGTTCTGAAGGCAATAGTAACTCACAACCACATCCTCAGGTACATAAATAGCATATGAAGAATGTGGCAGCTATAAGACCCAGAACATATAACTGAATAAGAGCCTTTTCCCCATGCTACTTCTACACTTAGGATGTTAAAGTTATGACCTCTTGGATAATTTCCACGGCAGTAATGATTGCCAGTGGATAAGGTTCAACTCTGAGCCAATGAAAGACATCCATTGAGCACGAGCCAGACAGGATGTCTCCCAATTTATCATCACCCACAGGAATTCCTGAAACCACCAAAGGAATGCTTCCAGGAAGCCTCTGGATGGGACTATAAGACAGTTGCTGACTTAGAAGAATATAAGCAGATCCTTTTCTTCAAGACTTTGGCCATTATGGAGAACACCCTAGCAAAGTCTGTAAGTACAGAGGTACAGGCAAATGGCAAAAATCTGGTGTCCATCAAAACCCTCCTGTACAGACTGCTGATGCTAATGTGTCAGAAGAAAGCATCCACTGAGTTCATTAAAAACATCCAAGTAAAAATGTCAACGAGGCATGATAAGTGGGGTTCCCATCCAAAACATCACATACAAGATATAACCATGAAGTACCATCAGTAAGAAGTTGGCAGCATGCTACCTCACCAGATAAGATCTCTGCCTCGTATCTCCAGGGTCCTGGGTTCAAGCCTGACCTCAGGTTTGACTGGAAAATTCATGCTGCCGCCAATTGTTCTTGACAGCTCAGCACAGTACTGCTCCTCTCACTTCCCTGAAACAAGTTAGTTGGCTGTCCAGATATATTACATTTCCTTCTGCCTTTGAGCCTCTAGTCATGGGTAAAAAAAATCCAAGATAGCTCAGTCCCTTTACCATGCTAGCAAACTAAAAACTCCCTAAACTACAATCTTAGAAAATATTAACTTCTAGAAGTTGCTGAAGGGTAACCTGATTCAAAAAGTGACTACGTACAAACAAACCAATCGGGTGTACCACCATGGGAACATTTTATTAAAATAATAGCAAAGATAGCAATAAAAACAATAAAATAGTGATTCACGATAAGTGCTTTCAGCCAAAGGCCTTCATCAGATCCTGTTATACATCACATAATTTCCTCTTAAATCAAAAAAGTTCATCCAATCAGCATTCACTTCTGAGCCACTGCCCTCGTATAAACAGCATCAATGAAAACATGCCAACCAATCAAAACTCATCTTGGTAGTTGCTGCCCTTTTAGAATTGACTTCAATGGAATCCCAACATTGAGCCAAGGTGGGCAGTCCACACACACACACACACACACACACACACACACACACACACACACACACACACACTGCATTTGTGAAATATAACAGAACATGGAAATCTGGAAATATTGGACTTTTTCAAAAATTGTTTGATGTGTGAGGGACTCTAAAGTATATGCCATTAATGTTTGGAAAAATACGTTTGGTAGGGGAAGAGAGGGGAGAACGCTAACTGTAAGTACATAAAACACATTATTTTCTTAATAGTACTGTATTTGTGGTGCATGGTTTTCTTTGCATGCTATTTTTAAGTGTAATGGGGATTGTAAACTGGTGTTCTTTTTCTCCCCTCTTGTCTTTTTCTTCTTGTACAGTTTTTATAAATACAGGCAATGCAATGATCAAAAAAGGGAGCCTGGTTAGAAAGGCATGACAAAGTTCAAATTAATGTATTTTTTTTCATTCTTGCATGGGGAAATGACTGATTAAGGACCTTTGTTTTAAGACAGACAGCAAGTCTGAATAATATGAAGCTTTGTTTCCTAGCAAACTGCATGTATGTATACTAAGTGGCATTTCTGCAGTTGGTCTTCAAGTCTCCATGGAGACCATCTGATAACGAGAAACTGGAGACAGTCTGGTGGAAGTGGATTAGCTGAGGGAAAAGAAAAAAAAAAGAACAGAGAAATTGACTAGGACAATCTGAAAACAATTAGGGGTTTTCCCAGGTGTGACAGCTTTAAAGATAATATAAAACCAATTAGACAAAGTAAGTTTTTCTCTGGTATTTTTAGTGCAATGGGGATACTAATATACAAAGGTGCTTTTGTTTTTCTTTTTCACCCTTCTTCTCTCCTTTTCTTTGTTCAGTTTTAAGAAATGTAGGTACTGCAATGAAAAAAAGGAGATGGGGGAGAGTGGAAGGGTCTGGTTAAGAGAGTATGACAAATGAAAAATCAGTGTGCTTTTCCCATGCTTGTACATGGAAATGACTGGGTTAAAACCCTAGGTGTTATCCAGTAACAAGTTTATTACAAAGCATGTCAATGAAAAAGAATAATGAATATTGTAAAGGTTTTTTCTGCTAAACAAGGTACCCTTAGCAGTTTAGTGTCTGGTTTGCATGTCACTAGAAGACAATTTGAAAAAGAGAAATGGCATAGAGAAAGTGTTTACTGAAAGCATTCAAGTGTTTTCTCAATTAGGAGAGCTATAAAAACATAGCAAAATCAAACAGCACTTACTAGTGGCACAGGCTGTACCATGGTTCTTAGCATGACTAGCCTTTCTTTTTGGCTAACTTTAGCCTGTCTGTGTAGCTATCAACTTAGAAGTTATGTTCTTATTAGGAAGCAAAAACTTCAATATTTGAAGATGTACATAGTTTTGTGTGTTACTATTAAGTTAATAGGTATTAGGAGGGTTTTTCAGAGGGGGAGGTTGTTTGTTCTGTTTGGGGGCTTTCAAAAAAATAAAAAAGTTATGTAAGATGTGGCATAATTGGAAGTGGATATGACAAGAAACAACTGTATAAAAAAACCAACCTGCCAAACAGTATATACATGAAACATAAAAGTTAGAACTAAACATTTAACAAAAAAGCAGTTATACATAAAAGGTGGAAGAAAATGATGCTTTCTGTAATGTTTTTCAATCTGAAAGGTCTTACAGATGAATATAAAAAAGAAAGAATAATGAACTATATTAAAATGTACAGTGCAAATAGTTATGTTACAGGACGCACACCTGGAAAGAACTGAGCATGTGAATTTGACAAAGAAAGGTTTTCAGGATGGTTATTCAGCAAAATATCTCTGGCAAAGGAGAAGAGGATTACTTATATTAATTGCAACAGGAGCTCCAATAGTGATAGAACAGGGAAAAAAAGACAATAATGGAAGATGCATAGTACTGAGGGGCTACTGGCTAGGAAGGAGGATTACACTGGCATGCATTTACATCCGCCCTAAAACTACTATAATGGAGCTTAAGAAAATTCTGGGAAAAGTAATCAACTTTCAGTAAGGAATATTACTTGTAGGCAGAGACTGGAATTTGTTTTGCAACAGTAAAGATGTGTATTGGGGGGCCTAGAAAGGAAAATATAACAAAGGAGGGTAGACGTTTTAAGAAATTTATGAAAATCTTTGGCATGGAAGATGTGAATTCAGTATTAGGAGTTCGGAGTGAATTTACACATTATTCACCGAGATACAAAAATGGGTTAGGCTAGAGTGAGTTTATATCTCACAGGAATATGTACATTTAATTGAAGGTCTTGAAATGCACCCAATAACTATTTCAGATCATGTGCCAATAATAACTAAAATAGAAATGCAAGGTAATGAAATTAAAATGAGACACTGATGCTTTCCCACCTATCAGTTGAAAGGAGAGGAATTCAAGGAATGGGCTTTGGAATTTATTCAGGAGCTACTAGAGAAGATAGAATTTTCTTCTGAAAACATAGCTAGGGAGTGGGATAACATTAAAGTGGATTTTAAAACTAGAGTGGAAATAAAAGTAAGGGAGATATGGCTAAACAGTAACAAGAATTATTTAGAGGGACTGACAAATCTTAAAAGTATTGTAAAATAGGGGAATCTCTCAGAACAGGAAAAGGAGCAACTGCAGAATACTAAACAGAAAATAGCGGATTATCTCAATAATATGCAAAAGTTTAGAAAGACTGCTGCTAAGCAACTATTTTTTGATAATTCTAAAGCACAAAAACTTTCAGGACAACAACTCACTCAGGCAACAGAAAGTAGAAAGGGCTGTCACCAAGCTTAGGGAGCCTATAACAAAGGAAGATAACAACAGACCCTGTAGAAGTATTAGAAATATTTCGTAAATTTTATGAAAGTTTGTATAAAGCAGAGAAATATGGAAATCAAGAAATGGTACAAATAGAAATGTTTATGGAAGAATTAAACATGCCAAGGTTAGAGGTAGATGAGGCTCAATTACTAACAGGATAGGAAGGGATGAGATAAAAATGGCTATGTATAACCAATCTACAGGAAAATCCCCGGGAATTGATGGTATTCTTGTGGACGTTTGGACGTTAAGAGGGAAAAAATTGATAAAAATCTAGAAGGTTTGGTTTAACAGTATTTTAAGAGGAGGAGAAGTACCAGCATCCTGGAAGAAGAAGGTGGTAACGGTAATACCTAAAGAGGGTAAAAATCCATTGGATCCAGCTTCATATAGGCCCATTTCAATACTCAATCATTGTTTATGTCTACAATGGCTAAAAGAATGGCAAAGGTGATACCAAAACAGACAGACATGGATCAGTGTGGTTTTGTGGAGGGGAGGCAAACATTTGACAATATTAGCAGAACTCTGATGATCCAGAGGGAAGCAGAATGTAAGAAAATATCACTTTTATTGGTGGGTCTTGATGCAGAGAAAGCATTTAACAGAGTAGACTGGGACTTCATGAGCACAGCAATAGAAGCATTTATTTCCCCTGACACAATTATAAGGCTGATTAGAAGAATGTATGAGGGATCAGAGGTGCAATTTAAAGTGAGTAAGGTCCTCTCCGATAACTTCTGCTTGAGTAGAGGAATCAGACAGGGTTGTTTGCTTTCCCCTTTGTTGTTTGCATTACATTTAGAACCACTGGCAAAGAGGGACTGAAAAATTCAAGGATATAACTGGTAGGGTAGTCAGGAAAAGTTGGTCCTATTTGCAGATGATATTATTTTATACATGACAAAACCAGAAAGGGACATTACAGTGTTGTGGAACATTTTAAGACAGTTTCAGATGATCTTGGGATACAAAATTAATGAAGCTAAAACAAACGCAATAGCAGTAAATTATGTACCCACACAGAAATTGGTCCAAGAATATCCATATTTATGGGGACATGATAAAATTAAGTATTTAGGAGTACGGATTAGAAATGACTCTGTTGTGGTAGCCAAGGATATGTGGGAAGAGAGTAAGCAGAAGATAATACAAAAACTGAAAAACATGAAGCTTTGTTATACAGATATGGATACTACGATATAATATATTAAAATGTTTCTAGTCCCTTTAGTCTTATACACAGGTCAGGATATTTTTATCAACCAGAGGAGAAGCTGTGGATAGCAATTAAAAAAAGAGTTGAAGGATTTTATCTGGGAAGGGAGGACAGCAAGGGTCATGTGGGATAAGCTGATTCTTCCAATAGAACAAGCCGAACAAGCCAGAGTAGGATTACCCAATTTGAGGGGGGATTTTAGAGCAACACAGTCAAGGCTCTGACACACAGCACAAGTAGAAAACTATAATTCAAAGTGGAAAGTTGATACAGACAGGAAGCTCAAGAAATAAAGAGAGACTGCGATTTTGGATGCAGACTTCTAAGTAGAACAACACAAACCATACAAGCAGGGAGTATTCTAAGAACCAAACCAGCAAAAGAATGGAGAAAAGACATGTTGCCGATAGGGATTACTGTGGTCAGGTATACAGATAATATGCAAGACGGGGCGGCAAAGGAACCAAGGTATTGGGAGCAAATAACTAGAAAAGGAAAGGTAATAGAATGGGAAGAGGTCAAGAATTTAACTGGACTGCAGGTAAGAGATTGCCTTCCCTATCAAGGATTTATATAAGAGTACAGACAAAGAGAAAGAAATAGGGGGCTCCTGAATGAAAGACCAGCACTGGTAGAGTTTTTAGCAGAATCTAGAACAGAAGGTGCCATTAAAAAAAGAATAATTAGTAAAGCATATAAAATACTGCATGATAATTATAAGAATCAATCAGAGAAGCAGACAGGATTGAAAAGAGGGATTGGATAAGCAATTCATAAAGAGACAAGGGGAGGATATATGTATGTCTCCCAAACATGCAACAAAGTTTAAAAGATTTAGGATCTTTACCCGGAAGTGTTTACATAGGTATTTTTATAACCAAAATAGACTCCAAAGAATTTTTCCTCAGGTGGATAGCAAATATTGGAGGTGTGACGGGCATGAAATTGGTGGCTGGGAACATATTTTTTAAGGAGTGTAATGAGCTGGCAGACTTTAGGGATTCCCTTCAGACCTTTCTGTCAGAGATGCTGGGTGAGGAGATGGGAGTGACTGGGGTGATGATTTTTTTTGAGTTATGATACAGAATTGGAATTGCGTAGACATAGTAAAAACTTGCTGAGTCTATTTATGGTGGCTGCCAAAAAAGCAATTACTAGAAAATGGAAGTCAAAGTCTAGACCGACTTTACTAGAAGTAGTGAACATAGTGACAGAGATAAAACAACTGGACTTGGGATCTTTAGAAAGGAGAGGGGGAAACTACACAGGAAAACATATGAATTGTGGGAACAATATATGAAGAGCAGGAACAAGGTTTAACAGGCAGGATTTGAATGAGCTATATAATGCTCAACTAACAATGGCTGGATAGATTATAAGTGATATATACTGTTTGAAACTACAGTTGTTTCAATGGTGTCTGTGATGTATACTGTTTGCAACTAAAGTGACGTTATGTTTGTTTTTCATTTATATAAATGTAAGATTGTCTATGTCATACGTGAAAATTTAATAAAGATGTTTGTTAGCAAAAAAAAAAAAAAAAGACTAACTGAAGGAAAATCTCATCCACCCCTTGCACCCAGAAAGGGGGGAGAAAAATGGTCAGCAGATAGAGGGTTTGGCGGATGTACTGCAACACTGACCTACCTGAACATCTACAGTTACAGCAATGGGACACAACTGTACTATGTTCTTTGTAGTCAATGTTGCAGTAATGATTCGTTAGAGAACTCCCAGAGTTAAAAGTTGGGTGTTTGGTCATCTGTACGGCCCTAGGAATACAATTCTGCAAGATGGCAATAGCAAAACCTGCTCTAGCTCTGTAGACATTGGCTTGGTTATAGTGTTTAGCAATGGTATGCACTAGGTTCCATGTGACTGCCTCTAGGATAGTCTGGACAGGGACTCCTTTAAGGAAAGCCATAATAGCTGCCCTGTACCTGGCATTTCTGTCAAACAATTAGACAGATTATCAAAATCCATATGGTCAACAATTCAGTCTGTCAAACTGTTCTGACTGAGACTGTGTTACAGTAGGAATCAGGAAACTTGCCCTTTTCCCCACGGTAATGCGATCTTGGAATTGGTATATATAATTAGCAAAGGGGGTGTGGGGGGTACAGAAGGGCTAGCCCCCCTGCAAAGACATTTTTTCTGTTGTAAGCATGTGTTTCTTGCTTTTTAATTTTTTTCGAAGGACTGAATTGTCGATCATACAGATTCGACCATATGGGCTTCGATAATATGTCAGATCGATCGTTTGACATAGATCCCTGTACCTGGTGGAATGGTCTTTAATATGCCCAGTTAAATCTATTCACTGGTGTACATAACAGAACTTAATGCAGCTAGCTATCCATTTTGAACGGGACTGTTTGGTAATAGGCTTGCCCTGTTTACCCTCTGCGAAAGCCATCAATAATTACTCTGCTCTATTAAGGGTTTTTGTCCTGTCTAGATAGTACCTTATCTGCCTATGTGTGGCAAATTTTTTTTGCCTGTTCTGTGAATTTGGGAAGAAGACTGGTAAGTTGATAGCCTGATTTAAAGTATGTTCTTATATCATCTTAGGCATAAAAGATGGGTTTGTACTGAGGTGCCCTATCCCTGTGGAAGACAGTGAAGAGTTCTTTACACATCAGGGTTTACAGACACTCTCCTAGTTGATGTAATAGCTACAAGAAAGGTAATCTACCAGGTGAGCATTTTTAGAGAGTAAGTGGTAGAAGGTTCAAAGGGGGTGCAAGGTTAGTTTTTCTAACACATAATTTAGATCCCATACCTGAATAGGGTTCCTTCCAAGTTGTCTCTAGTAAATCACCCCATTTATAAAAAGTTTCAAGTGGTGGTATAAGAAAAGTCGGGTACTGTGCAGGCAAGCTGATATGACAGATGCATGTCTCCTAATGCTGGAATAGGAAAGCCCTTGCCTAAAGAACCCTGATGGGTACTGCAAGACTGAGTTATTGCCTGCCTGAGAAGGGTTGGTGTTTTTGCTGTGATGAAAAGTGGAAAAATCTTTTCCATTTTGCCAGGTAGTATTTCCTGGTACTGGGCTTCCTTGCTTCCCTTAGAATGGAAAGCACGTCCTTGACATAGGATGCATTCTTTGGTATCAAAACTCAGTCCTCCAAGCTGTTAACCTGAGGGTAGAAAACTGATCCCTTGGCTTGGCTGAGGAGAGCTACATCTTGTGGTAGGGAGTGGAATCATCCCTTGCTGAGTGTCAGGAGGAGGGAGAACCATTGCTGTCTTGCCCAGAAGGGGGCCACTAGGATCATGCTAGGTCTGTCTGCACAGATTTTTGTCAGTAATCTGGGGATCAAGGGCATGAAAGCGAATGCATCTATTTTTGAAGCTCTTCTCTGTTGTGTTCTGGAGCAGAACTTCTACAGTTCCCCTGTTGTACTGAGAGACAAACAGGTCTATTGACAGGATCCCCCAGTTTATGGTTAGGTCATACAGACCTCTCTCATCAGCATCTACTCGGGATTTGGAAGGGCCCTGCTTAGTGAATCTGCCAAGGTATTCTTCTGACCAGGAATATAAGACCTTTGAAGGTTAGTCTTATTCCTTCAGCCAGCATCCAAATTTTCCTTGAAAGGCCACACAGGGGGGTAAGATACAAGATTCTCCTTGTTGTTTTATGTACAACAACATTGTATCATTGTCTGTCCAGATTTGCAGGGACCGTAGGCTTAAGTTCAGTGGGAAGGCTTTTATGGCAAGACAGACTGCTAGTAGCTCCTTCTGATTTATGTGCAGTTGAGGGGACCAAATACCCTACACTTTCATGGAACTCAAGCAGTTCCCCCAAACTATGCTTGAACTGTGTGTGCTGATGGTTTGTTTGCTTTTGGTAAAGAAAAATTCACCCCTGGGTTTCTCAGTATGGTGTTCATCCACCACAGAAGTTCATTTTTCAGCCATGGAAGGAGAGAGTAGGTAAGGTTTCCAAGGGTTGGGAATGCTGTTCACAAGCATTTTTCAGGAACCTGTAAAGTTATCTCATGTAACTTTTCAAGTGGGATCATGAGAATGCAGGATGCCATGTACCCCAGTATCCTCAGTAATTCTCTTGCCATGATGAGCTGATTTAGAAGCAGGCTAGTCAGGTAGCTTGTTAAGAAAGCAATCTTATCTTGGGGAAGGAAGGCTTTCTTGCTGAACCAAATCTACGACAGCTCCCAGAAAGAGGATCTTTGTTTCAGATTTTTGAAGATTTAAGGTAAGACCTACCTTCTGAAAACAGTCTACAGTGATCTGCAAAGTGTCTAGGTCTCTGATGTGGATATTCCCTGAAACAGTTGTCTAAGCAGTGGTAAATATGAACCCCCAGGAGTTCTGCAATGTGCTTTCAGAGAAACTAGAAATTTTGTGAAAACTATGGGAGCAGTAGATAGCCAAATGGTAAACCACAGAACTGGAAGTGTGAATCTGTTGCTACAAACTGCAAGTATTTTCTGTACTTGTCTGCTATGGGGATATGGATATGAGCATTTTCTACATCTAGAGTGACCAGAGAGGCATCTTGGAAGATCACTGGCAGTTGTTTTTGCAATGTAATCATTTTGAATTTTGGGATCCTGAAAAACTTGTTTAGCTTTGAGAGGTCCAAGATGGTCATGATGCCCTCTTTCTTGTAACTTGAAATATCCTTGAATAGAACCCTTTTCCCTCTTGTATTGGAGGGACATTCTGGATGGATCTTTTGGAGAAGTAGTTCCCCAAGGCTAGGTGGTAAGAAGCTTTCTTGCTCTTTTGGTGGTTCTGAAACACCCAAGAAGGGTGGTATTTCTCTGAACTGGATGCAGTACCTCTTTTCTATAATGCTGAGGCCACATTGGTCCCTGGTGATGGTTTTCCATTGGTTAAGGAAGAAGGGAAGGGTGGGAAGGGGAAGGAAGCAGGGCTAAAACAGTCACAGTTGTTCTCTGTGCTGTGTGATTGTTCTGGTTGCAGCTCTTGGATTTTCTTCGTGTTTTGCCATGGAGAGGCCTCCCCTTGTCTTGTCTAGGTGGAAAAGCCAAGGTTTAGAAGGGCAGTTACTACTGTACCTTGGGGTCAAGACACAGGTAAAATTCTTTCACAGCTGTAATTTGCTTTCCTTGTTTATCAAGGTTCTCAAAAACTTGTTCAGCTGGAAGATCCAAAAAATAAATAAATAAATAAATCCTTGTCTAATGGAGCATTCAGTATTTCAGCCTTTACCTGAACAGGCAAGGGCTGGGTTCTGAGCCATGCATGTCTGTGGATGACAGAACCTGTGGCAGCTGCTTTGAAAGAAAGAAGTATCTAGGGAGTCTGGAGACTTGTAAAGCTTCTCTGTCTGCCTGCTGGATTTCCTTACATAAGGTTCTATCAGTAAGAATCTGTCTTGACTAGATTTTTCTCCTGAAAAGATTCAAGGTACTTTAGCATATGGAACTGAAAATTCAAAACTCTCACAGTCATGGTGGCAGAGGGGTAAGCTTTCTTCCCAAATCTGTCTAATAATCTTCTTTTCCTGTCATTAGGTAAAGGATGTCTTGTTGGTCCCTTATGTATACCTATTGTTGATTCAGTGGAGACTACAGAAGGTTCAGCCTTTTTTTTGTAAGGTGCTTGTGAGATAGAATGCACTCTATCAAACCTATCTGGTTTCCCAGGAGCAGGGGCTTGAGAATCAGCGTGCAAATCAATGTCTTTAAAGACATCACTGAGTACATGTACAAGAGGAACAGCCAGTGGTCTGGGTGAATGCAAGTTTAGCAGTTTCCTGTAGTGGGTCGGAGCCTGTGAGAACTGCTTACTTTCCCCAATGAAAACCTCATTCATTCTATGCAGGGTACCTCCAAAGGAAAAGTTCTGGTAGTGGTGGTGCTGGGGGGGCAGGGACATGTAAGACAGGGTATCAGCCGAGTCAGAGTATTGTCTAAATTTGTGGTGGCAAATGGCCAGAGTAAGAAAATTCCTTCTCATCCTCAGAGCTACAGAAATCTTCCATTTCCTAAAAAGCTACTTCCCTGCTTCTTATAGATGGGCATGCTTCAGCAGTCAAAGCATGTGAGGGTTCTCTAGATTTCATAAAGGCCATAAACTCCTGTGTTATTTTAAGGAGGTCTCGGACTTCAGTCTGAGAAGTGGATGGAGGTGGCAGCAATGAAAATGTAGTAGTTCACTTCGGTTTGGGTGTCTGTTTTAAAGGGGTGACCAGAAGATGTGGTTGACTGACAGTAGCTTCAGTAATTGAGAAAATCAGGGAAGACTCCCTCAAGACCCAGTGTGCAGACTTCGGAAGCTGAGGCCCACACATTTCATACCCAACAGATGTATGTGCCGTGGTAGCAATCACAGGTAGGACGGAGAACATGGTGGCCTCCTGAGGGGTTGCGCCAGAGGGTTTAGGCCTGGGAGTCACCAGACCAGGGGGCTGCAAAGACACCTCACTGGGATCATCTGTTGACTTATGAACTAGAGTTGGAGTATTCTCTGTAATGTCAGGGTCCTTGGCCTTTTTGTCTTTCTGTTTTTTTTTTTTGAATGATGCCAGCAGACACTGGAGTCTGCAGTGGCCATACCACTGAGGAAGCTGAAGAGGAGGATCCTGTATGGGTGGGTAGTGCATTGGCCGTACATTTTAGAGTTTTCACAAGGAATTTTGCACAGTCAGGACAGTTAAAGGCATCATGCTAAGGCCCCAAGCAAGAACAGAAAAAACTAATCAGTCTTTATGCAGGATTTGCTTCCCACACTTCAAGCAATTGTTGACTTTTCTGAACATTATCAATGGAGAAAATTCCCCAATGGGGTAATTAACTGACTGGAAGAAGATTCTTTAGAAAAACGAGCCAACTGATGAACTTTGAGCATATTGAGCTCACGTGAAGTGCATCGAATTGCACGGCTACAAAGAAGCGAAGATGGCACCAACGGATGCCCTTGTTATACCCTGACATCCAGACATCAGTCTTTGGACATCCGTTTGGGATGATGTAAAGATGCTGGAAAGCGGGTTGCCCATGGGCTTGTGCATGATAGTAAGATCCAAGAATCAGTACTGCAGCACTGACTAAGAAGAACATCAGTATAGACCACCACTAGCAGGCAAAAAAGAAGTTATGTACTCACCATAACGTTCCATATTTGTTGTCCATCTCGCCATTCATTCTTACAATGATAGGTTCAGAGCCAATTTTCGGCTCCGAATCGGCCGAATACATAGCTGAAAGTCCCAAACCTGGCTCGTGGTATGTAGGTATCCCACAATGCAGTGGTGTAATTCCCCAGATCTTGTTTGCTGCTACTACTGAATGAAATGTAAACTATATACAAATACATATATATATATATATATATATATATATATATATATATATATATATATATATATATATATATATATCGATAGATAGATAGATATATATAGATATATAGATATAGATATATATATATATATATATATATACCAATATATACAATACCCAATAGAAGGAGAAACAGACAAACAAAGAACTCCTGAAGGTAGTAAAAAACATCTGCCAGGTCCACATAGTCTCTGGCAGGGCGAAGGAGAGAGGGTTCGTAAGAATGAGCGGCGAGATGGACAACGAACATGGAGCGTTATGGTGAGTACATAACTTCTTTATGTTATGTTGTCCTATATCGCCTTCATTCTTACAATGATGGGACAGCTTCCCTAGCACGTTTTCCCTGGGTGACTCACGAAAGTACACCTTTAAGCACCATGGAACCAAAGGAGGTCCTGTCCCTGGAGGCCACATCCACTTTGTAGTGCGTGATAAAAGTATGTGGAGTGGTCCAAGTAGCTGCTGCACAAATATTATCCATGGGCACTCTGGCTTGAAAGGCAGATGACGTAGCCATTGCTCTAGTGGAATGAGCCTTCACTCTGAAAGGTAAATCTCTGTGATTTGTGGTATAGATGAATGTAATACAGTTAGAAAGCCAACTGGAAAGAGTAGTTTTAGAAACTGAGCTACCCTTTTTTGGATCAGAGAAGGATACGAATAATTGGTCAGATTTTCTAAAATCTTTGGTCCTATGCAAATGGAATCCGAGTTGTTTATGCACGTCTTGTTGATGTAATTTGTATTCTGCCTTGTTGCTATGATTAGGAAAGAAAAGTGGAAGCTCTATAGATTGATTTATGTTATTTGGAGAAGAGTCTTTGGGTAGGAAAGATGGATTGGCTCGCAAGGATACCCTATCCTTATGAAAAATCAAATACGGCGGTTTAATAGAAAGAAGTTGCAACTCTGGCACTCTTCTAGCAGATGTTATAGCCACTAGAAACAAGGTCTTCCAGGAAAGGAACTTGAGGTCTGAAGATGATGAGGGCTCAAAAGGTGGCAACAGGAGATGAGACGGAACAAAATTTAAATCCCAAGGAGAAAAGGGTTCCTTTAAAGAGAGGTCTTAAGGAGGCACCTTTTAAGAAGGCTCCACACAACTTGCGTGACATTAAGTTGGAGAAAAAATCACCAATGTGGAAATTTGATATTGCAGTGAGTTGAACTCTGATGGTTGCTGCAGCTGAACCTTGCTGGAAGAGTTCCACCAAAAATTCCAAAACAGAATGGATGGGTGCAGAAAAGGGAACAATGCTCCTGTTTTAAGCCCAAAAGGAAAACCTTTTCCATTTGCTAGAATACAGTTTTCTAGTGGAAGCTTTATGAGAGGACATTAAGATATGTTTAACTGTAGGAGTGAAATTGTGAAGCCTGACTAAATTGGGAAGTGGAGCAGCCAAGCTGTCAATTTTAGGGTGTGGACAGAAGGATGAAGTTCTCCTGACATATGAGTCAGCAGACCTGGAACTGGGTCCAGAGTCCAAGGCTTCTCCTGAAGATGAGGCCAAAGGAAGGGGAACCAAACTTGGCAAGGCCAGTAAGGAGCAATGAGAATTATCCTGCTTCCCGAGTGCTGTGCTTTCTGAATGACTTTGGGTATGAGAAGAAATGGAAGAAAAGCATACAGAAGTCCCAAGGGCCAATCGTGAGCAAGTGCATCTCTCGGCGTCTCCCCCGGAGGGGAGATTAGGGTAAAGTAGTTGCTGCACTTGGCATTCATGAGAGTGGCAAAGAGCTTGCAGCAAGGCAGACCCCATGTTCAGAAAATCATTTCTGCTACATTCTGATTGAGAGACCACTCATGAGGCATTAAAATTGCTCTGCTCAGCTTGTCTGCTATCACGTTGGACTTCCCTGGAATGTGCATTGCTATTAGAAAGCGCTGGGAAGAAACTGCCCACTGCCAAACTCTTAGGGCCTCTCAACAAAGGGGTTAAGATCTGGTTCCCCCCTGCTTGTTTATGTACTAAACCACAGACATATTGTCTGAATGTACCGCAATTGTCCCTAGAGGGAGAGAGTCGTGAAGTGCTTGCAATGCAAGAAGCACTGGTCTCATCTCTAGGACATTTGCAAGTGAGCTTCTTGTTCTTGCCATGTACCTTGGACTATTCTTCCCAGATAATGCCCCCCACCTATCTGGGAAGTGTCCGTGGTCACCGCAGCTATGGGGTTGTTGTGGAACAAAGGGTCTCCCTATAGTCACATGTATGGAGTGTATCCACCATCTTAAGTCGTTCTTGCGTGATTCCATTATTCTGATCAGGTGAGGCATATGACCATTGGGAGAGCAACAGCCATTGAAGGATCCTCATGTGCATTCTGGCAAGAGGGACCAGTGTAATTGTGGAAACCATTGTTCCTAGTAATCTTAGATTTATCTTTGCTTTCACTTTGTTCTCGGGAAGGAGGTGAAATATCTGCTGTCTGAGTGCTACAACTCTTTCTGTTGGAAGACGTGCTACCATAGAGGCGGTGTCTAGATCTGCGCCTATAAATGTAATATGGTGAAAGAGCAACAAGGCAGATTTTTGAAAGTTGACTAATACCCAGCTGATTGCAAATGTCCAAAGTTACATCCCTGGCTTGTTGGAGTAGATGCTTGGTAGTGGCAGACAGGAGCCAGTTGTCTAGATAGGGAAACACTTGGAATTCTAGATGCCTCAGGTAAGCCGTAACTACTGCCATGCATTTGGTGAACACACAGGGGGCTGTAGTGAGACCAAAGGGCAGAGCTCGGAACTGTTAAAGACTGGCTCCCAGCCGGAAGCACAAGTACCTTCTTGATGTCCTGTCCAATTTTATGTGGTAGTAAGCATCTTGAAGGTCTATCGAGCACATCCAATCATCTTTCCATAAAAAGGGAAGTATAGACTGCAGTGTCACCATTCGGAACTTTGACTTCTTGACAGATTTGTTTAATTTGCTTAGGTCTAATATGGGTCTCCAGTTCCCTGTTCTTTTTGGCACCAAAAGGAATCTTGAGTAAGTTCCGAATCCTATTTGGTCTACGGGGACTTCTTGGATGACTCGTTTGTGCAGCAACTTCTGAATCTCTATAGTTGCTTGCTTCCTTAGATTGGGTGGAACATCTGGGATTGTTCCGGTCTGTGGAACAGGATTGGAAAATGGGATGGAGTATCCTCTGGATATTATTTTTAGCACCCATTTGTCTCTTTTGATAGTTTGCCATGCTTCTGGGTACATGGATAAACATTCCCCAACTGCCTCCACAGTAGAGCTGTCGGGCCTCCTTTCAGGAGAGCTGATAAGGGCGTCCGCAAAAGGAATCATGGTCACCCTGGTTCTGCGGGCCCCCGCTGTCTCTGGGGTGGCATCTACTGTTATTGCTTCCCCCTCTGCCCTTGGGGAAGGAATCACCCTGTGCATCCTGGTAAACTCTCTGGGTTATTTTGAACCACATTTTCCCACTCTTCTGGCCATTAGGATAAGGTCTTGAAGGTACGGAAAAACACACTCCAACGGCAGAGAGAGTTTTTCCTTCCTGCTCGCACCAGGTTAGAGTGTCTTTTACTTTGGGTCCAAAGAGTGAGGAACCATCAAAATGGGCGTTACTAAAAGTAGACTTAAAGGGCTCCGCAAAATTGCACAAGCGCATCCAGGAGTGTCTCTTAAGGGAAACTCCGGAACCTGCTGCCATGCTCGCACCATCTGCTGCATAGGATATCAGCCTCATGGAGGAGTTGATGATGGAATTTAAGGTGGACAGCTGGGAGGAGACCTTTTCATTCACCCCCGCAGTTAATGTACCTTGTAGAGTATCTCCTAGCTCTTTCAGGAGATCTCTTTGTAGCCTTGTAAAGTGAGATAGGTAGTTCAGCGATCGTAGTGAAAATGTCACTGATGAAAAGACATGCTTCCCGTATCTGTCCACTGTTCGAGAGTCTTTATTTGGAGGATGAACAGATGAGGAAGTCTCTGAAAGTTCCTTCTTGGTTGCTGCTGCCACCACCATAGCATCTACAGGTACCCCCTTAGTGAAGATATCCTTTCCCGAAGGAGCTGACAAGAATTTGTTTGGCCTCCGAGGGACTGGTTCCATTGTGTCAGGTGACTCACACACCTTTCGACTGACCAGGTCCATTAGCTCATCGAAAAGTGGCGACACCCAGAAGGCTGAAGGCTGAGACCCAAAAACCTTCAGGTATACTGACTTCGCATCAGAAGGGGTGGTAGCCTACCAGCCGCCTCTCTGCTTCAGGATCTCTTCAACTTCTGCAAATGAGAAATCAGAGGACAACCGTTGGGACCTTTCCAACTCATCGAGGTCAGTGTCTGAAATGATGGACTCATCTGGGAAGTCTACATGCTTCCACTTGTAAGTTCTCCTCCGAGGTGGCTCCTCAGAAGGATATTCTGGGGAGGCCTTGGAGGAGAGGGGTTCACCCATTGGGGGATCTGGATTTCTGCTGTCCTGTGGAATGGGTGGTACCGAAACAGTAGCTGGTGCCTTAGGGGGATGAGTGTTAGTATCCCTCTGTGGTGCTAAATGGGCTGATAACACACTCCCCATCAGCTCAAAGGCAGATCCCGCTGGATCCGAAGACTCTCTCAGCTCTGAGGAGACAGAGGAAGGCACCAGAACCAACAAGATCGGACCCGAGGCCAATACAGGAGCTGAGCCAACCAGGGCCGATGCTCTGTGGGGTGGACTCGGCACCAAAGAAGATTGGGGCCGAAACCCCAGTTCCCAGACTCCCTGGACAGCACCAAGAGAATCGGAGTAGAAGTCGGCGCCATGAACACTGAAGCGGGTCTCAGAATCGATGGCTCCACAGTAAGCGGTACCAAGCACTCTGGCTCCGAAGGTCCAACTTGGCTCGGAGGAGGAACAACAGTGGGTATAATTGGTACAGTAGGCTGCGAGATGAAATGGATGGGGTTTGAGAATAACTTAGTCAGTGCCAGCAACTTCAGGAGTCTGCACACCACCCGTTCCATGTCACTGTCTGATAAGCTCCTGGTAGACCTGGAAGATAGGGATGGAGAGCGAGATCTGTGCAGAATTGGAGATCGCCGTGTCGGAGAAACCAGTGAAATATCCATGGACTGGCTCTGAGTAGAGGTATCTTGCAGCTCCGAGGACTTTGCAGCTGAAGTATCAGGCTTGTCAACTAATACGACCTCTGAAGGCTCCGAGGACTGTGGAGCCGAGGAGGTAGTGGCCTTAGAGATTTTTGGTAGCTTGACTGGCGGCTCCGACTGAGCCGATGTTGCAGATGAATGTCTCTTCTGGGATTTTTTCTTTTTGGAAGAACGAGAAGAAGAAGAGGAAGAAGAGCTATGGATAGCTTCCTCAAAAGTTGGCTTTAAGAGCCCTTTCAGGATCAATTTGCTTCTCCTTTCTTGAAGTACCCTTGCATTGATAGAATGGCAAAAAGTACAGTCTTCTTGTAGGTGAGTAGCACCAAGGCAATCTGTGATGGACACCTTTTGTGAGCACTTCTGGCATTTTTTAAAGCCCGAAGGCTTATGTTCCCTCTCTTTTGGATCTTTGGACATAATTAAGATAATACCACAAAAACAACAACAAGAAAATTTAACTATGGAACTAATAAGCTACACTGAATAGTAACTACAGAAGACACGAGGAAACAGACAACTAGGGAGAAAAAATAGGGCCTCTAACTCAAACGGTCCTATTTTACAGACAAGACAACAATTAAATACAAGCCCTCTAACTTAAATGGGCAAAGAGCTCTCTAACTTAAATGAGCTGCTATTAAACTAGACAGACAGAAACAACAACCACTACAAGGGATACAGATGGGCCTACAAAGCGACAGCAAAAGCTGCGCCAAAGGGGATAAAACTATAACTATTTAACTGTAATGCAATAAAAGGCACAATGATTTAAATATAACTAAATAGTAAGCTCTCTATTGTCAAATATAACACTATAGATGAAAAATAAGAGAAAATTTGTCACAACTTAGGTGCGGCCAAGATGAGCGCATCCAACTTCGTAAAGCGGCAAACAAGATCTGGGAAATTACACCACTGCATTGTGGGATACCTACTTGCCATGAGCCAGGTTTGAGACTTTCAGCTATGTATTCGGCCGAGAATCAGCTCTGAACCCATCACTGTAAGAATGAAGGCGAGATAGGACAACAGTGTATCCTGTGTTCCAAGAAAAAGAAGACTAGTACAATATCATGCTCAAGGATACAGATGAGCTCATGTTTTAGTCCCTTTATCTTTATATACAGGTCAGGCATATTTTTATTATCCAGAGGAAAAGCTGTGAATTATAAATAATAAAGAGTTGAAGAAATTTATTTGGGTGAGGAATAGGGCAACAGTTAAGTGGAATAAGTTGACTGTCCCATTAGAACAAAGTGGATTAGGATTACCTGACTTGAAAGGATAATTACAGCTATACACAGCTGAGGCTCAGATACAAAACACAAATAACAACTGTACAAGAATATTATATTCATAAAAAAGCAGAAAGTATTCTAAGAACTAGGCCAAAACCATAATGGAGAAAGGAGATTTTGCCAATAGGGATGACTGCAAGTAGGGGCACAGAAAACAGGCAAGAGGGGACTGGAATTTACTGGAGAAAACTGGCAAAGGAACCAAGGTATTTGGAACAAATAACTGGAGAGAGAGAAAGGCAATAGAGTGGAATGAGGCCAAGATGACGTTTGGACTGCAGCCTAGAAAATGTTTTCCCTATCAGGGATTGACAGAATATAGGCAAAGAAAAAGGGATAGGCAAATCATAAGTTAAAGACCTGCTCTGGTAGACTTTTTAATTTAATCTAGAATAGACGCTGCTGTTAAAAAGAATAATTCACAAAACAAAGGTGGACGAACTCTCAGTAAATCTAGAAAACTTCGCAGAGAATGTAAATTAATGGCAAGAAATCTCTGGGAGCAAGGCAGTTTGGGTGTCGAACTTCCAATTTAATAAATATAAAAAAAAAATAGGGAAATTTAAAAACTTTCACCCAGAGGGCTTCCTCAGGAGTATATGAATACAATTAAAAAACCTCAAGTTTAAATGGTGAAATAAAATCACATGACTAAAACATTTAAAAGCACATGACCATCCATTTCAATTCAGCAGTTTATGCCTTAAGTAATAAGTCTCCTCCTCTCGTATTATAAATGTAAAATTACGGTGAATGCTCTTTTCAAATTTGCAAAAATTTTTTTCAAAAAAAGTGAGCAGAGTGTGTTGAGCAGATGGAAAGAGTACTTTGAGGGGCTGATGAATGAAGAAAATGAGAGAAAAGGTTGGATGATGTGCGGATAGTGAATCATGAAGTGCAATGGATTAGCAAAGAGGAAGTAAGGATAGCTATGAAGAGGATGAACAATGGAAAGGCTGTTGGTCCAGATGACATACCTGTGGAAGCATGGAGGTGTTTAGGTGAAATGGCAGTGAAGTTTTTAACTAGATTGTTTAATGAAATCTTGGAAAGTGAGAGAATGCCTGAGGAATGGAGAAAAGCGTTTTGGTACCGATTTTTAAGAATAAGGGTGATGTGCAGAGCTGTAGTAACTACAGAGGGATTAAATTGATCAGTCACAGCATGAAGTTATGAGAAAGAGAAGTGGAAGCTAGGTTAAGAAGGGAGGTGATGATTAGTGATCAGCAGTATGGTTTTATGCCAGGAAAGAGCACTACAGATGCAATGTTTGCTCTGAGAGTGTTAATGAAGAAGTACAGAGGTCAGAAGGAGTTGCATTATGTCTTTGTGGACTTAGAGAAAGCATATGACTGAGTGCCTAGAGAGGAGCTGTAGTACTGTATGAGGAAGTCGGAAGTGTCAGAGAAGTATGTAAGAGTGGTACAGGATATGTACGAGGGTAGTGTGACAGTAGTGAGGTCTGCGGTGGGAGCGACAGATGCGTTTAAGGTGGAGGTAGGATTACATCAAGGATCAGCTCTGAGCCCTTTCTTATTTGCAATGGTGATGGACAGGTTGACAGATGAGATCAGACAGGAGTCCCCGTGGACTATGATGTTTGCAGATGACACTGTGATCTGTAGCGAGAGTAGGGAACAGGGGGAGGAGACCCTGGAGAGGTGGAGATATGCTCTAGAGAGAAGAGGAATGAAGGTCAGCAGGACTAAGACAGAATATATGTGTGTGAATGAGAGGGAGGATAGAGGAATGTTGAGGATGCCGGGAGTAAGGCGGCGAAGGTGGATGAGTTTAAATACTTGGGATCAACAGTTCAGAGTAATGGTGAGTGTGGGTGAGTGTGGAAGAAAGGTGAAGGAGAGAGTACAGGCACGATGGAGTGGGTGGAGAAGAGTGTCAGGAGTGATTTGTGACAGATGAGTACAAGTAAAAGGGAAGGTCTACAAGAGGGTAGTGAGAACCGCTATGTTATATGGGATGGAGACAGTGGCATTGACAAAAAGGCAGGAGTCAGAGCTGGACGTGACAGAGTTAAAGATGTTAAGATTTGCACTGGGTGTGACGAGGGTGGACAGGATTAGGAATAAGTATATTAGAGGGTCAGCCCAGGTTGGAAGGTCTGGAAACAAAGCCAGAGAGGCAAGATTACATTGGTTTGGACATGTGCTGAGGAGGGATGCAGAGTATACTGGGAAAAAGATGCTAAGGATGAAGCTGCCGGGTAACAGGAAAAGAGGAAGGCCTAAGATAAGGTTTATGGATGTGGTGAGAGAGGACATGCAGGTGGTTGATGTGACAGAGCAAGTTGCAGAGGACAGGAAGAAATGGAAACAGATTACTTGGTGTGGCGACCTCTAACAGGAACAGCCGAAAGAAGAAGAAGCTCTTTTCAAATTTGTGTTTATAAAGAGCATTAGTATGTACTCTCCTATTAATTTCTAAAATATGGCTGAATATATGATCTTTAAATATTTGGTTTGTCTTGCCTATGTAAAATAAACTACACTGGTCACAAGTTGTTAGGTATACTAAATTCCTGTTGTTACAGTTTCCAGTTTGATCATATGACAGGGGGATATTTATTACTTAAGTCAGAAACTGCGGACTTGAAATGGATTTTACATTTGAAAGCCCACATTCCACCTGGTCTTAATGGGTTTCCTTCTTTAAAACCCTTACTGAAAGAGAAGCATAATTGTGTTTGAATTGGTTTTAGTCATGTGTTTTTAATTGTTTTAGTCATGTGCTTTTATTTAAACTTGAGGTTGTGATTTGGAGGGGAATGTGCGAAAGAACAGTTAGTTGAGTGGGCCAGGGAGGGGACAAGGAGCACAAGGGTTTTTTTGTTTTTGAAATTTAAAGACAAAGGGAAAGAAGACTGGTGATTGATAGCAATTCCAAAGTTCTGATGTAAACATTACAGCAGAGAAAATAGCCCCCCAGTTAACAAATATGCATTTGGAAAAAATAACTGCGTAAGGTTCCAAACTTTAATACTCTTCTAATGTCTCAGCACTGCATCACTGCACAGAATGTACGTATTAGCATTATGGGAAAAGTAAACAACAACATAATAAGGTAGATGTGGATGGTACACATCTTGAGAGTTAGAATTGAGGGAAGAAGGCAGTTTACATTTGTTTGATATGTATGAGAGGCAAGAAAATGGTTTTAATGGATGCAAAAAGGGGCAGGGTAGGTAATGAACATAATAACAAGAACAAGATAATTACTGTGGCCCATCTTTTCCCCAGGGATGAAAGTTGATTGCTGTGGGATGGCATCATACAGGCAGCAATCAGTGTACTTGTTAACCCAAACCCCATTACCTTTTTGTTGGACAATATGTGGTTTGCAATGTCAGCCATTTGAAGCATACATTCTTTAAATGTATTGATTCTACAGTTTGCATGTTGTTTGTCAGGACTGCATAACCGATCCTTTCACTAAGTTCTAAATGTTGTTTTCCGGTAGGCAATGGCACTATTTTTTATTCCATGGCAGATCAGAATACTCATTCTGCCTTCCCCAGGATGGACATGCAAATAGTGGTCACTTTACTAATGCAGCACTTCCCTCGAGCAGTGAAGAAACTTAAGTCAACTCCCCAACCTAACACTGAAGTATCCATCACCAGGGACTACAATGGCTTCAGTTGCAGGAACGGGAAGTCCAGCTTGGGGATGACCATCTGGAATTGGAGAGACCATCAAAAAAAAGAGTGATTCCAGCAGAAGATCTTTGAGCACATCATACCTCTGTAACTGCAGACAAATTGTCCAATGCAACACCCACATCCTCAGACAATCAAAACGGACCATGAAGCTCAAGGCAGCTATCAAACAAAGAAGAGTCTGCCCTTAGACCTTACACAGTGTCTTCACCCAGACTGCCAAATTCATCACTTCCTGGATCTTCTACACAGGAAGAAAGGAAGGAAGGACTAAACTGAAACTGCCTAACACTGCACAGAGAAATGAAGTCCTCCAAGAATGGACCACTGCCAACTCCATGACACACAGGCTTGAAGTCCTGATCATGACTAAGATGACAAGAACTGACAGAGACATAATAGTTCAAGGACATGACTGAGGGAAGTGAGTGGCTGATATCTGCTCACCTATCTCAGGAGGATAGACAGTAGCCTGGTCTGCTCCACGGCTGACATACAATGATGGCCGGGTGTCATACAGCATTGATAAAGGAACAAGATAAGCAAATGATCTATCAAGCACTGGACAGTGCTGTAGCCACATTTAAAGAACGCATTCTAGGATCCTCTACAAAGTCATTCAATAGATTGCCGTATGGCAGAAGAGAAAGGACAAAAACAAAATTCCCCTGACTCTCCTGAAGAACAACAACATGTGATCTCAGACTATCACCTTCTGTACTGCTGTCAGGGGACTAAGTATAAATGAGGTGAAGGGTGGACATGGTATGGGGTAGCATGATGGTCTTAAGGGTAGACTGAGGAACCAATGAGTGAAAATACATTACCTCTTGGGACTGCAACTATGGGAACATCCACTTCAGAGACACTGCCAGGGAGTCACTTAAAGGGGCTACCAGGAGTCAATCACTCAGTAAGATGGAAACAAAAATTATTCTGCAATGCTTTGGTGACTTCTTCCAATACCTACATAGAAAGTCTGGGGCAGGGGGGATGTCCAGTCAGAAGCATTTAGTACTGTAAGCAGTTCTGACCCTAAAACAAAAAAAGAGACACTGTGTGTAAAGAACAGTTGTGTACACTTACCATAAATGTAGATGTTCGAGTGTATTCACTGTTGCAGTCATCACACTTGGGTTATCCTGTCAGGGGTAGCCCTCAGTCGGCCCGAATACCAGAGGCTTAGTTTTTATGCATCAGTTGCTGTCACTCCAGGACTGACGTCAGGTCGTCAGTGGTATAAAATCAGGCAGCCGACACCATTACATCAGTTTTTCTTGCCCCAAATGTCAGGAACCCCAAATAGGGAGCTAGGGTATGGTGGAAGAACACCACCAGTAGAAAGTAAATGCCAAAAATTCCCTGTAAGGAGTGAGGAAGAGGGATAGAGAGAGACAAGGGGGATGGAGGGTGGGAAACCAGGTCTGCAACAGTGAATTCACTTGAACATCTACATTTATGGTAAGTGTACACAACTGTACTATGTTCTTCCTCTTTCACTGTTGCAGTCATCATACTTTGGTTGATTCACAAAGCTGAAGAAAAAGGTGGAGGCAGTCAAGCAGACTGGGGGCTGGATAGGATGCCCTGCAAGACTGCGGCTGCAAAGCCTGCCCTGGATTGGGAGAAGATATACAGGTGGTAATGCTTGGTGAAGGTATGAACAGAAGTCAATGTTGCAGGCTCCAGGATGTCCCTGGTAGGGACCCCTCTGAGAAAAGATGCAGAGGTGGAGGTTGTCCTGGTGGAATGCGTTCTGACCCCCTTAGGGGGAAGTTTCCTGGGTTTTTGCAGCAGAAGTGGATGCAGTGTGCTATCCATTTGGAGATTGTTTGTTTGGATATGGCCTTGCCCTCTGCCCCTGCTGCAAAGCTGACTAGCAATTGGTCAGTTTTCCTAAATGATTTAGTCCTATCCAGGTAGGATCTGAGCTGTCTGTGCACATCTAAAGAATACAGACTTCGTTCCCCTTTGTTTTGTGGGTTAGGGAAAAAGTGGGCAAATGAATTGATTGGTTGAGAGCCACACTGGACACCACTTTAGGCATGAAAGTTGGGTTAGTCCTGAGGAAGGCCCTGTCAGCATGGAAAATGATGAAGGGCTCTACAGCCATGAGTGCTTGTAGCTCTGAAACTCTTCTAGCTGAAGTGATGGCCAGAAGCAAGACTGTTTTCCAAGAGAGGAATTTTAACTCTGCTGAAGCTGCAAGCTCAATGGAGGGTAGTGTGAGCTTTTCCAACACAAGGTTAAGGTCCCAAGCTGGGGTAGGAGTTCTTCTGGGTGGCCTTAAATTGTTAGCCCCTCTTAGGAACTGTTTGATGAGAGGGTGAGAGAAGAGAGGTGGCTCTGTGCTGTAATGAGCAGAGATGGCAGAGGCATGAATTTTAATAGAAGAGAAGTGTAGTAGGTCTGCTAGGTAATCCAGGATGAGAGGTAGGGAGGGCTGTGATGTTTAAGCTCCTTTAGCCTGGATTCAGGTGCAAAACCTTTTCCACTTGTCAGCATAGGATTTTCTAGTGCTGGGGCGTCTGGCCTCACGTATAACATCCAGGACTTGCTTGCTTAGGCTGGCAGCTGGAGGAGAGGTCAGGGAATAAGCCAGGCTGCTAGGTTTAGGGTCTGCAATTGTGGATGCATGACTTCTCCATTCTTCTGGGTCAGGAGTGTTGGGATCACAGGTAGGTGCCATGGTGGCAGGAGTGACAGGCTGCACAGCAGTGGGTACCAGTGCTGGCGTGGCCAGTCTGGGGCAATCAAGATTGTCCTTGGTTTTTCCTCCCTTATTTTGAGCAGTACCCTTGAAATTACTGGAATAGGGGGAAATGCATAGATCGAGAGGTTTACCCATTGGAAGGATAGAGCATCCACTTTCCAGGCCTTGCTGTGAAGTTCCCTGGTGCAGAATTTCTTGAGCTGGTAATTGTTGTGGGAGGCGAAGAGGTCCACCTTCTGGGTGCTCCATTTCTGGGTTACAAGGTTGAAGGTTCTGTGGTCTAGCTGCCACTCGTGTGGGTCTGGCAGGTTTCGGCTTAAGTTGTCTGCCAGTGAGTTTTGGGAGCCTGGCAAGAATTGTGCTAGCAGGTGAATTTGCATGGCTGAAGCCATGTGCTAAAGGGTCATGGCGTGCCTGCAGAGAGGATAAGAGTGAATTCCTCCCTGCTTGTTGATATACCACATTACTGTGGTGTGGTCTGTTTAGAACACTAGAGGCCCCGGGGAGAGTAGGGGTCTGAAAGCTGTCAGAGCGTGCTGAACAGCTAGCATCTTTTTTTTTGGTTGATGTGCAGACGTATTTGATTTGGGCTCCAATGGCCCTGAATGCAACTGCTGTTCAGATGTGCACCCCAGGCATAATCTGATGCGTCTGTGGTTGTGAGAAGGGAAGACCCTTGTTGTGTTTGCATGCTGCTGCCCACCAAAGAAAATCTTTCCTTAGACAGGGTATTAGAAGTATGATAGTTTCCAGGTCCTGAGAGTGTTGACACTAAAGGCTTTTCAGGTACCATTATAGTTACCTCATATGCAGTCTGGCATATGGAATGAGTAGAATACAGGATGCCATGAACCCTACAGTTTGCAGGATTTTCCTTGCAGATAACTGGGTTCTGGTGGCTAGTTGAGAGAAGTAGCTTGTCAGGTAGGCTTGTTTTTCTGTTGTAAGGAATCCCATCTGGGATGCTGTGTCCAGGCTTGCTCCCAGGAATATAATTTTTTGAGTGGGGACTAGTTTGGATTTCTTTTCATTTACAGTATATCCCAGGGAGGTCAGGTGCTGTAACAGTTTTTCCTGTCTGCCTAAATCAGGCAGTCGTCTACATAGGGGTAAATTTGAATATTCCTTTGCCTGCAAAAAGCAATGGCTGGAGTCAGGCATTTTGTGAAAACTCTGGGAGCAGTGGATAAGCCAAAGGAAAGAGCAGAGAACTGAAAGTGCATAGATCCTGCCCTGAAATGTAGATATTTCCTGCAAGAATCCCGGACTGGGATGTGTAGATACGCCTCTTTCAGGTCTTGGGTGGCTAACCAAGCATCCTTGGAAAGCATAAGAAGAAGCTGCTGGAGAGTGGGCATTTTGAATTTTGGTATCACCAGGAAGGTGTTTAGAATGGATAGGTCAAGGATTGAGCACCAGGTGCCCTCTTTTCCAGGTACCAGGAAAAGCCTGAAATAGAAACCTTGGCCTATCTGGTCTGCAGGAACAGGCTGTATTGCCCCCATGGAGAGCAGGGAATGGACTTGCTTTTTGGCCTCTGCCCACTGGACTGGAGGAAGATCTGAGAACCCTTTTGGGGTTGGCAGTGTGTGGAAATAAAATTTGTATCCCTGGGACACTATGTTGAGGACCCATCAGCCGTTGGTAATAGAGGCCCAGTTTTTTGTATGGGAGGAGAGTTTTCTTCCTAGGGGCACAAGCAGGTGGGCAGAGGTAAGGGGTGGAGGTGTAAAGTCATTGTGAGTTCTTTCCATACGGGGTGGCTTAGCACTCCCTGTTTTTGAAGTGGAGGAACTCCACTCCTTAGATCTCTGCATTCCCTGGGACTGTGGTCTGGGGGGTCTGCTTCCCCTAGGCCTTGTCTGAGCTGGCCTGGAGGGGGCCGGAAAGGACCAGTGCTTGGAAGGGCAATGCCCACTGAAACTCAGAGGCTGGGCCTGTAAGAAGTCTTTAACTTTCTGCATAGCTTTAGCTTTTTCTTCCATCTTTTTTAAGAGCTCTTCTGCCTTGGTGCCAAACAAATTGTCTTTGTTCAATGGTGCGTCCAATAGTTTTTATTTGACATGGTCGGGCAAGGTCTGTTCCTTAAGCCAAGCGTGCCTTCTAAGTGCAGAAAGTACAGTTGTGTACCTACCATAAATGTAGATGTTCGAGTGTATTCACTGTTGCGGGTTATCCTGCTGGCAGGCTACCCGCAGTTGGCCTGAATTCCAAAGTCCTGGTCAGGCGTCGGTTTCTGTCGCCTCTTCCCTGACGTCAGTGCGCCAGGGGTATATAAGATGCAGCCGACGCCATTTTCTTCAGTTTTTCTTGCCCCAGATGTCAGGTGCCCCCAAGAAGGTAGGCAATACATATTGCTTATAAAAACATGCAGTAAAAATAAAAACAATACCTTCATCTACAAGCAAATACACCACATAGATTGTATAGGATAGAGAAGTATAGATAAGTCCCAGCAAAGAAAGGGGGATGGAGGGTGGGTAACCTGGACTGCAACAGTGAATACACTTGAACATCTACATTTATGGTAGGTACACAACTGTACTATGTTCATTGTGTTTCACTGTTGCAGTCATTACACTTGGGTTGAATCCCAAAGCTGAGGAAGGGCGGCTGGGTCTAAATAGGATTAGGAGTGGCTATGAGGCCCTACAGAACTGCAGTGGCAAAGCCTGCTCTGGATTTAGAGTAAAGAGATAAGTGATAATGCTTGGTAAAAGTGTGCACTAAACTCCAAGTTGCAGCCTCCAAAATTTCCTTGGTTGGTACTCCTCTGAGAAAGGCTGCTGAAGTGGCTGCTGCCCTGGTAGAATGTGGCCTAATATTCTCAGGCACTGACTTGCCATGCTGTGCATAGCAGAAACGAATACAGTGTCCTATCCATTTTGAAATTGTCTGCTTTGAGATAGCCTTTCCTTGTGATCCTGCAGCATATGCTACAAACAGTTTCTCAGTTTTTCTGAAAGCTTTTGTTTTGTCCAAGTAGAAGCGTAGTTGCCTGTGTATGTCCAAAGAGTGCAGAAGTCTCTCCCCTTTATTCTGGGGATTTGGAAAAAATGTTGGCAAATGAATGGTTTGGTTAAGAGCCACACTGGATACTACCTTTGGCATAAATGTTGGGTTTGTCCTAAGAGAGACCCTGTCCTGATGAAAAATGATATATATCAGCTGTATTGGCTCAAAAGGAGGCCTTGTGAGGTTTTTCTAAGACAAAGTTGAGGTCCCATGTAGGTATCGGTGCTCTCCTTGGGGGTCTTATGTTTTTTGCCCCTCTGAGGTACTGTCTTAGCAGTGGATGAGAGAAAATAGGAGGTTCCGTATTGTAATGAGCTGAAATGGCAGAGGCATGGATGTTAATTGATGAGAAGGATAGGCCTTTGTCCAGCATCTCAGTTAGGTATTATAAAATCTGAGGAATATTTGGAACAAGTGGTTCAAGTCCTTGTGCCTGGTTCCAAGCACAGAATCTCTTCCATTTTTCTGCATAAGATTTCCTGGTGCTGGGCCTCCTGGCTTCCAAAATGACATCCATAACAGCTTTAGAGAGAGGTGTGTTCTGAGTGGCTATATTACTTGCCATGCGGCCAGATTTAAGGTTCTGAGTTGGCTGTGCAGGATCTGATTGTTTTGTTGAGTGAGAAGATGAAGCAATCAGAATCATTTTTGGCTTCTCTTGTCTGACTTTTAGGAGCACCTTGGGAAGGAGAGGCAGTGGTGGAAAGGCATAAACTGCTAGGGTTTTCCAGCTGAATGATAGAACATCCACTTTCCATGCTTGTGAGTGATAAGTCCTTGTGCAGAATCTCTGTAGTTGGCAGTTGTGAGGGGAGGCAAAAAGATCAATGTCTGGGCATCCCCATTTCCTTGTTATCATGCTGAAGACCTGTGGATTTAGTTTCCACTCGTGAGGGTCCATGGGGTTTCTGCTTAGTTCGTCTGCCAGAGTATTTTTCTTTCCTGGCAGGAATTGTGCTTGCAGATGTACTTGATAGGTCAGTGCTGTGTTCCACAAAGTCATGGCTTGCCTGCAGAAGGGGTAGGAATGTGTGCCCCCTTGCTTGTTTATGTACCACATAACTGTAGTATTGTCCGTCTTTAGTAACAGTTGTCCTGGATGTAGTAGAACCTTGAAGGCTCTCAGGGCATTCTGTACAGCTAGCATCTCTTTTTGACTGACGTGAAGATGCATTTGGTCAGCGGGCCACGTGCCCTGAATACATTTTCCTGCCATGTGTGAACCCCAGGCATAATCCGATGCATCTGTTGTTAGTGTCTGCCTGGCTGTGGGTAAAGTGAAAGGCTGTCCCTTGTTGTGGTGACAGGCCAGTGCCCACCTATTGCAGGCAGGGAATAAGAGTTATTATTGTTTCCAGGCTGTGGCAATGTTGAGTCCAAACACTTTTTAGATACCACTGTAGCTTCCTCATATGCAGTCTTGCATATGGAATTAGCAGGATGCAGGATGCCACGAAGCGCAAAGCCTGCAGAATTTTTCTTGCAGGTAGCTGGGTCTTTGTTGCCATCATTTGAAAGTCAGTTGCCTTTGCTTGTCTGCCGTGAGATAAGCCATCTGGGCAGTAGTATTTAAGCTTGCACCCAGGAATATTATCTCTTGAGAGGGCACTAGTTTTGATTTTTTTTCGTTTACTGTGTACCCTAAGCAAATTAGTAATCTTTTTACAAATGCCAGATGCTTTAGTAGAATGTCCTTGCTCTCTGCTTGAATAAGGCAGTCGTCCAAGTAGGGATATATTTGAATTCCATTTTGTCTGCAAAATGCAATTACTGGTGCCAGGCATTTTGTGAAGACCCTGGGTGCAGTAGATAAGCCAAAGGGCAGTGCAGGGAATTGGTAATGCAATGAGCCATCTACGAATCTGAGGTATCTTCTGCAAGATTGTCTGATTGGGACATGCAGATATGCCTCTTTGAGGTCCAAAGTAACTAGTTAAGCCTTCTTGCCCAGTATGGGTAGAAGTTGCTGCAGTGTCAACATTTTGAATTTTGGAACATCCAGGAAAGTATTTAGAACGGACAGGTCCAGTATTGGTCTCCAGGCATTGTCCTTTCTGAGTACCAAGAAAAGTCCTGAGTAAAATACTTGTCCCTGTTCTTGCTGTGGTACTTTTTGAATAGCTCTCATGTCCATGAGAGCAGAAATTTGTTTTTGTGCCTCTGCCCATTGATTTTGTGGCAGGTCTGGCATACCTTTTGACCTTGGTAGGGTGTGAAAGTAGAACCTGTAACCCTGAGAAACAATATTCAGTACCCATTTGTCCTGGGTGATCATGTACCAATTTTTTGGGAAAAGTGCTAGTTTTCCCCCTAAGGGTGCTACCAAAAGGTAATTGCTTGGCATTTGTAGAGGGAAGTCATTGGGACTGTTTCCTATAAGTTTGTGATTTGTCTTCTCCGCCTTTGGGGGCTGAAGCACCCCATTGTTTAGGTCTGTATGAGCCTTGGGGCTGAGATCTGCCCCTTGGGTGTCTGTATCTGCCTCTTTGTGGCCTGTCTGACACTGGAAAGGACCAGTTTTTAGAAGGCCAGTTCCTGCTAAATCTAGGTGGCTGAACCTGTAAGAAATCCTTTACTGTCTGCATTGATTTTGCTTTATCCTCCATTTTCTTTAACCCTCTTCTGCCTTAACACCAAACAAAGTATCATGCTGGAATGGAGCATCCAATAATTTTGCTTTAACATGATCAGGTAAACTTTGTTCTTTTAACCAAGCATGCCTTCGAATGACAGAACCTGTAACTGCGGCTCTGCAAGAAGCCTCTAATGAATCAAAACCACATTGCAGAGTATGCTTTCCCACTTGTTCAGCTGCATGCAATAAATCCTGCATTTCCTTATTGTCAGGACATTCTGAGCTTGTAAGCATTTTCTGTTTTAGCAAAGACATTAGGTATTGTTGATATGTAAGCATGTGAAACTGGCAGTTTAAAGCCCTAACACAGCTAAAGTAGCAGAAGTGTAAACTTTTTTCCCCCATCTATACAGTGCTCTAGAATCCCTATCAGAGGGAAAGTACAGTTGTGTACCTACCATAAATGTAGATGTTAGAGTGTAACTTGGGTTATCCTGCTGGCAGGCGACCCGCAGTCAGCCCGAGTTCCAAAGTCTTGGTCCGGCGTCGGTTGCTGTCGCCTCTTCCCTGACGTCAGTGCACCAGGGGTATAAAAGTTGCAACCGCCGCCATTTTCTTCAGTTTTTCTTACCCCAGATGTCAGGTGCCCAAAGATAGGAAGGCTGGAAAGATAAAATTATGCCAAAAAAAATGCATATATTACTATATACATTTCCTTCATCTACAAGCAAATACACCACATAGGTTGTATAGAGTTGAGAAGTACAGAAAAGTCCCAGCAATGAAAAGGGGGATGGGCAGTGGGTAACCTGGACTGCAACAGTGAATACACTTGAACATCTACATTTATGGTAGGTACACAACTGTACTATGTTCATCGTGTTTCACTGTTGCAGTCATTACACTTGGGTAGAATCCCATAGCTGAGGTTGGGCGGCTGGGTCTAAATTGGATGTGGAGAGGCTACCAGGCCCTGCAGAACTGCAGTGGCAAAGCCTGCTCTGGATTTAGAGTAGAGAAGTAAGTGGTAGTGCTTGGTGAAAGTGTGCACTGAGCTCCTGGTTGCAGCTTCTAAAATGTCTTTGGTTGGTACTCCTCTGAGAAAAGCTGCTGAAGTGGCTGCTGCTCTGGTAGAATGAGTCCTAATGCCCTTAGGCACTGATTTGCCATGTTGTGCATAACAGAAGCGGATGCAGTGGCCTATCCATTTTGAAATTGTCTGCTTTGTAATAGGCTTTCCTTGTGATCCTGCAGCATAGGCTACAAACAGTTGCTCAGTTTTTCTGAAAGCTTTTGTTTTGTCCAAGTAGAATCGTAGCTGTCTGTGTATATCCAAAGAGTGCAGAAGTCTCTCCCCTTTATTCTGGGGATTTGGGTAGAAAGTAGGTAAATGAATGGTTTGGTTCAAGGCCACATTGGAGACCACTTTTGGCATGAATGTTGGGTTTGTCCTAAGAGAGACCCTGTCCTGATGAAAAATGATGAAAGGTTCCACAGCCATTAATGCCTGTAACTCTGAGACTCTTCTTGCTGAAATTATTGCTAGGAGCAGAGCAGTTTTCCATGATAAGTATTTTAGATCAGCTGTGCTGGCTGGTTCAAAAGGAGGCAGTGTGAGTTTTTCTAAAACAAAATTGAGATCCGAAGTTGGTACTGGTGCTCTCCTTGGGGGTCTTATATTTTTTGCCCCTCTGAGGTACTGTCACAATAGAGAATGTGAAAAAATAGGAGGTTCCTTATTGTAATGAGCTGAAATGGCAGAGGCATGGATTTTAATTGATGAGAAAGATAGGCCTTTGTCCAGCATCTCAGTTAGGTATTGTAAAATCTGAGTTATATTAGGGACAAGTGATTTAAGCCCTTGTGCCTGGTTCCAAGCACAGAATCTCTTCCATTTTTCTGCATAAGATTTCCTAGTGCTGGGCCTCCTGGCTTCTAAAATAACATCCATAACAGCTTTAGAGAGAGGTGCAGTCTGAGTGGCTACATTATCTGCCATGCTGCCAGATTTAAGGTTCTGAGTTGACTGTGCAGAATCTGATTGTTTTGTTGTGTCAGAAGATGAGGAATTTGAGGTAGAGGCCAAGCTGGGCTTTGAGACAAACTCTTTAGGATTGGGTACCAGTGCTGGCGTGGCCAGTCTGGGGCAATCAGGATCATTTTTGGCCTTTCTTGTCTGACTTTTAGGAGTACCTTGGTAAGGAGAGGCATCAGAGGGAAGGCATAGACTGTCAGGCCTTTCCAGCTGAATGATAGAGCATCCACTTTCCATGCTTGAGAGTGATAAGTTCTTGTGCAGAATTTCTGTAGTTGGCAATTGCGAGGGGAGGCAAAAAGATCTATGTCTGGGCGTCCCCATTTCCTCATTATCATGCTGAACACCTGTGGATTTAGTTTCCATTCGTGAGGATCCATGAGATTTCTGCTTAGTCCGTCTGCCAGTGTATTTTTTGTTCCTGGCAGGAATTGTGCCTGCAGATGTACTTGATAGGTTACTGCTGTGTTCCACAAAGTCATGGCTTGCCTGCATAGGGGGTAGGAATGTGTGCCTCCTTGCTTATGTACCACATAACTGTGGCATTGTCCGTCTTTATTAATAGTTGTCCTTGATGTAGTAGGTCCTTGAAAGCTGTCAGGGCATTCTGTACAGCTAGCATCTCTTTTTGATTGATGTGAAGATGCATTTGTTACTTGGGCCACGTGCCCTGAATACATTTTCCTGCCATATGTGCCCCCCATGCATAATCCGATGCATCCATTGTTATTGTCTGCCTGGCTGTGGGTAAAGTGAAAGGCTGTCCCTTGTTGTGGTGACAGGCCTGGGCCCACCATCGAAACTCCTGTTGTAGGCAGGGAATTAAAGGAATGATTGTCTCCAGGCTGTGACAATGCTGAGTCCAAACACTTTTTAGATACCATTGTAGTTTCCTCATATGCAGTTTTGCATATGGAATTAGTAGAATGCAGGATGCCATGAAGCCCAGGGCCTGCAGAATTTTTCTTGCAGGGAGCTGGGTTTTTGTTGCCATCATTTGAAAGTAATGAATCAGTTGCCTTTGTTTGTCTGGCGTGAGATAAGCCATCTAGGAAGTTGTATTTAAGCTTGCACCCAGTAATATTATCTCTTGAGAGGGCACTAGTTTTGATTTCTTTTCGTTTACTGTGTACCCTAGGAAAATTAGCAATCTTTTTACAAATGCCAGATGCTTTAGAAGAATGTCCTTGCTCTCTGCTTGAATAAGGCAGTCGTCCAAGTAGGGATATATTTGAATTAATTTTTGTCTGCAAAATGCAATTACTGGTGCCAGACATTTTGTGAAGACCCTGGGCACAGTAGATAAGCCAAAGGGCAGTGTAGAGAATTGGTAATGCATTGAGCCTGCTATGAATCTGAGGTATCTTCTGCAAGATTGTCTGACTGGGACATGCAGGTATGCCTCCTTGAGATCCAAAGAAACTAGCCAAGCCTTCTTGCCCAGCATGGGCAGAAGTTGATGTAGTGTCAACATTTTGAATTTTGGAACATCCAGGAAAGTATTTAGGATTGACAGGTCCAGTATTGGTCTCCAGGCTTTGTCCTTTCTGGGTACTAAGAAAAGTCTTGAGTAAAATCCTTATCCCTGTTCTGGCTGTGGAACTTTTTGAATAGCTCCCATGTCCATCAGAGCAGCAATCTGTTTTTGTGCATCTGCCCATTGGTTTTGTGGCAGGTCTGGCATATCTTTTGGTTTTGGAAGCGTGTGGAAGTGGAACCTGTATCCCTGAGAAACAATATTCAGCACCTATTGGTCCTGAGTGATCATGTGTCAATTTTTTGAGAAAAGTGCTGGCTTCCCCCCTAGGGGTGCTGTCAAAAGGTAAGTGCTTGGCATTTGCAGAGGGAAGTCATTGGGACTGTTTCCTATAAGGTTGTGATTTGTCTTCCCCTCCTTTGGGGGCTGAAACACCCCATTGTTTAGGTCTGTAGGAGCCTTGGGGCCGAAATCTGCCTCTTGGGCGTCTGTATCTGCCTCTTTCTGGCCTGTCTGACACTGGAAAGGACCAATTTTTTGAAGACCAGTTTCTGCTAAATCTAGGTGGTTGAACCTGTAAGAAATCTTTCGCTGTCTGCATTGACTTTGCTTTATTCTCCAATTTCTTTAACACCTCTCCTGCCTTAACACCAAACAAAGTATCATGCTGTAATGGAGCATCCAATAATTTTACTTTAACATGCTCAGGTAAACTTTGTTCTTTCAACCAAGCATGCCTTCGAATAACACAGCCTGTAACTGCGGCTCTACAAGAAGCCTCTAATGAATCAAAACCACATTGCAGAGTAAGCTTTCCCACTTGTTCAACTGCATGCAATAAATCCTGCATTTCCTTACTGTCAGGACCTTCTGTATTTGAAACCATTTTCTGTTTTAACAATGACATGAGGTACTGTTGGTATTTAAGCATGTGAAACTGACAGTTTAAAGCTCTTACAGCTAAAGCAGCAGAAGTGTAAACTTTTTTCCCCCATCTGTCCAGAGCTCTGGAATCCCTATCCGAGGGGACAGGATTTTTTGCAGTGGAAGACTTAACCCCTTTAGGACCGTCAGAAATTGTTTCTGGGTCTGTAGCGGGGTTTTTGTAAAGAAATTTATGAGAGTCAGGGACTCTGCAGTACCTGTCTGGCTTGACTGGTGCAGGGGGTAAAGAATCAGGAGACAGACTGGATTCAGAAAAAACATCAGCAACAATATCAAGCACAGGGTGATAGCCAGGGGCCTGTGCTGAGGCAATAAAAGGAAGTCTCTGAGCCTTTTCTTGGATTCTGAATAATCCTGGCTCTCCCAATGGAAATGCTCCCTCATGGAGTGTAGAGTTTCCCCAAAAGAGTAATCCTCAGGTGGAGAGGCTTAAGGTATAGACTCTTCTGCATCAGAGTCCTCATAGGGAGGGAGAGAATATCCCTGATCAGAAGAGGAATCAGAGGAAATGGAAACTTGGTCAGAGGAATCATAATCAGTGTCTTGCCTAGGCCTTTTGTCAGGAGGGGGATGGGAACCCCTGATTAAAGTAATTAGGTCTTTGGCCATTTTAAGCATCTGTTTCTTTGGCATGGATGACTGTTCTGGAGAATGCTGTACTTGTTTCCTTGTCTTTAATGGTGTTTTTGACTTTGCCTTTGCTGCTGTAGTGGGCTTAATTGTAAGCTGTGAAGGTCTGAAAACACCCTCAGAAGCCGATGCCTGCTCAGGGGCTCCGGACCCATCTGAGAGTATAGTTTCCATAGGCCCAATACCTTGAGTTTCCACAGGCCTCGGTATCTCCACGTGGCTGTCGGTTATGGCTTGTGGCTCTGAGGCAGCGGGTGTCAGGGGCTGCGAAAGCGCCTCACTGAGAACCAGCGACTAGCCTAGAAGAGGCTTCATCATCAGTTTTGGACCTCGGATGCCTGTCCTTTTCTTTGTCTTTGCGTTTTTTATAAATTTCGGTCGTCGGTTGTTCTGACGGCATTATGTAATTAAACCTTCGGCCAGAATAATGTAAAGCAAAATCAAACTGACGTTTAATAGTGCGCTTATTGAATCTAGCACAAAACCGACAACTAGTGACGTCGTGGTCAGGGCCTAGGCAAGGAATACAGTAAGAGTGAAAGTTCATATGAGGTATTTGCTTCCCACAAGAAATGCAATTATTAACTTTTACTGACATCGGTCTGGAGCAAGAAAAATTTCCCCAACGGGGTACTTAGCTTTACTGAAGACTTTAGTTCTGAAACTCAATTTTGAAAATCTCAGGAGTCGGCCGACCAGCACTTGCGAACTACTTTTGCTTCGGGCACCGCGCGGCAAGAAAGACTGGAGAAAATGGCGTTGGTTGCAACGTTTATGCCCCTGGCGTACTGACGTCAGGGAAGAGGCAACAGCAACCGATGCCGGACCAAGATTTTGGAACTCGGGCCGACTGCGGGTCGCCTGCCAGCAGGATAACCCAAGTGTAATGACTGCAACAGTGAAACACGATGAACATCAGGGTTTTTTGCACTGGAAGCCTTGACCCCTTTGGGACCCTGAGAAATTGTTTCTGGGTCAGCAGCAGGGTTTTTATAAAGAAATTTATGAGAATCTGGGACCCTGTAGTACCTATCTGGCTTGACTGGTGCAGGGGGTAAAGAATCAGGAGACAAACTGGATTAAAAAAAAACATCATCAACAATATCTAGTACAAGGGGGATAACAAGGGGCCTGTGCTGAGGCAGTAAAAGAAAGTCTCTGAGCCTTTTCTTGGATTCTGAATAATCCTGGCTCTCCCAATGAAAATGCTCCCTCATGGTGTGCAAGGTTTCCCCAAAAGAGTAATCCTCAGGAGGAGAGGCTGAAGGGATAGATTCTTCAGCATCAGAGTCCTCATAGGGAGGAAGAGAATATCCCTGTTCTGAAGAGGAATCAGAGGAAATAGAAACCTGGTCAGAGGAGTCATTGTCAGTGTCTTGCCTAGGCCTTTTATCAGGAGGGGGATGGGAACCCCTGATCAAAGTAATTAGGTCCTCGGCCATTTTAAGCATCTGTTTCTTTGGCATGGATGACTGTCCAAGAGAATGCTGTACTTGTTTCTTTGTCTTTAATGGTGTTTTAGACTTTGCCTTGGCTGCTGAAGTGGACTTGATAGTAAGCTGTGGAGGTCTGAAAACACCCTCAGAACCGATGCCTGCTCAGCAGCTCTGGACCCATCTGAGGGAATAGTTTCCGTAGGCCCAATACCTTGAGTTTCCAGAGGCCTAGTTCTCTCCACTTGGGAGTCAGAGGTGGCCTGTAGCTCTGAGGTAGCGGGTGTCAGGGGCTGCGAAAGCGCCTCGCTGAGAACCGGCGACTGGCCTAGAAGAGGCTTCGTCATCAGTTTTGGACCTCGGATGCATGTCTTTTTCTTTGTCTTTGCGTTTTTTATGAATTCCGGTCGTCGGTTGTTCCGACGGCATTATGTAGTTAAACCTTCGGCCAAAGTAATGTAAAGCAAAATCAAACCAACGCTTAATAGTGTGTTGGTTGAATCTAGCACAAAACCGACAACTAGCAACGTCGTGGTCAGGGCCTAGGCAAGGAATACAGTAAGAATGAAAATCCTTATGAGGTATTTGCTTTCCACAAGAAATACAATTGTTAACTTTTTCTGACATCGGTCTGGAGCAAGAAAAAAGTTTCCCCAACGGGGTACTTAGCTTTATTGAAGACTTTGGATCTGAAATTTAATTTCGAAAATCTCAGGAGTCGGCCGACCGGCACTTGCGAACTGCTTTTGCTTCGGGCACCACGTGGCAAGAAAGTCTGAAGAAAATGGCATCGGCTGCATCTTATATACCCCTGGCGCACTGACGTCAGGGAAGAGGTGTCAGCAACCGACGCCGGACCAGGACTTTGGAATTCAGGCCGACTGCGGGTAGCCTGCCAGCAGGATAACCCAAGTGTAATGACTGCAACAGTGAAACACGATGAACATCCTGTGGCTGCTGTCCTGCAAGACGCTTCTAGGGCGTCAAAGCCACATTGCAAACTGTGTTTAGTTACTTAGCTTGCAGAATGGATAAGCTCCTGTATTTCTTTATTTTCTGCACAAGCACATTTTTTGTTTGAGGAGTTCCATGGTATGTTGCTGGTATTTCAGCATATGGAACTGACAATTTAGTGCTCTAATGGCAAGAGTTGCAGAGGTGCATACTTTTTTTCCCCATCTGTCTAAAGCTCGGGAATCCCTGTCCGAGGGGGTGGGATTCTTAGCTGTGGTTGCTTTGATTCCTTTAGGTCCTTGGGAGATGACCTCTGGGTCAGCAGTAGGATTTTTGAAAATAAATTTGTGAGAGTCAGGAACTCTAATACCTGTCATGTTTCCTGGGAGCAGGAGGAAGGGTGTCAGGAGTCAAACTGGATTCCATAAAGACATCATCCACAACATCCAAGACAGGAGGAATGGCTAAAGGTCTGTGCTGTGGTAAGTCTAAGAATTCCCTGAGTCTCTTTTTGGACTGAGGATAGTCTTGACATTCCCATTGGAAATGCTGCCTTAAAATATGAAGGTTTCACCAAATGAAAAAATCCTCTGGAGGAGAGGCAGAAGTAATGGATTCCTCTGCATCTGAATCCTCAAAAACAGATAGGGGTTGCATGTCTTCATATTCAGAAACCTCAGAGTCCTTGGACTCCTGGTCAGATAAAACTGCTGGGGACAAGTCTCTTTTTCTTTTGGAAGAGGTAAGCTTGCTTCCCCTAATAAGCATGATAAGGTCTTCCACCATTTTAAGCATTTGAGATTGAGGCATGGAAGCAAGTGCCTGAGCTTGGGTCGTGGTTTTTTAGGTGTAGTTTGTACCCTGGGCCTTAGAAACTCGGTAGTTTTAGAAAGAGCTGAAGATGTAAAAGAAGTTGTCGGTTTGTGTCGAGTATCAGTAGTGCGAAGAACTTCCTCGGAAGCCGGTGCCTGCCCAGCGGCTCTGGACCCATCCAAGGTAGAGACAGCCATAGGATCCTTAGTCAAAGAAGAGTCTCATGGCATACTGGACTCCAAACGGGTCTCAGTAGCGGCCTGTGAATCCACAGAAGTGGGCATCAGGGGCTGTGAAAGTGCCTCACTAAAGACTAGTGAACTGGCGACTAGCTTAACGGAAGCATCGTCGGCAGTTTTGGACCTGCGCAGTCTGTCTTTGTCTTTATCCTTACGTTTTTTCAGAATATCGGTAGTTGAATGGCTTACCAAAGCCATTTTGGAATACGGAGATCAAGAGCGAAAATATTTAGCTACAATAAGGGCCCGATGATGTAGAGTTCTGGCGTTGAACAAAGCACAAAAGCAACAGCGAGGGATGTCGTGGTCTGGGCCTAAACAGGTGATGCAGTAAGAATGAAAGTCTCGGTGTGGTATTTGCTTTCTACAGGTGAGACAATTGTTAACTTTTTCTGATATCAGTTAGAGCAAGAAAAAAGGATCCCCAACGGGGTCCTTAGCTTTAGAAGACTTCAACTTCAATTTGGAAACAAAACTCAGGTAGCGGCCAACCGGCACTCTTGCGAACTGCTTCTGCTTCGGGCTCCTCAGCAAGAAAGACTAATGTAATGGTGTCGGCTGCCTGATTTTATACCACTGACGACCAGACATCAGTCCTGGAGCGACAGCAACCGATGCAGAAATAATAAGTCTCTGGTATTTGGGCCAAATGAGGGCTACCTCTGGCAGGATAACAAAGTGTGATGACTGCAGCAGTGAAACACGAAGAACATCACATCATCCAGTTACTATGCAGCAGCAGAAAAAGCGTGACCCCCTCAGGAGTAACCACTTGAAGCCTCACACAAAGGATGTATAATGTAAAATCACTAAGGTTAAGTACAGGATGGAAGGCACCTGGCTCCTTCAGAAGAGAAGTGGGAAGAGGTCTGCTGGTTTCATTATGAGTAATAGTTTGGGCATGTACTGAATGCTCTGCAAAACAGCTTGTTCATTTAGTACGGTCTTTAATGGGACAAAATGTAGCAGACACATCTTTACCATATTAGTTGATCTCTGAACAGGATGCTCCTTGCTGGATCCTATTGTTATATTTATCTTCCCTACCAATCAGCGTTTTGGCAATTTACTCCAGATGTTCCCACACTCACAAACCGATATGAGTCAAGAGGTCATCTTTCAGTTACACATGCGCTCATCCCTTGCCTGTCAGTTCATATCCTTACCAACAGTGTGCACCCTCCTGCAAATCAACAATAATGAAGGTGTGACACCCTCAAAGCATAACCGTGACAATATACAAGAACTTACTTGGTCAACTTACAGGGAATTTAACAGCAAAGATCTGCCAGATGTACTGCCCAAACACCAAGGAGGGTCATCTTTGTGACTCAGTTAATATAGTAAGTACAAATTTGTGAAAACCTAACACTGAGAAACCCTTTCATGATGGCTCATATACATGAGTTAATACCAAAACAGTAAAACTACCTAAAAGAAAGGAATCAGAGAATCGCACCAAGAGTAGCAGGAAGGATGACAACTGACAAGTACCACTACAGCTCTATTATCCTTCCTCAACACTGTCTCTATAGCCATGGATGACCATAAACTTATTTCTTGCGCATTCTTGGACCTCTCAAAAGCTTTCGACACTGCATCACACTCTCTTCTGCTGCACAAACTACATAACCTCAACTTCTCATCTGATACTGTTGCATGGCTCTCTAGCTACCTCACTGACAGATCAAAATCAGTGAGATGGCACTCTGCACTCTCCCCTCCTCTCCATGTAAAAATGGGTGTACCTCAAGGGTCTATTCTAAGGCCTTTACTTTTTAATATCTTTACTAATCAGCTCTATATCTCCTGTCCTCAGTCATCTTTAGTGCAATATGCAGATGACTCTAGTGTCATCACCACAGCCAACTCTCCCTCTAAGCTCTTCTCAGCTACTCAGGCATCTTTTAACTTAGGTGAAACATGGCTCTCCAACAACCAGCTCATCCTTAACCCTAAAAAAACAAAGCTGTTACTCTTCCTACCTAAAAGGTTCAATAATATTACACCCTCCTTCTCCATACAGTCCCTTAATAACACTCCCATTCAGGTAGAATCCAGTGCTAAGCTCTTAGGCGTAGCCATCGATGATCACCTTAAATTTGACTTGCATGTTAACTGTATCAAAACGACTCATTCAAAACTAGAGCTCCTTTACTGTAACAAGAAATTCCTTACCTCTGAAGCCAAGATTATTCTCTCTCTTACTTACCTTCTACCCAGTCTAATGTACAATTCTCAAATTCTCACAAATCTTAACTCAGCACTCCTGACCAAACTCGAATCTACCTACAACAAGGTAGCTAGATTTGCTGCCCAACAAACCTACAAATCCCATCACTGTCACTCTCTAAACACCTAAACTGGCTTGAATTACTCCACCAGCTTATTCTCTTTCAGCTCTATATCATCCATTCTATCCTATACCAGCCTTCCTACTACCCAGCACTATCCACTCTCATCTCCCATTATTCTCCCTCCAGACCTCTCCAAAGCTCTAACCAAGACCTACTACTAATCTACAAACCCAGTCTAAATTTGGATGCAACATGTACAGCTATCACCCCACTACTGCCTGGAATAGGCTCCCACTAGAAATCAGTACCTTTACACATCCTAAACAATTTAAGACAGCCACCAAAGAGCACTTTAAAAGTCACTGGTTCTGCCACTGCACTCTCCCTCCTTAACCATCCCCTACTTTCCATACCTTAATCTACTTTCTGCCCTTAACTCAGTCTTCTCACTAGCTCTCTCTAATCTTCCTTGACTACTCTTTCACTGTCTTCTAAAATCTATTAAGCAAATTGTCTCTGACAAAACATTCTATTGTAATTGTCTTGCCTTCATGCAACTACATTATGATAAAACTGGGCTTTTGTAACCATTTACCCCCAAAAACTATATTCATCTTAATGACATACTTCTTTTTATACATCTTGAAATAGTTTTGCTGTACTCCTGATTATTGACACTGTATAACATTGTATTGCTACTTAATGCCTTGTAATAATCCTGTAACACTGCTGTTTAATGTTAATTTATAATGAAAATTGTATAATATGCTGGAGCTTTTCTCCCCAGACCTCTGCTGAAAAAGGGCTCTTCAGCTCAGTCGGACAATCCCGGTCAACAAATGTAAAATAAATAATAAAATAAATTAAGGGAACCAACTTCAAGAAAGCAAAATTAAAGGATGGCAAGTATAGATGCAAGGTAGTTCTCTGAGCTGCAAGCACTGGAGAGAGCTGTTTCAATGAACAAGACACAACCACAGCTTGGGCCTGGGTGAAGAAACATTTAATGGAACCAAAAGACAAATTCTACCTCCAACCAAGGGAGAAGGGAACTGAAAGAGACTGACTACACTAGCACATCAGGTCGATAAGTATACTTCTGCATCAGCTACCTCTTGGAGAACCTCCCCCTCCAAAAGAAGCACTACTGTTGGATGTCAGGAACCACCAATCATCCCTGTCCTCAAGTGTAACAGGGAATCTATGAGAATGGCCTGGGGAAGGGATGAAAATCAGTTTGAGAGAAATGGGAAGATGACAGGTGAGGGAGAGAGCCTCTTAAAGGACAGAAGCACATCCCCCACAATGCCCCAAGAGCATTACGACACTAGGAAGCAAAGGAGCTAACAGGATAGAATTAGACATAGCTGAAATCCCATGTCACAGTACCATGAGTTTCTGTCAAGCATGCCAGTCAAATCAGAAATTCAAGATTACAGAGGGAAAGATCTTCACAAGGAATTAGTGGCAGCCCTCAGTCTGACAACCAGTCAGCAATTCCCATTCTGCCCCTTACTAGCTAGTACAAAAAGCAAAATCTGCCCCATTGACATCCATTTAGATGTCCGTTGTCAGATAACCAGGAAGGTACACGCATACCTCTCAAACTCTTAGCACAAGAAATATGGACAAAGCCTGGAATAATGTGGGTTACAAGGGTCCAAAAATAGGGACAGATTTTAAATACTGCTCTTAAACATGATTTGTGTTAGTATGCATTTCCTGAAGGATATTAAGTCTGCAATTCAACTGGATGTCAATATTTAGTGATTTCAGTCCTCAGTGATTTGCCAGACAACCACAAATTCCATAAGGAATAGACAAAAAATATGAGGTGAAAATCTAGACAGTTGAGTGGTATGGGTACAAAATACTATTATTACTTGAAAAAACAAAAATCTTAGAGCATTTTCCAATTCCTACTGCCAGATCTCAGATAGATGCTGACAGGATGCAGTAGACTAGGACCCCAGACAAGAGAACAAAAGTATCCAATCCCCTCTAATAAAGATGACAGTGACCTTGCAAGACCCCTAGGGACTCCAAAGCCAGTATACTAAAGTATTAGTTTAAGGGTGTGCACACTTATGCAACCAGCTTATTGTATGTTTTTTTTTTATTTTTTATATTTTTCCCCTAACAGATATGTTTGTTTTTCAATTCAATTGTACAGGTTATAGGCCACATTAAAGGTGGGAAAAGTTTTGACATTATTTATTGTGGTCTAATTTTTTTATATCACAAAAACCTGGCATTTTAATTGGGGTGTGTACCCTTTTTATAGCCACTGTATTTGTAATTCCAGTACACCGTGGCACTGTATTTTGCTATTAAAGTGGCCTAACTGGTGGTATTAAACCACATATTCATTACTATGCATTGTGTGTAGGCAGGCTTGTTCTGGACTTGACTTTTCATTAAGTCAGTTCCAAGGCCAGTCAGCTCAAAGCTAAGGGGCTAAGAATTCCAAAGTTGCTGTTTGTTGTGATCTTTTAAATAACAATTGCATTGTAACAGTTCCATTACATACTGAAAGTTGTGTTTTCATTTTTGATCGGATTTTTTTCAATTAATTTCAACAGTGTGCATCTGCTTTAGCTAAGGTTTTTAAGCCTATATTAGTGATTCCAGTACATTATTGCACTGCATTTTGCTGTTTAAGAGGTCTAACTGTTGGTAATATAAAAGAAGTTATCTACTTACCATAACGTTCCATGTGAGTTGTTCATCTTGCCTTCATTCTTACAAATGGGTTTGAAGCCGATCCCTCTTCTCTGAGTCAGCCGCTTTCACAAGCTTGAGGTTTCTGAGTAGCTCGAGGCCAAGTCCCTATCTCATGATGCTCTTTGCCTCACCTCAGATCTAGTTTGCTGATCCCAATATATACCACATAAGTAACATGAGTGTAACTCCAGCCGGAGTAAGAATCTTATACAAAGACCCACCAGACCCCAAATCTCTGACTCATTCTTCGAGAAGCCTGGAGAGGGCAGGCAGGAGGAATTGTAAGAATGAAGGCGAGACGAACAACTCACATGGAACGTTATGGTAAGTACATAACTTCTTTATGTGAAGTAATTCAATCTTGCCGTTCATTCTTACAAATGGGTAGCGTCCCAAGCACCACTTATCTTGGGTGGCTCACGGGAGTACATTCCTAAGGACACTGGAACCAAAAGAAGCCCTTTCCACGGAGGCCTTATCTACTTTGTAATGTATAACGAAGGCATGTGGCTTTGACCAAGAGGCAGCTGCACATATTGTGCCTAATGGCAGTCTAGCCATGTACGCTGAAGAAGTAGAAACAGCCCTTGTGGTGTGCACCTTCATTTTGTGTTCTAGTGGTTGATTCATGGAAGAATATGTGAATTTTATACATTCTGTTAACCATTTGGAAAGAGTGACTTTTGACACCGGTTGCCCTTTCTTGGTATCGGAATGAGAGACAAAAATTTGTTCTGATTTTCTAAATTCTTTGGTTCTATCTAAATAAAATCTGAGTTGTCTGTGTACATCAAGTTTATGCAACATATGCTCCAACTTGTTGGAATGGTTACTGAAAAAAGGTAGAAGTTCAGTTGTTTGACTTAAATTAGCCTCTGAACATACCTTTGGAAGGAAGGATGGATTAGTCTGGAGTGACACTCTGTCAGGGTGAAAAATCAAGTATGGGGGTTTAATAGATAAAGTCTGTAGTTCAGACACCCTGCGTGCTGATGTAATGGACACCAAGAAAATGTTTTTCCAAGACAGGAATTTTAGTTGGTGGGAAGATGCAGGCCTAAATGGAGGAAGAACAAAATTTAGGTTCCAGGGAGTGAAAGGTTGTTTAACTGGTGGTCTAAGATGTTTGGTTCCTTTTAAGAAGGCTCTACATAACCTGTGAGACGTAAGATTTGAACCTTCCGATCAGAGGCGAAATTGAGAAATTGCAGCCAAGTGAAAACGTATGGTAGCTGCCGCAGAACCTTCATTAAAAAGTTTAGTCAAAAACTCTAATATGCTAGGAATTGGGGCAACATATCCACAAAGCAAATCTCTTCCACTTGCTGACATATAACTTTCTGGCTGAGGCCTTGTGGGATGATACAAGGATATGCTGTACTTCCGAGGAAAGGTTGTGGGACCTGGCTATGTCGGAAATCGGAGCAGCCAAGCTGTCAATTTGAGGGAGTGAAGAGAAGGATGGACAGCCCCTGACGAATGTGTCAGCAGATCTGGAACTGGGTCCAGAATCCAAGGCTCTTCCAACTGGTAGATTCGAAGGAAGGGGAACCAAATCTGTCAAGGCCAATAAGGGGCTATCAGAATTACAGTCCTTCCCAGGGCTTTGGCTTTCTGCAGAAATTTTGGAATTAAAGGAATGGGTTGAAATGCATAAAGAAGTCCCAGGGGCCAAACGTGGACAAGAGAGTCCCTTGGGTTTTCCCCTGGTGGGGGATTCAGGGCAAAGTAGCTGTTGCATTTGGCATTCATGGGGGATGCAAACAGGTCGCAGCAAGGCTTGCCCCATCTGCAGAAAATCCTTTCCGCTACTTCGTTCTTGAGGGACCACTTGTGCGACATCAGAATAGCTCTGCTTAGTTGTCCGTGATCATGTTGGATTTCCCCGGGATGTGCATCTCTATCAGAAAGTGCCTGGTGGATACAGCCCACTGCCAGACTCTTAGTAGGGCCTCTCGACATAGGGGATAAGACTTGGTTCTCCCTTGTTTGTTGATAACCAGACTACGGACATGTTGTCAGTCTGAATCGCACTTGTTCCCAGAGGAAGAGAGTCCTGGAAGTACTGCAACGCCAAAAGTACTGCTCTCATCTCCAGAACATTGATGCCCAATTGTGACTCTGTCTCTGACCAGGTGCCTTGGGCTGTTCTTCCCTGAAAAAGTCCCCCCCACCCTATCAGGGAAGCGTCCATGGTCACCATGGCTGATGGCGGGGAAGGACAAATGGGTGACCTACTATTACATGGTGGCTGGTCAACCACCACTGTAGATCCTTTTTGCATGAATCTGTAATGATTATCAAGAAAGACATCGGAAGTTGTTGGTAAGACCATTGGATGAAGAGTAACAACTGAAGTATCCTCCTGTGCATGCACCCCAGAGGAACTGCTATGAGAGTTGCCACCATAGTAACTAGCAATTTTAAGACTTGAGAGGTTGGTACTTTCTTTTGTGTCAGGATGTCTGATGCCTGTTGCCGAAGCGTGACTATTCTTTCCAAGGGCAGTTTTACCATAGTGGTGGTGGTGTCTAAATCTGCTCCGATAAAGAAAATATGCTGCGAAGGTGACAACGCAGACTTTTCGAAATTTATAGTAATTCCTAACTGGGAACACAGATTTAGATTGAGGTCCCTGGATTGAACTAGTTGATGCCTGGTGGTGGCGGTGAGGAGCCAGTCGTCCAGGTACGGAAACACTCGGAATCCTAGACGCCTCAGGTGAGCCGTAACCACTGCCATGCATTTGGTAAACACTCTGGGGGCTGTTGTGAGACCAAAGGGCAATGCTCGGAACTGAAAATGACTGGCTCCCAGCCGGAAACGCAGGTGATCTCTGGATGGTCTGGCCATTTTGATATGGTAGTAGGCATCCTTGAGATCTATAGAGCACATCCAGTCATCCATTCCTAGAAACGGAAGAATCGACTGAAGCATGAACATCCGGAACTTCTCCTTCTTTACAAAAGTGTTGAGTTTGCTGAGGTCCAAGACTGGCCTCCAGTCCCCTGTTTTCTTTGGAAACAAAAAGAATCTTGAGTAGGTTCTGGAGCTTATCTGGTCTTCTGGGACTGGCTGGATGACTTTTTTTTTAGCAACCTTTGAATTTCTATGGTTGCTTGATCCCCAAGACTAGGTGGAACATCCGGGATTTTCTTTCGCATGGGGGTGGGGGGTGGGTTCTGTGAACGGAATGACCTACCCTCTGGATATAATGCTTTGTACCCAAGAGTCTTTTGTAATTTTTAGCCAGGCGTCTGGATACAATGACAAGCGATTCCTGACTGCCTCCAGAGTAGGACAGTTGGGCCTCCTTTCAGGAGCGCTGGTAGGGCTTCCCAAAGAACTCATCCCTGTCGCCCTGGTTTTGCGGACCCCCATGCCACCTGGGCGGCATCTTCCATTATTGCCCCCTCCTCTGCCCCTGGAGGGGGGTTCAATGCGTGAGTTCTGAAAGGGTCCTTGGGACTTGCAGAACCACATTTTTTTTCCTCCCTTTTGCCCTTTGGGGTAAGGTCTAGTAGGGGTGGAAAAACGGACACCTATGGCAGATGGAGTCTTTCCATCTTGTTCACATCTAGTGAGGGTCTCCTTGACTTTAGGCCTAAAAATGGACAAGCCATCAAATGGGGTATTAACAAAGGAAGACTTGAAGGCTTCCGCAAAGGAGCATAAGCGCATCCAGGAATGTCTCTGAAGAGCTATTGCTGAACCCGCTGCACGACTCATGCCATCAGCTGCATAAGAAATGAGACGTATGGACGAGTTAACTATAGAATTTAGGGCATTGAGCTGGGATGTCAACTTATCAGGAACACCCTCAGCTGCAGTACTCTGCAGAGTATCTCCAAGCTCTTTAAGGAGATCTCTCTGAAGTCTGGTAAAGTGTGTCAAATAGTTGAGCGATCGCATAGCAAAAGTCGCTGAACTAAAAATGTGTTTCCCATACCTGTCCATAATCCTGGAATCTCTATTAGGAAGATGGACAGTAGATGAGGTTTCAGACATCTCTTTCTTGGTAGCCGCCGACGCCACCACCATGGCATCAACCGGCACTCCTTTGGTAAGAAACATTTTGTCCTGTGGAGAGGTGATAAACTTGCTGGGCCTCCGAGGGACAGGTTCCACAGTATCAGGAGACTCCCACACCCTTCGAGCAACTAATTCCATTAATTCATCGAAGGGTGGAGTCACCCAGGAGGTGGAGGGGCATCGACTCATCATCAGTAGGGTTAACGGACTGCCAGCCACCCCTCTCTCTTAGGATCTCTAGGATATCAGCAAAAGAGATATCCTCCGAGAGGGACCGTGGGGACCCTTCTGACTCCACTAAGTCAGTGTTTGATGTGACAGACTCCTGCAGGGAGTCTAAATGCCTCCTCTTGCAAAGCTTCATCCTGGGAACCTCATCAGCGGGAGCTTCTGGTGAGGTCTCAGTAGAACATGGATCACCCAATGAGGCTACCTGAGGCTCTGGGTCTCTACGCTTTAAGAGAACCTGTGATACAGAGGTAGAACGCAGCACTTTCGGGGATGAGGAAGAAGGCCCTGATGAAGTGGGTGTCTTAGAAGACATAACTCTCCTGATGGCATCGAAAGCCCCATTACTCCGATGTGAGGAAGCAGCTGGTTCTGAAGAAGATGGCAACTTCCACAGTGCCGAAACAGCAGGCTCTGTGCCACAGGAAGGAGCCGAGTTCATCCGTGCCGAAGCTCCGAGCGGAAGGGTCGGAACCGACCCATTGGTTCGACTTTCCCCCTGGAGCCGACCAGAGAGTGTTGGCTCCCAGATTCCTCGAAAAGCATCGAAGTAGTCTGAGTCGATGGAGCCGATGGTACTGGAACAGGCCTCAGCTCAGAGGGTTCCACAATCATCAGTTCTACCTCCTCAGGCTCAGAGGAGGAACAGACACAGTAGGCAACGACATCTTCGGCTCCGAGATCGGTTGGGCCGGAGCCGACAACAATTTGGCTAATGTCGGGTTCTGGAGGAGCCTCTGCACCACTCTGTCCATATCCACATCAGAGAGGCTCCTCGAAGAACGGGTCGAAGGGATGGATGAAGCCACCAATTGTAAAATTGGTGATTTCAAAACTTCGGAGACCGGCTCCGAAAAACTTGCTCAGTTCCAAAGACTGTGGAACCAGCGACCGCACCTTCTCGGCAAATTTCGGAGCAGAAGACTTCGGCTCCAAAGAAGCTTTCGAAGATTTAGATCCCTTCGAAGATTTAGAAGTCTGATCAGCCTTATCAAGAACATCCTGAAAATCAGGTTTCAAGAACCCTCTATCCACTAACTTTCTCCTACGTTCTAACAAGATTCTGCTGCTGAACGAATGACAAATGGAGCAGTCCTCCTGAAGATGGACTGCACCCAGACAATAAACACAACACACATGTGAATCAGCAATAGACATTTTTTGTCCACATTTAGGGCATTTCTAAAACCCTGACTTCTGTCTCTCTGTCTCCTTATGATCAGCCATAATGTAACTGAAATAACTATGCATCTATATATAACTGCCTAGACAAACAAACACACTGGCTAGGCTAACACTGCACTCTAAGATAAACAGTTGTAACAGTTACAGATTCAAACTGCTAAAAAGAAAAACACTCTCACACTAAGACGTTACAGTTATAAACAGTTGTAAACACTGTAAATGGGGCTAGGGCCTAACTAAAACACGGCCATGAAAGGCCTAAGAGCAGCCGCTCTATAAACAAAGATTTTCCACAGAAAATAATTAAAGAAAATGACTAAGTACTAGTCCATTGATAAACAACGACAAAATACACACTTTCTGAAAAAGTCCTATAGAAATATAGACTACATTTAGAAAATACTGGCCCGAGCTCCAATCTCGACCTCCGATCTGTTGCAGTGGCAAACTAGACCTGAGGTGAGGCAGAGAGCATCATGGGATAGGGACTTGGCCTCGAGCTACTCGAAAACCTCGAGCTTGTAAAAGCGGCTGACTCGGGGCCAAGGGATCGGGTCCGAACCAGTTTGTAAGAATAAACGGCGAGATTGAACAGCTTCACAACCCTAGTTTCATTCTCTTGCACTGAATGTATGTCAAGCTAGTTCAGGAAGTGCCTTTGCATTAAGGCAATTCCAGGCCAGTCAGCTCAGAGTTAAGGGTCTAATTGTTTTTCCCTACCACCCACCCTGTTATAGTTCTTAAACCCAATGCATCTGTTGTTGATACTTTGATAACATAACTCCCTCCCTCTCCCCATTTATTGACTGTCGACTATAAGCACATAAGTACCATTTTGCAAAGTCTCTCCCCTTAAACTACTCACCAGGCTAAAAGACCTTTGATAAAATTGTTAAATACTGAGTGTACTATAATTAGTTTAGTAGTTCTTGTCGGTGGCAAGTTGTATAGTACTGAACTTTAAACACTCAGTAGCAAGTCCAACCAGACATTAATATAAAACTGAACTCCAAGCAGTTATGGTTACCCCTGACACCAGAGTCTTCCTGTCGGTATCACGGACCAGCACTTCTCCACAATTTCTATAGCCAGCCTGACTGAGATATGTATCCTGAGAAAGTATAAGAGCTGCCTCATGCTGTCCGAAGATCAACCACTACTCATACAGCATAACACAGTTCATGAGAGATGTACATCTATAGCATGCTTGGAGGCAAAAATGTCACACACAGTAAACTTTTATACCAAAATTATCAGCAACACATCACCTCTCCAAGACCATCACAAGAGACATAATCCATCATATGCTGATGTCATAAAGATTAATTTCCCTAAACCTCAAAGACCTCCAAACACAACACAGACACAAAGTACACTCAGAGAATTAAGCCTACTTTCTCACATAGCACAAGGAGTCCCAAAGTCATAGATGCTGAGCCTGTAAGGCAGGTATCAAACAAACCAAACACTCTTAACAGGTGACCCCATTGTAAGACATACAGATGTGCCTCTTACTAAGCCGAGCAAGAGTGATGGTTATTTGCTTGTCTGGTACCAGGATCTGTCAGATCTTGCAAGCACTCGTCCTGGAACAATAAGTATCAGTATGACTCTCTCACATTTCATGCCGGTGTCAATGACTTTTTATACCAACTACTGTGTAGTAAGGAAAAAAAAGGTAGAAATGTTTCAGTCTACATCAAGAAGAAACTCAAATCAGGGCTGGTAAAGCAGCATGGTGTACTACAGCTGCTTAATGTCCAAATAACCATGCCATATTTTAACTAGCTAAAGAAAGTACAGTTGTGTGCACTTACCATAAATGTAGATGTTCAAGTGTATTCACAGTTGCAGTCTTCACATTTGGGTTATCCCTGCCAGGGTAGCCTTCGGCCGGCTCGAATACCAGAGACTTAGTATTTTTGTGTCGGTTGCTGTCGATTGAGGACTGACGTCATGTCGTCAGTAGTATAAAGTAAGGCAGCTGATGCCATTACATCAGTTTTTCTTGCCCTAACCTGTCAGGAGCCCCCTAAGTAGGAGGCCGGGTTCTGGTGGAAGAACCCCACCAGTGGAAAATAAATACCAATATGTCCCTTGTAAGGAAAGGAGAACAACAGGAAAGAAAGGTAACAAAAAGAAAAAAGGGGGATGGAGGGAGGGAAGCCAGGACTGCAACAGAGAATACTCTCGAACATCTACATTTAGGTAAGTGAACACAACTGTATTATGTTCTTCGTGTTTCACTGCTGCAGTCATCACATTTGGGTAGATTCCCAAAGCTGAGCAAATAGGTGGATGGAGTCAAGGAAGCCAGGGGCTGGCTAGGATGCCCTGCAAGACTGCAGAGGCAAACCCTTCCTTGGATTTAGTAGAGAGAGGCAGGTGGTAATGCTTGGTAAAAGTGTGAACAGATGTCCACGTGGCAGTCTCCAGGATGTCCCTGGTGGGGACTCCTCTGAGGAAAGCTGCAGAGGTGGAGGCTGCTCTGGTGGTTTGTGTCCTGACCCCCTTGGGGGGAGGCATACCATGCTGTTTGTAGCAGAAATGGATGCAGTGTGCTATCCATTTGGAAATGGTTTGCTTGGAGACAGCTTTGCCTTCTGCCCCTGTGGCAAAGCTAACAAGCAATTGATCAGACTTTCAGAAGGGTTTAGTCCTGTCCAGATAGTATCTGAGCTGTCTGTGCACATCTAAAGAGTGAAGAATCCTTTCCTCCTTGTTCTGGGGATTAGGAAAGAAGGTGGACAAATGAATGGATTGGTTGAGAGCCACACTGGACACCACCTTAGGCATGAAGGATGGGTTAGTTCTGAGGGATACTCAGTCTGCATGGAAGATGAAGAAGGGTTCCACAGCCATGAGTGCTTGCAGCTCAGAGACTCTTCTGGCTGAAGTGATGGCCAGAAGGAAGGCTGTCTTCCAGGAGAGGAAGTTTAGCTCTGCAGAAGAAGCTGGTTGGAAATGAGGCAGGGTGAGCTTTTTCAAGGCAAAGTTAAGGTCCCAAGCTGGTGTTGGTGCCCTTCTGGGGGGCCTCAAGTTGCTAGCCGCTCTGAGGAACTGTTTGTTAAAAGGGTGTGAGAAAAGAGGCTGCTCAGTGGGAAAATGAGCAGAAATAGCAGAGGCATGAATTTTTATAGAGGACAAAGAGTGACCATAGTGTAGTAGGTCAGCTAAGTAATCCAGGATGAGAGGAATGGTGGGCTGTGACATACTGGCCCCCTCAGCCTGGATCCAGGTGCAGAACCTTTTCCATTTATCTCCATAAGACTTTCTGGTGCAAGGGCATCTGGCCTCTTGGATAACATCCAGAACCTGTTTACAGAGGTTGGCAGATTGGTTCAGGGTTAGGGAATAAGCCAAGCTGCCAAACTGAGTGTCTGCAATTGGGGATGCATGAATTCCCCTTCCCTCTGGGTTAGGAGGTTTGTAATCTGAAGAAGATGCCATGGAGGCAGCGGGGACAGGCTGCGCAGCAAAGGGTACCAGTGCTGTCGGGGCCAGTGTGGAGCTATAAGAATGGTCCTTGGTTTTTCCTCCATTATTTTGAGCAGTACCCTGGTGATGAGAGGTAGGGGAGGAAAGGCATAGATGGAGAGGTTGACCCAGGGGAAGGAGAGGGGATCCACTTTCAAAGCCATGCAGTGATGATGCTCCCAGGTGCAGAATTTGCTGAGCTGATGGTTGGTGTGAAAGTCAAAGAGATTGACGTTCAGAGTTCCTCATTTCTGAGTTATTAGGAAGAAGTTACTTCTGTTGAGATGCCACTTGTGTGGGTCCAAAAGGTTTCTGCTTAATTGGTCTTCCAGGGAGTTGAGAGAGCCTGGTAGGTATTGTGCTAACAGGTATAGTTGCATGGAAGAGGCTGTGGGCCAAAGGGTCATGGCCAGCCTGCATAGAGGGTAGGAGCAAGTCCCTCCCTGCTTGTTGATGTACCACATCACAGTGGTGTTGTCTGTTTTGATCAGGAGAACCCCTGGAGAGAGAAGGGGGTTTGAAAGCTATGAATGCATGCTGCACAGCCATCATCTCTTTTTGACTGATGTGCAGGGGGATTTGCTGTGGGCTCCACTGGCCCAGTATGCACCTGCCATCCAGGTGTGCACCCCAAGCGTAGTCTAATCCATCTGTGGTGAGGGTCTGAGCAGCTGAGTGTGGGGAGAAGGGCAGTCCCTTGTTGTGGGAGCATGCTGCTGCCCACCAAAGAAATTCCTTTCTGAGGCAAGGAATTATAGGTAGAAGAGTTTCTTGAGAGTGTTGACACCAAAGGCTGTTTAGATACCACTGAAGTTTCCTCATATGAAGTCTGGTGTATGGAATGAGGAGTATGCAAGATACCATGAACCCCAGAGCTTGCACGATTTTCCTTGCAGAAAGCTGGGGGCTGGTGGCCAGTTGAGAGAAGTAGGCTGACAGGAAAATGTGTTTCTCTGGTGTAAGGTATGTCATCTGGAATGCTGTGTCCAGACTTGCTCCCAGGAAGATTATGCTGTGTCCAGACTTGCTCCCAGGAAGATTATCCTTTGGGTGGGCACCTGTTTTGATTTCTTTTCGTTGATTGTGTACGCTAGGGAGGTTAGTAGGCTCTGTTTGAGCAGCTTTTCCTGGCCATCTGCCTGAATAAGGCAGTCTAAGTAAGGATAAATTTGAATATTTCTTTGTCTGCAAAAGGCAATGGCCAGAGCCAGACATTTTGTGAAAACTCTGGGAGCAGTAGATAGGCCAAAGGGAAGCGCAAAGAACTGAAAGTGTTGAGATCCTGCCCTGAAGTGGAGATTTTTCTGCATGATTCCCTGACAGGAATGTGGAGGTAGGCCTCTTTTAGATTCAGGGTGGCTAGCCAAGTGTCCTTGGACAGCATGGGTAGCAGCTGCTGAAGGGTGAGCATTTTGAATTTTGGGATCACCAGGAAGGTGTTTAGAAGGGATAGATCAAGGATGGGGCACCAGGTGCCCTCTTTTCTGGGCACCAGAAAAAGTCTGAAGTAGAAGACTTGGCCTATCTGTTCTGCAGGAACGCGCTCTACTGCCCTCCAAGAGAGCAGGGAATGGATTTGCTTTTGAGCCTCTGCCCACTGATTTGGCAGTAGATCAGTGAACCCTTTTGGGGTTGGAAGGGTGTAGAAGGAGAATTTGTATCCCTGAGACACAATGTTCAGAACCCATTGGTCCTTGGTAATGGTGGCTCAGGTGCTTGAGTGAAAGGAAAGTTTTCCTCCTAGGGGTAAGTGAAGGTGGGCAGAGAGGAGGTCGGGAGGAGGTGAATCATTGTGAGTTCTTACCATAAGGGGGTAGCTTAGAACTCCCTGGTTTTGAAGTAGATGTAGTCCACTGCTTATATAGTACAGTTGTGTACACATCATAAATGTAGATGTTCAGGTGTATTCACTGTTGCAGTCATCACACTTGGGTTATCTGCCTACAGGTAGCCCTCAGTCAGCCCAAATAACAGAGTCTTGGGATTTCTGCGTCGGATGCTGTCGCCTCTTCCATGACGTCAGGGGTACAAAACATGCAGCTGATGCCATTACATCAGCTTTTCTTGCCCCAGATGTCAGGAGCTCCCAAAATAGGAAGCAATTACATGGTGTGGAACTCCAGTAAAAAGTAAATACCATTGCCATAAGATATGGACAAAAAAGGAGGATAGGTAGAAGTATAGAAAAGTCAGGGGGCTGGAGGGAGGGTAATCAGGACTGCAACAGTGAATACATTTGAACATCTACATTTATGGTAAGTATACACAACTGTACTATGTTCTTCATGTTTCACTGTTGCAGTCATCACACTTAGGTTGATTCCCAAAGCTGAGGAAGGGTGGAGGCAGTCAAGAAGTAATAGAGCTGGCTAGCAGGCCTTGTAAGACTGCTGTAGCAAATCCAGCTCTGGATTTAGAAAAGATAGGTAAATGGTAATGCTTGGTGAAGGTGTGTACAGAATTCCAGGTTGCAGCTTCCAGGATGTCCCTGGTAGGGACTCTCCTGACAAATGCTGTAGAGGTTGAAGTAGCCCTAGTGGAATGGGCTCTGATCTCCTGTGCGGTAGGTTTTCCATGGTGCTTGTAGCAGAAATGGATGCAGTGTGCTATACATTTGGAGATGGTTTGCTTTGAAATGGCCTTGCCCTCTGCCCTGTAGCAAAGCTGACTAGCAGCTGGAAAGATTTTCTGAACAGTTTAGTCCTGTCAAGGTAGAACCTAAGCTGTCTGCGCACATCGAAGGAGTGCAGGATCCTTTCCCCTTTATTCTGAGGATTAGGAAAAAAGGTTGGTAAATGGATGGATTGGTTTAAAACAACACTGGATACCACCTTGGGCATAAATGGTTAGTCCTGAAGGAAACCCTGTCTGCATGGAAGATAATGAAGGGTTCCACAGCCATAAGGGCCTGTAACTCAGACACTCTTCTTGCTGAAGTGATGGCTAGAAGTAATGCTGTTTTCCAAGAGAGGAATTTTAACTCTGCTGTAGCAGCAGGTTCGAAATGTGTAAGTGTGAGCTTCTCTAGTAAAAAGCAAAGGTCCCAGGCAGGAGTGGGAGCTCTCCTCGGGGGTCTTAAATTGTTAGTTCCTCTCAGGAACTGTTTGATCAGAGATTGAGAGAAGAGGGGAGGCTCAGTATTGTAATGAGCTGAGATGGCAGAGGCATGAATCTTACTGGATGAGAAGGATAGGCCTTTGTGGAGCAGTTCTGCTAGATAATCTAGGATTTGAGGCAAGGTGGGCACAGCTCTGTCCTTTGCCTGAGACTGGCTCCAAGAACAGTATCTTTTCCACTTTTCTGAATAGGATTTCCTAGTACTAAGCCTCCTGGCCTCAAGGATGACATCCAGCACCTATTTGCTGAGGGTTACTGGTAATGTGTTCAGGGAGTAAAAGCCAGGCTGCTAGGTTCAGTGCTTGCAGTTGAGGATGCAAAATCTGGCAGAGAGCGGGGTCTGATGCAGGTGCCAGGGTGGCACTGTTGTCAGACTGAGTAAAAGTGGACACCAGTACTGGCGTGGCCAGTCTGATGCAATAAGGATTGTCCTTGGCCTGTCCTGTTTGATCTTGAGTAGTACTTTCGAGAGGAGGGGCAGAGGAGGAAAGGCATAGATTGAGAGATTTTCCAATGTAAACGACAGGACAAACACTTTCCATGCTTGACTGTGGGGAGCTCTGGTGCAACATTTGCTCAATTGATGGTTATGGGGGAAGCAAAGAGGTCCACCTCTGGTGTCCCCCACCTGTGGATTAGAAGCTTGAATGAATTGGGCTTCAGTTTCCATTAGTGTGGGTCCATAAGATTTCTGCTTAAGTCGTCTGCCAGTGAATTTTGTTTGCCTGGCAGGAATTGAGCTTGTAGGTGAACTTGGTTGCTCAAGGCTGTGTTCCACAGAGCCATTGCTAACCTGCGGAGTGGGTAGGAATGAGTTCCCCACTGCATGTTTATATACCACATGACTGTGGTGTTGTCTGTCTTTATCAAGAGTTGTCCTGGAAGGATAAGGTATTTGAAGGCTGTCAGGGCATTCTGTACAGCTACCATTTCTTTTTGATTGATATGCAGGTGCATTTGTCCTGGGCTCCATTTGCCTTGAATGCATTTGCCTGCCATGTGAGCCCTCCCATGCATAGTCTGATGCGTCTGTTGTCAGGGTTTGTGTGGCGGAGGGGTTAAGTGAAAGGGAGCCCCTTGTTATGGTTGCAGGGCTCTGCCCACGAAAGGAACTCTGTCCTTAGGCAAGGAATGATCGGAATCACTGTTTCCAGGTCCTGAGAATGTTGACACCACAGACTTTTTAAGTACCATTGAAGTTTCCTCATATGCAGTCTTGCATATGGAATTAGGAGAATGCATGAGGCCATGAACCATTGGGCTTGCAGTATTTTTCTTGCAGATAGCTGGGTTTGGGTGGCCAATAGTTTGAAGTAATATGTCAAATAAACCTGCTTTTCAGGCGTGAGGAATGCCATCTGGGAAGTTGAGTTCAAGCTTGCTTCCAGGAATACAATATCTTGGCTGGGTACCAGATGCAATTTCTTTTCGCTGATGACGTACCCCAGAGAAGTTAGGAGTCTCTTTACAAATGTCAGGTGCTGAAGAAGCAATTCCTGACTATCCGTCTGAATCAGGCAATCGTCCAAGTATGGTTAAATTTGAATGTTTCTCTGCCTGCAGTATGCAATGGCTGGAGCCAGGCACTTTGTTAATACCCTGTGGGCAGTAGATAAGCCAAATGGAAGTGCAGAGAACTCACAGTGCATACAGCCTGCCCTGAAATGTAGATATTTCCTGCAAGATTCCCTTATGGGGATGTACAGGTAAGCTTCAAGTCTAGGGTGACTAGCCAGGAGTCCTTGGCTAGCATGGGCAGCAGCTGTTGGAGTGTAAGCATTTTGAACTTTGGTACCACCAGGAAGGTGTTGAGAATTGAAAGATCCAGGATAGAGCGCCAAGAGTTTTCGTTTCTGGGCACCAGAAACAGTCTGGAGTAGAAAAGTACAGTTGTATACCTACCATAAATGTAGATGTTCGAGTGTATTCACTGTTGCTGTCATTACACTTGGATTATCCTGCTGGCAGGCTACCCGCAGTCGGAATTAGAATTCCAAAGTCTAGGTCTGGTGTCGGTTGCTGTCGCCTCTTCTCTGACGTCAGTGCGCCAGGGGTATAAAAGATGCAGCCGACACCACTTTCTTCAGCTTTTCTTGCCACAGATGTCAGGTGCCCCCAAATAGGAAAGCTCATAAATTATGCCAAAAGCATGCATGTACTAAAATAAACATTTCCTTCATCTACAAGCAAATACACCACATAGGTTGTATAGAATTGAGAAGTACAGAAAAGTCCCAGCAAAGAAAAGGGGGATGGTGGGTGGGTAACCTGGACTGCAACAGTGAATACACTCGAACATCTACATTTATGGTAGATACACAACTGTACTATGTTCATCGTGTTTCACTGTTGCAGTCATTACACTTGGGTTGAATCCCAAAGCTGAGGTTGGGTGGCTGGGCCTAAATAGGATTAGGAGGCTACCAGGCCCTGCAGAACTGCAGTGGCAAAGCCTGCTCTGGATTTAGAGTAGAGAGGTAAGTGATAGTGCTTGGTGAAAGTGTGCACTGAACTCCAGGTTGCAGCTTCTAAAATGTCTTTGGTTGGTACTCCTCTGAGGAAGGCTGCTGAAGTGGCTGCTGCTCTGGTAGAATGTGGCCTAATGCCCTTAGGCACTGATTTGCCATGTTGTGAATAGCAGAAGCGAATGCAGTGTCCTATCCATTCTGAAATAGTCTGCTTTGAGATGGGCTTTCCTTGTGATCCTGCAGCATAAGCTACAAACAGTTGCTCAGTTTTTCTGAAAGCTTTTGTTTTGTCCAAGTAGAATCGTAGCTGTCTGTGTATGTCCAAAGCGTGCAGAAGTCTCTCTCCTTTATTCTGGGGATTTGGATAGAATGTTGGCAAATGAATGGTTTGGTCAAGAGCCACATTGGATACCACCTTTGGCATAAATGTTGGGTTTGTCCTTAGAGAGACCCTGTCCTGATGAAAAATGATGAAAGGTTCCACTGCCATTAATGCCTGTAACTCTGAGACTCTTCTTGCTGAAGTTATTGCTAGGAGCAGAGCAGTTTTCCATGATAAGAATTTTATATCAGCTGTCAGCTGTATTGGCTGGCTCAAAAGGAGGCAGTGTGAGCTTTTCTAAAACAAAATTGAGGTCCCAAGTAGGTATTGGTGCTCTCCTTGGGGGTCTTATGTTTTTTGCCCCTCTGAGGTACTGTCTTAGTAGTGGATGTGAGAAAATAGGAGGTTCCGTATTGTAATGAGATGAAATGGCAGAGGTATAGATCTTAATTGATGAGAAGGATAGGCCTTTCTCCAGCATCTCAGTTAGGTATTCTAAAATCTGAGGTATATTTGGAACAAGTGGTTTAAGTCCTTGTGCCTGGTTCCAAGCACAGAATCTCTTCCATTTTTCTGCATAAGATTTCCTAGTGCTGGGCCTCCTGGCTTCTAAAATGACATCCATAACAGCTTTAGAGAGAGGTGTGGTCTGAGTGGCTATATTATCTGCCATGTAGCCAGATTTAAGGTTCTGAGTAGGCTGTGCATGATCTGACTGTTTTGCCAAGTCAGAAGATGAGGCAATCAGAATCATTTTTGGCTTCTCTTGTCTGACTTTTAGGAACACCTAGTTTTGATTTATTTTCGTTTACTGTGTAGCCTAAGCAAATTAGTAATCTTTTTACAAACACCAGATGCTTTAGTAGAATGTCCTTGCTCTCTGCTTGAATAAGGCAGTCGTCCAAGTAGGGATATATTTGAATTCCTTTTTGTCTGCAAAATGCAATTACTGGTGCCAGGCATTTTGTGAAGACCCTTGGCGCAGTAGATAAGTCAAAGGGCAGTGCAGAGAATTGGTATTGCATTGAGCCAGCTATGAATCTGAGGTATCTTCTGCAAGATTGTCTGATTGGGACATGCAGGTATATCTCCTTGAGGTCCAAAGTAACCAGCCAAGCCTTCTTGCCCAGCATGGGTAGAAGCTGCTGCAGTGTTAACATTTTGAATTTTGGAACACCCAGGAAAGTATTTAGGATTGACAGGTCCAGTATTGGTCTCCAGGCTTTGTCCTTTCTGGGTACCAGGAAAAGTCTTGAGTAAAATCCTTGTCCCTGTTCTTGCTGTGGTACTCTTTGATTAGCTCTCATGTCCATGAGAGCAGAAATTTGTTTTTGTGCCTCTGCCCATTGGTTTTGTGGCAGGTCCGGCATACCTTTTGATTTTGGAAGGGTGTGAAAGTGGAACCTGTAACCCTGAGAAGCAATATTCAGTACCCATTTGTCCTGGGTGATTATGTGCCAATTTTGTGAGAAAAGTGCTACCTTTCCCCCTAAAGGTGCTGCCAAAAGGTTAGTGCTTGGCATTTGTAGAGGGAAGTCCTTGGGACTGTTTCCTATAAGGTTGTGATTTGTCTTCTCCTCCTTTGGGGGCTGAAACACCCCACTGTTTAGGTCTGTAGGAGCCTTGGGGCTGAGATCTGCCTCTTGGCCGTCTGTATCTGCCTCTTTGTGGCCTGTCTGACACTGGAAAGGACCAATTTTTTGAAGGCCAGTTTCTGCTAAACCTAGGTGGTTGAACCTGTAAGAAATCCTTTACTGTCTGCATTGATTTGACTTTATCCTCCATTTTGTTTAACACCTCTTCTGCCTTAACACCAAACAAAGTATCATGCTGTAGTGGAGCATCCAATAATTTTACTTTAACATGTTCAGGTAAACTTTGTTCTTTCAACCAAGCATGCCTTCGAATGACAGAGCCTGTAACTGCGGCTCTACAAGAAGCCTCTAATGAATCAAAACCACATTGCAGAGTATGCTTTACCACTTGTTCAGCTGCATGCAATAAATCCTGCATTTCCTTATTGTCAGGACTTTCTGAGTTTGTAAGCATTTTCTGTTTTAACCAAGACATGAGGTACTGATGATATTTAAGCATGTGAAAATGGCAGTTTAATGCCCTTACAGCTAAAGTAGCAGAAGTGTAAACTTTTTCCCTCATCTATCCAGAGGTCTAGAATCCCTATCAGAGGGAACAGGGTTTTTTGCAGTGGAAGCCTTAACCCCTTTGGGACACTGAGAAATTGTTTCTGGGTCAGCAGCAGGTTTTTTATAAAGAAATTTATGAGAGTCTGGGATCCTGTAGTACCTGTCTGACTTGACTGGTGCAGGGGGTAAATAATCAGGAGACAGACTGGACTGAGAGAAAACATCATCAACAATATCAAGCACAGGGGGATAGCTAGGGGCCTGTGCTGAAGCAATAAAAGAAAGTCTCTGAGCCTTTTCTTGGATTCTGAATAATCCTGGCTCTCCCAATGGAAATGCTCCCTCATGGTGCAAGGTTTCCCCAAAAGAATAATCCTCAGGCGGAGAGGCTGAAGGTATAGATTCTTCTGCATCCGAGTCCTCATAGGGAGGAAGAGAATATCCCTGATCTGAAGAGGAATCAGAGGAAATAGAAACCTGGTCAGAGGAGTCATAGTCAGTGTCTTGCCTAGGTCTTTTATCAGGAGGGGGATGGGAACCCCTGATCAAAGTAATTAGGTCCTCGGCCATTTTAAGCATCTGTTTGTTTGGCATGGATGACTGTCCAGCAGAATGCTGTACTTGTTTCCTTGTCTTTAATGGTGTTTTTGACTTTGCCTTGGCTGCTGTAGTGGACTTAATAGTAAGCTGTGAAAGTCTGAAAACACCCTCAGAAGCCGATGCCTGCTCAGCAGCTCCAGACCTATCTGAGGGAATAGTTTCCGCAGGCCCAATACCTTGAGTTTCCAGAGGCCTAGGTGTCTCCATGTGGGAGTCGGATACGGCCTGTGGCTCTGAGGTAACGGGTGTCAGGAGCTGCGAATGCACCTCACTGAGAACCGGCGAACCAGCGACTGGCCTAGCAGAGGCTTCGTCGTCAGTTTTGGAACTCGGATGCCTGTCCTTTTCCTTGTCTTTGCATTTTTTAGGAATTCCTGTCATCGGTCGTTCCGACGGCATTATGTAGTTAAATCTTCGGCCAAAGTAATGTAAAGCAAAATCAAACCAACACTTAATAGTGCGTTTGTTGAATCTAGCACAAAACCGAAAACTACTAACGTCGTGGTCAGGGCCTAGGCAAGGAATACAGTAAGAGTGAAAGTCCTTATGAGGTATTTGCTTCCCACAAGAAATACAATTGTTAACTTTTACTGACATCGGTCTGGAGCAAGAAAAAGTTTACCCAACGGGGTACTTAGCTTTATTGAAGACTTCGGTTCTGAAATTTGATTTCGAAAATCTCAGGAGTCGGCCGACCGGCACTTGCAAACTGCTTTTGCTTCGGGCACCGCGCGACAAGAAAGACTGAAGAAAATGGCGTCAGCTGCATCTTTTATAACCCTGGCGCACTGACGTCAGGGAAGAGGTGACAGCAACCGACACCGGACCTAGACTTTGGAATTCTGGCCGACTGCGGGTAGCCTGCCAGCAGGATAACCCAAGTGTAATGACTGCAACAGTGAAACCCGATGAACATCCCTGTCCCCTCTGCTCTGTTGGAACAGGTTGAATAGCCCTGATACTGAGAAGTGAAAGTACTTGCTTTTGGGACTCTGCTCACTGGTTTGGGGGAAGGCCTAGCATTCCGTTTGGGGTTGGCAGTGAGTGGAAGTATAATCTGTATCCCTGGGATATAATGTTTAAGACCCAATGGTCCTGGGTACTGTATTCCCAGTTTTTTGCATGCAAGGCAAGTTTTCCTCCTAGGGGTGCAAGTACTTGGGCATGGCTGGGAAGGATGCAGGAGAAGTCATTGTGAACTCTTTCCATAAGAGGGTGGCTTACCACTCTCTGTTTTTGAGGTGGGAGCACTCCATTGTTTTGATCTGATCATACCCTGAGATTGAAGTCTTTGTGGCCTGTTGCCCATGGGTTTGGGCTGTGAAGGCCTGGGACGGACTGGAAAGGACCAGTTTTGTAAAGGTCAATACCTACTGAATCTAAGTGGCTGTACCTGTAAGAAATCTTTAACAGTTTGCAGAGATTTAGCTTCTTCCTCCTGGGTGATTATGTGCCAATTTTGTGAGAAGAGTGCTAGTTTTCCCCATAAGGGTGCTGTCAAAAGGTGAGTGCTTGGCTTTTGTAGAGGGAAGTCAATGGGACTGTTTCCTATAAGGTTGTGATTTGTCTTTTCTGCCTTTGGGGGCTGCAGCACCCCATTGTTTAGGTCTGTATGAGCCTTGGGGCTGAGATCTGCCTCTTGGGCGTCTGTATCTGCCTCTTTGTGGCCTGTCTTACACTTGAAAGGACCAATTTTTAGAAGGCCAGTTCCTGCTAAATCTAGGTGCCTGAACCTGTAAGAAATCCTTTACTGTCTGCATTGATTTTGCTTTATCCTCCATTTTCTTTAACACCTCTTCTGCCTTAACACCAAACAAAGTATCATGCTGTAATGGAGCATCCAATAATTTTGCTTTAACATGACCAGGTAAACTTTGTTCTTTTAACCAAGCATGCCTTCGAATGACAGAGCCTGTAACTGCGGCTCTGCAAGAAGCCTCAATGAATCAAAACCACATTGCAGAGTATGCTTTCCCACTTGTTCAGCTGCATGCAATAAATCCTGCATTTTCTTATTGTCAGGACATTCTCAGCTTGTAAGCATTTTCTGTTTTAGCAAAGACATTAGATATTGTTGATATTTAAGCATGTCAAACTGGCAGTTTAAAGCCCTTACAGCTAAAGTAACAGAAGTGTAAACTTTTTTCCCACATCTATCCAGTGCTCTAGAATCCCTATCAGAGGGAACAGGGTTTTTTGCAGTGGAAGCCTTGACCCCTTTGGGACACTGAGAAATTGTTTCTGGGTCAGCAGCAGGGTTTTTATAAAGAAATTTATGAGAGTCTGGGACCCTGTAGTACCTATCTGGCTTGACTGGTGCAGGGGGTAAAGAGTCTGGAGACAAACTGGATTCAGAAAAAACATCATCAACAATATCTATTACAGGGGGGATAGCAAGGGGCCTGTGCTGAGGCAGTAAAAGAAAGTCTCTGAGCCTTTTCTTGTATTCTGAATAATCCTGGCTCTCCCAATGGAAATGCTCCCTCATTGTGTGCAGGGTTCCCCAAAAGAGTAATCCTCAGGAGGAGAGGCTGAAGGGATAGACTCTTCAGCATCAGAGTCCTCATAGGGGGGAAGAGAATATCCCTGTTCTGAAGAGGAATCAGAGGAAATAGAAACCTGGTCAGAGGAGTCATAGTCAGCGTCTTGCCTAGGCCCTTTTATCAGGAGGGAGATGGGAACCCCTGATCAAAGTAATTAGGTCCTCGGCCATTTTAAGCATCTGTTTCTTTGGCATGGATGACTGTCCAGGAGAATGCTGTACTTGTTTCTTTGTCTTTAATGGTGTTTTAGACTTTGCCTTGGCTGCTGAAGTGGACTTGATAGTAAGCTGTGTAGGTCTGAAAACACCCTCAGAAGCCGATGCCTGCTCAGCGGCTCCGGACCCATCTGAGGGAATAGCTTCCGTAGGCCCAATACCTTGAGTTTCCAGAGGCCTAGTTGTCTCCACGTGGGAGTCAGAGGTGGCCTGTGGCTCTGAAGTAGCAGGTGTCAGGGGCTGAGAAAGTGCCTCACTGAGAACCGGCGACTGGCCTAGAAGAGGCTTCATCGTCGGTTTTGGACCTCTGATGCCTGTCCTTTGATTTGTCTTTGCATTTTTTATGAATTCCGGTCGTCGGTTGTTCCGACGGCATTATGTACTTAAACCTTCGGCCAAAGTAATGTAAAGCAATATCAAACCGACGCTTAATAGTGCGTTGGTTGAATCTAGCACAAAACCGACAACTAGCAACGTTGTGGTCAGGGCCTAGGCAAGGAATACAGTAAGAGTGAAAATCCTTATGAGGTATTTTCTTCCCACAAGAAGTACTATTGTTAACTTTTACTGACATCGGTCTGGAGCAAGAAAAAGATTCCCCAACGGGGTACTTAGCTTTATTGAAGACTTCGTTTCTGAAATTCAATTTCGAAAATCTCAGAGTCAGCTGACCAGCACTTGTGAACTGCTTTTGCTTCGGGCACCGCGTGACAAGAAAGACTGAAGAAAATGGCATCAGCTGCATCTTATATACCGCTGGCGCACTGACGTCAAGGAAGAGGCGACAGCAACCGACGCCGGACCAGGACTTTGGAATTCAGGCCGACTGAGGGTAGCCTGCCAGCAGGATAACTGAAGTGTAATGACTGCAACAGTGAAACACGATGAACATCCACACTGTAAATTATGTTTACTAACTTGGTTTACAGAATGCATTAACTCTTGTAAATCTTTATTTTCTGCACAATCAGGAATCAACAACATTTTTTGTTTAATTAGTTCCATAATATGCTGCTGGTACTTCCAAAATGTGAAACTGGCAATTTAAAGCCCTGATGGCAAGAGTTGCAGAGGTATATACCTTCTTACCCCATCTGTCTAAAGCCCTAGAATCCCTGTCTGAAGTGGTAGGTTTTTGGCTGTAGTAGCCTTAATACCTTTAGGTCCCTGGGAAATGGTCTCTGGATCCGCAGTAGGATTTTTAAAGAGAAATTTGTAAGAGTCAGGTACTCTGTAGTACCCTTCAGGCTTTCTAGGAGCTGGAGGTAAGGTATCCGGGATAAGACTTGATTCCATGAAGATATCATCTACAATATCCTGGACAAGGAGTATAGCTAGAGGCCTGTGCTGAGGTAAGTCTAAAAATTCCCTGAGTCTGTTTTTTGACTGTGGGTAGTCCTGGCATTCTCAGCGGAAATGCTCTCTTAGGGTATGTAAGGTTTCACCGAAAGAAAAGTCCTCTGGAGGGGAGGCAGAGGGAATAAAATCTTCTGCATCAGAATCCTCATAGGTGGAGAGGGGTATGTCCTGGTAATCAGAGAGTTCAGAGTCATAGGACTCATTTTCCGTAGAATCAGAAGGCACATCAATTCTTTGCCTTTTAGAGGGGGAAGGCTGGCTTCCTCTAATTAAAGTAATAAAGTCTCAGCCATTCTAAGCATTTGTTTCTGAGGCATGGGAGCTCAAGAATGTGCTTTGGACATCGGTTTCCTAGGCGTAGTGAGAACTCTGGGCCTGAGAAATTCAGCTGTTTTAGTCAAAAATGAAGCAGTCGGTTTAATACGAACATCGGAAGGCCAGAATACACCCTCAGAAGCCGGTGCCTGCACACCAGCTCCGAACCCATCCAAGGTAGAGACATCCGCAAGTTCCATAGTCGAAGAAGCATCTCGCAAATGGGTCTCAGTAGAGGCCTGCAAATCTGTAGAAGCGGGTATCAGGGGCTGCGAAAGTGCCTCACTGAGTACCAGCGGACTGGTGACTAGCTTATTGGAAGTGTTGGTGGCAGTTTTGGACCTATGCGGTCTGTGTCTGTCTTTATCCTTACGTGTTTTCTGAAGATCGGTAGTCGGATGGCTTACCGAAGCCATTTTGGAATACGGAGAACGAGAACAAAAGAATTTAGCGACAAAAATAGCCTGACAAATAGTTCGGTCGTTGAACAAGGCACAAAAAGTACAGTTGTGTACACTTACCATAAATGTAGATGTTCGAGTTTATTCACTGTTGCAGTCATTACATTTGGGTAATCTGCCGGCAGGTTTCCCTCAGTCGGCCTGAATATCAAAGTCTTGGGTCCTGCGTCGGTTGCTGTCTCCTCTTCCATGACGTCAGATCATCAGGGCTATAAAACATGCAGCCGACGCCATTTTCTTCAGTTTTTCTTGCCCCAGATGTCAGGTGTCCCCCAAATGGGGAGCAAAAAATATATATATATATATATATATATATATATATATATATATATATATACACACATACATACATACATACATATATATATATATATATATATATATATAAATGCAATTGTAACAACATAACCTTTACCATCAGCTAAAAACAAATACACCACAAAGGCTGTAGAATACAGTGAAGGAAAGAGAAGTTCTAGAAAAAAGGGGGATGGTGGGTGGGTAACCCGGACTGCAACAGTGAATACACTCAAACATCTACATTTATGGCAAGTGTACACAACTGTACTACGTTCTTCGTGTTTAACTGTTGCAGTCATTACATTTGGGTGGAATCCCAAAGCTATGGATGGGAGGATGGAGATAGATAGCATTAGGAGCGGCTATAAGGCCCTGCAGAACTGCAGTGGCAAAGCCTGCCCTGGACTTAGAGAAGAGAGGCAAATGATAATGCTTTGTAAATGTATGAACAGAGCTCCAAGTAGCAGCTTCTAGAATGTCTTTGGTTGGAACTCCTCTGAGAAAAGCTGCTGAGGTAGATGCAGCCCTGGAGGAATGTGACCTGATTTCCTTGGGCACCGGTTTACCATGATGCAAGTAGCAGAAACAGATGCAGTGGCTTATCCACTTTGAAATAATCTGCTTTGAAATAGCCTTCCCCTCTGATCCTGCAGCAAATGCCACCAGTAGTTGCTCAGACTTTCTTAGAGATTTGGTCCTGTTTAGTTGTCTGTGTACGTCCAAGGAATGCAGAATCCACTCCCCCTTGTTCTGCGGACTTGGGTAAAAGGTTGGCAGGTGAATAGTTTGGTTAAGAGCCACACTGGATACCACCTTAGGCATAAAGAAAGGATTGGTCCTGAGGGACACCCTGTCCGGATGAAATGTAATAAAAGGCTCCACAGCCATGAGGGCCTGTAATTCTGAAAACCTTCTTGCTGAAGTGATTGCCAGAAGGAAAGCTGTTTTCCAAGATAAAAACTTTATATCCGCAGTAGCTGCTGGTTCAAAAGGAGGTAGGGTGAGCTTTTCCAGCACAAAATTGAGGTCCCATGCAGGAGTTGGTGATCTTCTGGGAGACCTTAAATTTCTGGCCCCTCTAAGATATTGTTTTAGCAGAGGATGAGAAAAGATGGGAGGCTCTGTGTTGTAATGAGATGAGATGGCAGAGACATGGATTTTTATTGATGAAAAAGATAGGCCCTTGTCAAGCATCTTAGTCAAGTATTGTAAAACCTGAGGAATATTTGGCTTTGCTGTGTCCATTCCTTGTGCTTGGTTCCAAGCACAGAATCTCTTCCATTTATCAGCATAAGATTTTCTAGTACTAGGCCTTCTAGCTTCCAAAATTACATCCATCACAGATTTACTGAGAGGTGTTGTTTGAATAATTACATGATCACCCATGTTGCCAGGTTCAGAGTTTGGAGCTGATTTTGCAGAATTTGATTGTTCTGCTGAGACAGTAGATGAGGTATTTGAGGCAAGTACCAAGGAGGCAGTTGAGACATATTCCTTGGAATTAGGTACCAGTGCTGGCGAGGCCAGTCCGGGGCAATTAGGATCATTTTTGGTTTTTCCTGTCTGACCTTTAGTAAGACCTTGGGGAGAAGAGGCTGAGGAGGAAGGGCATAGACTGATAGGTTTTTCCAACTGAAGGATAGGGCATTCACTTTCCATGCTTGTCTGTGCTAAGTCCTTGTGCAGAATTTGTCCAGTTGATAATTCTGGGGAGAGGCAAACAGATCTATGTCTGGACTCCCCCATTTCTATGTTATCATGCTGAAGACTTTTGGGTCCAGTTTCCACTCGTGAGGGTCCATAATATTTCTGCTTAGATCGTCTGCCACAGTATTTTGTTTTCCTGGAAGGAATTGAGCTTGAAGATGTACTTGGTAAGTCAGGGCTGTGTCCCACAATACCATGGCTAGTCTGCAAAGGGGGTAGGAATGTGTACCCCACTGCTTGTTTATGTACCACATAACCGTGGTGTTGTCTGTCTTTATCAATAGTTGTCCTGGATGAAGTAAATTCTTGAAGGCTGTCAGTGCATTCTGAACAGCTAACATCTCTTTCTAGTTGATATGCAGATGCATTTGTTTTGGGCTCCATATGCCCTGAATGCATCTCCCCGCAAGGTGGGCTCCCCAAGCATAGTCTGATGCGTCTGTAGTTAGTGTTTGGGAGGCAGGGGGTAGAGTGAAAAGTCGTCCCATGTTCTGGTGACGTCTCTGCCCACCAAAGAAACTCCTGTTGTAGGCAGGGAAATAAGAGGAATCATTGTTTCCAGACTGTGACAATGTTGACTCCATAAACTTTTTAGGTACCACTGTAGTTTCCTCATATGCAGTCTTGCATATGGAATTAGTAGAATGTAGGATGCCATGAACCCCAAAGCCTGTAGAATTTGTCTTGCAGATAATTGGGTTTTTGTTGCCATCTGTTTGAAGTAAACAGTCAGTTGCCTTTGCTTGTCTGGCGTAAGATAAGCCATCTGGGCAGTTGTATTCAAGCTTGCACCCAGGAATGTAATTTTTTGAGAGGGTACCAGTTGTGATTTATTTTTGTTTATTGTGCACCCTAGGCATGTTAGAAGCCTTTTTACAAATGCCAGATGTTGAAGAAGAATGTCCTTGTTTTCTGCTTGAATGAGACAGTCGTCCACATAAGGATAGATTTGTATGCTTCTTTGTCTGCAAAATGCAATTACTGGTGCCAGGCATTTTGTAAAGACCCTGGGCGCAGTAGATAAGCCAAAGGGCAGTGCAGAGAATTGGTAATGCATAAAACCAGCCTTGAAGCGGAGGTATCTTCTGCATGATTCCCTTATTGGGATATGCAGGTATGCCTCTTTTAAGTCTAGTGTAACTAACCAAGCATTCTTGCCCAGCATGGGCAGAAGCTGTTGCAAAGTCAGCATTTTGAATTTTGGGATGTCCAAGAATGTGTTCAAAATTGATAAATCCAGCATTGGGCACCAGGCATTGTCTTTTCTGCGTACCAGGAACAGTCTTGAATAAAACCCTTGCCCTTTTTCCTGTTCTGGTACTGGTTGAATAGCCCCCATATCCATGAGAGACGTAACTTGTTTCTGTGCTTCTGCCCATTGATTTTGTGGCAGATCTGGCCAACCATTTGGAATTGGCAAGGTATGGAAATGAAATATGTATCCCTGGGATACTATGTTTAATACCCACTTGTCCTGGGTTATTAACTGCCAATTTTGAGCATGAAGTGCTAATTTTCCCCCTAAGGAGGCTGCCAAAAGATAAGTGCTTGGTGATGGCAGAGGGAAGTCATTGAGACTGTTTACTGTAGGGTTGTGCTTTGTTTCCTCCATATTTGGAGGTAGAGGCACCCCATTGCTTTGACCTGTAAGAACTCTGTGATTGGTATCTAGAGCCTTTTGAGCGCCTGGATTTGGCATGTGAGGTTCTGTCGGACACAGGAAAGAACCAATTTTTTGTAGGCCAGTGACTACTGAATCTGGGTGGCTGCACTTGTAAGAAATCTTTTACAGTTTGCATAGCTTTAGCTCTGTCTTCCATTTTCTTTAAAACCTCTTCTGCCTTATTACCAAACAGAGTATCATGTTGTAAAGGTGCATCCAACAATTTAGCTTTAACATGATCAGGCAGATTTTGCTCCTTGAGCTAGGCATGCCTTCTAATCACAGATCCAGTAACTGCGGCCCTGCAAGAGGCCTCCAAGGAATCAAAACCACATTGCAAAGTATGCTTTTCAACCTGTTCCACTGCAAGCAATAATTCCTGTAATTCTTTATTTTCCACACATTCAGAAATCATCATAATTTTCTGTTTCAATAATCCCATAACATGCTGTTGATACTTAAGCATATGAAACTGGCAATTTAAGGCCCTAATTGCCAAGGTTGCAGATGTATAAACCTTCATTCCCCATCTATCCAGCGCCCTGGAATCTCTATCTGAGGGGGTAGGTTTCTTGGCTGTAGAGGCCTTTACATCTTTGGGACCCTGTGAGATAGTTTCAGGGTCAGCAGCAGGATTTTTGAATAAAAATTTATGGGAGTCAGGAGCCCTGTAATATCTGTCTGGCTTACTAGGAGCCAGAGGAAGGGAATTAGGAGCCATGCTTGATTCCAAAAACACATCAACAATGTCTAATACAGGAGGTATAGCCAAAGGCCTATGCTGAGGAAATAGAAGGAAATCCCTAAGCCTCTTTTTTGATTCCAAGAAATCCTGACTCTCCCAATGAAAATGTTCCTTGAAGTATGCAAGGTTTCTCCAAAAGAATAACCTTCAGGAGGAGATGCAGATGGGATGGATTCTTCTGCATCTGAATCCTCATAGGGTGGTACAGAAAATTCCTGATTAGAAGAGGAATCAGAAGAAATAGAAACCTGATCTGAAGATTCATAATCAGTGTCTTGCCTAGGCCTCTTATCAGGGGGGGGGGGGGGGGGGCTGGGAACCCCTGATCAAGGTAATTAAGTCTTCAGCCATTTTGATAATCGTTTTTTTACGCATAGGGGCCTGAGCACGTGGCTCATGTGTCAGTTTTTTAGCCTTAGAAGTTGTTTTTGTTTCTGAAGCTGGCGTCGGTTTTATATAGAAATGTTGAGGCCTGAAAACACCCTCAGAAGCCGGTGCCAGCTCAGCGGCTCCAGACCCATCCGAGGGAGAGACATCCGTGGGTACAATAATCTGAGAATCTCGCGGCATGCCTGACTCCGCATGGGTCTCGGTAGAGGCCTGCGACTCAAAGGTAGCGGGTATCAGGGGCCGCAAAAGCACCTCACTGAATACCGGTGAACCGGCGACTGGCTTAGGAGAAGCTTCGTCGTCGGTTTTGGACCTTGACAGTCTGTCTCTGTCCTTTTCTTTGTGTTTTTTTGTGAACTATGGTAGCCGGACTGCTATCCGACGACATTTCAAGGTAATTAAATCTGTTTCCAAAATATTTTGAAGCAACGAGATACTGCTGCTTATTAGGGTGCAGGTTAAATCTAGCACAAAACCGACAGCAAGGCACGTTATGATCTGCACCTAGGCAAGAAATATAGTACAAATGAAAATCCTTATGAGGTATTTGCTTCCCACAAGTAATGCAATTATTAACTTTTACTGACATCGGTAAGGAGCAAGAAAAAGTTTACTCAACAGGATACTTAGCTTTAATTGAAGACTTCGGTTCTGAAACTCGAATGCGAAAATTTCAGCAGTCGGTCGACTGGCACTTGCGAACTGCTTCGGGCACCACGTGGCAAGAAAGACTGAAGCTGCATGTTTTATACCCCTGACGTCATGGAAGAGGAGACAGCAACCGACGCAGGACCCAAGACTTTGATATTCAGGCCTACTGAAGGCAACCTGCCAGCAGATTACCCAAATGTAATGACTGCAACAGTGAAACACGAAGAACATCCAACAGTGAGGAATGTCATGGTCTGGGCCAAAACAGGTGATGCAGTAAGAATGAAAATCTCTGTGAGGTATTTGCTTTCTACAGGCAAGACAATTGTTAACTTTTTCTGACATCAGTTTGAGCAAGAAAAAGAATCCCCAATGGGGTACTTACGTTTAGAAGACTTCAGGTCTGAAACTCAAAAAAATGAAAATTTCAGATAGCGGCCGACCTGCACTTGCGAACTGCTTCTGCTTCAGGCTCTTGCACTGCAAGAAAAGCTGATGTAATGGCGTTGGCTGCATGTTTTATACCTCTGATGACCTGACGTCATGGAAGAGGCGACAGCATCCGACACAAAAATCCCAAGACTCTGGTATTCTGGCTGACTGAGGGCTACCTGCAGGCAGATAATGCAAGTGTGATGACTGCAACAGTGAAACATGAAGAACATCTCTGCATTCTGCCCAAGCAGGAAAGGAGGACATTTTTTTGTTTAAGGAGTTCCTAGGTATGTTACTGATATTTAATATATGAAACTGACAATTTAGTGCCCTGATAGCAAGAGTAGCTGAGGTGTATACTTTTTTACCCTATCTGTCCATTGCTTGGGAATCCCTGTATGAGGGGGTGGGATTCTTAGCAGAGGTTGCTTTAATCCCTTTTGACCCTTGACAAATGACCTCAGGGTCAGCTGTTGGATTTTTAAAAAAATATTTGTGAGAGTCAGGGACTCTGTAGTACCTGTCTGTTTTTTTGGGACCAGGAGGTAGGGCAACAGGAGTCAAGCTGGATTCAAGGAAAACATCATCCACCACATCCAGGACTGGGGGGATGGCCAAGGGTCAGTGTTGCGGAAGATCTAGGAACTCCCCAAGTCTCTGTTTAGACCGGGGGTAGTCCTGACTCTCCCATTGGAAATGCTCCCTTAAAGTATGCAGGGTCTCCCCACAAGAAAAATTCTCTGGGGAGAGGCTGAAGGAATGGATTCCTCTGCATCAGAATCCGTGTAAGTGGAGAGGGGCTGGATGTCTTCATAGTCAGATGCATCAGATTAATCTGACTCTTGTTCAAACAAAACTACTGGGGACAGATCTCTTTTCTTTTTTGAGGGGGTAGCTTGGCTTCCCCTGATCAGCATGATAAGGTCTTCTGCCATTTTAAGCATTTGAGAGTGAGGCAAGGTAGCACGTACTTGAGAGTGGGTAGTCGGTTTCTTGGGTGTAGTTTGAACCCTGGGGCTAAGGAACTCGGTTGTTTTCAAAAGAACGGTAGTCACGAAAGAAGACGTCGGTTTGTGTCGAGATTCGCAGGTGCGAAGGACTTCCTTGGAAGTTGGTGCATGCTCAGTGGATCCGGACCCATCCAAGACAGAGATAACCGCAAGATCCTGAGACAAAGAAGAGTTTTGCGGCATACTGGACTCCGAAAGGGTGTCGGTAGTAGCCTGTGAATCAATTGAAGTGAGCATCAGGGGCTGCGAAAGGGCCTCACTGAGTACCGGAGGACTGATGACTAGCTTAACGGAAGCGTTGTCAGAAGGTTTGGACCTGTGCGGTCTGTCTCGTCTTTATCTTTACTTCTTTTCAGAAGATCTGCTGTCAGATGGCTTACCAAAGCCATATCATAATTCGAGGATGGTAAATGAAAATATCTTGTTACAATAAGGGCCCGACGATGGATAGTTCTGGCGTTAAACAAAGCAGAGAAGCGATAACGGGGGACGTCGTTGGTCTGGGCCTAGACAAGTGACACAGTAAGAGTGGAAGTCTTGGTGTGGTATTTGTTTTCCATAGGCGAGACAATTAACTTTTTCTGACATCAGTTAGTACAAGAAAAAAGGATCCCCAATGGGGTACTTAGCTTCAGAAGACTTTAACTTCAATTTGGAAACGAAAACTCAGGTAGCGGCCGACCGACACTCATGTGAACTGTTTCTGCTTCGGGCTCCACGGCAAGAAAGACTGATGTAATGGTATTGGCTGCCTTACTTTATACCACTGATGACCTGAAGTCAGTCCTCAAGCAACAGCAACCAACGCAAAAATACTAAGTCTCTGGTATCCGGGCCGGCCGAGGGCTACCCTGGCAGGGATAACCCAAATGTGATGACTGCAACAGTGAAACACGAAGAACATCTGCCTCTATGACACAAAAAAGGCACAATGCCTATCTACAGGAACTAGAATCCCTCGGTATTAAACCCAACAGTAGTTTCCTAGGAGATCTAAACTATTCAGCTACAGACAGGGAAACCTGCACCACCATGAGTGCACAGGAACAGAAATCCCTGGACTTGACAATATAAATACCCTAGAATAATTAGTCAAAGTACCCACTGGGAGAATAATATCTTACATCTTGTCCTTACCATATGGAGCATCTTGCACCATCCCATGCGTACCTTCATCACTTGTTAGGGCTTACCATAAAGCAATCTCATTCAAAATAAAATTAAAACCAGAGATCCCTTCCACCTAAGGTACCTTAAGAAATTTCTTTAAGATAAAGTACCTACTCCTAAGTGATACACTGACAAGCTTTAAATCCCCACCAAACCCAGTTAGCTCTACTGAATACACAGAAACGTACCAGCACATAAACAGCTGCAAAGATACAGCTGCATAGATGCAGCTGTACCCGTAGGAACAGGTGAAGGGCAAATCCCAGAAATAAATTCACATGGTGGAACCATAAAATCAAAGTTTTACAATAAAAAGAAAAGAATTTTGACCAAAGCAAGAGTAATTCCCTGAATGTTAGAGCCCTTGTCAGTATAAACAAACAACTCAGGAGCTTAATAAAATCCACCAAAGGCAAGTTTGAGGTTAAAATAGCTACCTAAGCCAAAGACAATCATAAGGCATTTTTTAGTTATGTTCGTAATTTCAAAAGCACAATGCAGCAATGTGCTGAGGTGATTGTGAATGATGTTACCCATGCTGAGGCCAAAGATGTACCAAACATAGTGGTCAATAAATTTAGATCTAACTTTACCCCTCTCCCCTTTGTCCTCAAGATATAACTGAAACTGGCTTGCCTCCAGCTAACACAAAAGAACAAGTCCTAAAAGTGCCATCAAAAGCTAATGATATTGCATGAATAGGTCCTGACAATATCTTAAATTTGTACCCAAAATGTCCCACTTTGGGCATTTGAAAAGCTGGCAACCCTATGCATCTAGGGATATTGTCAGAAGTAGTCAGCGTGACTTTGAGATGTTAAAATAGTTCAGAAAAAAGAGACAGCCTTAAAAGAAAACTGCCTTAGAACAAAAATAATCTATTTTTTAGAACAAAAATAATCTATTTTTTCACTCTCTCTTTATTCTGAACTATTTTAACATCTCAAAATCACTCTGACTACTTATAGAATTTTAATATGTTTTCTACAAAATGGCTGTCAATAGGGCTTGACACATCAATGTGATCTTATTTTTCAAGCCTTTCTCTTTCCCATAATCCATTTCACTTCTTTATACGAGTCTTAATAGACATAAGGAAGTAGTGGTGTATTCCCATTCCATAATTATATAATGGGATTAGTGTTGGTCACTGTTAAATTCCGCAGTGGTGCAGCAGTAGCATTGTTGCATCACAGCATGAGGTTCTCCCGTTCAATTCTCGGCTGGAGTGCGGGGAGTTCCTTCTGTGTGGAGTCTGCATGTCCTCCCCATGGTTGGGTTGTCGTTCGAAAGACATGCGTAAATGGGCGTGCCTTCGTTGAAGTTTGAACGTCGAGCTGGCACCTCGATGTTCGTGAAAATCTACTGCCAATCATTAGCGGACCGGAGTTCTGCTGTGGCGACCCCTAACCGGGAAAAGCCGAAAGACAACAACAGTAGTGTTGGTCACTGTTATCTTATATACTGTCTGTAATAGGACTGCTGCTTTTATTTCTTGAATGGCCCTCATTTATGTGTCTCAGGGCTTGTTTTGCAGTATACTAAGGAATTATACAGCTGCAACCAAAGAGTTGCTAAACTGCAGTCCTTTGTTCAAAGTATCCTCCTGTAGTCCAATTTGAATTGTCAGCCCCACCGACTACACTTTGGTAAATGTGCTGATACTTTACAAGAAAAAAATATTTTCTGACTTTTCTCTAAATGTCACAGACATCTTTGATACTACATTCAAATCATCTTAAAAGGTATAGTATAAACAAAGTACAGTTGTGTACACTTACCATAAATGTAGATGTTCAAATGTATTCACTGTTACAGTCATCACATTTGGGTTATCTGCCTGCAGGTAGCCCTCAGCCGGCCTGAATACCAAAGTCTTCAGATTTCTGCGTCGGGTGCCGTCGCTTCTTCCATGACGTCAGGTCGCCAGGGGAATAAAACATGCAGCCGACGCCATTACATCAGTTTTTCTTGCCCCAGATGTCAGGTGACCCCACAATAGGAAGCAATTATATGGTATGGAACATCCCCAACAAAAAGCAAATACACAAGATATAATATATGCCTCAACAATAAGGAAAGGTAGAGCCAAGATAAGTCAGGGGGCTGGAGGGAGGGTAACCAGGACTGCAACAATGAATACACTCGAAAATCTACATTTATGGTAAGTGTACACAACTGTACTATGTTCTTTGTGTTTCACTGTTGCAGTCATCACATTTAGGTTGATTCCCAAAGCTAAGGAAGGGTGGAGGCAGTTAAAGAGCATTGAGGCTAGCAATCGGGCCCTGTAAGACTGCTGTGGCAAATCCAGCTCTGGATTTAGAAAAGATTGGCAAGGTTGTAATGCTTGATGAAAGTATGTACAGAGCTCCAGGTAGCAGCTTCCAGGATGTCCCTGGTAGGCACTCCTCTGAGAAATGCTGTAGAGGTAGATGCAGCCCTGGTGGAATGTGATCTTATCCCCTGTGGGGTAGGATCTCCATGGTGCTTGTAGGAGAAATGGATGCAATGGGCTATCCATTTGGAAATGTTTTACTTTGAAATGGCCTTCCCCTCTGCCCCTGCAGCAAAACTAACTAGCAGCTGGTCAGATTTTCTGAGAGGCTTAGTTCTGTCCAAATAGAATCTAAGCTGTCGGTGCACATCCAGAGAATGTAGTATCCTTTCCCCCTCATTTTGAAGATTAGGGAAAAAAGTAGGCAAATTAATGGACTGATTTAGAGCCACACTAGACACCACCTTGGGCATAAAGGATGGATTAGTCCTGAGGGAAACCCTGTCTGCATAGAAGATAATGAAGGGTTCCACTGCCATGAGGGCCTGCAGTTCAGACACTCTTCTTGCTGAAGTGATGGCTAGAAGTAAGGCTGTTTTCCAGGAAAGGAATTTCAGTTCTGCTGTAGCAGCTGGTTCAAAGGGGGGGAAGAGTGAGTTTTTCCAATACACAGTTAAGGTCTCAGGCTGGAGTGGGAGCTCACTTGGGTGAGCTTAAATTTTTGGCCCCTCTAAGGAATTGATTTAGCAGGAGATGAGAGAAGAGGGGTGGCTCAGTATTATAATGTGCTGAAATGGCAGAGGCATGAATCTTAATTGATGAGAAGGATAGGCCCTTGTGGAGCATTTCTGTTAAATAATCTAGAATATGGGGTAAGCTGGGGCACTGTTGTGTCCCTTCCCTGAGCCTGGCTCCAGAACAGTATCTTTTCCACTTTTCTGAATAGGATTTTCTAGTACTAGGCTTCCTTGCTCAAGAATGACATCCAGAACCTGCTTACTGAGGGTTGCTAGGGGTGAGCTCATGGAATGAGCCAGGCTGCAAAGTTCAGAGTTTGAAGCTGAGGGTGCAGAATCTGGCCCACCTACTGGGACAGCAGGGAGGGGGTCTGAGGCAGGTTCCGTGGTTGTAGCACTGTCAGACTGCGCAAAAGGGGATACTAGTGCTGGCGTGGCCAGTCTGGGGCAATCAGTATAGCCCTTGGCTTATCCTGTTTGATCTTTAGTAGAACCTTCGAGAGGAGAGGAGAGGCAGAGGAGAAAGGGCATAAATTGAGAGGCTTTCCCAGGTAAAGGACAGGGCATCCACTCTCCAAGCTTGACTGTGGGGAGTTCTGGTGCAGAATTTGTTCAATTGGTAGTTCTGAGGGGAGGCAAACAGGTCTACCTCTGGTGTCTCCCATCTGTTCCTCAAGAGCTTGAATATTTTGGATTCCAGTTTCCATTCGTGTGGGTCTATGAGATTCCTGCTTCTTGTCTGCCAGTGAATTTAGTTTGCCTGGCAGGAATTGAGCTCGCAGGTTCACTTGGTAGTACAAGGCCTTGTTCTACAGAGCCATATCTAGTCTGCAGAGCGGGTAGGAATGGGTTCCTCCCTGCTTATGTACCACATAACTGTGGTGCTGTCTTGTCTTTACCAATAGATGTCCTGGAAGAATAAGGTCTTTGAAGGCTGTCAGAGCATTCTGTACAGCTAACATTTCTTTCTGATTGCTATGCAGGTGCATCTGTTTTGGGTTCCATTTGCCCTGAATGCACTGCCCTGCCATGTGAGCCCCCCATGCATAGTCTGATGTGTGTGTTGTTAAGATTTGGGCGGCAGGGGGTAGAGTGAAAGGAAGTCCCTTGTTGTGGTAGCAGGCCTATGCCCACCAAAGGAACTCTGCCCTTAGACAAGAAATTATAGGAATCATTGTTTCTAGGTGCTGAGAATGTTGACACCATAGACTCTTTAGATACCAATGAAGTTTCCTCATATACAGTCTTGCATATGGAATTAACAGACTGCAAGAGACCATGAACCCCAGGGCTTGCAGGATTTCCCTTGCAGAGAGCTGGGGTTTTGTGGCCAGTAGGTTGTGAAATACACTTGTTGCTCCGGAGTGAGGAATGCCATCTGGGAAGTTGTGTTCAAGCATGCTTCCAGTAATACAATCTGTTGGCAGGATACTAGGTGTGATTTCTTCTCGTTGATGGTGTACCCCAGTGAGGTTAAAAGTCTCTTTACAAATGCCAGGTGTTGTAATAGCAAGTCCTGACTTTCTGCTTGAAACAGGCAATCGTCCAAGTATGGGTAAATCTGAATATTTCTCTGCCTGCAAAATGCAATGGCTGGAGCTAGGCACTTTGTGAATACCCTGGGCGCAGTAGGTAAACCAAAGAGAAGTGCAGAGAACTGATAGTGCATGGGACCTGTCCTGAAACTTAGGTATTGTCCGCAGGATTCCCTTTCTGGGATGTGCAGGTAAGCTTCTTTTAAGTCTAGGGTTGCCAGCCAGGCATCCTTGGCTAGCATAGGAAGACGCTGTTGAAGAGTTAGCATTTTGAATTATGGAACCACCAGAAAGGTGCTGAGAATAGACAGATCCAGGATAGGATGCCAGGAGTTTTCTTTTCTGGGAACCAGGAACAGTCTTGAATAAAAACCTTGTTCCCTTTGTTCTGCTGTGACAGGTTGAATAGCCCTGATACTGAGGAAAGAGAGCACTTGTTTTTGGACCTCCGCCCACTGATTTGGAGGGAGGTCTGGCCATCCACTTGGGGTTGGTAATGAGTGGAAGTGGAATCTGTATCCTAGGGAGACTGTTTAAAACCCATTTGTCCTGGGTAATGAGTTCCCATTTTTTCGCATGCAGGGCGAGCTTTCCTCCTAAGGGCGCAGGTAGCTGAGCAGGGCTTGGAAGAGTTAAGGATAAGTCACTATATTTTTCCATAGGGTGGTGGCTTACTACTCCCTGCTTTGGAAGTGGGAGCCACTCACTGCTTAGATCTGTGCATAGCCTGAGACTGAAGTCTTGGTGGTCTGCTGATCCTGGGTTTGGACTGAGAAGGCCTGGAAGGTACTGGAATACACCAGTTCTCTGAAGGCCAATGCCTACTGAATCTAGGAGGCTGTACTTGAAAGAAATTTTTAACAGTTTGCATAGATTTAGCTTTTTCCCTCCATCCTTTTGAGAATGTCTGCTTTGTTGCCAAAAAGGCGTTCTTGGTTTAAGGGTGCATCCAGTAATTTAGCTTTAACATGATCTGGCAAGTTTTGTTTCTTAAGCCAAGCATGCCTTCTAAGTACTGACCCTGTAACAGCAGCCCTGCAAGATGCTTCTAAAGCATCAAAACCACACTGCAAAGTATGTTTACCAACTTGGTCAGCAGAATGCATTAACTCTTGCAACTCTTTGTGTTCAGCACAGTCAGTAATCAACATCATTTTCTGTTTAAGTAGTCCCATAATATGCTGTTAATACTTTAACATATGAAACTGGGAATTTAAAGCCCTAATGGCCAAAGTAGCAGAAGTGTACACTTTTTTGCCCCATCTGTCTAAAGCTCTAGAGTCCCTATCAGAAGGGGTAGGTTTTTTGGCAGTAGTGGCCTTAATGACTTTTGGTCCTTGGGAAATGATCTCTGCATCTGCAGTGGGATTCTTGAAGATTAATTTTTGAGAGTCTGGTACTCTGTAGTACCTGTCAGGTTTCCTGGTAGCTGGAGGAAAGGTGTCTGGGGTAAGACTGGATTCCAAAAAAAATATAATCTAAAATCTCCGGAACAGGAGGGATAGCTAGAAGCCTGTGTTGAGGCAGGAGTAAAAATTCCCTAAGTCTCTTTTTGGACTCAGAATAGTCCTGACTTTACCAGCGGAAATGCTTCCTAAGGGTATGCAAGGTTTCACCAAAAGAAAAATCTTCTGGAGTGGAAGCCGAGGGAATGGAATCCTCTGCATCAGAATCCTCATAAGTAGATATGGGTAAATCCTGGTAGTCAGAAGGAACAAAGACATCAGATTCCTGATCAGAAGAATCAGAAAGAAAATCAGTTCCAGGTTTCTTAGAGGGGGAAGGCTGGCTACCCCTAATTAAGGTAATAAGGTCTTCAGCCATTCTAATCATTTGTTTTTGAGGCATATGGGCCTGAGTATGTGGTTTGGTCGTCGGTTTTCTAGGCGTAGTGTGAGCTTTAGGCCTGAGAAATTCGATATTTCTAGCTTGAAATTAAGTCATCGGTTAATATGAAAGTCGGTAGGCCTGAATACACCCACAGAAGCTGGTGCCTGCACAGTGGCTCCGGACCCATCCAAGGTAGAGACATCCACAGGTTCCATAGTCGAAGAAGCATCTCATAGCATACCGGACTCCGAAAGGGTCTCAGTAGAGGCCTGTGAATCTGTAGTAGCGGATATCAGGGGCTGCGAAAGCGCCTCACTGAGTACCGGCAGACTGGCGACTAGCTTAACGGAAACGTCGTCGGCAGTTTTGGACCGATGCAGTCTGTCTCTGTCTTTATCCTTACGTTTTTTTGGAAGATCGGTAGTCGGATAAGCTTAACGAAGCCATTTAGGAGTACGGAGATCGAGAACAAATATATTTAGCTACAAAAATAGCCCAACAATGAATAGTTCAGGCATTGAACAAGGCACAAAACGGTCAGCGAGGGACATCGTGGTCAGGGCCTAAATCGTTGATGCAGTAAGAATGAAAATCTCTATGAGGTATTTGCTTTCCACAGGCAAGACAATTGTTAATTTTTTCTGACATCGGTTAGGACAAGAAAAAAGGATCCCCAATGGGGTACTTATCTTATTGAAGACTTCAGGTCTGAAACTCGAAAACGAAAATTTCAGGAGTCGGCCGACCAGCACTTGCAAACTGCTTCTGCTTCTGGCACAGCACGGCAAGAAAGACTGATGTAATGGCGTCGGCTGCATGTTTTACACTCCTGATGACCTGACATCATGGAAGAAGTGACAGCACCCGACGCAGAAATCCGAAGACTCTGGTATTCAGGTCGGCTGAGGGCTACCTGCAGACAGATAACCCAAATGTGACGACTGCAACAGTGAAACATGAATAACATCAAATGTTTAAAGCTTAGCATTTCAATACTGTGATACTGCTTATGTAAATTTGTCAAAAGAGGTGACAACTGCCTTTGAACCACTGACTGATCTAACTGCTCTGTTTTGCTATGAAAGGCACGGCTACATTGGAAGCAGTTGGGAATCAGTGTAAGTTATCTCCATCTCTGCAATAAAGACAATGGAAAACAGTTTTATATCTCTCTGTCATGTTTACAGCAGCCTGAGCTCCTGACTACAAATCTATCTGTGGCTGTGGTATGTCATGCAGGTGTAGACAAATTCCTCTGCAACTTATGTGAGAAGTTAAACTTAAAAAAAAAAAGTGGGTGTTCTTTTCCTTCATTTGATACCAAAGTGAGGAAATGAAAGTTTTATGAAGTACAAGCAGGTTTCAGGTACTTACACGGTACTGGAATCATACTGTAGGGAGAAAAGTAACACAAGAGTTGAGTTAAACTGTAGGAGAAGGTGGAGTTTTCCTTTAAATAGCATGAAGCATGAATTAGCCACACCCTTAACAACACTGTCCAATCTTTGCGTCGATACAGGTTTTGTACCAAGTGAATGGAGAACAGTGACAGTCATTCACGTGCATAAGGGAGGACCTTCCAAAGACCTAGAAAATCTCACACTCCTATTTCTGACCAGCCTAATATGCAAAGCCATGGAAAGACATATCATGGAACTAATCAATCAGGACATAGAGAACTTCCAAACAATGGACCCATCTCAATTTGGATTTGTCAAGGCAGGTCATGCTTACTCAACCTGGTGAATTTTTTTCAAAAAGGTCATCAAAGCAATGGTTCAAGGTAAATGGTACACTCTACATACCTTGATGCGTCTGACACAATTCTTCATTCAAACATAGTAGAAAAGCTATATACACTTGGAATAAACCCTTATGATACCCACTGGATTGCAACCTGGCTCACATACAGGACGCAAATAATCAAAATAGGGGACGTTACCTTCACAAAGAGACAAATCACAAGTGGAATCCCTCAGGGGGTCTGTGCTGGGACCTCTCCTGTTTTGCATCTTTTCTGAAGTAAAAGCCAATACCAAAGGGCTATGGCTGACTAAGTTTGCAGAAGAATCTAAGCTAGCAGCAGTCAATGAATCCCCAAATGACTTATCCATCCTGCAGGATAGTTTGTCCTAAACAAATACCTGGTGCCAAAATCATGGACTGAAATTAAATGCCAAAAATGCATTACTGCATCCTTTGGGAAGTCATCTACCCCAGGGAACTACCACATTGGCAATACATTCTTAAGGGTTGACACAGTTGTTCGGGATTTGGGAACTTATGTGGACAGTGATGTAACATTTGACCAACATGTGCCCATTGTTGTAAGAAAGCCCTTCTATACTTCATAGCATATAAACAAATAAACTGTGTCTAGATCTAGGGATGTCACTGCTCCCCTTTACTCAGCCCTCATTAGTCCAATCACCGAATATAATGTCCCCTTTGGCATGCATCTGTCCAGACATGCAATAACTGGAACACCCACAGAGATACCTTACTGAAAGGATACACAGATGGAGTCAAAGCCCTGTCACTATACTCAGTATCCTGCAGACTACTAAGAGATAACCTGTATCTGGCATATAAGGCACCCTCCAGCCCATTACTAATGGGTTTACTGCATATCAGCAAGTGAAATGGTATCAGAAATACTCTGTCTGGGGATCTAAATGTCTTCTGCAACATCAACAGAACAGTTTGGAGGGACAGGTATACCTTGCAGAGGATACTGCTGCTCTAGAACACAATTCCCAACCACATCAAACAAAGTCCATTGCTGTCCAAGTTCAAGCACACCTTAGCTCTATGGATGGGAAACAGAAAATTTACCACGGGACTGCCCCCTGTACTACTAATGAACGGAGGCAGCTGCTAAATGCTTCAGCACATCCATGGGTCCACTCAAACTATCTATGGTATGATCCCAGTTATTTTCATTAGGGGTAATATACAATTATCCAAAGGCTGTCCACAATGTAACCACAAGTTAGAAATTCAGTCCACAGCAATTCGCTTCGAAATTTATTCACAGAAAGTAATACAGTTCAAGGATTAAGAGCTTTCACCTCATAGCCAGAGACTTCATCAGAATTAATACAAAAGAGCTTAAAATCATTTAAATATACCTCTCCATCTTGAGAAACACAGCTCATTGGCTGTTTATATAACAAGCTAATTAACTAGTCATAAGTTTTTAAAGCTCAAGTTCCCAATAATTTAGTATATATACACACACCTTAAGTTACTACATATGAATGGGCATCGATTACAGCAATTAAACCCTGTATTAAAAATAATTAAAACATATTAATAAATATTAATACATACGTATATATGCATTTAAAAATATATAATACAAGTAAAGCATACATTCACATACTAAATAAAATGATTACTCATTTGTTTATCTCTACCCTTTTTGGGTCTGCTGCTTTCAATTTGAGAACCAGGGTCATATCCTTAGTGGACAGGGATGAACAATTTGACAGTTTGTCATGTTTATTAGCTTATAAACCAGCTATTAATGTATCTTTTTCTCCTGAATATTTGAGTGATGATAGAATTTTACTAATTAAAAATGGGGTTACTAGCTATAATGTTTTTAACTTGTTCAATAGTTCTGAGACTCTCCAGGCACCAATAGGGAACTGCGATATTGCTTCAATGTATAAAGAGATACCAGGCGTGTATATTCTGGGAAATGTAAAACAGCAGGTTAATAGGACTATAATAAACAAACGGGACAATTTTATTATATACAACTATTCTGACCTTCAGATTGACGATGTATATTTTTCACTTTTTTTAAAAGGATTTTCATCTGTACTAGTTAGTGTACCTAGAATGGAGGACATACTAATAAATATCAAACTTTTTACAAGGAAGTTAAATTTGGAATATTTGTTTAAACATAAACCTAATGCGTATGACAAAAATTGTGCTTTGACTAGGAGAAGCACATTTAATCCTCCACTACAACAAGAAATATATAATTTTGAAGTGCGTCTCACCAGTTTAATTAGAAGTAACTACTATCACCACAAGAATATTCATTCCAACTTAGCCCCTGAAGAAAATAAATTATTACAGCAATTAAGAAATGATGAAAGGATACGAGTAATGAAACTGGATAAAGGGGGAGGGGTGATCCTTATGGAGCACTGGGACTACACGGCTAGGATACTGGAAATTCTTAACAATGATTTACGTTATTCAGTGGTATCTAAAAATGAAGTGAATATTTCTTATAGAAGAATTGACCTTATGCTAGAGGACAATCTAATGCAGGGTCTTATAGACATTGAATTGTACCAGTTCTTAAGGGTTTCTAACCCAATTATACCAGCTATCTTTGGGATTCCAAAGATACACAAGGGCAATGAAAACCCACCTCTAAGACCCATAGTTACATCCAGGGGTTCAAAAACACAACCCATGGCTATTTTTGCTGATGTAAAGGTTAAGAAGTTCTACACAAAATATCCTCGTATTCTTATAGATTCTTGGGATTTTTGAACAAAATTGGAAAATCAGAATTTTTTGTGAACTCTATATTTCTGATTACAGATGTCAGAGACTTGTTTTCAGTGATTCCCCATGACATTGGAATGGATTGGTTTGAACAGATGATTACAGAATTTGGGTTTCTAACAGCTGATGAATATAGATTAGTGTTGGAAAATATGGAAGCAGTACTAAAATATAACTATATATATTTCCAGGTAGACATTTACAATCAATTATATGGGGTGGCTATGGGCTCCTCATGTGCGCCTCTATATGCTAACATAGTTATGCTGTATTGGGAAAAACATTTTGTGTTCAGATCTTACTATTCAGACTATATCCGGGAATCTTACAGGTTTTTGGATGATATTCTTATAGTGTGTGTGTGTGTGTGTGTGTGTGTGTGTGTGTGTGTGTGGGGGGGGGGGGGGTGAAGACTTGATACCAGAATTTACGAATTATTTGAATCAGACTACCAATATTTTGAAGTTTACTTATAAAATTGATGCTAAGGATGCCCATTATTTGGATGTAAAAATATCAAAAGATAAACAGAATAACATTTACAAGTCAAGTACATTCCGGAAGGAATGCTTATCCAATTCATACTTACACTATGATAGTGACCATCCATCCCTTCTAAAAAATAACATTGTAAAAGGCCAGATGGTTCGTATTGCCCGGATGACATCTGATAGAGATGAATTTCTGAAAGAAATGGACTTTGCCCATCAGTTATTTAAGGAAAGAGGGTATCCTGATAGGGTCATTGGCCCTATAAAAGAGAGTATTACTCAGGGTTGGGGCAATACATATAAGCCACTACTGAATAGTGAAAGTATGCATAGACAAAGGGGAGAGAACATCAGAGTGGGTGAGGAACAATATTCGGATTCTAATCCATATGTGATATTGACATACCACAATAATTTTGCATGGGTCAAAAGGTGTATAAATACTGCCAGGAACATGTTTAAGAGAATACCGTCTAAGGTTGAAAGTTTTTCTAAACCCCTGAGAATGACTTTTAGGAGGAACACGAATCTCAAAGAAATTTATGAACAGAAGAGGACAGAGATAACTATGGGAACTAGTACTAGGATAGGTACATTTAAATGTGGGAGATGCACACAATGCACACATATAGCTGGTAAAAAAGAACTATTTATTCATGGTATTAAATATTTGTTGAAGGCCAAGAAATATGCTAGTTGCTATACTAAGGGGGTAGTTTATCTTGCCTATTGCACAGTATGCTGGGCATAAGGCAAGACAGAACGATGCCTTAGGCAATGTACATATGAACATACGAGGGACGTAAATAAGAAGAATGAACACAATGCACTATATAGGCATAAATTAGTATGCCACCAAGCGGAATTTAAGTTTTGGGTGCTGGAAGAAGTAATACCTAATGAGAGGGGGGGTGATTGGGAAACGAAATTAGAGTTTCGAGAGTTGATTTGGCAACTTAGGCTGGATGCGGTCCACTACCCTGGCCTCTGTGACCATTTAACCATTACCCCGGTTCTCAAACTGAAAGCAGCAGACCCAAAAAGGGTAGAGATAAACATGAGTAATCATTTTATTTAGTATGTGAATGTATGCTTTACTTGTATTATATATTTTAAATGCATATATACGTATGTATTAATATTTATTAATATGTTTTAATTATTTTTAATACAGGGTTTAATTGCTGTAATCGATGCCCATTCATATGTAGTAACTTAAGGTGTGTGTATATATACTAAATTATTGGGAACTTGAGTTTTAAAAACTTATGACTAGTTAATTAGCTTGTTATATAAACAACCAATGAGCTGTGTTTCTCAAGATGGAGAAGTATATTTAAATGATTTTAAGCTCTTTTGTACTGATTTTGATGAAGTCTCTGGCTATGAGATGAAAGCGCTTAATCCTTGAACTGTATTACTTTCTGTGAATAAATTTTGAAGCGAATTGCTGTGGACTGAATTTCTAACTTGTGGTTACATTGTGGACAGCCTCTATTGGAAGACAGCCTAGTTTTGTTTAAGTGGTGAACTGTTTTTCTTCTTTGATTGAATATACAATTATCGACCATGGGCTGGGTAAGGCCAATCAATCCATAACCAAATGGAATAGATTATTTTTGAGCACAAAAGGGAAACTGGCTAGTCTTAAAATGACTAACAATTGCAGCTGGCCTAGTACTTAGCTATGAACCTACAACATGCCTCTGATTTTGCAGGAAGAATGCCACATACTAGATAACATAATTTTACTTGAATCAGCAATGCTTACAGCAGACTGCACCTTCCTTATAAACCTGCTTACATTTCAATGTACCATCAACTAATATATATGGAACTTGACATAATATTTATAAATTTCCATTGGTGTACTCAGCACAATATCTCACTGACATGTCATTTTCTGTGCACTAGTGTCTGGCAATAAACAATCCATTTTTAATCAGTAACATGAAACTTTTCAACATCTTCAAGTCTCTTATTCTCTTTAATTTCTCCAGCACTATGGTGGACACTATTCACCATTTGTTTTATCACATTATTAGTGAAAAAGTGGGTTGCTAATGCAGTAGTTGTATTGGCTAGGACCTCAAACTACTCATTACTGCACTTTAAATTTTATCCCACACACAGCTAACGAACTGAGATGGCATCAAATTCATGGTGATGCCCTGCTGAATTACAGGTAATTGTCTACATTTTGTAGGGATTTCCCTTTCTGTGGTGGAGCTATGTTGTAAGTATTGCTGGCAACACCTGAAGCTATATTATTATTTTCACTATCCATCCTTACACATGAATTTACATTCTTGTCAAAGCACATACCTCCTTAAACAGGTGTACCTATAATGTAGATATACAGAACCAACTGATATTGCCAACATCCTGGCAGATTGGTTTAGTGCAAACTTCACCTCCCCCACCCCCAAAGGGCCCATCACTATACCGGATGAATGCAAAGCCCCTGTAATCAAGTAAAGACCGCACTCTCCAAAGCCAAGAACACAGCATCCATGGGACCTGACAACATCCCAGGCTGCGTTCTGCATGAACTACAGAACGAACTGGCACCCCACCTAAGTACCATGTCCAATCAAAGCCTCACTTCAGACTTCGTGCCTACTGAATGGTGCACAGTGGCAGTTATCCCACTCCACAAAGGGGGCACCACCATGGACCCTGGGAACTACCGCCCCATTACCCTGATGGGCCTGGTCTGCAAGGCTATGGAACATATCATCTTGGAGCTTATAAACAAGGACATATGTAACCTCCAAACTCTGGACCCCACTCAGTTTGGGATTGTAAAAGGTAGGTCATGTCGCCTAAACCAGACTGACTTCTTTGAAGCAGTCACCAGAGCCGTGGACGAAGCTAAGGTGGTGCACACAGCTTATCTTGACCTCGCCAAGGCTTTTGACACTATCCCCCACTCTGAAATTAATGATAAACTCACTACACTGGGCATAAATCCCTATGTCACAAGATGGGTGGTCAACTGGCTGACTGTCAGAACCCACACAGTGAAAGTAGCCGACTCCAAATCTAACTTCAGACCAGTGACAAGTGCAGTACCACAGGGCTCAGTCCTGGGTCCTCTCCTGTTTGGCATCTACTTCTCAGAAGTCCATGCTAATACAGCAGGTCTTTAGCTAACGAAGTTCACAGATGACTCCAAACTAGGTGCCATAATAGAATCGGCTAATGCTGTGGACATTCTACAAAAGGCCCTCACTGAGACTGATGCTTGGTGTCAAAGTCATGGCCTCAAGCTCAATGCCAAGAACTGCATTGCCATCCCCTTTGGGTAAAGCACACTGTACCCATGAACTACCACATAGATGGTAGCCTACTAAACACCGAAACTGTGATAAGAGACCTTGAGACACAGGTGGACAGTAGTCTCTCCTTTGATAATCACATTGCCACAGTAGTCAGGAAATCCTTCTACATGGCACACCTCATCACAAAGGGGTTCACTTCCAGAAAAAAAGAGGTCACTGTTCCTCTCTGCTTATCCCTCATCAGACCCATTATAGAGTACAAAGCCCCGTTTGGCATGTACCTCGCACAAGACAGCTACAACTACTAGAAAGGCCACAGAAATACCTCACTAAGAGGATTACCAGCCTCAAACAGATGCCATACGCAGACTCCAGCTCTACTCCATCGCTTATCGCCTACCCAGAGTCGACCTCTGCCTAACATACAATGCTATGTCAAACCCAGATCTGTTGGACATGCTACACTTAAAGAAACCCCAATCCCTCCAACCCACATGCTCCAGGGACCTAAACCTTGCCACCACAAAAAATAGAACATGCTGGAAGGACAGATTCCTGTCTCAGAGACTTCCCATGCACTGGAACAGGCTAGCCATTCATGTCAAGCAAAGCTCCTCATTAGCCCTCTTTAAGAAAAATCTCGACAATTGGAAGGGAAATAGGAAATTCACCCCGGGGATCACTTCTGTGGCTCTGCTAGACAGGGGCGTAGGAAAATAACTTTCTTGGGTGGTGAAAGTCAGGGAACTTTTTTGGCTAGGCTTATACAGGCCCCAGAGCCGATAGCCTAGTACCTACCTATGAACCTATGTGATAGTTACCTCATTTCCTGTAACAAAATTCTGAAATTAGCTATGCGTGAAATTGCTGAAATGAAGTGTACTTAGTGCTATTTTTTAAAACAACATCAAGAGTAATTAGTGATGTTCGTCAACCTTTATAAGGACTACTGCAGAGCTTTTAGTCTCAAACTTCTGTATAGGAATAGCACTGTAGTAATAATAACAATAATAATAATAATAATAATATTCTGTGTTTCTGTACCCGTTGTGAGAAACAAAAATCAGTGTACTACAGCATTGTCCGATAATTATTTATTATAAAACTAAAAAATAATATATACTGTTTTACACAATGTACATAGCTAAGAGCGTTAGTTAAACACACACTGCAAAATTAAAACATACTACCGATAAATTACTGCAGCAGTGCACATGCAGTTTGAAATAAACACAAGTTACTGTTGTATTTACTGAAAATACCAAAATACTACACTTGACAATGTGATGTTTGATACTGAACTACTCGGACTATAATTATTCGGATGTTCACAACAACTTAACACATTTTGAGATATCCGGTGCTGAGCTTCCAATAGTAAACCCTGGGTTACCATCCTTCTATTACAGGCTCTTTTCCCCTACAGGGAAACATCACTGGTTTGCATCTTTTTATCAGAAGCTCTTCTCCAACATTTACATATTCTATAGAAAAAGGCAGAGACTGCAAATGCTTCCAAGCATACAAATGTAAGGTTAAAACAATGTTCGATCCAGAGCTAGACCAGGCTATACCCTTCTGCAGCAAGGAAATTAAGCATATGGCTGAAATCCACAATATCAGTTAAAAAATACAGACTTTCAAAGGGTAACCATTTGAAATGTCTTGATGAGCTAGAGCAAGTTCCAAAAGACAGACACTGAATGGCCAAAAGATCGGACTTACATATACTAAGTCCGAGATGCCATTTTTCGGAATATTCCCTTTTCTTCAAGGTACCGTAATCTCAGAGTTGGTATATTTAAGTCTGGATGGTGTGGGGAACTTGCTCCCCACATGGGGGTGCATGGGGTTTTCCCCCCCTTTAAAAAGAAAAGGATAAGAATGATTTTTGAGAGTCACTCCTCTTCTTCTTCTTTTTTTTTTTTGACTTGTCGACACTCTGCATTTCAAGTGCAGACATTTCAATACGGAGCCCTTTCAAAGGCTGACGAACCTGGTAAAATCTACAACACAGTACAACATATTAAAATTTTATTTACAAGACACAGGATGTTTTTACAGAATAAGCAAAACTCCTCAAAAAATGCACTTGCAATAGTTATATGCTTACCTCATTCTACAAATAAAAGAACGCCTAGAACCCATGCACATTCGCATGGAGGACTGCTGACCTTCTTTTTTAACTGTTCCTGTCTTTAAATCCAGAATACGCCCTAAAAACACAATAAAAATACTAAGTGTCAATTATTTTAATATATATATATACAAATGTCTGTTTATCACACACATTTTACGTTTTGTAGCATATTAAGTACTGGGTACTAAAAGCGCTACTATGGGATAGGACTTATAAAAAAAAAAAACTCAGGCATAATTAAATTACTATAAGTAGCTGAGAAATGCCTGCAATAAGTAAATTAAAGGACACCAAAATCATTATTTTGACTGTTAACATACAATTTCTAGCTTTGTGGATCCTTATGAATTCGTACAGTATACCACTCCATCCTGAAAAAAGGAACACCATCAGTAAGACATCAGAACTGCTTACAAACAATTTTAAAATAATTGCACTTGATGTTTCCAATCTTTCACATAAAAAAATCTCAGGACCAGAACCAATGTTCATGAGTTGTAACTCATTCCATCTACAGGAGGTCAAAAGGTCCGAAATCAAATATTCTCAGAAAAAACTGGAATGAAGAAAATGTTCACACACTTCTACAATGGGGTTCATCTGCCAAACCAAACAACTACACCAATGACCATTAAACAGGACAGAGTATATTGAGAATCAGCAACTGACCAAATACACAAAGTACTTTGAGCAACTTACAATATGGCTTTAGAAATGACTTTTTAGCCAACATAATATTAACTGCTGTTGACTACACAAGGTAGAAAGTACAGTTGTGTACACTTACCATAAATGTACATGTTCGAGTGTATTCACTGTTGCAGTCATCACATTTGGGTTATCCTGCCAGGGGTAGCCCTCAGTCGGCCTGAATACCAGAGGCTTAGTATTTCTGTGTCGGTTGCTGTCGCTCCAGGACTGACGTCAAGTCATCAGGGGTATAAAATCAGGCATCCAATGCCATTACATCAGTTTTTCTTGCCCTGTCAGGAGCCCCCAAATAGGTTCATAGGTAGGTTCATAGGTTCACAGGAAGGTACTAGGCTATCTGCCCAAGGGCATTTATAAGCCTAGCCAGAGTGTGTCAGCTTTTGCCGCCTCATTGATTGATTAACTGATCCTCTGTCAAGCAGAGCCAATGAAGTGATCCCAGGGGTGTATTTTCTGTTACCCATCCACTCGTCAAGGTTTCTCTTGAAGAGTGTTAGTGAGGGGCTCTGCCTAATGTAGTTTGGAATTTTGTTCAAAAGCATGGGGAGTCTCTGTGACAGGAATCTCTCCCTCCAGCATGTTCTATTTATTGTTGTGGTGAGGTTTAGCTCACTAGAGCGCGTGGCTTGCAGTGACTTGGATTTCTTTAGGTGGAGCATGTCCATTAATTCTGAGTTGGACATGGCTTTGTAAGTCGGGCAGAGATCACCTCTGAGTAAGCGATATGCCACTGAGTACAGACTGAGTTTTTTCAGTCGGGCTGCATAGGACATATGTTTGAGGCCAGTACTCCCCTTGGTGAGGTACCTTTGTGGTCTCTCCAGCTGTTGGAAGTGTCTTGTGAGGTACTTCCCAAATGGGGCATTGTACTCTATGATGAGTGATGAGTAGAGGAGCACTATAACCTCTTTATTTCTAGATGCGAACCCTTTAGTAATTAGATGGGCCACATAGAAGGATTTCCTAACTACGTTGGCAATATGATTGTCAAAGGAGAGATTACTATCAACCTGGGTCCCCAGATCTCTTACCTCTTCTGTATTAAGGGGGCTGCCACCTATGTGGTAATTCATGGGTGTTTTGTTTTTCCCCAAACGGGATGACTATGCATTTTGTGGCATTTAGCTTGAGGCCATGACTTTGACACCAGGTGTCCATCTCAGTAAGGCCCTTTTGGAGGATGTCCGTGTCAGTCGGAGAGTCAACTATGGCTCCCAGTTTGCAGTCATCGGCGAACTTGGTTAGCCATAGTCCTCCTGTGTTTGCCTGTACTTCTGAGAAGTCTATGCCGAACAGTACAGGTCCCAGGACTGAGCCTTGCGGGATACCACTTGTGACTGGTTTAGTCTCGAACCTGGAGCCTGCTATTCTTACCGTGTGAGTTCTGTCTGTAAGCCCGTTGGCAACCCATCTCGTGACGTAGGGGTTTATGTTCAGGCTGGTGAGTTTTTCTGCAATACCAGACTGGGGAATGGTGTCAAAAGCCTTGGTAAGGTCAAGGTATGCTGTGTGAACAACTTTTCCCTCGTCTATGGCCTTGGTCACTGTCTCGAAGAAGTCAACCAGGTTTAGTAGGCATGATCTGCCCTTAACAAAGCCGAACTGGGTTGGGTCAAGTGTTTGGAGGTTACCAATGTCTTTGTTAATGAGTTCCATGATGATGCGCTCCATAGCCTTGCAGACCAGGCTAGTCAGGCTTATGGGGCGATAGTTACCAGGGTCAGTTGTGGCCCTTCCTTTGTGGAGTGGAATAACCGTTACTATGCGCCATTCTATGGGCACGTAGCCTGTGGAGAGGCTGAGGTTGAACAGCATGTTTAGGTGGGGGGTTAGTTTTTTTTATTTTTATTTATTTTATTTAACATTTGTTGACCGGGAAAGTCCGACTAGGTTCCACAGATCCTGTTTTCAGCGGAGGCCCGGGGAGAAATGCTCCAGAAGCATGTCTTTAGTTCATTCTGTAGTTTGTGTAAGATGCAGCCTGGGACACCATCTGGCCCCATTGGCGCTGTGTTTTTGGCTTTTGAAAGGGCTATTTACACCTGTGCGTCTGTGATTTCCGGGACACTACACTTTTTCGATATTGTTGTGGGCCTTTTTGGGGGTGGGGGTGAAGTTTGCACTGAATCTATCTGCCAGGATGTTGGCAATATCAGTAGGTTCAGTATATTTTGTGCTATTTTGCACTAGTTCAGTGCACATCTGTGAGTTGCCAATTAGAGTCTTAACATAGCTAAAGAAGGCTTTGTGGTTATCTTTTGAATCCTTGGTTATTTTTCTTTCAAAGTTAGCCCTGGATGATTTTATGAGGGACCTTAGTTTCTTACTGATACTGATCAGGGATGTATTTGCTTTTTTAATTAACTAGTTTCCTTCTATTGTATAGCCCGTTTATGGCAGGGGTCCACCAGACTAGTTTCCTTCTCTTAGAGGAGTGAGTCTTGGTTTTGCTAGGGATGGCACGATCCATGCATCCTTGTAGGAGCTCATACAGTGTATTTGTAAAGGTTTCTGCATCTTGGGCAGCATTATCCTTTAGCATGGGGGCTGTGAAACTTACCGCCTCTGTCTTAAGTAAGGTGAAGTTTGCTTTAGAAAAGTTTTTTACTGTGGTTTCCTTAGTTGGGGGTGGTGGGGGTGTGGACATCCAGAGTGATTAGTTTATGGTCTGATCTAAGCAGTGACAGGTTGACCTCCGGTTTGGAACACCTGTCGCCCATGTTTGTGATGACCAGGCCCAATATGTTTTCACCTCTGGTAGGGGAGTTTACCAGCTGATCCAGGGCATTTGAGTTGATAAATTCCAGAAAGCGCTGAGCCTGGCAGTTTGTACTCAAGTAGTTTTCCCAGTTAATGGTAGGGTAATTGAAATCACCCAATATCAGGGTGTTCGGTAGGACCTTAATGTTTTCCAGTCTCTCCAGAAAGGTGGAGTGGTGGTCCTGGGTCATGGAGGGTGATCTGTAGCAGGCCACAATTTGCATTGCAGATATGCCCGATGTTATTTGCATGTGGATGATCTCAGAGGTATCATGCTGCACCACTAACCTGGAGGTGTAGGCGTCCTTGATGAATATGGATACAACCCCTCCTTTTGTGTTTCGGTCCGTGTTCTATGGCCGAAACATGTGGTACGAGTTGCAGCCCGGTAGTGCTGGGGTCCTCTCTGGAGCCTTGAACCAGGTTTCAGTTACTGTACAGATGACGTTCTCCATACTGAGGAGTGCTTTGAGCGTGTGCCTTTTGAGATTTAAACTCCAGGCGTTGAATAGCATAACCCTCAGTTTTTTGTTAATTGTGCTGTTTATGGAGGTGGGTTTGACTTTTGAGCCTTGTCTAAAAAAAGGCACTATGGGGGCAGCAAGAGCCTTGGCCAGTATTCGAAAGCCTAGGGGTGACAGGTGCAAGCCATCTCTTGCGAAGCAACGCGACTTGTCGAGCATGTCGTCCCAGGCTGACAGACACTGGATCCCCTTTGAATGACACCAGAAGCTTAGCCAATTGTTGAAATTGATCATTTTTTCTTTATACTGAGGTATCATTCTTGGTGAGGGCAGGATGCTGGTCAGGGTCATACCGGCCTGGGCTACATGATCAGAGATCTCTTCCATGCCTCTTTTCATGTAGTCCAGGGAGGTATGTCTCAGGTCATTCACACCAACATGCACAACGACAGAGTAATTTTTGTACTTGTACTGGAGTGACCTGAGTGCTTGTGTTATGTGACGGATTCTAGCTCCCGACAGGCAGCTAACAGTAACCTTCTGCTTATCCAGCCTAGTGAGTGGGACGTCAGTGTGCCTGACTATAGAGTCACCTATTACTAGTGTGTTAGGTATGTTATTTCGCCTTAAGGGCTATGATTGTGCAGCACACTGATTTTGTGTTTTATGTGTTGTCTGGTTTGTGATGGGAGGTGCAGGTTGTTTGGGTGTCTGCTTTGGAGGTCTCTGATGCTTTTGCAGGTTTTTATTTAGAGCCTCCGAGTATGATTTTGTGCATTTATGTGTATTTTTTGCCAGTGTTGGTTTAGTAGGTCTGTGTGTGGCTGGAGGTGTGGTGCAAGTGTTAACCTTCTCCTCTTGACTGTCTGTTCCAGTCTTGGGTGGAGACAGCTTAGCCTCCAGTTTGGCTGTATAATTGCATCTCTCGCATATGTTAGTGTTTTGTGGTAGGAGGAGAGGGTTGTCTGTGTACATGAGGCAGTTGTAACATTGCCTCAGGATACCCAGATTCACCAGCTGGACTGGAGAGTACACCTGAAATTGCCCTTTGGTCATGCCTGAATAGTAGGGTGAGCTGCTTAGTCGCTTGGTTGGTGAGGGGTGAATAAAGAGTCTTGCCCTGCTGGGCTATCAAGTGTCAGGGTATATTAGTGGTTGCTATTAGGTCTGAGCAAGTGATGGGCTGTAGGATGCTTTCTGAGTGCTTAGGTTGAGAGTTAGATTAGTTTCAAGAGAAAAACTGAAGAGGAGACTTAGTGGAGCCAGGAATAATTGTTAAAAAAAGTTAATCGGCACTGCCCGGCGCACAAAACAGTGCAAATGTGGTTTTTATAGAAGGGGAAATTAAAGAGATAGAAATTAGCCCAAAATGGCCAATAAACTACTAACTTCTGGGCTGAAACCACTCCTCCAGTGACATACAGGCTGCTCAAAGCTCCCCTCTCTCAAAGGTGAGCAGAGAAACTTCCTTCAATCCAAGTAAGGTATGGGCAACTCAGAAACTTGTAACATAGCCCTGAATTCAGCTCTAGCCTGAAAACTGGACTATGCTAGCTTAGAAAGGTAGGAAACAAGGATTTTTTTTTGTTTGTTTTGTTTTGAAAAGATAAGGCAAAAACAGTAAAAAAATACACTTAAAACAGCTTTAAACGACTACAAATGATCAGAAAAGGATATCGCACTTTAGTGTGTAGCCTACAACAGTTAAATTATTTAAACAAAAAACGACTTTTTAAAACTGCAGGCAGTCAAATAAGTACATGTGAAAAAAAAACAAGATTTTGAATCACAATAAATGCTGGAAAATCAGTGTTTAGGAGGAAAACAGTTAAGTACAGCAAGAAAGTACAGAAAACTGATACACTCCAAAGTCTATCTTCTAAGCTAGAAGGCTTGTATCAGTTTAAGGCTTTCTAGTGCTTCCCAGTAGGTTAGTTACAGGAAAGATGAGAAACAAGCGCAGATATGGTCTTTTAAACCAGAAAGTTGAAAGAGATGGACAAACTGTCCATATGGTCAATAAACTACAATTTCTGGGCCAAGAACCACTCCTCTTGTGGTAGACAGGCTACCTAGTGCTTACCACTCCCACTGATAAGCTAGAAGGCTTTCCTCCAACACAGAAAGGCTTGCGGGGCTCAGAAGTTCACCAACAGTCCTGGATACAGCAACTCTGTATCTGGACTAGGCTAGTTACAGGAAAGGTGGGAAACAAGAGCGAGTGTGACTTTTAAACCAGAAAGTTGAAAGAGATGGAAAAAACTGCCCAAAGGGCCAATAGCTACAATTTCTGGGCAAGGAACCACTCCTCTTGTGGTAGATATGGGAACCTAGGGAGCTAGGTTATGGTGGAAAAACACCACCAATAGAAAGTAAATACCAAAAATTCCCTGTAAGGAGAGGGAAAGAGAGAGAGAGTCAAGGGGGATGGAAGGGGGGGGGGGCAGGACTGCAACAGTGAATACACTCAAACATCTACATTTATGGTAAGTGTACACAACTGTACTATGTTTTTTGTGCTTCACTGTTGCAGTCATCACATTTGGGTTGACTCCCAAAGCTGTAGAAAAAGGGTGGAGGCAGTCAAGAAGACTGGGGACTGGCTAGGATGCCCTGCAAAACTGCGGTATCAAAGCCTACCCTGGATTTGGAGAAGACAGGCAGGTGGCAATGCTTGGTGAAGGTATGAATAGAAGTCCATGTTGCAGCCTTGGTGGGGACCCCTCTCAGAAAAGCTGCAGAGGTGGAGGTTGCCCTGGTGGAATGTGTCATGACCCCCTTTAGGGGCAGTTTCCCGTGCTGTTTCTAGCAGAAATGGATGCAGTGTGATATCCATTTGGAGATTTTTTGTTTGGATATGGCCTTGCCCCTGCTGTGAAGCTGACTAACAATTGATCAGTTCTTATAAAGGATTTAGTCCTATCCAGATAGAATCTGAGCTGTTTGTGCACATCTAGAGAGTGCAGAATCCTTTCCCCTTGTTTTGTGGGTTAGGGAAAAAGGTGGGCAAATGAATGGATTGGTTGAGAGCCACACTGGACACCACTTTAGGCATGAAGGATGGGTTAGTCCTGAGGAAGACCCTGTCAGCATGGAAAATGATGAAGGGCTCTACAGCCATGAGTGCATGTAGCTCTGATACTCTTCTAGCTGAAGTGATGGCCAGAAGCAAGGCTGTCTTCCAAGAGAGGAATTTTAACTCTGCTAAAGCTGCAGGTTCAAAGGGGGGGGGGGTAGGGTGAGCTTTTCCAACACAAAGTTAATGTCCTAAGCTGGGGTAGGAGCTCTCTTGGGTGGCCTTAAGTTGTTAGCCTCTCTTAGGATCTGTTTGATGAGAGGGTATGAGAAGAGATGGCAGAGGCATGAATTCTAATAGAAGAAAATGACAGGCCCCTGTGTAGTAGGTCTGCTAGGTAATCCAGGATGAGAGGAAGGGAAGGCTGTGCCATTCCGGTTCTCTTAGCCTGGATCCAGGTGCAAAACCCTTTCCACTTGTCAGCATAGCATTTTCTAGTGCTGGGGTGTCTAGCCTCACGTATAACATTTAGGACTTGTTTGCTTAGGCTGGCAGCTTGAGGAGAGGTCAGGGAATAACCTAGGCTGCAAGATTGTAGGTCTGCAAATGGGGATGCATGAATTCTCCATTCCTCTGGGTCAGGAGTGTTGGGATCTGAGGTAGATGCCATGGTGGCAGGGGTGACAGGCTGCACAGCAGTGGGTACCAGTGCTGGAGTGGCCAGTCTGGGCCAATCAGGATTGACCTCGGTTTTTCCTCCCTTATTTTGAGCAGTACCCTTGAAATGAGTGGTAGAGGGGGAAATGCATAGACCGAGAGGTTTACTCACTGGAAGGATAGAGCATCCACTTTCCAGGCCTTGAGGTTCCCTCATACAGGATTTGCTGAGCTGATGATTGGGGTAGGAGGCAAAGAGGTCCACCTTCGGGATGCCCCATTTCTGGGTTACAAGGGTGAAGTTTCTGTGGTCTAGCTGCCACTCGTGGGTCTAGCATGTTTCTGCTTAGGTTGTCTTCCACAGAGTTTAGGGAGCCTGGCAGGAATTGTGCTAGCAGGTGTAGTTGCATGGCTGAGGCCATGTGCTAAAGGCTCACGGCGAGCCTGAGAGAGGATAACAGTGAGTCCCTCCCTGCTTGTTGATATGCCACATCACTGTCTATTTTGATCAGTAGAGGCCCCGGGGAGAGTAGGGGTCTGAAAGCTGTCAGGACATGCTGAACAGCTAGCATCTCTTTTTGGTTGATGTGCAGATGAATCTGATTTGGTTTCCAATGGCCCTGAATGCACCTGCCATCCAGGTGTGCACCCCAGGCATAGTTTGATGAGTCTGTGGTGAGGGTCTGGGCAGTGTGGGGTTATGAGAAGGAAAGTCTCTTGTTGTGGTTGCATGCTGCTGCCCACCAAAGAAAATCTTTCCTTAGACAAGCTATCATTGGTATGATAGTTTCCAGGTCTTGAGAGTGTTGACAGCAAAGGCTTTTTAGGTACCATTGCAATTTCCACATATGCAGTCTGGCATATAGAATGAGTAGAATGCAGGAGGCCATGAACCCTAGAGCCTGCAGGATTTTCATTGGGGATAACTGGGTTCTGGTGGCTAGTTGAGAGAAGCAGCCTGTCAGGTATTTTTTTTTTCTGGAATAAGGAATCCCATCTGGGATGCTGTGTCCATGCTTACTCCTAGGAATACAATTTTTTGTGTGGGAACTAGTTTTGCTTTCTTTTCATTGATAGTATACCCCAGAGAGGTCAGTAGGTCCTTTACAAAGGTCAGGTGCTGTAACAGCTTTTCCTGTCTGAATCAGGCAATTGTCTAAGTAGGAGTAAATTTGAATATTTCTTTGTCTGCAAAAAGCAATGGCGGCAGTGGATAAGCCAAAGGGAAGTGCATAGATCCTGCCCTGAAACATAGGTATTTTCTGCAAGATTCCCTGATTGGGATGTGCAGGTAGGCCTCTTTTAGGTCCAGGGTGGCTAACAAAGCGTCCTTGGAAAGCACAGGAAGAAGGTACTGGAGGGTGAGCATTTTGAATTTTGGTATCACCAGAAAAGTGTTTAGAATGGATAGATCGAGGATTGGGCGCCATGTGCCCTCTTTTCTGGGTACCAGGAACAGTCTGGAATAGAAACCTTGGCCTATCTGGTCTGCAGGAACATACTGTATTGCCCTCATGGAGAGCAGGGAAAGGACTTGCTTTTTGGCCTCTGCCCACTGGTCTGGAGGAAGATCTGGGAACCCTTTTGGGGTTGGTCAAGTGTGGAAATAAAATTTGTATCCTTGGGACACTATGTTGAGGACCCATCGGTCGTTGGTAACAGAGGCCCAGTTGATTGCATGAAAGGAGAGTTTTCCTCCTAGGGGTACAAGCAGGTGGGCACAGGTAAGGGGTGGAAGTGTAAAGTCATTGTGAGTTCTTAGCATAAAGGGGTGGCTTAGCACTGCTTGTTTTTGAACAGGAAGAACTCCATTGCTTAGATCTCTGCATTCCCTGGGGCTGCTGTCTGGGGGGTATGCTTCCCCTGGGTCTGGGCTGAGCTGGCCTGGAGGGGACAGGAAAGGACCAGTGCTTGGAGGGGCAATGCCTACTGAACCTCGGAGGCTGGACCTGTAAAAAGTCTTTAACTGTCTGCAGAGACTTAGCTTTTTCTTCCATCTTTTTTAAGAGCTCTTCTGCCTTGGTGCCAAACAAATTGTCTTTGATCAATGGTGCGTCCAATAATTTGGATTTGACATGGTCTGGCAAGGTCTGTTCCTTAAGCCAAACATGCCTTCTAAAGACAGCACCAGTGACTGCTGCCCTGCAAGATGCTTCTAGGGCATCAAAGCCACACTGCAAGGTGTGCTTAGTAACTTGACTTGCAGAATGCATACGCACTTGTAATTCTTTATTTTCTGCACAAGCAGGAAAGGAAGATATTTTTTGTTTGAGGAGTTCCATGGTATGCTGATATTTCAGCATGTGGAACTGACAATTTAATGCTCTAATAGCAAGAGTAGCAGAGGTGTATACTTTTTACCCCATCTGTCCAAAGCTCAGGAATCTCTGTCTGTGGAGGTGGGATTCTTAGCGGAGGTTGCTTTAATTCCTTTATGTCCTTGGGAGATGACCTCTGGGTCAGCAGTAGGATTTTTGAAAAGAAATTTGTGAGAATCAGGGACTCTGTAGTACCTGTCAGGTTTCCTGGGAGCAGGAGGAAAGGTGTCAGGAGTCAAACTGGATTCCATAAAAACATCATCCACCACATTCAGGACAGGAGGAATGGCCAAAAGGTCTGTGCTGTGATAAATCTAAGAATTCCCTAAGTTTTTTTTTGATTGAGGATAGTCCTGACATTCCCATTGGAAATTCTCCCTTAAAGAATGAAGGGTTTCAGCAAAAGAAAAATCCTCAGGTGGACAGTCAGAAGGAATGGATTCCTCTGCATCAGAATTCTCATAAGCAGAGAGGGGTTGCATGTCTTCATATTCAGAAGCATCAGTCATCAGACTCCTGTTCAGATAAAACTACTGGGACCAAGTCTCTTTTTCTTTTGGAAGGGGTAAGCCTGGCTTCCCCTAATAAGCATAATAAGGTCTTCTACCATTTTAAGCATTTGAGATTGAGGCAAGGAAGCAGGTGCCTGAGCTTGGGTCGTCATTTTTTTGGGTGTAGTTCATACCCTGGGTCTTAAGAAACTTGGTAGTTTTAGAAAGAACTGAAGATTCAAAAGAAATTGTCCGTTTGTGTTGAGTATCTGTAGTGCAAAGTAATTCCTCGGAAGCCGGTGCCTGCTCAGTGCCTCCTGACCCATCCAAGATAGAGACATCCGCAGGATCCTTAGTCGAAGAAGAGTATCGCGGCATGCCAGACTCCGAAAGGGTCTCGGTAGCGGCCTGTGAATCTACAGAAGCGGGCATCAGGGTCTGCAAAAGCGCCTCACTGAGAACCGGAGAACTGACGACTGGCTTAATGGAAGCATCATCGGCAGTTTTGGACCTGTGCGGTCTGTCTCTGTCTTTATCCTTACGTTTCTTTGGAAGATCGGTAGTCAGATGGCTTACCGAAGCCATATCGGAATTCGAGGACTGAGAACGAAAATATCTAGCTACAATAAGGGCCTGATGATGTACAGTTCTGGCATTAAACAAAGCACAAAAGCGACAGCGAGGGACGTCATGGTGACGCAGTAAGAATGGAAGTCTCGGTGTGGTATTTGCTTTCCACAGGCGAGACAATTGTTAACTTTTTCTGACATCGGTTAAAGCAAGAAAAAAGCACCCCCAATGGGATACTTAACTTTAGAAGACTTCAACTTCAATTTGGAAACGAAACCTCAGGTAGCGGCAGACCGGCACTCGTGCGAACTGCTTCTGCTTCGGGCTCCTCTGCAAGAAAGATTGGTGTAATGGCGCTAGCTGCCTGATTTTATACCACTGACAACCTGATGTCAGTCCTGGAGTGACAGCAACCGACACAGAAATACTACGCCTCTGGTATTCGGGCCGACTGAGGGCTACCCCTGGCAGGATAACCCAAATGTGAAGACTGCAACAGTGAAACACGAAGAACATCAGTGGATCTGTTCTTAGCTATATCCAAGGCCTACTCTCTCTCCTTATTTTACCACCCCATTTGTTTATCATCATCTCTTTCCACTTTAATTTATAACCTTCTGCTTGTGTTAACTGCACAGCTCTAAAATGTTCTTTTAAATCAGGCAATCCTAAATCACTCTGTTCTTTAGGAGAATCAACTTATTCCACTTAACTCTTTCCCTCTTCTCCTTCCAAATAAATTACTTCATCTCTATCATCATCCATAACTTCTCTCCTGGTTGATAAAAATATACCTGACTTGTATATAAAATTAAAGGGACTAAAACATTTTTCATTACTTTTATCTCATTATCAACATGCATGATCAAGACCTTCCATCTTTTCCATTTTTATATTATCTTTTGATTAATCTCTTCATGTATATCCTTAGCTATCATAACAGAAGTTTTTTAATCCATATTATTATATTATTATTATATCATATTATATCATATTATTATGTCTAGATATATGCAATGTTCACCACTACAGCATTCATTTCAACTTCATTTATTTGATTAGCCAAAAAAAAAAAAACTTGTCTCAAAATGTTCCACAATAATGAAATGTAATTTTCTAGATTTAACCAAGTGCAAAATAAAATCTAACTCTTTCTGAGCACCATACCAGCTGAATCCTTCAAATTGGGAGTCCCTTTTCTTCTTTACTTTAAATATAAATATAAAACAAATTTTAAATATAAAACAAATAAAGGGGAAAGACGATACCCCTGCCTGGTTCCTCTGATTAAACACAGGCTCCCGGAGAAGAATCCTCCCACCTTAAATCTTAGATTGAACTCTTCATATATCCTCCTTATTGACCCAATTATTTTATCAGGAATTCAAATTTCCATTGTCTTACTCATAAAAGCACAGCTGAATCTATCAAATGCTTTTTCTGCATCAACATCTACCACCAATAATAGCATTTTCTTAACTGTCTGCTTCTCTGTGAATCCGTTTTATTAATGTTGTCAAATATATCCTTCCCCTCCAGAAAACCATACTGGATCCACATCAATCATTGTTGGCAACATTTCTGAATTTCCCTTAGCATGTATAGGCATAAACACTTCACAATCATGGTATGAAATTGAAATGGGGATATACAAAGCTGGGTCTGAAGAGTCTTTACCCTCTTTTGGTAATACAGCCACTACAGATTTCTTCTAAGATGTGGCTACCCCCCATCCCACCATCATTTTAAAATATTATTAAGCAAAACCGTTCAGTTGTTTAGCACTTTCTTACCTTCTAACTTCCGCAGGAACACCATTTGTTCATAAAGATGTCTCTGTCGACTAATTATACATCACAAAGAAATATAAATCACCTCCAACAAAAAAATGATCCTGACGAAAATATAAAAAACAAATATCATGTAAAACTAAAAAAGTTCCGTCCAGGATCAAACCAAGCGGGCAGTCTCTCCTTCTTAAAGTATGTACAAGTTCAAATGTCTATTCAGACCCAGCGACACAATTCAGAAGCAGGAGCATCATATACAAGTCTATTCAGACCATAGCATTCATGTGTATATATCTCCAAAATATATATGCTCCAAAACCAAGGTAATAATAATAAAATCTTGTATTTATTAAAATAAATAAATGTAATAAATACAAGATTTTATTATTATTACCTTGGTCTGAATAGACATTTGAACTTGTACATACTTTAAGAAGGAGAGACTGCCCGCTTGGTTTGATCCTGGACGGAACTTTTTTAGTTTTACATAATTATATATCACTATTAGTTATACCCAAGGCCTCTGAGCCTTTTTAAACTGTAAGTCACACAGGCTTCATAAACCTCCTCTCTGCACTTGTGCTACAAAATAAAACAGTTGCTTTAACAGATATCTGACTAGAAGGGAATATGAATACTCTTAAATTTTTCCACATATGTTTTTACCCCATTGCTGCTGGCCATCAAGTATCCAATTCACTCCCTGTAATAAACATTCTAGCACAGGGGGTAAGAGTTTTCCAGAAAGGTTATCATGAAGGCAATCGTGGTCCTAATCCCTCCTCAGGATGGGAGATTTATGACTTCCATCACCTCAGGCCCATAATTCTTTCCCCATGCAAGTGTACACTTTCATGCATCTGAGATGAAAATCAGTGCATATATGGCTTGGTTGGCCAAACACCAAGCCCAGGGCCATCCCTTGAATTGTCATGCTGCTCCGATGCACTCTCCCCAGATAAGCACACTCATTCTCCACATACTAACTCCAAAATACACCTGACATGTTAATCAATCCCAGGACACCTGGCTTGTAGCCAAAGATTAATCTTTCTGCATCAATGAAGCTGGTTAATACTCAATAGAATTTCAGAGTGACAAAACCCTCAAGGCTCAGTTCTGGGGCCAATGCTCTTTAACGTCCATGCACATTTATTCCCAAAGCACTCTGCAAACCTCACAAATGATTTAGCTCTTCTATGTGGTGCCAAAAATCACCACATTGCTAAAAGAAAACTAAAAGCTGGATTCACTGTATTAGGAAAATTACTGCAAAACTCACTTCTTATACTAAACTTTGTCATTCTGTATCAACCACTTCCATTATAACAATACCTAATCTCCTGCACTATCACGCCAACCATTGGTAGCAGTATTCCTTATATATACTTTATCTGGAGCAATTCTGGATGGAGCACTTTCCCTAGAACACTATATCAACACAATGGATAGAAAGTCCAAAAATAGGGACACTTTGTAAATACTGATCTTAAAGAAAGTAGATAAAACAGCAGTCTTTGCATTAGTATGCACATTTTGAAGGGTATGAAGTCAAACTCAAATGCGTATTATTTTTTAGTGAGCTCAATCCTGAATGATTTATCAGAAACCCACAAATTTGAGGAATGGATGAAAAATAAGGGCAAAAATCTGGATAGGTGAAAAATATGCCAGTTTCAGAGAATGGTGGGAGCATCAAGAAATCTCACACCCGCAGATCAACTCCTTATAAAATGGACAAGTAGCAGCAAATTTGTTACTGACTCGCTGCTCAGAGTAAAGTGTACCAGCAACCAAGTCTACATTTTCAAGAAAACTGTGAAAATGACTTGCATTAAAGGTCATCACTTATAAAAACATCTCAACGGTGTCTCCGTTTCTACATGCCAGATGTAGACTGCCCCTTTAAATCTTGATTACTCTTTACTTTTGAATTGTTTTCCAGGATACAATTCCTAATGCCTTGTAAATTCAGAAATTACTGCAACGTAGTACCTGTTTTTCACATCTGTGTACAAATTCACATCCAGAATTAAAAATAAAACACTTGTACCGTACTTCTAAACCTCTATTCATTACATACTTGTAAAGGTACATAGTCAAATGCTATCCGAAATGGAAAATGTCAAATGCTGTTTCAACATCTGTATACAAATTTATATCCACAATATGAAGTATACTAACTCTGCTACTCTATAAGTCAGCTTCTACTCTATATGATACATCTTAGGCTTTTTATAATATATTACAATAGTGTACAGTTTCGTCTACATAATGTGCAACTTATTCTTTGATGAAGCGTCACTCCCAGGGCTTCAAAAGTACATGGGTTATAACCAGATGGACACCTTAGTCAGTAACCAAAACTTAAATACAAACATAAATACTGTATTTGATCTATCTACTTTGCAGGCTGTAAGCATACAATAATCCCCTTTGGGACAGTTAGCTAGTTGTGTTGAAAGGGTTTGAGCAGCTCAGTGAAGCTATGAACGATATTTATTTTATTTTATTATTTATTTTACATTTGTTGACCGGGCTAGTCTAGCTGGATATATGTCCATTTTCAGTAGAGGCCCGGGGAGAAAAGCTCCAGAAATTAAACACATTAGACAAAGATAGACAATGCAAATACTAAGGCTTTAAATCAGGGCAAGTTAATACACGTAATACATAAAATAGTCATGGCAAATACAAAGTATAATAAACAAATGTCTTAAAAAAAGAAAAATGTAATTTTTTTTTGACATAGGGCCTTCTCAGACAAAAAGGTCATGGTAGAGAGATCAGACTAAAGAAGGTCTACTGGAGAAGGTAATGGCAAACCATTGCATTATTTATCTTCATATCTGAACATACACAGAATATCACTGGGGAAGGACAAAGGGAAAGTATAAGCAGTGCTAAAAGCTATGATGCAGATGGTTTAAAGCCAAGGCTGTCCATCTGCAAAAGTGCATTGAGATGAAAGCCCAAAGTCCAGTGTTGCAAGGAATTATGCACTTCTGGAACCTGGAGTGTGAAATCTATGAATGAAGGTAAACCTGAAGTGGTTTAAGGTAAGAATAAACAGTGACATACTGGGTAATGGTAAACTAAAATGGACTTGAACAGGTCATTTTATATCAGACAATTATTAGATCTTCTGCTGTACACAACAATTTTGCAGAAGAAATTGTGTAGTCCTTGCAGTCAATATTAACAGTGTCAAAATTCATGCTCAGTTACAACCACAAATAATTACACATACTCTACGGAAAGCCATTCAATCCAGTAATACAAGTTGAAGCTCCAACTACAGAAGCCAAACAGTAGAGCTCTGCAGTAACTACAGGACATAAAACTAACAAAAATACTGTATTAACTATAGGTGACTGACATGCCAAAGCCAGTTCATAGGTTCATCCTTAGTTACTAGGTAAGCAGTCTAGGAAACTATTACATAAAAGAGCCTAGCCCAAATCCCCAATTGCCCCAAAGCAATGTCTGTTTAAGTGATTTGCTCATGGTCAGACAATAGGCAAATGAAGACTGATGGAATCATCCCTAAACCATAGGAAGTAGTTTGTTCGGGTCTATATTAGAACATCGAAGTTTCAAAACTTCGAATGTTCTAATATTGATCCCTATTCAGCGAAAGCTGAAAACATTGAACATACAGAACAGCAAATTTTTTCCTAGGGAAAAAATTTGCTGTTCGAAAACACATACACACAACACAAGCACACCAAACAAACAGAAATCCACACACATACACCTAAAATCTTACACCTAACCCTACAACTATACACACACCACTAACTATCCACTTACCTTAACCCAAACCCTAAGGTCCGTCACTATCGCACACTCACCTCATCCGCGCCCTAACCCTAACTCACCTACCCTGCCCTAACACTCAGGTCCACACAATCGCACACTTACCTGACCTGCACCCTAACCCTAACTCACCTAACCCGCCCTAACCCTCACATTCACACAACTGCACACATACCTAAACCGTGCCTTAACCCTAACTCACCTAACCCGCCCTAACCCTCACGTCCACACAATCGCACACATACCTAACCCACACCCTAACTAACCTAACCCACACTCAATCGCACACACTTACCTGAACCCGACCCGTAACTTTCCACCACAGCACTGAAAATACCGAAGCAACAGAAACGGACAACCAAATTCTTTCCCTAGGAAAAAATTCGGTTTTCTGTTGCTTCGATATTTTCAGCTTTCTTTGAATAGGGGTCGATATTAGAACATTCGAAGTTTTGAAACTTCGATGTTCTAATATAGACCCGTTTGTTCACTGCTCAGAGGGTTAGTCCTCTGCAATACCACACAAATAAAATTAGATTTTTTTTGTTTCTTTACTGCATAATTTGGATGACTGTCTAAATATACAGGCCACTTGCATTTGCTGGCAGCAGAACCTCTGCTTGGAAGGCGGTTATGATCACCACTATATCACCAAAGCTGTGTAATGCAAAGGTCATAAAATAATCACCCCAATGTAACAATGATGTGCCAACACACAATAAGTAGGGAGCTTGAACCTACAAACTTCAACATCTGTAAACTGAATGGCACTGCATTAATATGCTGATCTACCTCAGCAGTGTAAAACACCTCTTTAGCAGAGCTTTATAGGTTCACAGGTTGGTACTAGGCTATCGGCCCTAAGGCCTATACAAGCCTAGCCATAACAATTCCCTGGCTATTTCTTCCCACACTATTTACTTTCCTGGACCCCTGTCTAGCAGGGCGACTGACGCGATCCCCAGGGTGAATTTCCTTTCTCCCATCCAATCATTAAGGTTCCTTTTGAAGAGGGCCAAAGAGGCGCTCTGCTCGACATGTACGGGCAGTCTATTCCAGAGTCTGGGGAGTCTCTGGGTCAGGAACCTATCCCTCCAGCATGTTTTGTTTATTGTGATGACAAGGTTTAGAACCCTGGAGCATGTGGCTCTGAGGGATTGGGATTTCTTTAAGTGTAGCATGTCCAACAGCTCTGGGTTTGACATGGCCTTGTATGTTAAGCAGAGATTGCCTCGGAGTAGATCCTCTAAAATACCACTAGTTACCACATGTGGCACAGACTAGTAGAACTCCAAGATAATTCACTGAGCATAGCAAACACTGTCTTGCAACTACCTAAAAGATAGCTTTATGTAAAAATTAAACACAAGAAAATCATTTAGGCCAACTAGATACAAGCTCAGCAATATTCTGTTTGAATATGCAGCAAAGGTGAAAAACAGATTTAAGGGATCAGACCTGGTGGCAGAGTGCCCAAGAACTATGGGTAGAAGGGACCAAAATTTGTGTCATTGTCCAGGAGATGGCAACAAGCAAAATTCCAAACAGAAAGAAGATTAACAAGGCAAGAAGGTTGCCTTAAGACTTTACAGATGTGGCTGAGGAAAGGTGGACAGAAAAGGCAAGAAAGGGAAAACAAGCTGAACCAAATGCAGAGTTATAGACAATCACTGCAGTTCATCTTAAGGATCACTGCTGTAGGGCAACATCAAGTGAATGGGAAAAAAAAGTTCAACTCACAAGAACTGATGTTGTTGTTGGTGTTGTTTTTCTTTCGGCTTTTCCCGGTTAGGGGTCGCCACAGCAGAACTCCGGTCCGCTAATGACTGGAAGTCAATTTTTATGGTGCCGAGATGCCAGCCCGACACCCATTCACACATGTCTTTCAAACGCCACTCAATGCAGGGAGGACATGCAGACTCCGCACAGAAGGTGCTCTAGCCGAGAATCGAATGGGAGAACCTCTTGCTGTGAGGCAACAATGCTACCGCTGCACCACCGCGGCTTTGCAACTCACAAGAACTGATGAATAGTCTAAATCATGCTCTGCAAAGGCAGTCAAAATAAACCCTATTCTAAAACTACAACAGACATGTACATTGCTATATCTGGAACATGTATGAATAGATGTCCATGCAACACATTCACAAGTACTCTAGATATACAAGGCTGCAGTAGTAGCTGCTGATTTAAACTTAATTCCACAGTCATTGTTTTGTTGTATTTCTGAAAACAAAAGATAAAGTTAACCAAGTGTAGGAAGATTCTATTATATGACAGTGACCTTGTTTACCTTTTACAGGAGACACAAAAACGATGATCAGACTGGTTCAGAGGATTCCTTTCCCTACAACAGTTGAAGTGTTTGTGCTCACTTATATAAATTCTGAAGTCCTTCTCATGTTTAGGAAAGAAGACAGGAAACCGGACATTCAAGTTCAAGGAAATGTCAGACCACATTAAGAACGAAAGAGGTACTTGTTCTTAAAATGTCAGCCTTTGTAGAAAACTGTGGCAAGATTCTTTACACATTAATTGATGCAGTTCTCAGATCCTTCTGGCTTATGAGGTTGTCCCAAACTTAAGTGCTTTCCAGTAATACATCCATGAACTACTGTACTGACAGGTTAGCTTCTCCATTACAAAGTAACAACTACAGTAAGAAGAAAAAGATGTGGGAAATGCTGTAGGCCTGAAATGAAAACACCCACCCCAACACTATTTAAACGGAAGCTAGAAAATCTATACATTGAAATGAAGGCATGCAGGAACAGAAGCAGACAAATGTCGCAATGTAAGAATAAACAAACTACTGAAAAGGAACCCCAACGGCTACAGGCAGAATACTTTAAACGCAAAAAAGTTTATTGTAAAACTCCACAGTTTTTCATCATTCTCATAGAGTAACTTCTTCCGAAATACAAATCAATTACAAATTAACAGTTTAAAAACCCGGCACTCATTGTCACATGATATTGTGAACCTATCAGCTCTACATAACATTTAAACACATACAGCGTTAAATAGAATAGAAATGTCAACTAAAGAATAATTTAAAATATATGAGTGTCAACTAAAAAAAATGGAAGGAATAATAATTATTAACAATTCAAATGCCCCTATTAAACAGTTTAACCACCCAAATGACAGTCGGACAGGTACTACACATAGCGGACATATATAAACATTATACAAAAGTTCCCTACAAAACTTTAAAACCTTATCCTAAATAGGGAAACGTGTAGAATATTTTTTGTCATCTACTTAAACTTTTTAACTTTAGTAGACAGGAAATACTACAATTTTCATTCAAACCTGGGTATGAAAAAGCATCCAAGGCTAATTGCCATTCTAGTTCACGTTCCTCAAGGAATAAACTACTAGGGCCTCCTCTAATGTCTGGCACTATCCGGTCAATAGCTTGAAAATGGAATGTTTGGTCATTGCTTAAAGACGAGTGCCTAGCTAAAGCATTTTCGCTTTTGTTTTTATCTATAGCATAAGTGTGCTCGTAAATCCTTTCATGAAGCTTCCGGTCAGTTTTGCCAACGTAAAATGCTGGACAGCTGTTGCACTTTGCTATATATATTACTCCCTTGGATTCACAATTCAATTTATATTTAATAAAGTTGTTGTTGTTGTGTCTTTCGGCTTATCCCGGTTAGGGGTCACCACAGCGGAACTCCGATCCGCTAATGTTTGGTAGAAGTACTTGCTGTTATTACCTACCACAAATAAATTGCCAATCCTAATATACTTACACATCCTACATGTTCCACATGTAAACATGCCAACAGATCTCCCGCTAGGTTTAATAGTTTTATTTTCTAAGAGGTTTTTCAAATTAGACCCCCTTCTATAAACTATTTTAGGTAATTTGCCTAATTTGTCGACTATTAGGTTGTCCTTATACAAAAGGGTCCAGTTTTTATGTAAAATCAACTTTACTTGTTCACTATCATTATTAAAAGTTGTAATAAAACACATGTTATAAGTGGAGTGCTGGCCAATCTGACCATTACCATCTTGGACAGCTTCGCTGTCTGGCATATAGATGTTGGAAGTTGTTGCCTGGTGAATAGTATTATGATACATAATGTTGTTGCTATGATTGGCAGCTTTGTTTTTTGCTGTCCTGCCTTTTTTGGTTCAATGTAAGAATAAGCCAAATAAAGCATTACATAAGATAGCAAGAAAGATAATTTGAGAAGTTGAAGCAAAAACGTCCTCCATTTTTTCACACCAATGAGAAAATTTAGTTCATTAAGAAAGTTTTTCAGCTGCCAGGCCTTTTTGATTCTAATAGAATGGGTAACTGGAAAAATGTATGCTGGGTATCAGATGGAAACTCTTCATACAATTGTAGGGTGTGGGGCTTGAGGTTTTGATCCAAAAGTGAAAGTTATCAGCATTAATGATGATAATGCTGCATCTGAAAGAAGACATACAGGTGTAGGAGCAATTAGACCCAACAATACAGGCATTACAGCAGTCAGGCATACGGATCTTCCAGACTGTCAGTTCTCACCCCTTATTCAAATCCAAGTTGAAAATTTTAGAAAGGAGAGAGAGAAGTAAATACCAACAATAGTAAAGAGAAATACACTAAAAAGTGCAAGAAGGGAGAATATAAAATATTATAATAAGTTCAAAGGAAAAACATTTTCAGTCAATTCAAGTTTTCACTTATTTGAAAAATACACTATCAATGCTTTAGAGCTCATGGTGACCATGTCCTTACGTGAAAGCGGCAAACGAGATCTGGGGTATGTTAGAGGATACAGCATTATGGTTAAGGGAGGAGCTCAAGAGTTCGAGTGACTATGAGCTGTAAAAAAAAAACGGCCGAGGCGGACCCATCTGTTAACAAATACATGAAAATTTACATCATCAGATATTTAGTTTAATTTCCAGTTCAAGAAGAAAACCATACAATAAAAAAGACAGGGATGAAGGGTGGGAAAATCTTGCAGCTAAACTTCTCACAGATTTAGTTTTTTAGTGAATACACATATTTTATTATCCAATTTCAAAGAGCTCTGGCTGGAGGTGTAATCAGGAGATAGCCCAGATCAAAATTTTGCAAAAGGCTATTTTACGAGACCACATCCTTGACAAAAACAGTCTAACTGAAAATACAGGTATACAGGTCAAATCTATCATTCAGCTAATACGCGGTTAGGTCATTCATGGACAGTCTAGTAGTAGCCTACCAAAGGTCTTACAGGATGCACTAATGCAGAAAACAGTGGCTTTAGAGACTAGTCTGATGAAATGAGTTCTAGGATATCCTTACAGAAATTTCCCATATTTGCCATAACAGAAAACAATAAACATGGAATGGCACTTGGACAGGTACTGTTTAATAACTCTTTTTCTCTTCATGCTTTGGCTAAACAAAACAAAAAAAAAATGCAACTGAACAAATTTCCTTATAGTGTTGGTCATACCTGCATAGTATTTGAGCAATCTGTGCAAAATCCTGCAGTGAAGAAGATATTCTAAACATGTGTATCAGATACTGAAGCTACCTTATGCCTGAAGGAAATGATATGCAGTGAAACTCTCCTTTTGTGAAAGCAAGGTATGAAGGGTCAGAGCCAAGGCGTGCAGTTTAGCTATCTGACTAAGAGAGACAGAACTGCTGTTAGAAATGTGGTTTTCCTAAACAAAAAAATATTACATATGCTGAAGCAGTAACTTCTGCTGTAAAATAAATATCCAAATAACTGACCAAGTTTCTTGCCCCAAGTCAGAAGAAATGCACCACAAACAAAGGCCTTAAATCTTTAAAGGATGCTGAGGGTCTGACATTGTGTCCAACAAGGAAGTTAGAAAAGCACTAAAAGGGACTAAAAAAGATAATGAAGAACAAGAAACAAAATGAAGAGAAAGGGATTTATCTTGCTGGAGGAAGTCCAAACTAAAATTATTTCCATTTGTCCTTACAAGACTTCAGAGCAAAGTGATAATAAAATATCACTCCTGGTGAGTATTCCTTCGACCTGAAAACTAGTAGAAATGAAGGAATCAAACCATCAGCATGAGGAAGTAGAGAGCCATACTTGTCTTTCCCAGAGGAAAAATTCAAGAAGAGTTTTTGATAAGGGAGTCAAATTGGTTAAACGATGTTACAAGAAACTATGGAATTATGTTTAATCAAATCTGGTGGTGCTCTGTACTTCGGTTAAGGTTTGTAAATTTGGGTATTTTACAAAATTGTAGAACTTTGCATTGACAGCAGTGTGTGACAGAACATTCTAGTCATCTGCTACAAAACTGCTTACTTGTCAACAATGTCAACAATTACAAACACTACAGGAAAGGGTGTAGTTCTACCCATTCTGGTTTACAGACTCCCTCTTGATTTAGCAGAATCTTGCATCAAATGCCACAAATGTCACAAACTACTAAAAGCCTGCACATTAATGGTCAACTCAAACAGGTTAGAACATGACTGTTTAATCTTTAAGATAGCAAATATTTTTCATATTACCACAGGTGTGCTGACATCGGGTGAGAAGGGGAAAGAGCAAAATGTTAGGGACGTTGGGCATACAGTCTGATCATTGTCTTCACTATTGTGTGAAGTCTTTAACCATAACTCTCCTCTCAGCTCCTTCCTTGAAAGTTTTATATTAAATAAAATCACCTAAAGCAAATTCCTTCTTCACACACATTTCACACTAACCTTTAGAATGCTTTACAAAAGCATTTTCTTTCTAGGTAACGATATTATGGAATTTGTCTCCACTGTACTTTAGGTGTCTACCTGTTCTGCAGCAAATGAAATTTTGTGCAACCATCTTAATGGTACACTGTTTAGATATCAAAATAATTGCAATACGCATTATATCAGAAATGCCACTATTGGGGCGTGGCCAAGATGGGTTCTGAGTAGCAGCAGATTACAACAGCTCCACTAAAGAAATATTATTCTGACAGGAATTCTGCCTTCAAACTAAAAACTGAAAATACCTTTATATATTATTTGAAAGAATTTAACTTCATTTACAATAATACCTATTTAAAAACAAAAAAAGGCAGATTTTCTTGTCAAATTATTCCTGGATAATTTCTCATCTGAAAGAATTCATCATGAGCTTCACTAAATCCAGCAACCAAGATTCCAGCCTCAAAAGAGAGATTCAGACTTTGATAACAAATATACAGGATCTTACTACAAAAATTGATAAGCTGGACATGAAAATAGATAATTTCAAGGAAAAAACTACCAAACAAATGGATTTAATTCACCAAGACTTGTTACAACAAAAACCACAGATAACAGGCATTGAAGAAGCTCTGACCGATATGGATGGGAGAATTATTGAAAATGAAAACAATGTGGAATTCTTACTCAAACAAAATACTTCTCTACAAAATAAGTTAGATGATCTAGAAAACAGATCCAGACGCAACAACCTAAGAATATTTGGACTACCAGAAGGCACAGAAGACAACAACATGGCTAACTTTCTCAATACTTGGTTACCCAATACTCTTGATCTTACTGAAGCTATGTCCTTTGGTATTGATAGGGCACATAGTTCCTTTGCCACAGTGAATACTGCTAACAAAACGCAACCTAGATCTATCATTGTCAAATTCCTCTCATCCTCAGACAAGGAATTAAGTGTTAAAAACTGCCTGGTCCAAGTCACCAATTAAATTAAATGAAGCTACGATTCGTTTTGACAATGATTATTCATCAGCAGTTATAGCAAAAAGAAAAATATTCTTACCTTTGATAAAAGAACTGAAGAAAGCACAAGTGAAAACATACCTTTTGTTCCCTGTGAAGCTGAAGATATTCTCATCAGAAGGTCCCAAAATGTTTGAAGACTTAGAATCAGCTCTGAACTATGTAAAAGTCCATAAGATCTTGGAAAAAATAGAAGAGATGGAATGGGCTAATCCCACACTTAATAGAATGGCTTCTAATCCCACTTGGAAGACTTCAGAGAAACAAAAAAGACCAAGAAACAAGTGACTTAAATATCTATGTTTGCAGTCTGTTATGTTTCTGGAAACACTGTCAGTGTGTTAATTATATGTTGTTTTTTTTCATTTACAAGGTAAGCCTGCTTTTTCCTTTTTTCATGCCATTCACACATGACCTTAAGTATACACATAATTTCATAACTTCATTTTTACTTATACTGAGGTAAAAGTGTATACTAATGGTAAATATATAGTTATGGGTATTGTTATAAAGATATCTTAAGAGTGAAGGGTAAACAAATGGTGCCATTGTGACAGTAAAATAAGTCCTTCCCATATATAAACATTCTAGATTCCCTTTATAATCTCTAATTTTTTAAACTATTTACAGTCAGATCAATTAAACCTACATAGTTAGTAGTAAATAAGAGTTCACCACACATTCATTTATCATTCTCTGTATTTCATACTGAACACTTTTTTTTTTTTTTATAATTTATGCCCCGGGGGTTAATTTAAAAGTTGTATATATGTTGAATTCATGTGGGGATAATATGATTTGACAGTCTCTTAACATTTTTATAGGATTCATAAGTGAACTCCTTTACAGGTTTAAATACACTTTTGAATACACTTTTTTTTTCTGTCATGCGAATATAAAATGGATTAATAAGGCTATGTGATTTATTTAAAATACTTTCTGCTACATTTGTAGTTCTGTGGTGCTGTTTATTTGTAAAGGACAGTTCAAACTAGCTGTGCATGTGTGAGGAGGCTATGGGAAGCATGCAGATGTCACTCATATGATCTTTCCCTATACATTTTAAATACAGTTACATACTTGTTACTTTTTGGCAGGTTTTTTTTCACTCAAAATGATGAAAAAACATTTCGAACTTGATGTCCACGAGCTTATTTCTTCATGAAAGTACAGTTTTGTACCTACCATAAATGTAGATGTTTGAGTGTATACACTGCTGCAATCATTACACTTGGGTTATCCTGCCATCAGGCAGTTCCCCAGTCGGCCTGAGTTCCAAAGTCTTGGACCGGCGTCGGTTGCTGTCGCCTCCTCCCTGACGTCAGTGCGATAGGGGTATATAAGATGCAGCCGACGTCATTTTCTTCAGTTTTTCTTGCCCCAGATGTCAGGTGCCTCTAAATAGGTAGGCAATTCCAATTGCTAATAAAACATACATAAGAAAGGCAAAAAACAACTTACAGCTACCAGCAAATACTCCCCAAAGGTAGTAAAGGGTAGAAGACCTAGGTACGTACCAGCCAGTAAGAGGGGAAGGAGGGAGGGTAACCTGGACTGCAGCAATGTATACACTCGAACATCTACATTTATGATAGGTACAAAACTGTACTATGTTCATCGTGTTACACTGCTGCAGTCATTACACTTGGGTAGAATCCCAAAGCTGAGGTAGGGTGGCTGGTTCTATCAGGTATTAGGGGTGGCTATAAGGCCCTGCAGCACTGCAGTGGTGAAGCCAGCTCTGGATTTAGAGTATAGAGGCAGATGGTAATGCTTGGTGAAGGTATGTACAGAACTCCAAGTTGCTGCTTCCAAAATATCCTTGGTAGGTACTCCCCTGAGGTAGGCAGTTGAAGTGGCTGTTGTCCTGGTGGAGTGAGATCTAATGCTGCTGGTACAGCTTTTCCATGGTATGTGTAGCAGAAACGTATACAATGTCCTACCCATTTTGAAATAGTCTATTTTGAAATGGCTTTTCCTGTGCTCCTGCAGCATATGCTACCAATAATTGCTCAGATTTTCTGAAAGCTTTGGTTTTGTCCAAGTAGAAGCATAACTGCCTGTGAATGTCCAAAGAGTGCAGTAGTCTCTCCCCTTTATTCTGTGGTTTAGGATAAAAAGTTGGCAGGTGAATAGTTTGGTTTAGAGCCACACTGGATACCACCTTTGGCATAAACGTAGGGTTAGTTCTTAAAGACACCCTGTCCTGGTGGAAAATGAGGAAAGGTTCCACTGCCATTAGTGCCTGTAATTCTGAAACTCTTCGTGCTGATGTAATTGCCAGGAGCAGAGCAGTTTTCCAAGAGATATACTTTAATTCTGCTGTGTTAGCTGGCTCAAAAGGAGGTAAAGTTAGTTTTTCCAAAACAAAGTTGAGGTCCCAAGTTGGAGTAGGTGCTCTACGGGGCGGTCTTATGTTTTTTGCCCCTCTGAGGTACTGTTTTAACAGAGGATTAGAGAAAATTGGTGGATCCATGTTGTAATGAGCAGAGATGGCAGAGGCGTGGATCTTGATGGATGAGAAGGAGAGGCCTTTGTCCAGCATCTCAGTTATGTATTGTAGTATCTGAGGAATGTTTGGGACAAGAGGGTCAAGGCTGTGAGCTTGGTTCCAGGCACAGAATCTCTTCCATTTATCCGAATAGGCTTTCCTGGTACTAGGCCTTCTGGCCTCCAGAATGACATCCATAACAACTTTGGAGAGAGGCATTGCTTGCTTGACTAAGGAATCTTCCATGCAGCTAGGTTTAAGGTCTTTAGCTGGCTGTGTAGTATTTGATTGTTGTGCTGAGTCAGCAGATGTGGGATTTGAGGCAAAATCCAGGGTGGTTCTTGTGCTAAGCTCCTTAAGATTGGGTACCATTGCTGGTGTGTACCCAATCAGGATCATATTTGGCTCTTCTTCCCTGGCTTTTAAGAGTACCTTTGGCAGGAGAGGTAGTGGTGGGAAAGCATACACTTGTAGGTTCTCCCAGCTGAATGAGAGGGCATCCACTTTCCATGCTTGTGGATGGTAACTCCTTGTGCAGAATTTTTGTAGCTGGCAGATTGGGGATGCAAACAGATCTATGTCCGGGCTCCACCATTTCTGTGTTATCATTCTGAATATTTGTGGATTCAATTCCCATTCGTGGGGATCCATGATGTTTCTGCTTAAGTCGTCTGCCAGTGTGTTTTTCTCTCCTGGCAGGAATTGTGCTTGCAGATGAACTTGAAGGTTTATAGCTGTGTTTCACAAGGTCATGGCTTGTCTGCACAGGGGGTAGGCGTGAGTGCCCCCTTGCTTGTTTATGTACCACATAACTGTGGTGTTGTCTGTCTTTAGCAGTAGTTGTCCTGGATGCAGCAGGTCCTTGAAAGCTATAAGGGCATTTTGTACAGCTAGCATCTCTTTTTGATTGATGTGAAGATGCCTTTGTTCTGCGGGCCACGTGCCCTGAATACATTTGCCTGCCATGTGTGCTCCCCAGGCATAATCCGGTGCATCTGTTGTCAGTGTTTGCCTGGCTATGGGTTGTGTAAAAGGTTGTCCCTTGTTCAGGTGACAAGCTTGAGCCCACCATTGAAACTCCTGTTGAAGGCAAGGGATTAGTGGTATAACTGTTTCCAAACTTTGACAGTGTTGAGACCATACATTCTTTAGGTACCATTGTAGTTTCCTCATATGCAGTCTGGCATATGGAATTAGTAGTATGCAGGATGCCATGTAACCCAAGGCCTGCAGAATTTTTCTTGCAGGGAGTTGGGTCTTTGTTGCAATCAATTGAAAGTATTGAGTCAGTTGTCCTTGCTTGTCTGGCGTGAGATAAGCCATCTGGGCCATTGTGTTCAAGCTGGCACCCAGGAATATAATCTCTTGTGAGGGCACTAGTTTTGATTTCTTTTCGTTTACTGTGTACCCTAGGCAACTTAATAACTTTTTTACAAACGCCAGATGCTTTAGAAGAATGTCCTTGCTCTCTGCTTGAATCAGGCAGTCATCCAGGTACGGATAAATTTGAATTCCCTTCCGTCTGCAAAATGCAATTACTGGTGCGAGGTACTTTGTGAAGACCCTGGGTGCAGTAGATAAGCCAAAGGGCAGTGCAGAGAATTGGTAGTGCATTGAACCAGCTATGAATCTGAGGTATCTTCTGCAGTTTTGTCTGATAGGGACATGCAGGTATGCCTCCTTGAGGTCCAAAGTCACGAGCCAAGCTTTCTTGCCCAGCATGGGAAGAAGCTGCTATAGTGTCAACATTTTGTATTTCGGAACATCCGGGTAAGTGTTTAGAGATGAAAGATCCAGAATGGGCCTCCAGGCTTTGTCCTTTCTGGGTACCAGAAAGAGTCTTGAATAAAATCCTTGTCCTTGCTCCTGTGATGGTACCTTTTGAATAGCTCTCATATCCATGAGTGCTGTCATTTGTTTTTGAGCCTCTGCCCATTGATTTGGTGGCAGATTTGGCATTCCTTTTAACCTTGGCAGAGTGTGAAAGCGGAACCTGTGACCTTGAAATACAATGTTGAGAACCCATTTGTCTTTGGTGATCATTTGCCAATTGTGGTAGAAGAGAGTCAGCTTTCCTCCCAAGGGGGCTGCCAAGAGGGATTTGTTTGGCAGCTGTAGTGGGAAGTCATTGGAGCTGCTTTTTATATGGTTGGGGCCTGTCTTCCCCTTCTTTCTGGCCTGATGCAACCCATTGTTGAGGCCTGTAAGGACCTCGTGTTTGACTTCTACCTCTTGGACGTCTGTATCTTCCCCTTTGAGGTCTGTCTGTAATTGGAAAGGACCAATTCTTAGTTGGCCAGTTTCTGCTAAATCTAAGAGGCTGAACCTGTAAGAAGTCCTTCACCATTTGCATAGATTTTGCCTTATCCTCCATTTTCTTTAATACCTCTTCTGCCTTAACTCCAAATAACACATCCTGCTGCAAAGGTGCATCCAATAATTTTGCTTTAACATGATCTGGTAACGTATGTTCTTTTAACCAAGCATGTCTTCTAATGACAGAGCCTGTAACTGCTGCTCTGCAGGAGGCCTCTAGAGAATCAAAACCACATTGCAAAGTATGTTTTCCCACTTGTTCAGCTGCACGCAATAAATCCTGCATTTCTTTAAAATTAGGAGGATCTGATTCTGGAAGCATTTTTTGTTTTAACTGAGAGAGTAAAAACTGCTGATATTTTAGCATGTGAAACTGGCAATTTAAGGCTCTCATTGCTAAAGTGGCAGATGTATATACTTTCTTTCCCCATCTGTCTAATGCTCTGGAATCTCTGTCAGAGGGAACTGGATTCTTGGCTGATGAGGCCTTAACTCCTTTGGGTCCCTGAGAAATAGTTTCAGGGTCAGCTACAGGGCTTTTATACAGAAATTTATGTGAGTCAGGGACTCTGTAGTATATGTCAGGTTTAACACGGGCTGGAGGTAAGGAATCAGGATTTAAGCTGGATTCAGTATACACATCATCCACAATATCCAACACTGGCGGAATAGCAAAGGGTCTGTGTTGAGGTAATAAAAGGAAGTCTTTGAGCCTTTTCTTGGATTCTGAGTAATCCTGGCCTTCCCAGTGGAAATGCTCCCTCGTGGTATGTAGGGTTTCCCCAAAGGAGTAGTCCTCAGGCGGTGAAGCGGATGGAATTGATTCCTCAGCATCAGAATCCTCATAAGGGGGTAAAGAGTATCCTAGGTCTGAGGATGAATCAGAAGAGATGGACACCTGGTCAGATGAGTCATAGTCTGCATCCTGTCTAGGCCTTTTATCAGGAGAGGGATGGGACCCCCTGATAAGAGTGATTAGGTCTTCGGCCATTTTGAGCATTTGTTTTTTAGGCATGGAGGCCTGTCCTGGAGAATGCTGTATTTGTTTCTTTGATTTTAAAGGAGGCTTAGACTTAGCTGAGGGTTTAATGCTTAACTGAGTAGGTCTGAAGACACCCTCTGAAGCTGTGGGTTGCTCAGCTACTCCGGATCCCTCTGAAAGGTTAGTCTCAGTAGGCTGAATAACTTGTACGTCCGTAGGCCCAGCCATCTCCACATGGGAGTCAGAGGCGGCCTGTGGTTCTACAGAAGCGGTCATAAGGGGCTGCGAAGGCACCTCGCTGAAAACCGGAGAAATGGCGACTGGCCTAGAAGAGGCACCGTCGTCAGTTTTGGGCCTCGGATACCTATCCTTGTCATTGCGCTTTTTGTGTATTCCGGTCGTCGGAAGTTCCGATGGCATGGTATAATTGAATTTTCTACCAAAATAATGTCGGGCAAAATCAAACAGATGTTTAATAGTGCGCTTGTTAAACCTAGCACAAAACTGACAACCAGTGACGTCGTGGTCTGGGCCTAGGCATGGGATACAATAGGAATGGAAATCCTTATGAGGTATTTGCTTCCCACAAGAAATACAGTTATTAACTTTTACTGACATCGGTCTGAGGCAAGAAAAAGTTTCCCCAACAAGGTACTTCGCTTTGTAGAAGACTTCGGTTCTGGATTCGGAATGAAAATCTCAGGAGCCGGCCGACCGGCACTTGCGAACTGCTTTTCCTTCGGGCACCGCGCGGCAAGAAAGACTGAAGAAAATGGCGTCAGCTGCATCTTATATACCCCTGTCGCACTGACGTCAGGGAGGAGGCGACAGCAACCGACGCCGGACCAAGACTTTGGAACTCAGGCCGACTGGGGAACTGCCTGTCGTCAGGATAATGGGGAACCGCCTGACGGCAGGATAACCCAAGTGTAATGACTGCAGCAGTGTAACACGATGAACATCTACCTTATTTTCACTAAAAATCTTCTCTGCATTCTCGAATGAACTCCACAACATCGTGACGCATTTTGATGACATCTGAGCTAGTCGACCTGCTCAACCAGGAAGTCAGTACATGTAATTTTGTTTAGAAAGCATCAGAAATGCTGGGAAAGGTTGTATTTACTTTAAAAATGTATTTTAAACTTGCTGACTACACCATTTGAACTCAGTTTGATTCTCAAGAAAGAAATCTTCAGTTATCTTATTTTTATTTATGTTTATGGTAAACTGAAGGAGAAGGAAAAAAAGGGAAAAGTAAGTGTGCATTTTTTTTCTTTTAAATTTATGTATCTCATGTTATTTATATTGTTGTGCCTTACTTAACAGGATAAACTAATCTCATTACAAATTACAACTGATTTTCCATTCAGAGGCTGATAGCTAGATAGAAAATATGGGTTAAAATAAGCTCACTTAATGCATGATGGCATTTTCTATCACAAGTGCTTAAGGTGTCATCTGACCTTTCACGCTAATGATACTCATATTGATTTGTTTTAAATATTACACCAACATATAGCATATGTGGTTAATGGCTAGTAGTAACTTCAGTTGACAGGCTTCTATATTAGAATGCTGCTTTCATAGATTTCAGATCAGTTTTAAGGTACATATGATCACATATGAAGTTATTATTTAATCTGTTTAATTTTTATATACAAAGAAGATATGTTCTGTTGCTGTTGTTTAAAGGTCAGTTCTGAATGACAGAAGGGTTTAAGCAATACTTGATGAGTTACACTGATTATAACTATGCCTTACCTGTGTTAATGAATATGCAATCATATACAGAGTTAATTTTTTGTATGTTTAACATTCATATATAGTGAAGGTTATGTTTAATTGCTACAGTTTGAGGTTTACTGCGAATGACATTTTGTTACAAGTAATATCAGATGAGTTACACTGATTGTAGATCTGTTTGACTTGTTTTAATGAATATGTAAATATATACAGAGTTATTATTTTACCTATCTCACATTTATATACAGTGGAGACTGTTTTTTACTGCTGCTGGGTAGGGATTTGATCCGAGTGACAGATGTCACTGGGACAAGGAGTTTATAACTCCAGGCGGGTAGCTACCCCATTTTTTATCACATTTACACTACATTCAATTTTCTTAAGTTCTTCCTGGCATCCATCTTAATTCAAATGCATATAATTATAAGTTGCAAGAATTGTATAACACATACAATATATCATATGGTAACAGACAAAGACTAAAATTTACATAACTATTTTGGAGAGGATTATATAAAACATAATCAAGATAACACACAAAGCACAAGAATTTCTTACTCATTTATAGAGATATTATGACTTCACTAAAAGGTTTATCAATCAACATAAATGGTCTGAATAACCCTATTAAAAGAGGAAATTTACTTAAATACTTAAACATACACAAACCAAACATAATATTTCTACAAGAAACACATCTTTTAAAAGAAAATATCAACTTTTTAAATATTAATAAATATATAGTCATTGCCAGTTCTGAACATTCTAAAAAGAAAAGAGGAGTAGCAATTCTCTGGAATAAAACTCTCCCTTTACCTAGAATTATTAAATCTTATCAAGATGATAAAGGGATGTTGTGCTTGGTGACAATTAAAATAAATACAAAAATGTTCACTTTAGTAAACAATTATTGGTTACCGGGTATTGGAACCAGCACTATTAAACAACAACTGAACCAAATTGTATCTCAATCTGAGGGTAATATTTTGTGTGTTTTAAATAAAAAGGACTCTAGCACTTAAGGAAAAAGGAAAATATCCTCACAAGCTAAACAACTAATACAATTCATGGATACATATCATCTAAAAGATATTCATGACTACAAAGAACTGAGCTCACCTCAATTTACATTCTATTCTAATAGATTAAAATCATAATTTAGAATAGATATGGTAATCATATCCACACAAATAATAAATGATTTAAAAAACACCAAGATTGTGTCTTGCCCTATTTCAGATCACAATGCAATTATATTTGAGCTTTATTTAAATGACACCCCAATGACTCAAATAAGAAGAATACCTGCATATATAACTCAATTAAAAGAATTTCAAACATTTTTTGAAGAAGAAACACAAACTTTTATAAAATTCAATCAAACATCCAACTCTCATGACATTTATGTATGGGATGCATTAAAAGCTTATTTATACGGACAAATAAATAAATGGTATTATAACAAAAGGAAGTCCTGGGATGAAGACTTAAAAAAAAATACAAGACAAATTAGATAGATTCCATCTTAAAATGAATGACAAGTCCGCATCTAAAACTATTAGAGATGAAATAAATAAAACTAAGGAAGAATATAGTGCAATCTTACATCATAAGACTATGATTTGCTTAGAGAAATTAAAATTTCTAGCCTATTCAACAAACCCGAAACATTTAACTAATCTTGCAAATAAAACAAAAAGAATCAACAAACATAATTATATTAAAGAAATATATTTGTCTAGAAAAAAGAAAAAGGTTTATAATATACAAGACATAACTGATGAATTTAGACATCATTTTCACACGATAAATCAAACATCTCAGATCATTCAACCATTAGATAAGATAAAACAATACATTAAAAAAAACTGTATGTCACACTCAACAAACAACAGTCAGAAATCATAGATAAACAGTTATCTTTACCGGACATACAAACTCAAATTAACAAACTTAAACAGAACAAAGCACCAGGCAATGATGGCATCATACCTGAATTGCATAAAATCATGCCTAAAACAGCTATTTCTTTACTACATAATGTATTCCATAAAGCCCAGAATGACATTATTTTGCTCCCATCCTGGAAATATACTTTTATTTCGCCCATTCTTAAATCTAGTAAGGACCCTAAATTATGTACGTCATATAGGCCCATAACTCTTTTAAATATTGATTACAAAATGTTTATGAACATCTATGTCGATAGACTAAAAAAATTCTTACCCCAGTTAATTAATGATGACCACACAGGTTTTGTAACTAATAGAAGTACATATAATAACATCAAACGGTCTCTTATTTTAACTGATTATTCACACAGAAAGAAAAAAACTTGTCTCTGGTTAGTCTTGACATTAACTCAGCATTCAATTCAATACAATGGGATTATCTATTCACATTATTACAATGTTTAAACTTTTCAGATAATTTTATTAATTTACTATTACACCTTTACAAAAGCACTCTGGCTTATATCAAAATTGGATCATACACATCAACCCAAATACCCATCACTAAAGGAACAAAACAAGGCTGTCCCTTATTGTTTACTCTCATAATGGAACCATGTGCTAATGATATATGAGGAAATAAAAACATAGAAGGTTTGGAAATTAGTGACGAAATAACTTTTAAAAGTCAGTTGTTTTCTGATGATGTGCTCATCACTACTAAAGGAGTTAATTCTTCCATAGCAGCCTTATTTTAAGCTGTTAACACATTTCAATTTATATCTGGACTGACATTCAATGATAATAAAACTAAGATCCTACCTATCTATTTAAACAATAATAAGAGAAACATTAACAAAGACACTAACAAATACATCACAGATCAAATTACATATTTAGGCATCATTCTTGCTAAAGATATTAAATTAATCACAAAACTAAATGATAACAGACGTTATGTAAATATTCAAACTGTATTAACAAAATGGAATACAATTATATTTACAACTGAGGAAAGGTTAACTATCATTAAAATGATAATCCTTCCTAAAATTGTCTATATTATACAATCTATTTTAATACTTCTCAGTAAAGTTTTCATTAATAAGATCAATTCTTTGTTCCTAAAGTTTTTTTGGTTTCCCAGGAAACCTAGAATAGCACTTAAACATCACCTTCATAGTTAGAACAAAGGGGGCATAGCCTTTCCTGATTTGAACCTTTATTCTAATGCAGCTATTATTAGGTCCATAGCACAACATTTAGATACACCATATCAGGCCAAATGGAAAATATTCTGGGAATCCTCAGCTATGCTATTAATATCGAAACCACAGCCATACAAACTAGAATTTACAAATAACCTAACATTATGGATACTTAAAGATTACTTCACGTTACACAGCATACCCAAACATTCATTTAGCCACTTACACAACATACTAATACATTTTAGAAACTTTATATTTAAACACACTAAGTACAAGGAACATTTTTTTTACAACTTTCCCGATAGCCTTTACTCGAGAATCCTTACAATCCTCAGATATAGATAAAATTACCTTGCTTAAACAAAAAGGTCTTTTGTATTGGTGTCAGCTTATTACAGATGATAGGGTGAAGGATGTAGATCAGATAATAAGTGAATATCAGTTAGACAACTCCCTATGGCTTAACATACAATCCCTCAGACTATTCTTACAAAATAACATGAACCCAATCACTTCTGCTAATAAACAGGTCACTAGTATACTGCTAGATTTCTTTAATTCAGTTATTCAACATAAACTTATTCAGACAACATGGCATTTATATACAGACTTATCAGAGAAGAAACATACTGTTGTCCTGCTAATTTCTGGAACAAGTTTTATACAGTTAATAACACACTTCCAAGGGATCTAGATAAAACAAATATATTAGAATCTGCAGGGAAAACAACACTTTCACTTAAATGATAAATATATTCCTAGACTTTTATATAGATATTTCTACACACCTCAACTAATGAACAAAATTAATGGTAAACTAAATATTTGCAACAGATGTAAGTCTAACACAAACATTGACTGGAACCATATGTTTTATAACTGCCCTGCTTTAAGTGTATTTTGGGAAAACATTAAAGAACTCCTACAAGCAATATTCACAGATAATTTTATTTTGACCAGATCATTAGTACTCTTTAATACTCCCATACCTGGTTGTGTAAAAAAAGTTAAACATTCCTTACTTTGGGCAATAATGGCAGTAGCCAGGAAAACTCTAACAAGAAACTGGATATCTGAATTCTCTCCTTCCTAGAATGATTTTAAGAAAATTCTAATGGAAGTTTGTCAATTGCAGATTGCTACTATGATATCTAGAACATCTAGAAAAATGTATAACTATCATATATGGGTTAATTACATAATTTGTTGAAAAGAGATTGACAATATCATATAAATCAAATTTCAACCTCTCTACGTGTTATATATATGGAATAATCAAATACTAGGCAACTTAATGATATTCAATGGATGTCTTTGTATATAGTTTTAGTAATTTCACTTTATTTGTTAAACACTGTTATGTGAACACTTTTTGAATTGTAAATATCCTTATGTTAAAAGAACATGTTGTTCTTGTTGTTGTGTCTTTTGGCTTTTCCCAGTTAGGGGTTGCCACAGCGGAAGTCCGGTCCGCTAATGATTGGCAGTTGATTTTTATGTGCCGAGTTACCAGCCCTGACGCACAACCTTCAAGGAAGGTACGCCCATTCACGCATGTCTCCACGCAGAAGACACTCTAGTTGAATTGTTTATATTTACTTCTTTAAAATCAATAAAATTGTTTAAAAAAAAAGAAATGCAACTATTTAAAATTAATCTTATTAAAATCCCCAATATGTTCATTCTGCAATGTACTGATGCTCTGCTGTTGTAATATGTATATTTTTATTTTATTGTACTATAGTTTCTCTTACTTGCATAACAAGGTCATACCTGAAACTGGACTCTTGTCAATCTAATTACAGTCTAATTATGTTAAATACACAAATGTATTTTTTAACTCAGTGGTAAAATAACCGTTTACGTAACTTAACTAAAAGGTATAATAAAATTCCTCAAGATGTGAACCAATAAGCTGTAATCAAAATTATGCAATTCTGTTTTAGTGAAACTTTGTCAGGTTTCAAAATTATCTTTTAAAAACAGATAAGTAGGTACTTATGTATTATCGCAACCAGATTTTCGCAATAATAACGGTTGCTTCCCAGTGTTTAAATCTGACCATTAATGCTGTGAAAATGTCACATAATGTGTTTTCTTTCACACTGAAGGTTGTTTTAGGCAGGGTTATCAATAAAAACTGAAAAACGTAGTGTCGCTGTTTATGTATGCACTTTACTGCCAGCATGTCATGTAGCTGGCAGTAAAGTGCATACACGCTTCAATCGTCAGGGCTGCTCTCTTACTGACTGCAATTGCTTTGCTGTTACCAAATATTGCCTCACTTCGCTTTTCTTCAGCAAGTAAGTGACAGAGCATTGCAATGTTTCTGTTGTTATGTAGCTGTGCCCACAGCTTCCTTTAGCAATGCACCTGACAGAATGCCAAATGTTTGGTGATTAAGATCCATATGGGTGTTTGATGTCAAACAGAAATCACGGCCAGGCTGGAAAGAAAGCTGCGTTAAATACAGCTCTCCTTACTTTTGACCTTATGACTGCATGATCACTGACCCAGTCTTGCTACTGAACAATAACATGTCTTGCTTGATTGTATCAACTCTACACCCTGTATTCTCGTAAGCTTACACACTTTGGCCATCTATTTTCCCGCACTCGTTTTCATGCCAGCATGCAAATTTTGCAACCACGAAAATCTGGTTGAGATAATACATAAGTACCTATAAATGTTTTCTTCCCTATTGTTTATAAGATAAAATCTTCCCAGAGTCCTACCAGGTCTCTAAAGGAGGTTTCATTAACAAACATACAAAAATGTAATGTAGCTTTGAAAGGACTATATCAAATGATTCCATTCAGTGAAGTGTCCTTAACAGATTATACATTCAGCAAAAATATAATACAAAATGCCGAAAAAATAGGAACACTTTTGAACACTGACGTCACACTATCAATATAGCTATTACATTTTTTTAACCTGTGAATTCACCCCCCTCCACCCCCCGATTACAAATATAAATTCATATCCCTCTTCTCCTTTCACTGCAAACCTTCAAATGGTAACCTCAGCCTAAGAGGAGGCTTGGCGCACGTACTGAGGTTATGGTCCTTTCCTTAGATGGTAGACAGAAAGAATCCAATTGTTCCCTCAGTGCAGCTGTATTTAAGAATGCACTACATTTTTCTAACCTGAAGGTAACATTTTTGTGTGATCAAAGCAACATCCAGTTATTAATACACAGGAAGAAGAGGGGCAGACCACTCCAAATCACTTCACACACACGTTATGTTATATATTATACACACACACACACACACACACACACACACACACACACACACATATTTATAGATACAAACACACACATATATATATATATATATATATATATATATATATTTTTTTTTTTTAAACACACACACACACTCACACTTTTGCATTTTATGACCATTACTCTAAACATAAGTTGAGCAGTAGTTTGCTATGATTAACTAGCAAGCCCACTGTGGTAGAGGAAAAGCTCTGGTCTGCAATGCTGACAACTTATTGGAGTCTGATTAGTGACCTGACTGCCAAAGGGATGGTGATATGGATAAAAATTAAGCAGCATTTGCCATCCCCTCCTCCTTTAATAGTGCAAGTTTCTTCCTGCATGCCTATTAACCCCCAGTGGAGGACTGTGGCTCTAGACTAGGCAAAACAAGTGACAAGTATAAAATATTGTCTTATGCATACAGGGAAATATGTACAAGTAAATGTCAATGATGCAAATAAGTGTATGATGTGGAGGCCAGGAAGAAACACTTTCTTTCTAACTAGTTGCACCAGAATGTCACAATGTCCTCCCTATTATGGCTATGGAGATCAGGGAGATGAAGCACAATATGTGAAAGAGGTAAGGTGGGGAACGTAAAAGGAAAAAAATCAAAACACAAAAGGCAAACTACAAACCAAGTGCTGACAGCAGAATGTCAGTAAGTATGGTACAAACAAGTACAACTGAAATCTGGAAAGTACAGGGCTAAACAATTTAAATGTATAATGCTGCTGTTTCAAAGAGTGATTAGTGCTTGGCCAGACAAGTGTATTTACTTACCAGGCTATAAATATATATGGATTGCTGACCTCAGATTAAACTTCAGCCAGCCACAAAGTGGCTTCAATAAGCCCTGTTGATCTAAGAATAACACAACTTCCCTAACTTAAAAGGCAAAGGCATTTGTCCTGGAACTTTTTGTTCTTTCTTGCCTGCTACTTTCACTGTGCCTGCTCCTTTAAAATGTGTTTCATCCAAACACAGACGCAACTTATTTTCCAGGATTCTATCATGTGTCCCCCTGGGGTCATTAAGTCCATCTGCCTATAAATCAAGACATGTAACATACCAGATACCAGTATTTGATGTTTATCAAGTCTAAATAAACTGGTAATACTGCTGAAACAACTATGTTGTTTACCTCACGGCAACAACTTTATTCACTCGGAAATATTTGTAATGTCGCCTGGCTATTTACTTCATCTCTCCTAAGACTACTTAAGCAATGTTTTTTTTTCAATAAACATCTTTATTAAATTATGACAATGAATGTTGTATTCTAACTAATTTTCAACATACCACTGCAGAAATTCTTTGCTGAAAATAGCATATATTAATAGCAGTGTCAACTATTCCTACTGTACAAAACTTGCAAACCACTTCAGTTACGTAACGGAGTGCACTACATTGCTCAACTTTTCTTCCTTGGCTTAAAATATGGAAATAAACAGCACTATTTTTAGTGAAACCTGATTATTTTTGTATTGATTCATCTCTATACCACAGTGTCACTTATTAGTAATATTGTAAATACAACCAGATACATCAACACACTGTGCGCCCTTGTCCTAACCTCTGTATAAAGTCTTATTTTCAATGTACAATGTCACATACTTGCACAGTAAATTATTTTTACAAGCAACCCCCCCTTGCTTAATAAAGTATATTGATTTGTTCTCCTTGTTTTGCAGGGGGAACAAACAGCATTTTTTTGTAATACACTAAGTTTTGACCAACAGATATACTGTTCTGTTTAATGAATTATAAAAGCAGGACAACAGTCATTGTCTACTTCATTATTTTTATTTTACTCTCCATTTTTTTTTCTTGCAAAATACCACTTTGGCTCTCAGAAAGCAATGGGCCATAGCAAATAATGGGTTATCAGATTGTAGGAGTAATAAGGCAATTGAGCTGCAAGGCCATTTTTACCTTACAGAACCCACACTTAAGCCTTACAATGGTTTTCAAGGAAGGTCAAGCCAAACATACTATGGGTGAGTTGATATACACCCATCCAGTTGTCCAGCTCCTTTTTAAATGCAGACAGTGTATCACAATGCTTAACTTGGAGAGGAAACTTGTTCCAGAGAAGGGGTAGGCACTGCGGAACAAATCTATCCCTTCACCTTGTCTTATATTTTTTTGTTGGAATAGATATAGATCTCTGGCCTTAGTGTTAGTAAGACTGAGTTCTTGGACTACCAGAGCCCTTCTATATGCCAGGCACTGATAATCCCTAACGAGTCTATATGATACAGACTACAGAGAGAAAGCTACCACGCTCCCTTGGTACTCAAATATTTTAAGCCCATAATCTTGGGGTCTTTCCAATTACTTGCTATGCCTATTAAAGAGTACAAGAGGGTGAGGAGTCTTTTGATCCAGACGAAATATCTTTCTCAATGAGCTGTGCAAGGACAAAGTATTTCCTAAGCAGTTTTGCAATATGATGATCAAATGTGAGGGAGCTATCCACCCAAGTACCTAGGACTGTTACTACTTTTTCCTTTTGAAGTGGTGTGCTGTTTATACTGTACAGTGGAGCTGGGGGTGGGATGGTGGAATGTTTACCAAATGATATAATGTTGCACTTTTTAGCACTGACTTTAATTCGTTTTTTTCTACATCAGCTACTGACAACTGCAAGCTACCACTGGAGTGCCTGTACATCAAAGGGAGAACTCGACAACTACCAGCTTGCAATCATCTGCAACCTTTGTTAACCAGAAATCCTTCTTTGATATATAGAGATCTGAAAAGCAGATACCAAATCACAGAGGTCCCAGCACAAATCTTTGAGGAAATCCACAGGTCACCTTCATGTTTACTGTGTCAGTCCTGTCACTAAGCTAGTCGATGGATGAATTTGGAGCTCTCTCTTAGCTTCTACTTTGCCTACATTACTAAAGCTTTCAGTTAAATTCAGAAATCGTGAAGTACAGAAAGTAAAGTTAAATGATCCCTATACAGCTGAACATTTTAAGAAGACTGTCCAAAACTACCAACTATTCTGACTAGTTCTGCTGCTCCCTAAACATAAAAGGGTCACACCCCAAAAAGGTATAACATATTCTCTGTGCAAGCAATAATATCCCAAACTGTGGGCATTACAGGGAAAAAATGGCCCAAATAGGACTGTTCTGAGACACAATGCTACCACATTCATTTTTTTCCTGCAATGCCCATCCTGTGGGGCATCACTACACTTAGAAAATAGGCTATATGCTAAGTTGTTCTGCATTGTTTTAAAAGTATATATTACTTTAGACTATTTTTTGTTGAACAGTTCCTCCACCACATTTGAAAGTTGGTGTAGGTTATGTAAGTATTACTGGTGAAAGTATTTTAGATCCAAAATACAAAAACTATGTTTAATAAATTTCACACCTGTCTTACCACCACAAATAAGAAAAAAGAAGAAATGCAGAGAACAATGATGCTTCACTATTAATTACTTAAAACAATATATCACTACTAACTATTATAACAAGCATTAACTATGAAGAGATTCCACAGGTGTTAGCAGTTACTCTACACTCCTTTCAGAAACAATTTCCAATGACATCTCATACTTTAACCTCAAGTGCTCTTTTTCCAATACTTCCTTGTACTCAGTCTTCAAGCTTTTTTCTCTCCATATAATAACATTTTCTGAATACTTATGTACAGGTGGTTTTTCTATAAGAATGAATTTAAAAAGCTGTAAAATGGACTTACTGAACAATAGTACTTGACTTGTTTTACTCTCAAAGTAAAACATTAAAGCTTTAGTGAATGTAACATCGTTACTCACACTTCAGGTAAGTTTATAGAACTGAGCTGTCTTTATGGAACACCTGGTACAACAACCTGTTCCTCTTCTGAACAGATGCACCTTCAAAGCACTAATTCCCCTAACAAACTAAAGACACTATTCATTTGCAAGTTACATGATTTCATTGTCCAGATTTAGCCAGGCAGTTTGCTGAACTTTATTTTGTGGAACATAGCTCAACTGGTTTGCTTTGGTCTGGTCTACAACTGTAGGTCCTCTTTAATGGTGGGCAACAACAAAGTCGTCTGTATTTTTCATTTGGCATGGGTGAGAATACATACTGTAAATTTTAACTGTATTTTCTTAAAAATGGAACTATGTGTACATTTTTGAACTGTATGTTGGCATCTGAGTTGCAGAAAGCCGAAATGCTAAAACAAGTGTTGCACAGTAACATTGGCAAAGATGATAAAGTAAATTCAACTTTCGGTTTGTGTGTTATATTCAAAAATGCTGTCCACAGATATGTTAATTAGAAGGCTATGGTTTCTAATTTATCTGTTTTGTGGTGATATTCCCTTGTTTGACTACATTTCTCTAAATTATGTCTTTTCAATTGTATGTACAGGATATGGACATGCTCAACATAAACAAGCTTCCACCAATTGCACACTAATTTTGTGCCATTAGTGCACACTCTTGTTTTATAACTTGGGTCTGCTTGAGCATTAATTCACCCTTTTGGAATGTCCTAGACAAACTTCAGCCAGCCACAAAGTGGCTTCAATAAGCACTGTTGATCTCAGAATAACACAGGTTCCCTTACTGTTCCTTATGGAAAATTAGTCCACTTTCTAAACAGATATATTTACCTATCAAAAAGCTTCATACTATCCTCATAAAATGAAAGGCATAAATTAAAAAAATATGAATTTAAATGTTGACAACTAAGCAACATTTTTTCAGAAGTGGAACTGCATAATAGTTTCCTTTGAGAACACAGCTGCCCCTGGTAACTAACACACTGACAATAGACCCTTAAGAATAGGCCCACAGGTCCGATAACACGTTGAGAGTAACCTAGCCTTTTACCATCATGTACCTACTGTAGTAAGAAAATCATTCCATGTTGCACAATTTATAAGTAAGGGTATGGAATCTAGATCCAAAGGTGTACTTTTTCCACTGTACTTGGCCCTCATCAGACCACTCATTTGCCCCCCTTCAGTATATACCAGACCAGGCATATGCAACAACTGGAGAGTCCAGAGATTCCTCACAAAAAACATACATAGAGTAAACAATAAATTCTACACAGACATCCTCCAAAGTCATATCCCTGTACTCAGTCTCTTACATACTGCTGAGACAGAATCTATGTCAGACCTAAAAAGCATCCATTGATCCTGCTCTAATGTGTCTGTTGCACATATGCAAACAAACAGCATAAGAATTACCCAATCTAGGAATGAAAACTTGTCTGCAACATAAATAAGACATGCTGGAGGGGCAGGTATGACTCAGAGAGTATCCTTTCTCTGGAACAGGCTTCCCTGAATCAGACTTCTTCCTTAACCCAATTCAAGCATAACTTGAACTAGTGGATGGGGAATCTGAACTTTACCTCTGGTCTGGTCTGCCACCTATGCCTCTACTGGACAGAAGCAGCCTGTAAGTGGCTTGACCATCCATACCTATGCCCAAGCTTACATATACCCTTTAAAACAACCCTAGGGTGTCAAAACTTGTTTGATACATTTGGGAAGAATGCCAAGCTTAAAATGGTCCTCTGGAGCTGTTAGCCTAATAATCACATATAAAACTATACAAATGAAATAATATGGTTATATAAAACTACATATTCTTTTTCAGCCTGAAGTTACAATATTATTTGTTTCTCTGTGATAAAGGATAGCAGCACTTTCACTTTAAAGTGAATGACTTAGTTTGACATTTTCTAATGGGCATTCAGACTTCAGATGAAATTACATAAAATGTCACTGCCTGTAAACTACTTCCATTTTTCTCTCAAAATATTCAGGAAAGATACCCGAAAACTCAGCCTTACAAAGCATACTACAACAGTTCATAATACTAAATGCAAAGAGGCGGTAAACTCAGTGCTTTTTAGTCTAACATTTAGTAATAATATCTCACAAACCACAAAACCAGCTGAATTAAAACGCAGTTCTTGAATTTGGAAAGTGCACACATAGTGTACACTTTGTGGTAACTTTTATGAAGCCATCCTCGTACAGCTATCCCCCCTTTTATAGCTCTTAGTAGAAGTTTAGCTGCCATTCAAACATTAAATATTTAAGTGCAACTCATTACTGAAGTTGGCGCTACCACAGTACCAAGGGTTAGTTCAGGCAGTTTCAGTAATGACATACTCCCACTCAAAAATGCTCACTGCTTTAGAGAAACAGACAGATTTTACTTCTGAGATAATGAAAGCTCAACACAGTTACATTCTGACCATCTACTGCATTGCCACTGTAAAGGTGCATACCAACCTTTAATGGAAACACAGTGTAAAGAAACATGCCAGAATGTCACTGTGAAATGCCTGTAAAATCCTGCATTTTGAAACAGTACCTAAAAGGCCACATCAGTACTACATTTAAGACTACTTATAAAAACTTTCAGGGAGTTGCACTCAAAAACAAAATGCACTTAAGGATGACACTGTCTATAAAACTTTAAATGCAGCTCAGTGCTGAAGCTGGCCTCAATGCACTGTTATGGGCAGTATAATGAATTTTGGTTGTTGCCTTTGAAGTGGCAAACAATTTCTGTTTTCTATATTTTTCTAACTCCTAATGTAATGACAACTCAAAAAGTACAATTGTGTACACTTACCATAAATGTAGATGTTCAAGTGTATTCACTGTTGCAGTCATCACATTTGGGTTATCCTGCCAGGGGTAGCCCTCAGTCGGCCCGAATACCAGAGGCTTAGTATTTCTGCATCGGTTGCTGTCGCTCCAGGACTGGCGTCAGGTCGTCAGTGGTATATAAACAGGCAGCCGACACCATTACATCGGTCTTTTTTGCCGAGGAGCCTAAAACAGAAGCTGTTCGCACTTGTGTAGGTCGGCCGCTACCTGAGTTTTCATTTCCGAATTAGTTGAAGTCTTCTAAAGCTAAGTACCCTGTTGGGGATCCTTTTTTCTTGCTCTAACTGATGTCAGAAAAAGTCAGAATGAGGGCTACCCCTGGCAGGATAACCCAAATGTGATGACTGAAACAGTGAAACACAAAGAACATCAGATATATTCAGGCCATGTACTGCATTCCTCCCCTAAACAAAATCATATACAAATTATATAATATGCCATGCAGTCAGGGTGCAAAGACAGTGCATGCCACTGTGCAAAAGGTAATATCTCATTCCTCCTCTGCCATTTCTTAACAAATCTTTCAAGGAATTATATATATATATATATATATATATATATATATATATATAGATATACTGCTAAAACAAGCCTCCTAAGATGGGAGTTCCACCGCTAAGATCTTAAATGTAGATCACCGCTGAAGGCTGTCCAGTAAAACTAGGGCAGGGAGTTTTGGTGGTGACATTATGACAGTGACAAAAAAAACATTTGTTTTTATGAAGCAATATATGAACTTTGACTTCTTATTTAACACCAACAAATTCAGATCACTCCAAAAAGTAGTCATATAACCATATCTTACAGAAACCAAACATAATGCAACTTGGCAACCTGACATGTTCTCATTGTCATATTGGCCTAATGAAAGTGTCAATCAATGCAAAGTTACACTTTTAAATTTTGGAATTTTCTAGTAATTTTTGGACATGTTGCCAGCCTCACAACCAGCTCTACATGTGCATACACACATACACACACACACACACACACACAAGCCAGATTCCAGCTGAGAGTATTTATGATGAAGTGAAAGAAATAATAAGATGGTACTGAATTTTAAACCATTCTCAAAACAGACACAGACAGAGAAACACACACACACACACTTTATAACAAGCTAGGTCAATTAAGAGCTACGTATGTTTATATACACTATACCACTATCTTCACAAATAACCACTTTACAGCAGTGAACATGTAATGTTTGACTACAGTTAAATGAAAAAATAAATATGATGAACATCATGTATTTCAGCTTGTTTCATACACACATACACACTATTCCATGACAAGCAAGATCAATGACCAACTGCTTTTATATGCAACCTTCTTCTCACTACCCAAAACAATCACTTTCTGAATAAATCCCTGATGGTTTAAAAGTGAAAGAAGTCACAGTAATGCATTTTATCTTGTTTTACACAAATATGCACATATACATAATCCTAACACTGAAAATTCAGATCATGTCAGTTGCTTTCATGCGTAAAAATGCACACCCTCACAAAAAACAGCTTTCTGCCTTTTAATGCCTTTGACATCTCAGTAAACAAATAACACTATGTTTACAATAAAGCATTTCACCTTTTTAAACAAGCACGCACACTGCCCCAGCCAAGCTAAGCTTACATTCAGATGCCTTAACTCAAAAGCAAGCCACAATAATGATAAACCACCTTAATACACACATTACCTTCCCATCTGATTAAAAACAGTCACTTTTTGTCTGCATACTTCTTTGACATTTGGGTATGATGAAGTAAACAAAATAAGTCCTACAGTAATACATATTAACTTACTATAATGTATTTTAATTTCTTGTTCTGTTAGTCATATATAATGGTATGCCTTATCCTGATAAGTCACAATTATCATTTTAATAATCATCATGTAATTATAGCATTTTATGTTTATTTATACAACCTGTCCCCTCAAAAAAACAAATAAACAAACAAAAAAAAAACACTTTCTGACTGGGTAAATCCCTGATCTCTACAATTAGTAGTTAGTCTCTTGCTAGAAGCACTATTCAATCACTACAAAAACATATGGATTGCTGCTGTGAGCATGTGTTAAGTTAATAATGTCTACATTTTTATCTGGTACCCTGACAAGATTATTTTTAACATCTTGCAAAAGACTACTGTCCCTGTGAACACCTGTAGCAGTATCTCACTAAATGCTGTGAGAAAACCTGTATGAACGAAAAATGAATGCATCCTAAAAGTCAATATGCAATTTAGTCAAAAGCCACTGCATGGTTGGATTTTTCAATGTGGCATTTTTCTTTTCTTCATAATATATACTGGCCTAGGTTCACTGACTCTCCTCTGCTGCAGAGCAGTTTTACCACACACAACATCATTGCTGTAAAGTATTTCAGTCCTTGAATAGTGTCTATTTTTTTCTCCATAAGTCTGCCACCCAGGAGTTAGTATATTTAAGTAAGATGGTACAAGCGTGCTGGGGGCCACTCCCACACCCTCCCAAAAAAAACTTTTTTTTTAATTATATTTGCAAATGCAGGCTTGGTTTTTGCCTGTGCTGTTTTTAGCAGGAAACATGTCTCAACTATGTTGGTAAGGAAGCCTTTCTCTTACCGCAAATTGTATGATTATATTTATTTAGAGATGTAGTGATGTCAGTGGGCAGATCCCTACCTAATGGTTATAGTGAACTTTCTCCAAGCAAAATCATTTCTTTTGGGGTTGTTTGTGAAAGTCAGTCCTTTTTGTTGCTGGCTTTAGTTCTACAATATTTTCTAAAAGCATAAGAACAAGAGTGCACCAATGGCTGAATTACCTCAGAAGTATGCACGAACAACTGCAGCTGATTTACCATTTATTGAAGAAAATAAAAGCAGGATCCAAAAAATAGAGTAAGCGCTTTCACGTCCAACAATGGCGCTTCTTCAGACTTCATAAAATACCCAAAAACTGCACTCCTTATATACAACTTGATTAATGTACTTAGACAAGTTAATTACAAACAATTAGGGTAACTGAAGTTCATCAAAGCTGAATTAAAGGCATATACTGCTAAAACCCTGTAGTGCAACTTGAATGTATAAAAAACATCATTTAAAAACCAACATATAAAATATATAATACATAAAACAATGTTCGCATCATCACATGGATGCAATACATATGATGCATATGAAATCAACTGATTAAAATAAAAAAGAATGAAAATTAGTGTTTCAAGGATCGTGCTGTCAAATGTGGCTTCAATGTAATTTTATCATTCAATCCGTGAATATGTGCTTGCAACCTAACCACCCATCTATTTTCTATCTCTTCTACCTTGTTTGTAAAATTGCCTAATCTATGTGTTCTCCGAAGTTTTTCCAGTACTTTGAACTTAAAGGAATGTCTGAGTCCGCTATCAAGTATGTGTTGAGCCAGAGCGTTATTAGTATTTTCTTTGTGTATAGCATAAATATGCTCTCTGATTCGCTCTCTCAGTGTCCTATTAGTTTTACCCACGTAAAACTTGAAACATTCTTGACACTGAGCTAAATAGACTACATCGGTAGTCCTGCAATCAGCATATCCTTTAAACTTATAAACATGTCCAGTAGTGGGATGTTTAAAAGTCTGGTCATCATCTATATATTGGCATTGATTACATGAACAGCAGGGAAATGTGCCTATTCTATTAGACCTATCGGACTCTTCTCCGATGTTATCATAACATAGAATCCTGTTGAGAGATTTCATGTTTCTATAGGATATATTGGGTTGATCACTCACTAGCCGTCTGATATGATCATCATACATAAGCAACTTCCAATTGTTGCTGATGATTCGCTTAATGTGACTGTTCCTATTAGTAAAAGAAATGGTAAGCCTATTCTTAGCTGCTCTGGTTGTGATCTGCTTGGTGTGTGGAAAGGAAAAAGAAAAATCTTGGTCAACCCTATTGAAAAATGGGGTTCCTTTGCCCATTCTATGTTGGTCGCTCATTGATATGGCTCCCTGTACCTCTGTTGTTTTATACCCTCTAGATATGAAATTATTAGCCAGCTTAACTGTATGCTGTCTATAAACATCATCCTGTGTGGTTAATCTAGACAATCTCAATGCTTGATTGTCAACTACATTAGAATACACATGACGAGGATGCATGCTGGTTCGATGTAATAAATTATTCCTCCAGCATGATTTTCTAAATAGTTCAGTGTTGATACCTGTATCTGTCTTAGTTAACTTCACATCAAGAAATTCAATTGTATTGCTGGAATGTGTGCTCTCAAACCCAAGGAAATGTGTCGTGCCATTGATGTACCGGACAAATTCTAACCTGTTGTCAATGAAGCACAACATATATTGAGGGACACCCAACATTTCCTCGAAAGCTTGGCTAGTTTTAATAAATTAGAACCCATTGACAAGAACGATCTTTTTGTGACACTAGATGTAAGATCTCTGTTTACCTCCATACCCAATAAGACAGGCATTGAGTATGTTAGATTATTTTTACTTGAAAATAATATTAGCAATAATTTGATAATTAGATGGACATTATTATTGGAGATCATTCTTGAGAACAATGTACTGTTATACGATGGAGCATATTACTAACAAAGGAAGGGGGTAGCAATGGGGACCCCGTGTGCCAACTCATATGCCAACCTGGTATTGGCATATTGGGAAGGCACATATGTTTTGGGGAACTCAGACTACTTGGAACACCTTAGATATTACAGTCATTTTGTGGACGATGTGTTCTTGGTGTGGAGGGGAACAGAAGAAAGATTACAAGAATTTGTCCGGTACATCAATGGCACGACACATTTCCTTGGGTTTGAGAGCACACATTCCAGCAATACAATTGAATTTCTTGATGTGAAGTTAACTAAGACAGATACAGGTATCAACACTGAACTATTTAGAAAATCATGCTGGAGGAATAATTTATTACATCGAACCAGCATGCATCCTCGTCATGTGTATTCTAATGTAGTTGACAATCAAGCATTGAGATTGTCTAGATTAACCCCACAGGATGATGTTTATAGACAGCATACAGTTAAGCTGGCTAATAATTTCATATCTAGAGGGTATAAGACAACAGAGGTACAGGGAGCCATATCAATGAGCGATCAACATAGAATGGGCAAAGGAACCCCATTTTTCAATAGGGTTGACCAAGATTTTTCTTTTTCCTTTCCACACACCAAGCAGATCACAACCAGAGAGGCTAAGAATAGGCTCACCATTTCTTTTACTAATAGGAATAGTCACATTAAGCGAATCATCAGCAACAATTGGAAGTTGCTTATGTATGATGATCATATCAGACGGCTAGTGAGTGATCAACCCAATATATCCTATAGAAACATGAAATCTCTCAACAGGATTCTATGTTATGATAACATCGGAGAAGAGTCCGATAGGTCTAATAGAATAGGCACATTTCCCTGCCGTTCATGTAATCAATGCCAATATATAGATGATGACCAGACTTTTAAACATCCCACTACTGGACATGTTTATAAGTTTAAAGGATATGCTGATTGCAGGACTACCGATGTAGTCTATTTAGCTCAGTGTCAAGAATGTTTCAAGTTTTACGTGGATAAAACTAATAGGACATTGAGAGAGCGAATCAGAGAGCATATTTATGCTATACACAAAGAAAATACTAATAACGCTCTGGCTCAACACATACTTGATAGCAGACTCTGACATTCCTTTAAGTTCAAAGTACTGGAAAAACTTCGGAGAACACATAGATTAGGTAATTTTAAAAACAAGTTAGAAGAGATAGAAAATAGATGGGTGGTTAGGTTGCAAGCACATATTCACGGATTGAATGATAAAATTACATTGAAGCCACATTTGGCAGCACGATCCTTGAAACACTCATTTTCATTCTTTTTTATTTTAATCAGTTGATTTCATATGCATCATATGTATTGCATCCATGTGATGATGCGGACATTGTTTTATGTATTATATATTTTATATGTTAGTTTTTAAATGATGTTTTTTATACATTCAAGTTGCACTACAGGTTTTTAGCAGTATATGCCTTTAATTCAGCTTTGATGAACTTCAATTACCCTAATTGTTTGTAATTAACTTGTCTAAGTACATTAATCAAGTTGTATATAAGGAGTGGGTATGACCTCACAAAACCACGAACCAAGCAACGGGCCTCACAAAACCACGAACCAAGCAACGGGCCTCACAAAACCACAAGCTATGAAGTCTTATAGACGAAAACGCAGTATCTTGTGTGCATAGAAGAGCGTTCATTTTATTTTATTTTGTAGTTTTCCTTGGTTTGTGCGTAATATTAGAGTGGAATCTGTTGTCAATAAATTCTTTTGGATCACCACCAGCGAGCCCAGGCACTTTTTTTTGGACTTATTGTATATAAGGAGTGCAGTTTTTGGGTATTTTATGAAGTCTGAAGAAGCGTCATTGTTGGACGTGAAAGCGCTTACTCTATTTTTTGGATCCTGCTTTTATTTTCTTTTCTTCAATAAATGGTAAATCAGCTGCAGTTGTTCGTGCATACTTCTGAGGTAATTCAGCCATTGGTGCACTCTTGTTCTTATGCTTTTGGATTGACTGTGAATATTACGGAGTGCTTTACCCGGCAATTTTCATCTTTGTTCCTACAATATTTTCTGCTGCAAAACAATTAACTTTGATAATTGACTATGAATCCAGTTTTAATGATCTATATTGTTGTTTTGATTTTTGGCAGTTTTAGATTTTTTTTTACACAAATTCATAGGTAATTGTTACCAGCTATATAGTCCAAAAGTTTAAAGTCACAGCTAATTCCACTGCCTAAAACTAATTTGCTTTGGACTACCTTTTTCCATCACTCTCTACCCCAAAACCAGTATTATCAAGAAAATAACAAAATACATCATGCAGTACTTTTTAAATACTATGCTATCCTTACAGTATAGGCATTTCTCATTATTACCTTGGAAAACAAGGGTTAAAAACTGCACCACAACTAAACAAAGAAGAAAGGAAAGCATACACAAATTAGAAAGGAAACAATTCAGAATAATTAACTATTAAGCAAATAGGAAATCTCCCTTAGAAGTGACTGTACAATAAAAACAAATCATGTAAAAAACTACACAATCATCTCTTTTGCTTTTTCTCTCTCTCTCGCTCTCTCACAATCAAAAGCAATTCTTTAGATGTGCATTTAAGGTGTTTAGCAGATGGCTGTCTTCCATTCACTCCATGTTAGACAAGTGTCAGCCAAAATTGTTCATCTGATGTGAAATTCGGAATAATGCAGCTTTAAGTTGTTGTTTTCAAAATGATGGCCACAAAACAGGAAAGAACTGAAGATGAATCATATTTGGTAGAGAATGAGGATGAATGTGCAGTGAACTTCCATCCTGAAAATAGTGCAGAACTACACTATTAAAATGATTGTTACAAACAGATGTTTGTATGGCTGTTGGAAGAATAATGCATGATTTTATGTTTTTCACTGATGAGCTGAGTAAGCGACTGGATCTGGGCAAGGAGAGCAGTGTTAATATTGTAAAGGAGCAGAAAAATTCTTGGTTACTTTTGAAACAATCTGCTGGGGAAGTTGAAAGCCAAAAAAGCTATGAGCTGTCTGACCGTATGGTGTACAAGAGCATCAGCTGGTGAATCTGCAAGGTAAAACCTGAAGGAAGAATCTGCGGATGTGTAGTGTACCAGAAAGGGAAGAACATCCAGACTGCTTGAAGTTTATTAAACATTAGGGCACACTGTGGATTGGATTTGTGAAATGAATTCTGGGCCCTGGAAAAATGATTATCATGCTGCTACTTTCTTTGGCACAGGGGAAATGAGATAAATCACAATTTGCATTGGTCCAATTCACTTCACAGTATGAGAAAAAAGATTTGCTGTAATAATATCACTCCACTATTTTTAATCATTTTTCAACTACCACCCTTCAAAAAAGGCAACAATTTTATAAGTTATAAAACTATGTAAGAGGAACAGAATTAAACAGAAGCTGACTTTTCTGACTGCGATGAAGATGTGTCCAGCCCTCCACCCCAAATGGTATGCAACTACTCATGAATGTGAAGTCAGCACTGGAAATATTACAAGAAGCTTGATGGCAGACAGACAGATTTTGGTGAGTCTTCTACAATAAGGAGTGTGGATCCCCCACTTGACATAACATGACAGAGTGAATGGGAAGAACAGTAGCAAAGACACAATAAACTTGTCAGACTGATGAAGTGTGCAAAAAGTACAGTTTTGTACCTACCATAAATGTAGATGTCCGATAGGTATGCATCTGCAGTCATCACATATGGGTTTGTCCTGCCTCAGGCAGCCCTTCGGTGGGCCTATCGGACATCTACATTTATGGTAGCTACAAAACTGTACTATGTCCTTCAAGGATGCATCTGCAGTCATCACATATGGGTAGAATACCATAGCCAAACTGGGGGTGGAGGTACTAAGTGAAGGATGGTGTAGTTAAGATACCCTGCAGGACTGCCGTAGCAAAACCTGCTCTGGATCTGGAGTATAAAGGCAAATTGTAATGCTTGGCAAATGTATGCACGGAGCTCCATGTAGCAGCTTCTAAAATGTCCTTGGTAGCCACCCCTCTAAGGAAGGCTGTGGTGGTGGCTGTGGCTCTCGTGGAATGAGGTCTAATGTTAGCTGGCACGATCTTTCCATGAAAGGAGTAACAAAAACGAATGCAATTTCCTATCCATTTCGAGATTGTCTGTTTGGAAATTGCTTTTCCTTGCACCCCATCAGCATATGCTACAAACAACTGGTCAGTCTTTCTGTAACCTTTAGTTCTGTCCAAGTAGTAGCGTAGTTGTCTGTGTATGTCCAGGGTGTGCAAAAGTCTTTCCCCTTTATTTTGAGGCTGTGGGAAGAATGTAGGCAAATGAATAGCTTGGTTCAAAGATACCCTGGATACCACCTTTGGCATGAAAGTAGGATTGGTCCTCAAAGAAACTCTATCCTGATGAAAGATAAGGAATGGCTGCACCGCCATTAAGGCTTGTAGCTCAGATACTCTTCTTGCTGAGGTTATGGCCAGAAGGAAGGCAGTTTTCCAAGACAAAAACTGTACATCTGCCGATGCTGCTGGTTCAAAGGGAGGTAGCGTTAGTTTTTCCAACACGAAATTCAGGTCCCAAGTAGGTAGAGGTGGTTTCCTTGGAGGATTAATGTTTTTGATTCCCCTTAGAAACTGTCTTAGTAGAGGGTGAGAGAAGACAGGTGGATTTAGATTGTATTCTGCTGAGATTGCTGAGGCATGTATCTTGATGGAAGAGTATGACACCAAATATTCCAGGATGTATGCCATATTTATCACAGTCACATCTAGGCCCTTTGCTGTCCCCCAGGTGTGAAATCTTTTCCATTTTGCTGTATATGCTTTCCTTGTGGAAGGGCGGCGAGCTTCCATAATAATATCCTTCACTCTCTGGGATAGGTTACCCTGAGGAGGAGTCATGGTATTCTCCAGGCAGTTAGCTGCAAGGTTTTCAGGCTGGAGTGTAGAGTCCTGAAATTGTTCTGTGTCAGTAGGAGTGGCCATAGGGGGAGAGGCCATGGTTTCGTCTGTGACAAGCTCTTTAGCAGTGGGTACCAGTGCTACCTTGGCCAGTTTGGAGCTATCAGGATTACTCTGGGCTGTTCTGTCCTGGTCTTCAGTAGGACCTTGGTCATTAGTGGAAGAGGTGGGAAAGCATACACTGTTAGAGTTTTCCAGCTGAAAGAGAGAGCGTCCACCTTCCATGCTTGTGGGTGGTATGTCCTTGAGCAGAATTTCTTCAGTTGATGATTTAGGGGGGATGCGAACAGATCTATTTCCGGCCTTCCCCATGATTGTGTGATTTGTAGGAAGATGCCTGGGTGTAGCATCCATTTGTGTGCATCCATGGTAGTTCTGCTTAAGCTGTCTGCCAGTGTATTGTCTTTCCCTGGCACGAATTGGGACTGTAGCTGTATGTGGAGTTTCAATGCCAGTTCCCATAGGTTCATTGTCAGTCTGCAAAGAGGGTAGGAATGGGTGCCTCCTTGCTTGTTTATGTACCACATTACTGTGGTGTTGTCTGTCCTTATGAGCAGGTGGCCTTGCTGAAGGAAAGGTTTGAAGGCCTCGATTGCGTGTATCACTGCCAGCAATTCCTTTTGGTTGATGTGCATGTGCATCTCTTTTTGTGTCCATAGCCCTTGTATACATCTGTCCTCCATATGCGCGCCCCAACCTTGGTCTGAAGCGTCCGTGGTGATGGTTTGGTTGGCTCTTGGCTTGCTGAAGGGCAGCCCGCTGTTCGACCGGCAGGCTTGAGCCCACCACAGGAATTCCTTTTGAAGGCAAGGAAAGAGTGGGATCAGAGCTTCTAAGCTGTGACTGTGCTGAGTCCATAAACTTCTTAGGTACCATTGTAATTTCCTCATATGAAACTTTGCTTGTGGAATCAGAAGAAAGCAAGATGCCATGTAACCCAGGGCCTGCAGGATTTTCCTTGTAGTCATCTGAGTTTGTCTTGTGAGATTCTGAAAGTAAACTGGTAGCTGTTCTTGTTTTTCTTCTGTGAGAAAAGCCATCTGGGTGGTTGTGTCTAGATCTGCACCCAGAAAAGTTATTCTTTGGGATGGAACCAGTCTTGATTTGTGGATGTTGACTGTATATCCCAAGGCCTGTAACAGGTGGATGGCATAGTCCAAGTCCTTTAACAAAGTTTGCTTGCTGTCCGCTTGTATTAGGCAGTCATCCAGATAAGGGTAGATTTGAATCCCCTGAAGTCTGCAGTGTGCAATTACTGATGCCAGGCATTTCGTGAATACTCTGGGTGCAGTAGATAAGCCAAAGGGCAATGCTGAGAATTGATAATGCTCTGACCCTGCAAGAAATCTGAGGTGTCTTCTGCAGCTTTGTCGAATAGGGACATGCAGGTATGCCTCCTTGAGGTCTAGAGTAACCAGCCAAGACCCCTTGCCCAGCATGGGAAGGAGTTGCTGTAGAGTCAGCATTTTGAATTTTGGCACAATGAGGTACGTGTTCAGTGCGGACAAGTCGAGAATAGGCCTCCATTGATTTTCTTTTCTTGGAACAAGGAATAATCTTGAGTAAAATCCCTGGCCTTGTTCTGAAAGAGGTACCTTTTCTATGGCTTTCATTTGCATTAAGTTGGTAATTTGTTTCAAAGCCTCTGCCCTCTGATTTGGTGGCAGGTTTGGCATGCCTTTTCTTTTTGGCAATGAGTGGAAATGGAACCTGTATCCTTTGTCTATTATTTGCAGTGTCCATGTGTCCCTTGTAATGCTGTGCCAATTTTTTGAGAATAAAGAAAGCTTTCCGCCCAAAGGTGCTTCTAATTGAGCCCTGGTCGGTGGAGTCAAAATAAAGTCATTGAGTCTGTCCTGGTGTAGCAGTTGTTGTTCCTGCACCACCTCTCTGGTTGGGAGGCTGCCATTGACGGCCTCTGTAGGAGCCTCTAGCTTGCCCTCTACCTCTGGCATGTCTATTTCTGCCTCTTTGAGTTCTGTCTGAGTCCGGAAAGGACCAATTCTTAGTAGGCCAATTTCTGCTGAATCTTGGTGGTTGGACTTGCAGAAAGTCTTTAACTGTTTGCACAGATTTTGCCTTTTCTTCAAATTTCTTTAAAACCTCTTGAGCCGTGGAACCAAATAATTTTTGCTTTTCCATAGGAGCATCCAAAAGCTTAGCTTTAACATGGTCTGGCAGAGATTGTTCCTTCAGCCAGGCATGCCTACGTATAACTGCACCTGTCATAGCAGATCTACATGAAGCTTCCAATGCATCATAGCCACACTGCAAGAAATGGTTACTAACCTGCTGGGAGTTATGCACCAGATCCTGAAGGGATTTACGATCAAGGGGTTCAGAAGAGCACAGTTTCTTATGCAATTCATCTAGTAAATACTCTTGATACTGTATCATATGGAATTGACAGTTTAATGCCCTCATGGAAAGAGTTGCAGAAGTATACACTTTCTTACCCCATCTCTCTAATGCTCTGGACTCCCTTTCAGAGGGTAGAGGATTTTTAGCAGTGGCAGCTGCAACCCCTTTAGGGCCCTGGGAAATAGTTTCTGGATCAGCAGAGTGGGCCTTGTACAGGTGAAAATGTGAATCCGGGACCCTGTAGTACCTATCAGGTTTGGCAGGAGCTGGAGGGAGAGAGTCAGGGGCAGTACAAGCATATGAATAGACATCATCAATTACATTCAAAACAGGAGGTATAGCTAAGGGCCTGTGCTGAGGTAAATGTAAAAAGGTCCTTAATCTCTTTCTGGAATCAGAGAATTCCTGACCCTGCCATTGAAAATGTTCTCTCATAGTGTGTAATGTCTCTCCAAATGAAAACTCTTCAGGAGGGGAGGCTGAGGGAATAGATTCTTCAGCATCAGAATCCTCGTAGGCCGAATAAGCCTCCTCCTGGTGGTCTGACAGACCAGAGCCATCCGTGGACTCATCTGAAGACTGTGGATCAGAGGGCTCAACCCTGGGCCTTTTGTCTGGAGGTGGTTGAGAGCCCCTGCCCGGATGTGGCTGGGAGCCTCTAATTAATGAAATCAGATCCTCTGCTAGGGTAAGAATCTGAGAGCTAGAAGAAGGTCTCTGAGAGGAAACTTTGGGAGGCAAATCCTTAGAAAGTTTAGCAGCCTTAGCCCTAGAGAAGGCCTTAATGGACATAGAAGCAGGGGGTCTGGCTGCACCACATGCAGGAGTAGACTTATCTAAAGTAATGGTGTCGGAAGATTCCTGGACACCAGTTTCAGAAGGTAATTCAATGACCGACTCGGCTGGGGCCTCCAGGGCCGAGGTAGTCGGTTGCGTGGTTTCGGTAGTAGGAAGAGCCAAGGACTCGGTTTCAGCCAAGACCGAGACACTTGCGGTAGGCCTGACCGAGGTTTCAGCCGAAACCGTGGCCCGCGTGTGTCGGTCCTTGTCCTTTCGTTTTTTGACTAAATGCGAAGTCGGAGTCTCCGACGGCATTTTATAAGCAAAACTAGCCCCAAAAAACTCCTCTGCAAACTCCGACCGACGTCTAAGAGTTCGTCGGTTGAAGGAAGCACAGGCTGAACAGGCTGAGACGTCGTGGTCTGGGCCTAGGCAGGGGAGGCAGTAAGAGTGGAAATCCTTATGAGGTATTTGTTTCCCACAGGTTAAACAATTATTAACTTTATCTGACATCGGCTGAGGCATAAAAGAGTCCCCAACGGGGTACTTAGCTTTTTCGAAGTCTTCGGTATCTGAATCACAGGAGCTGACCGACCGGCACTTGCGAACTGCTTCTGCTTCGGGCACCACGCGGCAAGAAAGACTGAGGAAGATGGCGTCGGCTGATGCATTTATACCCCAGTCGCTCTGACGTTGGGGAAAGTGTGACATCAGCCGAGGCCAGACACAGACTTTGGAATCCGGCCGACCGAAGGGCTGCCTGAGGCAGGACAACCCATATGTGATAACTGCAGATGCATCCTTGAAGGACATCTGGTTTACACTAGTAGGAAGCAGGTTGCATTTCTTCATGACTATAACTACATAACAGTTTGGTTAACATGACCAAGTAGCTACTGTTGGCCGTTTGTAACAGTTAACATTTGACTCATGTATGCATCTCTTGGGACAAATTGGTATTATAGTACTGTAGAATTTCATTACAGTAGTCTACTGAAAAATAATAAATATTTGTTGCTGTCTTCCAGGTGCGCAAATTAATGCACAGAACTTCTGTCAGAGTAAGCATGCAAGTGTACCAGTACTGTTAAATCGAATTAAAGCAATATGATGACCAATTACTAGAGATAAAGTAATGTCTTTCGGCTTTTCCCAGTTAGGGATCGCCACAGCGGAACTCCAGTCTGCTAATGATTGGCAGTGTTTTTTTACGGTGCCAAGTTGCCAGCCCTACGCCCAGCCTTCAAAGAAGGCACACCCATTCACGCACGAACCTACCTGCATGTCTTTAAATGTCATTTGACCATGGAGAGGACATGCAGACTCCACAGAGAAGCCGCTCCAGCCGAGAATCGAACAGGAGAACCTCTTGCTGTGAGGCTTCAATGTTAACTGCTGCACCACCACGGCCAGATACTGTCTCCAATACAATTAACTGATCAGACAAAACAAGAAAAGTATTAATAATTACCACTGACTTGCCTTGTACTGTGACCTTCTCAGCAAGATTTAGATTTGAAAATGTAAACATTCCAGAATGATGGAACTAGGAAGTTAAGATCAGTTTGCTATGGTAACTGACGAAGTCTGAAATTATGTAATGGGTAATCTCCTTGGGGCTAAGACAAGCAGTATTTATAGGACTATAACACCAAAATAATTCATATAACATGCTGTATATTTTTATTTTATTTATCCTTTGTTGACAGGGCTTAGTCCCACTAGGTTAGTGGCCTCTTTTCAGGGAGGTCCTGAGGTGCTATTTATACCACTAGGGCACATTTGACTAGGGCAACAGGAAACTTACCATACTCTTCTTGACTGTTAACATGGAATATTTACATCCACATGAGCTGTCACAAAGTCAAGCAGAAGGGACCTGAAGGATGGCACACTCAGGAGTGCAGCATCACCCAATGCTGCACTACAGTGCTCGCAACATGTGGAGTGGGAATAGAACCCACAGCAACCCACTAGTTTTTCAGCACTAAAGATATGTGTGTTACTTGTTCAGCCACTGATAATGCTGTACACATTTGCAAGACATCGTTTCAACTGTTAAATTAAAAAAATTATTATGAGCAATGAATGTATCATGACTGAAACACTGGTTAGTTTCTAAACATCAGTCTTTCAACTGCAGACAGAATACTGTAATTAGGCCAACCCACGGTTAATTATAAAAATGTATCAATTTGTCATGGTACTGTAGAAGGAGTGTAAGAAATTGTGGTATTCTAATGTACGTATAAGTTGACAGCCACAAAGATATTAACTAGACATTTAAATGAGAGTCTCAACAAGTTTAATACAACACAGTTACATACATGATTTTGCAACAAGGAATACAGTATTAAAGGACTGAATGAAATTCTAACTTTTGTATTAATGAAAGTCTGCAAATGTAACATCTTTAGAGGTTTCAATACATGTAGCAAAACTTGTTGTATTCACACCATGTAAGAATTGCAATATGCTCACAGTTAATTATCTTTTACATAACATGCCACTATCTGTTTGTGAGAGATGCAAGTGCCTAGCCCAACCTGAGCCCACAAACTCACAACAAGCACATCCTGTAACCATAACTCAACTATAACACACTCCACACATGACGATAATCAAACTGTCATATGCTAAGGCACTTAAATATTTCCTTGCCCAAACCGCAATGCATAGGAGGTGCAAAGCCCATCATAAACCAAGCACTGCAATAACGATTAGTGATAACACAGCTGGGTGTTACTAGGAAGCAGTGCATCCTACACCCATTACACCAAAGCAATCTTCAAACATAAACAGAAATGTATCACTGACTGGTGACTCCACAGTTAGGCATACTGATTCCACACTCATGAAGCTGAACAAAACCAGGGTGAGCTGTCACTCAGGGGCCACAACTGTCGACACTACAAGGGCCCTAAGTATCCTTAAATTAGACAAACACAAGTACAGCATGGTAGTGGTGGTCATTATTCAGGTAAACGACCTGGCGCACAAAACCCCGAGGGATATGGAAAAGAGATATGACCGAGCTCTCCATGTATATCACAAATGCAGGAAAGACCTTTCATCACCAAAAATAACACCAAACTATAAGAAACGATGGTTGGCTTTAACAAGTGACTAAAAACTTGGAGTTACACTAGAGAAATCCAGTATGTAGCAGCATGAGATGAGATGCATGACAACTGTATCAACTTCATTAAGGACTGTTTGCATCTCTCATTCCAAGTTTTCTGCATAATGGCAAAAAGCTTTTGCTGCCCCAATTGTGCTTTTTTTAGGTGGGGGACCAGCAGATGAACCTCACAACATCACTATAAAAACAAATCAATCACTGGACTATCAAGGTGGTCGTTCTCAATACTGGATGTCTAAACAACAAACTCTTGTACTTTGAGGCTCTCCTGCACTTGAAGTACAGCCATGTATGTGTTGCTCTAGAAACCTGACTTAAACAGCCAAACAGCACTCTCTCAATATCTGGGTTTTGTGCTTACCACTTGTTTAGACCTGATGGTACCTGTGGTGGCATACCTATAATTGTTAGAGATGGCATAACCTTCACATGGATACCCTGAGACCCACAATCGGAGCTTATAGAGATTCAAGTCCAGCTAAATAAGATCAGCTATCAGATCACTGCATGTTACAGAAACCCTCTAAGCCTCCAGAAAATCATCTAATCTTCCTAAATATTCTTCATGAAATCCCCATAAGTATGAATGTTATCATCTAAGGTAATTTTAGCTACACAAAGATAAATTCAGGGACCATTGCCACAAAAGTAATATATGCACAAAAATGCTGAAGATTTTATAAACAAGAACTCCCCAGACCAGATTGTTACTGAACCCAGTAGGGAACAGAATATTCCTGATTAGCATCTGTAAATAGCATTCCCAAGGCATCCATTCACTGGTAAAGCTTGAGCACAAACTATTAACCTTCACCATCAAAATATGCAAACCGTCAGAAACAAATTTCACAGAATTCAATGACTTTAAATGTAGAGATGGAATCTCTAAATTTGAGTATAATGGTACTACACATAATGTTGATAGTGCAAAGAGTTGTGCAAACAAGTTCTACTCGTAACTGGACAAACATTAATTTGGCAGTCACCACTAGATCCAAGCAAATAGTGAGGTTTAATGGCAAACCAGCTTTGCGGTCCTCATGCATTAATAAACTATATAATTAAAGGAAGAAACTCATAAACCTATAAAGCAAAACAAAGGACACCCAAATTAAGGTGACCAAAAAACTAGATAACAAACTAAATAAGGACATCAGAAAAATGAAGCATCCCAAGGACTTATACTTGGTACAGCACAGCATAAGTCCACGTTCTTCTTTAGTTACATCAGAAAAATAAAAATAGTACCAAACATTGCTCAGATCTTAGTCAAAATGGTACTAAATGCTCTGATCCAGTGTACATTGTCAACATAATGGCAAATGCATTTAGTGCCAACTTTATCCCTGAAACCTCTGTTCCAGGTCCTGTAATCCCTGATGGAATCAAGCCACCAACCATCATGAAAGAGCACAAACTAAAGCAACTCTTCAAAATGAAGGATACCTCATCCATGTGGCCTAACAGCATACCTGGCAGCCTAATTAATAGCACTAAACAAGCACTGGTGAACGCACTTCTCAACCTCTTCAACTTGACCCCATCAACCTACTTTTTCCAGGGGAGTGGTGCACAGCTGTTGTGAAGCCATTCTACAAAGGTGGCTACACCACTGACCCTGGGAATTACAGCCCTATCATCCTAATAAGTCTTACATGCAAAGCCAAGGAACATATTACAACTGACTTAATTAACTATGATATCAAAAATCTTACCAGACTCATCCCCCAGCAGTCTGTCTCTGTCAAGGATAGCGCCTGTCTAATGAGTTGTGTGAAATCCTTTGACTGGATTATTCAACCTGCAGGCCAGGAAGGAATCCACATACCCTACCTTGACCTTGCCAATGCATTCAATACCATACCACATGCAAATATAATAAATAAATGAAAAAAATTCCAAAATGACCCATATGTGGTAAGATGGATAGCCAACTGGATTAGGGACAGGACTCCTACAGTAAGAGTAAGAAGAACATCTGCCCAGCCTGGAGAGGGAACGGTAATGAGCTCTGTAAGTCAAGCCAGACATTGGGCTTTCTGCAAGACTACCACAATAATACAAACAACATAGTATATTTTAACATGCATTTATGGGTGTTTACTATGATTAAGTTGTACTACTACAACTACGGGTGACTGCTTGTGGATGGTTTGAAGGTTAGAACAGGAGTATTGTCTTGCAAGGCTCCTAAGATATTATCCCTTAAATAATCAGGGGTGCATTTTCTAAGTATGATGTGAAAGCCAATTAACATTATTAAATAATTAAAATATGTAGAGACTGCTACAGATCAGTCAGAGAGATCTAACTGATTTACATGATATGATCCTGAATTAAAAGCAGGCTGGACTGATCTTCTCTGGTAGTTCAGGGCTCTAAATGTATTTGTGTAGTAATAGGGAAGGATATTAAAGAGAAATGGAATTCTAGAGGTGACTTGAAGACAGAGAATGAGTAGAGTTCTCTGGTGTCACAGTAGTTTGTTTATTTATTTATTTTTTGTTAAGATGACTCAGTCAATCTAGAAGTACATAAAGATGAATGAGAGTGGTTGCCCTTATTATCATAAGAAAGGACTAGCAACTGATGGCCCTAAAATAGTTTATACTGTGGTTTACTTGACGGTTACTCCGATGGGTTGGCTGGTCTGTAATTTTTGGAGAACTATAATTATTATATTAGCTGATTATGATCAATGGTGGAAGCTGATAATTTGTTCTTGGATGTTCTTGAATGATGGACTGTGTGTTGATTTTCTGGGAGATGCCTCCATGGTAAACAATCCAATGTTGAAGATATCTGATAAGCGTATTAATGAAGCTTGTAAGCTGGGGCAGCTGTACAGCTCCTATGGCTACATCTTATCAAAATTAGAAGTGACATGGCTGGCTGGCTGCAAGATGTTAAAGATGAATTTATAATATGACTTAATAAACTGGTAAGATATGACTATGACTGAAAAGCAAGTACAAGGGACAAGATTTATAATGCTGAGTTGTCATAATGTACCATGCCAGGTACGTACGTTAAATAAATAAATAATACTACCCAAGTGCTGAATGAGGGTTATGGAGAACAGACTGAGAAGCATCAAAGAACACCACAATGCCAGTATTTTGTCATAGATGGTCCAGTGATGAGGGTATTGTTTATTTAGATGGTGGACTTATTTAATACACTGTGATACCTAAAGCCTGGGGAGTATTTATGACAAATATGCAAAATTATCAAAATATGTTGGTTTATATGATGACAGACTCAATTATGGTAAATGACTGTGGATCACTTACATTGCAGAGCCATGGTAAATGGTCTATATATAAGGGACAGCTATATGCTGGTTAATGGATCCCAATCCAGGTCTGTTTCTTTCTTTCTTCTGTGATCTTTTGGTTTGTTTTAACACTGCATACAGTAAAAGAATAAATCCTGAATGCATAAAATATTTTAACAGTAAATACACTAGAAGGAGATGCATCATTTGCTTAATAAAAATGCTGCTTCAAGACAAATGTAAGCCATTAAATTATTAGTCACATGCCGTTTTACTGCCACATAAATGCAGTTGTTATAACTGATTTTCTGACACAAAGGAATAAAACTATGCGGAATGTTATGCAATCTGACACACACAGCTAAATCAAGTGGAATGGGATCTGTAATTTGTCACAGTCATCACTTTTAAGGCTTAATATTTTTTTTCTTAAAAAGATAGTTCTAATAAAACAATTGTCTGAGAAGGGAGGGGTAAACAGAAACAGATATAGCTTTCAATACAGGTGGACAAAATAGCCCTAGAAAAAGAAATGACTCCATTGGCTGGAGGGTGTACAGTAGAATCAGATAAATAACTAACAAAACTAAACTAACAGTTGTTAACTGGGACTAGTCTGACTGGGTGGGAAATCCTTTTTTAAGAGAAAGACCTGGAAAAAAGATTCATGTAGTTAAGACTTGAAATACAAAGAACTAAACATATTTTGAAATGTGCAAAAGAAATTTTGTACATATAGAGGAAAGATAACAGGATACTGAAAATAAGACAATAGACAAAATATTTAAGTTCAGTAATGTGGTACAAGGAAATACACAGCTGAATATAACACATGAACAGAAGACATCTTTACAGTAGCATTACGATGGTATTAAAGGATATATATATATATATATATATATATATATATATATATATATAAAAGAGATGAAAAGGGAACATGATTCATAAAAAGAGGGGTTAAATCTGAAGAAAATGAAGAGGATGCCGGAGTGATTACACAGATGGTGAGCAGGATGCTTATTGGATGTGTTAGGTTTCAAATCATGATCAAGGAAGTTTATTGTGAGTTACTAAACCCACAGCGGTACTGTCTAGAAAGGTGTTCTTAAAAGTCTAAACTGTTTTATAGATCATGTTACAGCTGAAAAGAATCTGTTTAATCTTTCTGACATTTAAGAGTAGCTGTCATTTTAGTAGCCATTTTTTTAAAGAAATAAAGTTTGAGGTATCAGCTATACATGCACAATGTTTATTCAAGCATGCATATGTTGGGAATAGAGCTATAACCACCTGTAACACAGTGTTCTATAACAATATAATAAGCTGAAGTTATACACTTACCATAACATGTTAGATTCGTGTTATCTTGTTCTGTCTGGGTCAACAGATGGGTTATCAGACCTCACCACCATGCTTTTTTCAAGAAGCAGTTCTGGCACCACCCCTACCCATTATATCCTCTAGTCCCTAGGCTACCTCAGATTGATTTTACCTATGTGTATGTATGTACTAATCCTCCTGACGGACACAACATGGACTTATCAAACTTCTGTAAATGGAACACAAGGGATAAACTCTTCCAGACTACCAGTAAGACTAGAACATGGGCAAGTCCAATAGATATCTCATGTAAGGGTACTCTGGCAAAGTAAGCAGTGGATGTAGCCACTGCCAGTGGTGAATGGGCTCTGAGCTTGTGCAACAAAGATAACCCCTTTTCCTTATAAATGAAGGAGATGCAGTAAGGGAGCCACCTGAATAAAGTCACTTCAGAAACTGCTTGACCCAATTTGGCCTTTGAAAAGGAGAGAAAAAGTCTGTCTGATTTTCTAATGTATTTGGTACAATGCCTGATTTGCTTACGAATATCCATCAAACAAAGTATATTCTCCTTTGTTGGAAAAATCTAGAAAGAAAACAGGTAGGTTAATAGTCTGGTTAAAATTTACTTTCAAAGTCACTTAGGGAGAAAATGAAGACTGGTGTGCAAAGAAACCTTATCTTTATGAAAGACAGGGTAGGGAGGTCTGTCAGATAATGCTTGTGTCTCAGAGTTCCTCCTACCTAAGGTAACTGCTACTATGAAAATATTTTTCCAAACAAGGAATTTTATTTCTGTTGAAGATACTAGTTCAAAAGGAGACCTAGTTAAAGACTAATGCATGACAATAACATCCCAAGGTGGAACTGGACCTCTGATTGGAAGGTTGAGAAGGAAAGCTCACTTGATAAAAAACTTAGAGATCTTCAAGGAAGCAATGGAAGTTTGATGTTATCCTGTGTGAAAACTGAATATGGCTGCTGACTGCACCTTGATGGCTGAAAAGCTAGCACCTTTCTGAAATACACCTGTGAAGAAATGCAATACAGAAGATAACAGAGCTAAGAAAGTATCCAAACATTTAGAAGAAGCCCATATGGCAAATCTGCTCCACTGACTAAGGTAAACCTTCCTAGTGTTTACTGATTAGACTGGAAGTAAAAAGACTGCAGAAAGGCTTGCCCCGGTGACTGAAAATAGTCTTTGCTACTGACTGAGGGACCACTCATGGAGAAGGACAGATGTGCCCAACTTGTCTGCCAGAATACTGGAAGTCCCTGGGATATGCACTGCCACCAGAAAGTGTTGGGAAGACACTATCCACTGCCACACCCTCATGGCTTCCCAACATAATGGGCATGAATGGGTTCCTCCTTGCTTGTTGATATACCAGACCATTGTCCATTTGGATGGATATCACACCCTTGGGAGAGAGTCCTGAAAGGCCTTCAATGCTGAGAGAACCACCCTCATCTCCAAGATGTTGATGTGAAGTCTGGACTCAGTTGATGAAACATGTGCCTTGATCCAGCTTCCCTTTGTAATGTCTCCATCTCCACCCCCAAGGGAGGTAGCTGTGGTCACAGTGGCTATCAAGAATAGTAGGGTGAAAGATCGATGCCATGTGACTACCAGTGATGTCAGCCATCATCGAATATTGTTCCTGCAAGCTAATGTGATATGAACTGGGAAACAAAGGGGTTGGTGCAGCACTGACCATTGTGCACACTGTGCCCACTGTAGAAGTCTCATGTATAATCTTTCCTACAGTACTAGTGTGACAGATGTAGCCACTAACTTCAGCAAGTGCAGAATTAGTCTTGCTAGAGAACTTGAATAAGAAAAGACTTCTAAAATTATTTGAAATATGGACAGTATTATGGAAATCTGGCAATTTGCGACACTGAGTCCATGTGGCACCCTATAAACTCGATCCTCTGTGAAGGGGTCAGTTGGCTTTTGGCAAGACTGACCATAATTACCAATTAAGGGGCTAAGTGGAGCAAGAAGCCCCTGCACTAGAGAAGCAGATCTTTGCTGGATCTGGTGACAAGCCAATATGAGAACACCTTGAACCTTTGTAGCCTGAGATGCACTGCAACAATTGTCATGCATTTGGTGAACATGCATGGTTCTGTGGGGAGTCCAAAAGGCAGTGTTTTGAACTGGAAATGACTGGCTTCCAGCCAGAAATGGAGGAATTTCCTGGACTGTCTTACTATCCTGATATGGTAGTAGTGATTTTTGAGAACTATTACACACATCCAGTCATTCTTTCTCAGAAGAGGAAGAATGAACTCAACTATGATCATCCAGAACTTTGTCTGTTTCACAAGCTAGTTGAAGTGGCTTAGGTCCAGAAGGGACCTGAAGTCGCTGCTCTTTTTCAGAACCAAAAAAAAAAAAAAAAAAACTTGAATAAACTGGATTCTCTCTGATCTGGTTTTCTAGTAGCTTTGCTACTTGTGCTGCTGCCAGTTCCATCTGACTGAGTGGAATGTTGGGGATTCTCTTTTTCTTGTTTGGCAGGAAGGATGTCTTGAAGCTTTCCAAGAAGCCTAAGACATGCATTCAGGCTTACTGATGAATAGCAATGCTGGCGTCTGCCACCCTTGCTGTGCCATCAGTTGCACTGAACAATAGTCATATGGACACACTGGTCACAGACTGTAGGGTTGAGAGCTTCGACTCCACTGATTTTTGGATGTCAGCAAGCAGATTACCTGAGAGAGATTTGGACAGGACTTTTGTCAGATCCCTCTGGAAATGGGTCATGTGGGTCAGATAAATGAGTGAGTGAAGTGCAAATATAGTAAAAGCTTAAGTCCATTTCCGAAGAGGCTCTCCTTTGAAAGCTCCTTTCATGTGGATGCCACAACCACCATGGCATCTACTGAGGGACCTTTGCTCCAATGTGATTTGGTCCTACAGGCAGCCAAAATTTGATCCGGTTTCTGTGAGACAGGCTCCGCCATATGGAGTTCATTCCAGGCCCACTGAAAAAACAGGTCTATCAGCTCATCAGTGGGCAAGGACCAGAAAGGGGGTAGATGAGGCAGCTCCAAAAGCCTCAAGAAACATGGACTCTTCCAGAAAGGGGCTTCAGCAGACCATCCATCTCTTTGTTTCATCAATTCTGAAATACCTCTGAAGGAGATGCCTTTCAAAGGAGATCTAAGGGATCCTTTCTTCAAAATCAGTATCCGCAGTGACAGTCTATGGAGATGAGTTATAACGCCTTCTCTTGCAGGTCCATTTCCTATAGCCCTCCCTGAGCAAGCTTATGGGGAAAGGTCAGAGTCAGAGGGGGTACTTGCCAAGCAAGACTCCTCAAGGCTTAAAGAGTTTGACTGTCTCTGTTGAACAGGATGAACAGATATGTCCACAGAATCCAAGGGGGGGGAAGAGAATGGAGCCGAGTGGGAACAAAACACATCTGATCTGGAAAGGACCTCTGAAAAGTCTCACATGATGAAGACAAGATCAGTGCCAAGGCTGCACCCCCCCCCCGACCTGAAGAGACCAAAGAAGGTACATCCCCAGCCCTGACCTGGATCCAAGGCAGTCATTGGCAAGGAACTGTCCAGAGCCAAAACACCCAAGGGTAGAGATGGTTCCAAAAACTCTCAGATATAATCCTTATCCCCAGGCCTCAGCTCCAAGATCAATCTGAATCAGATGAAGCCTGAGTTAAGACATTGATGGAAACAGTCAAAGTTGAACTCAAAAGTTATTGCAGTTCTGTCATGGATGCCTCGTGAGGATGACTCAGTACCATGGGCACTGGACTCAAGAATCATACTGATACAGGAGAGATGACAGCTGGGATCATAGGGACTGTACCTGGAGACACCAGTGGGACAGGTACCAAAAGGACCCTCAAATAGATCCAAGTCTGAAAACATTTCTACATCATCCTGTCAACCTCAGCTTCTGAGAGGTTCCTCTTCAATCAAAAGGATATGAAGGAAGAAGCCACAGAAGGTGGTCCGGATGAACAGTGCTGTCTATTCTGTAACTCTCTGATGGGGGAGTGCAGCTGACAACTAGCCTACTCCAACTGAAGCAGCAAGGTGGAGTTGGGGAAAAGATCCAAAATATCTCCCAGCCAGACAATTCTGAGCATGCCAGGATCTTTGGCATAGGATCAGATGGATGTGTTGGATCCAGAGACTTTTGTCTAGACATTCCCTTTTGCTTTTCTTTCTCCCTTTCCTTTCATTTATTTCTCTCTTTTTCCTTCTCTTTTGTGACACTAATCTTCTCAGATGATGGTGTTGGATCTCTCATTTCGGCAGGCAGGTGGCCCTTAAGAATAAGTTTGTATACATCCTCAATATTCTACAATTAAACTGAACAAAGAAAACTAAAATGTACCTTTATCAATGGTTTGAATAAAAAAGGTGGATCACACAGTCTATCTGGACCTCGCTAAGGCCTTTGACACCATCCCCCACTCTGGAGTCATAGATAAACTTACTAAGCTGCGCATTAATCCCTACGTCACTTGATAGATTGCCAACTGGCTTAACAGAAGCCACACTGTAAATGTAGCCGACTCCAAATCCAGCTCCAGACAAGTGGTGTACCTCAGGGTTCAGTCCTGGGACCGCTCGTTTGGCATCAACTTCTCTGAAGTACAGGCCAACACTAAGGGACTCTGGCTAACAAAGTTCGCAGATGACTTCAAACTGGAAGCCATTACTGAATCCCCAAATGATGTGGATATTCTACAAAAGGGCCTTACAGAAACAGATGCTTGGTGCCAGAGCCATGGCCTCAAGCTCAAGGCCAAGAAATGTATAGTTATCTCCTTTGGGAAAAAAAACAAGTACCCGTGAATTACCACATAGGTGGCAGTACACTAAACACAGAAAGTGTGACAAGAGACTTAGGGACACAGGTAGACAGTGGTCTCACATTTGATAACCACATCGCCACAACAGTCAGGAAATCCTTCTATGTGGCACAACTCATCACTAAGGGCTTTTCATCCAGAAAAAAGGAGGTCACTGTCCCACTGTACTCATTCCTCATTACACCCATTATAGAATACAACACCCCGTTTGGTATGTACCTCTCAAGACATCTGCAACAACTGGAAAGGCTGCAGAAATACCTCACTAAAAGAATCACAGGCCTAAAGCAGATGTCCTACGCTGACTGTCTAAAAAAACTCCACCTATACTCTGTCGCATATCGTCTACTCAGAGGCGATCTCTGCTTAACATACAAGGCCATGTCAAACCCAGAGCTGTTGGACATGCTACTCTTAAAGAAATTCCAATCCCTCAGAGACACATTCCAGGGATCTAAACCTTGTCACTCTATGAACAAAACATGCTGGAGGGATAGGTTCCTGACCCAGAGACTCCCCAGACTCTGGAATAGACTGCCCATACATGTCAAGCAGAGCACCTCTTTGGCCCTCTTCAAAAGGAACCTTGATGACTGGATGGGAGATATGAAATTCACCTCGGGGATTACGTCAGTCGCCCTGCTACACAGGGGTCCAGGGAAGTAAATACTGTGGGGAGAAATAGCCAGGGAATTGTTACGGCTAGGCTTGTTGTGAACTGATGAAAAGAAATGGAATGGAGATTGCGGTGCAGTAAGGATCGGGAAATTTACCCTTTTCCCCACTGTATTGTGAACTCAAGAGTTGGTGCATTTAATTAGCAGGGGGTGTAACCTCCCTGCAAAACCGTTGATAAAGCTTTAGTTTTGTTTTGTTTTTTCAGTTTAATTGTAGAATCTGTTCTTATGAATCCAGCATGATCTGCATTCATCTGACATGCGCAATAGGTGCTTTGACTTTACAACTTTCGGTAATATGAAGTTTCTCTTATCTAAACTTGGATGTATTCATCTCGATGGTCTAAGGCATATAAAGTAGATCCATATATTTTTTTTTATAAGAAATAAAATATGCTTATATATTTCTACATGGAATAATAAATACAAAAGAAAATTATAAAAGGATTCATTAAGTTCATTTCCACACATAACCCCAAGATTCAATATCCATTGTTTCTCTTTTTATCCAGGATTTCCTGTTCATTAATTCTACTGGGGGAAAGATAACATAACCTTATCAAGTCCTATAAATGAAAAATAGATCTTCTGACTAAATAAGGTAATGCTATCTTGTGAACATCTGAAGTGACTTAAGATTTAAGGAGAAGTTTTGTTTAAAAGGTCCTGAAGTTCCCCCACATAAAATGCACCATCATACCTCTCAAGTGTACCTCATTACGTGGAACATATCTCATCTGAGGTCTTAAAAAGTTCATGTTCCTCGAACTTCCACATTGAAAGGGTCTGTAACACATTCAGTGTTAGGAAGTTTTTAAGTGAAATTCATGGTAAATAGAAATAAATCATATTAATTGTTTCAGCTACATATTGTACTTATTTTGCTGCCTGCACTTTAACAAAGCCGTTTTTGTGCTTAAATTACCTGTTTAACTATTGTAGGCTACACACCCAAGTGTGATAGCCATTTCTGTACATTTAAAGTGTTTTTTTGATTGTATCTACTTTATTTTCTGAAAAAAAAAATATATATATATATACTTGTTTTTCTGCCTTTCTAAGCTAGTATAGTCCAGCTTTCAGGCTTGTGCTGAATTCAGTGCTGTTACAAGTTTCTGTGTTTGCCCATACCTTACTTGGATAGAAGGAAGTTTCTCTGTTCACCTGTGAGAGAGGGCAGCTTTGAGCAGACTATATGTCCCTGGAGGAGTGATTATAGCACAGAAATTAGTTTATTGGCCATTTTGGGCTAATTTCTCTCTCTTTCATTTCCCTGCTATAAAACCCGCATTTGCGAGGTTTTTGCGCTTGTATACATCTCAGTAAGCTCCTGCATGGTGCCCTGCAGAGTTCTACGGCAGCAGAGAGACTCTGGAGTGATCAAGTATCATTTTTCTGCATTTTCTTGCTGCCTTAGCTAATTCCGCCTAAAATGCTGAGTTTTTTTAAAGTTTCTGTGATTTAAAAAGCTTGTTTCAGCTACATATTGTACTTAATTTACTGCCTGCACTTTAACAAAGTCGTTTTTGTGTTTAAATTACCTATTTAATTGTTGTAGGTCACACACTCCAGTGTGATAGCCATTTATGTGCGTTTAAAGTGTTTTTTGACTGTATCTGCTTTATTTTCTGAATAAAAAAAAAAAAAAAAAAAAAAAAAAAAAAAACAAACAAAAAAAATACTTGTTTTCCCACCTTTCTAAGCTAGTATAGTCCAGTTTTCAGGTTAGTTCTGAATTCAAGGCTGTGTTACACGTTTCTGTGTTTGCCCATACCTTACTTGGAAAGAAGGAAGTTTCTCTGTTCACCTGTGAGAGAGGGGAGCTTTGAGCAGCCTATCTGTCCCTGGAGGAGTGGTTTCAGCCTAGAAATTAGTAGTTTATTGGCCATTTTGGGCTAATTTCTCTCTCTCTTTCATTTCCCTGCTATAAAACCCGCAGTAGGGTGGTTTTGCATGCCGGACAGCATCGGTTAGCTAAGGTATAATTATTCCCGGCTCCACAAAATCTACTTTTCAATTTTTCCCCTTGGAACTAGACAAACTTTCAACTTAAGCACTCAAACCATTCACTTCTCAGCCCGGCACTTGCTCAAAACTCATAGCAAGCACTAATAAACCTTAGCACTAGACCCCCATATACTGTAGAGAAGGGCTAGGCTCTCTATTCGACCTTACCAGCCAGTCATAAAACAGTTCACTATACCTATCCAGGTATGTCCAAAGGGCAGTTTCAGGTGTAGTCTCCGGTTTAACTGGTGAATCTGGGCATTTTGAGGCAATGTTACCTCATGTACACAGACAACCCTCTCCTCCTACAACCAAACACTAATACATGCGAGAGATGCAATTATGCAGCTAAACTGGAGGTTAAGCTCTCTCAACCCAAGACTGGACCAGACAGTCAAGAGGAAAAGGGAATTACTTGCATCACACCACCAGTCTCACATAGACCTATGAAACCAGCACCGGCAAAAAAACACACATAAATACACGAAAACATACTCGGAGGCTCGAAATAAAAATTTGGAAAAGCAACAGAGACTGCCAAAGTAGACATCCAAGCAACAACCACCACCCCAACACAAACCATGAAACACATACTTCACAAAACCAGTGTGCCACGCAATCACAGCCCTTAAGGCAAAATAACATACCCAACACACTAGTAATAGGTGACTCTATAGCCAGGCACACGATGTCCCACTCATCAGGCTGAACAAAGAGAAGGTCACTGTTAGCTGCCTGTCGGGTGCCAGGATCCGCCACATAACACAAGCACTCAGGTCACTCCAGTACAAGTACAAAAATGACTCTGTCATTGTGCATGTTGGTGTGAATGACCTGAGACATACCTCCCTGGACTACATGAAAAGAGACATGGAAGAGCTCTCTGATCACGTAGCCCAGGCCAGTATTATCCTGACCCTGAGAAGCATCCTGCCCTCACCAAGAATGATAACACGGTATCAAGAAAAAAATTATCAATTTCAACAACTGGCTAAGCTTCCGGTGTCATTCAAAGGGGATCCAGTGTCTTGTCAGCCTGGGATGACATGCTCGACAAGCCACTCTGCTTCGCTAGAGATGGCTTGCACCTGTCACCCTTAGGCTTTCAAATACTGGCCAAGGCTCTTGCCACCCCCATACTGCCTTTTTAGGCAAGGTTCAAAAGACAAACCCACCACCGTAAATAACATAAGTAACAAAAACCTGAAGGTAATGCTACTCAATACTAGAAGTCTAAACCTCAAAATGCACGCACTCAAGGAACTCCCTCAGTATGGAGAAAATCGATATATGTGCAGTAACAGAAACCTGGTTTAAGGCTCCAGAGAGCACCCCAGCACTACCAGGCTACAACTCATACCATACATTTTGGCCACAAAACCCATTCCAAAACACAAAAGGCGGGGGCGTATCCATATTCATCAAGGATACCCACACCTCCAGGTTAGTGGCACAGCACAATGCTTCAGAGATCATTCACGTGCAACTAAAAACGGGCAAAACTGCAGTTCAAATTGTAGCTTGCTACAGATCACCCACCATGTCCCAGGACCCCCACTCTGCATTTCTGGAAACACTGGGAAACATAAAGGTCCTACCAAACACCCTGATATTGGGTGATTTCAATTACCCAAACATTAATTGGGAGAAAGTACAGTTTTGTACCTACCATAAATGTAGATGTTCGAGTACTAATACAGCTGCTGTCATAACAGATGGGTTCTCCTGCCGTCAGGCGGGTCCTCGGTCGGCCGAATTCCAAAGTCTAGGTCCGGCGTCGGTTGTCGTCGCTTCTTCCCTGACGTCAGTGCGACAGGGGTATAAAGGAACCAACCGACGCCATTTTCTTCAGTTTTTCTTGCCCCAGATGTCAGGTGCCCCCAGAAGGAAGGCAATACATAAATTTGTGTAATAATGCAGTGCAATATAATCAAAATACAGTAGTTGCAAGCAAAGACATCATAAATGAATACCCCAATCAGGTTGTATGAGGATGTGTTAGCCTATAGGCCTGTCCCAAGAGGGGAAGGAGGGAGGGAAACCTGGACTGCAGCTGTATTAGCACTCGAACATCTACATTTATGGTAGGTACAAAACTGTACTATGTTCATCGTGCATACAGCTGCAGTCATAACAGATGGGTAGAATCCCAAAGCTAAGAAAGGGGTGGTAGGCACTAGGTGGAACTAGGAGGAGCCAAAATGCCCTGCAAGACTGCAGTGGCAAAGCCTGCTCTAGATTTGGAGTATAATGGTAGGTTGTAGTGCTTGGAGAAGGTATGCACAGAACTCCAAGTGGCTGCTTCAAAAATATCCTTGGTAGGAACTCCTCTGAGGAAGGCTGCAGAAGTGGCTGTGGCCCTGGTGGAATGAGTTCTAATGCCTGTAGGTACAGTTTTGCCATGAAAGGAATAGCAAAATCGTATGCAGTGGGCTATCCATTTTGAGATTGTCTGTTTGGAAATTGGCTTTCCTTGAGCTCCTACCGCATAGGCCACAAAGAGCTATTCTGATTTTCTGATAGGCTTTGTTCTGTCCAAATAATAACGTAGTTGTCTGTGGATGTCCAAGGAATGTAGTAATCTCTCCCCTTTGTTTTGAGGATTAGGATAAAAAGTAGGTAAATGTATGGCCTGATTTAAAGCTACCCTGGATACCACTTTAGGCATAAAGGACGGGTTGGTTCGTAAGGAAACTCTGTCCTGATGGAAGATGATAAAAGGCTGGACAGCCATGAGAGCCTGTAGTTCTGAAACTCTACGAACTGAGGTGATAGCCAGAAGGAAAGCTGTTTTCCAGGACAAATATTGCAAATCTGATGAGGCAGCTGGCTCAAAGGGAGGCAAGGTCAGTTTTTCCAGAATGAAATTAAGATCCCAAGCAGGTATTGGTTGTTTCCTTGGAGGTCTTAAATTCTTAGCCCCTCTGAGCAACTGTCTTAAGAGAGGGTGAGAGAATAAAGGTGGATCAGTGTTGTATTCTGCAGAAATGGCTGAGGCATGGATTTTGATGGAGGAGAAAGAAAGTCCACTGCTTAGCAGTTCAGCCAAATATTGTAGTATTTGAGGTAAATTCAGTTTTCCAGGATCCTGGCCCTTTTTCTCATTCCAGACACAAAAACGTTTCCATTTTGCGGAGTAAGCTTTTCTAGTTGATGGCTGTCTGGCCTCCAAAATGACATCCTGCACCTCCTTGGAGAGTAGGGCCTGTTGTGATGCTAAGGAATCTTCCATGCGGCTAGACTGAGAGTTTTTAGCTGGCTGTGAAGAGTTTTGAAGCTGTGCTGAGTCAGAAGAAGAGGCATTAGAGGCAGGGTCCATGGTGGTGAATGCGTCAGGCACCTCAGGAGTGGGTACCAGTGTTGCCTTGGCCAGTCCGGAGCAATGAGAATCATCTTTGGCCTGTCTGCTCTGGTCTTCAATAGAACTTTGGGCAGCAGAGGAAGAGGTGGGAAGGCATAAACTGTCATTGATGTCCAACTGAAAGAGAGCGTCCACTCTCCAGGCCTTTGGATGGAAGATCCTTGAGCAGAATTTTGTCAATTGATGATTTTTGTGGGAGGCAAAGAGATCTATGTCTGGCCTTCCCCATTCTTGGATTATTTCTGTAAAAACGTTTGGATGCAATTTCCATTAGTGTGGATCTGTCATATTCCTGCTTAGGTTGTCTGCCAGCATGTTTTCCTTGCCTGGCAAGTACTGTGCTTGTAGTTCCATTTGTAAGTCCACGGCCATGTTCCAAAGTGAGATGGCCAGTCTGCATAGGGGGTAAGAATGTGTTCCTCCCTGCTTGTTTATGTACCACATAACTGTGGTGTTGTCCGTTCTTATCAATAGTTGACCTGGTTGTAGAAGGTCCTTGAAAGCTATAATAGCATTTATTACTGCTTGCATTTCTTTTTGAGTGATGTGAAGGTGCTTTTCTTTTTGGGACCATTTGCCCTGAATGCACTGATCTGTCATGTGCATCCCCCAGGCGTAGTCCAAGGCGTCTGTTGTGATGACTTGATTTGCTTGAGGCTTGCTGAATGGAAGACCTGTGTTTGTTTGACATGCTTGAGCCCACCACAGAAATTCCTTTTGCAGACATGGAATTAGTGGTATTATTGTTTCCAAACTGTGGCTGTGTTGAGACCATATGTTTTTCAGGTACCATTGTAGTTTCCTCATATGCAGCTTTGCACATGGGATTAGTAAGATGCAAGATGCCATGAATCCCAGAGCCTGCAGGCTTTTCTTTGCAGTCAGCCTGGTGCAATTTGCTAGTGTTCTGAAGTATTGAATTAGTTGCCCCTGCTTCTCTGGCGTGAGGTAGGCCATCTGGGTGTGTGTGTCCAAATTGGCACCCAGGAAAATTATCTTCCGAGAAGGTATTAGCCTTGATTTCTTTTTGTTGACTGTGTATCCCAGAGAGTTCAACAACATTATTACATAAGCCAGATGTTTCAGAGGAATGCGCTTGCTGTCCGCTTGGATCAGGCAATCGTCCAAATAGGGGTATATTTGTATCCCTTGAAGACTGCAGTAGGCAATTACTGATGCCAGGCATTTCGTGAATACTCTGGGCGCAGTAGATAAGCCAAAGGGCAATGCAGAGAATTGATAATGGGTTGAACCTGCAAGAAATCTGAGGTACCTTCTGCAATTTTGTCTGATTGGGACATGCAGGTATGCCTCCTTGAGGTCCAATGTTACCAGCCAAGACTCCTTGCCCAGCATGGGAAGAAGTTGCTGTAGAGTGAGCATCTTGAATTTTGGTACGAGTAGAAATGTGTTTAGGATGGATAGGTCCAAAATAGGTCTCCAATCTTTTCCCTTCCTTGGCACCAGAAATAGCCTGGAATAAAACCTTGACCTTGTTCGTGCGTAGGTACCTCTTGAATAGCTTTCATGTTTATGAGATCTGTAATTTGCCTTTGTGCCTCTGCCCTTTGATTGTGTGGCAGGTTTGGCATGCCTCTCATTTTTAGAAGGGTGTGAAAATGGAATTTGTAGCCTCTGTTTATAATGTCCAGGATCCATTTGTCCTTTCTGACAATATGCCAATTTTTGAAAATAATGCCAGCTTTCCTCCTAAGGGGCTGCCATTTGAAACTTGGTTGGCATGCAAAGGGGAAAGTCATTGGGTTTGCTTTCTGAAAGATTGCGAGTTATCCTCACCACCTCTTTGTGTAGGAGCTTGCCATTGTCTGCCTCTAAACGATCCTTGGGATTGTCCTCTGCCCCTCGAGCCTGTATCTGCCTCTTTGGGGTCTGTCCGTGGCAGGAAAGGACCAGTTTTGGAAGGCCAATTTCTACTAAAGCGTGGGGTTGTACCTGTAGAAATTCTTTCACAGTTTGCATTGATTTAGCCTTTTCCTCCATTTTCCTTAACACCTCCTCAGCATTAGCACCAAATAGTACATCCTTTTGAAGAGGGGCGTCTAGTAATTTAGCTTTGACATGATCAGGCAAGGCTTGTTCCTTGAGCCAGGCATGCCTACGTATGACTGATCCTGTAACAGCAGCTCTACATGAGGCCTCTAGAGCATCAAAACCACATTGTAAGGTATGCTTACCCACTTGTTCTGCACTATGCATCAAATCCTGCAACTCCTTCAAGTCTGGTTGTTCCGGTTGTGACATTTTACTTTTCAATTGTGATAACAAAAACTGTTGGTATTTTAGCATATGAAACTGACAGTTTAAGGCCCTCATGGATAAGGTAGCCGAGGTATATACCTTTTTTCCCCACCTTTCTAAGGACCTGGAATCTCTCTCGGAAGGTAATGGATTTTTAGCAATGGAGGCCTTAACTCCCTTGGGGCCCTGTGAGATGGTTTATGGGTCAGCAGCATGTCTTTTGTATAGAAATTGGTGTGAGTCAGGAACCCTGTAGTACCTGTCAGGCTTAACTGGAGCTTTAGGTAGAGAGTCTGGGTTAAGGCAAGCCTCCGAGTAAACATCATCTAGGATGTCCGAGACAGGAGGTATAGCCAGAGGCCTGTGCTGAGGTAGCAAGAGAAATTCCCTGAGCCTTTTCTTGGAATCTGAATAATCTTAGCCTTCCCAGTGGAAGTGTTCACTTAAGGTATGCAAAGTTTCCCCAAATGAGTAATCCTCTAGGGGGGAGACAGAAGGGATGGACTCCTCCGCATCAGAATCTTCAAAAGGGGAGTAAGAATGTTCCTGATCATCAGAGTGCTCTGAAATAATGGAGCCCTGATCAGAGGAGGGGGAATCTTCCTCCACTCTGGGCCTTTTGTCCGGTGGGGGCTGAGAACCTCTGAAAAGAGTAATTAAATCCTCAGCCATTTTAAGCATCTATTTCTTAGGCATGGGGCCTGGAGATGGGCCCTGTGTAGCTGGTCTCAGAGTGCATGGTTGCTTTAGACTTTGTGAAAGCCTTGATGGAGAAAGAAGAGGAAGGTCTGAAGACACCTTGAGTGGAGGTGGACCTGTCCACATTCTGAGTTTCAACGCCAAGAGTGGCTTCGGTATCTGTAGTCGGGGTGTGGGCCGAGGAGCCTGCGACATCGGGCACAGGAGACACCGTCAAAGAAGTGTCGTCGGTAGTCAGGGGCTGCGTAGGCGCCTCGCTGAAAACTGGACCACGTGTAGTCGGCTTTGGCGTGGTGTCGGTAGAGGCCGCGGACCTCGTGTGTCGGTCCTTGTCTTTGCGTTTTTTAGACATAACCAGAGTCGGAGTATCCGACAACATAGTATAGTTAAATGCTTTCCCAAAATAATGCTGGGCGAACTCCACCCGACGCTTAATAGTGCGTTTGTTGAATGTAGCACAAAAGCGACAGACCGAGACGTCGTGGTCTGGGCCTAAACAAGGTATACAGAGGGAATGGAAATCCTTATGCGGTATTTGCTTCCCACAAGAAATACAATTATTAACTTTGTCTGACATCGGTCTGAGGCAAGAAAAGTTTCCCCAACGGGGTACTTAGCTTTTAAGAAGACTTCAGTTTCCAAATTTTCGTAATCTCAGGAGCTGGCCGACCGGCACTGCCGAACTACTTCTGCTTCGGGCACAGCGCGGCAAGAAAGACTGAAGAAAATGGCGTCGGCTGGTTCCTTTATACCCCTGTCGCACTGACGTCAGGGAAGAAGCAACGACAACCGACGCCGGACCTAGACTTTGGAATTCGGCCGACCGAGGACCCGCCTGACGGCAGGAGAACCCATCTGTTATGACTGCAGCTGTATGCACGATGAACATCTACTCAAGTACTAACTCCCTTGCCCAACATTTCCTAGAATTTAAAAACTCAAATTCCCTGGATCAACTGGTCAACACCCCCAACAGAGGTGACAACATATTGAACCTGGTCATCACCAACATGGGTGACCGGTGTTCCACACCAGAGGTCAACCCCTCACTGGTTAGATTTGACCATAAACTTATCACTCTGGATATCCACATTCCACCCCCACCCCCGGTCAAAGAAATCACCGTGAAAAACTTTTCAAAAGCAAACTTCACATTAGTTAAGACTGAGGTGGACAATTTCAAAGCCCCCATGCTAAATGATAATGCTGCTCAAGCTGCAAAATCCTTTACTAATGCAACCTACAGGCACCTACAAGAATGCATAGATCGTGCTATCCCAAGCATAACCAAGACTCACTCCTCCAAGAAAAGGAAACTAGTCTGGTGGACCCCTGCCATAAACAAGCTATACAATAGGAGGAGGAAACTAGTACAGAAAAAAAAAGTAAAATCCCAAGAAGGGAAGATATCCCTGATCAGTATCAGCAAGAAACTACAATCCCTCATAAAATCATCCAAGTCTAGCTTCGAAAAAAAAATGCCAAGGACTCCAAAGATAAGCACAAGGCATTATTTAGTTATGTCAAGAATCTAAGTGGCAATTCTCAGATCTGCTCGGAGTTAGTGCACAATGGCACAAAATACACTGAACCGACCGATATCGCCAACATCCTGGCAGACAGGTTCAGTGCAAATTTCACCCCCCTCACCCTCAAAAGTGCCCATAGCCATACCAGAATAATGTAGTGCCCCTGAAATCACAGACATTCATGTTAAAACAGTGCTCTCCAAAGCCAAAAACACAGCATCAATGGGACCGGACAGTATCCCAGGCTACATCCTACATGAGTTCAAAGATGAACTAACCCCTCACCTAAACACACTGTTCAAACTCAGTGTCTCCACAGGCTACGTGCCCACAGAGTGGTGCACAGCAATGGTTATTCTGCTCCACAAAGGTGGAGCCACAACAGACACCGGGAACTATCGCCCTATAAACCTGACAAGCTTGGTCTGCAAGGCTTTGGAGCTCATCATCAAGGATCTCATTAACAGAGACATTTGGAACCTCCAAACACTGGACCCTACCCAGTTCGGCTTTGTTTAGAGCGGATCATGCCTCCTAAACCTGGTGGACTTCTTTGAGAAAGTTGCCAAGGCTATAGATGAGGGAAAGGTGGTCCATACAGCCTACCTAGACCTCGCAAAGGCCTTCGACACCATTCCCCATTCTGGTATTATAGACAAGCTCACCAGCCTGAACATAAACCCCTACATAATGAGATGGGTTGCCAACTGGCTCACGGACAGAACCCACATGGTAAGAGTTGCGGGAGCTAGGTCTGAGGGCTCAGTCCTAGGAACTCTCCTGTTTGGCATATACTTCTCAGAGGTACAGGCAAGCACAGGAGGACTATGGCTGACCAGGTTCACAGACGACTGCAAACTAGGGGCTATAACTGACTCTCCGGCTGACAGAGACATCCTCCAAAAGGGTCTCAGTGAGACAGATACCTGGTGTCAAAACCATGGCCTCAAGCTAAATGCCAAAAAGTGCATAGTCATCCCCTTTGGAAAAAACAAAGTACCCACAAACTACCACATAGGTGGTAGCCCCCTAAATAAGGGAGACGTAATAAGGGATCTGGGGACCCAAGTAGATAGTAATCTCTCCTTTGATAATCACATTGCCAAAGTGGTTAGAAATTCCTTCTATGTGGCCCATCTAATCACAAAAGGGTTTGCATCCAGATCAAGAGAGGTCATTGTGCCCCTCTACACATAATTCATCAAACCCATCATAAGAGTACAACGCTCCATTTGGGATGTACCTTACAAGACACTTGCAGCAGTTGGAAAGACCACAGAAATCACTGGCCTAAAACAGATGCCCTATGCAGCTCGACTGAAGAAACTCCAGCTGTACTCGGTTGCATACTGCCTACTTAGAGGTGATCTCTGCCTGACATACAAGGCCATGTCCAACCCAGAATTGACGGACATGCTCCACCTAAAGAAAACCATATCCCCTCGAGCCACACACTCTAGGGATCTAAATCTCACCACAACAATACATAGGACGTGCTGGAGGGATAGATTCCTGTCCCAGAGACTTCCCATGCTCTAGAACAAGACTCCAATCTACATTAGGGAGAGCTCCTCGCTAACACTCTAAGAGAAACCTGGACGAGTGGATGGGAAACAGGAAGTTTACCCCGGGGATCACTTCAATGGCTCTGCTAGACAGAGGCACAGGGAACCAATCTAAGGGGGCAGCAAAAGCCAATATATTCAGGCTAGGCTTATAAATGCCTTTGGGCAGATAGCCTAGTACCTACCTATGAACCTAAAAGATCTTCTGCACAAGTAAAACTAGCATATTTTAATGATCCTATGACCTTCCTAGCTGAAGTTCTTAGTAAGTCATTAGTACACGTTCTACATTTTGCCCATTTGTTCCACATTATGAGGGCTAGTTTTCCACAATTTGGAGATGGAAGGTTGAGAGCTATGTGCACCATATACACGTGCTGAGATACATCACCCACTCTGTATTACATGTGATAACCTCATGAATATCAAGTACTTTATGAGTGTTTTTTTGATGATAAAAAAATCTTGCCTTACTTACACATGAACAATACACACAATTACTACATGAAAAACAACTGGTGGGTTTATTGCCCATTATACAGTGGTAGTGTGTTAGTATTCAAAACTATGCATGTTAATTGGTTAGTTCAACCAGCATTGCCTGTTGTAAATCGAGCGTATACAAGTAGAAAAAAGTCTGGCCGTTGAAGTGTGACCAGACTTTCTACTCCTATGTACTCCATTTTAAGTGCCCAGACTCTCAAAATGTCAAAAACTTTGTCTCATATTTTAGATCTGTCCCTCATATTTGTGGTTTTCCAACTGAGGAGTGAAGTCACTAAAGAATGACAATGCATTACAATTTCAGAATATCCATCAGTCAATGCACGATAGCATAAATCCTGTTATTTTAGCAGTGTTCTAAGTTTATAAGAGCAACATTTAGAACAGGGACCTTTGCCCCCCTAATTGAGGACTGCACATTTCTTGAGCTAAGAGGTTGAGAAGTAGGTACGGAGGGCAGAGAAAATACAAGGAAAATCAGGCATGTTCTGCAAAATGTAAGGAACGTAATAGATTTTCCTTGCATTTTTTCGTATGTCTTTCGTATCTCTAAACTCTTCAGATTTTACAGTTTTTTCTTTAACAAAAAAAAAAAAATCAGAGATTGTTCTCTCTGTTGCTTGCTTTCCAAAGCACTGATGTACTGGTTACACATGGGAGCATAAGTCCTATACATATGCACAGTACATCAACAAAGCGGAAAGATGCAGAAACAATGGGGAGGAACACCACAGAGCTGTTTACAAAGGCATTATTTAAGAAAAATAATTTCTTTAATAAATAATGTCATTGTACAATAGCAATAACCAACTCGTGGGTGTGGGTATATTAATGATTTACCCATGGTTGGCTTTGTTTAATCACTTGGACTTCGCCCTCATGATCAAACCATGGCAACATGGGTAAATCTTCAATATACCATCCCTACTTATCAGTTTTTGCTAAAAGATTCACCTAGTTTTTACGCAAAATGGGTGTTTGTAAGCTGAAAGTAGATTACCAACACATTAACCTCTACAAAATGAAAAACAGCAATTTTCAGGAACCACAGTAGTAAGAAACTCATCAGCTCTTAGCATGGGCCAAAATCAATTATATTGACCTTCTTTATATTGCTACCTATAGTTAAAACTAGACATAATTGCTGATCAGAGCTATGAATAAATAAAGAATAATTAACATTTTTATCACTATAATTCAACAATTCAGACCTAGGTTTCACTTTGGTTTGATGAAGTGCACTATTAACCAAATAATTTTTATAACCTCTACTTAAAAATCTATCACATGGAGATTTAATTTTACTTCCCAATCATCCTTATCACTACATATTTGTCTCAATCTCAAAAATTGGGAGTACGGAATATTATCAAAGATGCATGAAAGATGACAGCTGGGTGCATGCAAAAAATATTTTTTAGGAAAAGGTATACAGTACAATGATGTTTTAGAAGACCCAATCAGTAATTTGGTTATAGTGACATCTAAAAAATCAACAGCAAATAAACTAAATTTAGAAGTAAACCTAACCCAAAAATCATCATGGTTCATGAATTTTACAAAGGAAGGTAATGTCTTGGTACCATTCTCCCATCATCACACCCACTTTCACCTTCAAACCTGTGCCCATATCATCCTATATAAAACTACTCAAACTTAAACTGTGCTCTTCTTCAGCTGAAGAGTGAGTACCTAAAAATAGCAGCCAATATCTCTGCTTACCATGTCTCAATCCTTTTAAATAGGTCAATCCAGGAATCCCACATTCCCTCTCTCTCGAAAAATTCCCACATATCCCTCTGTACAAAGGAGGAAATTCAATAAACATGAATAAAGTACAGTTTTGTACCTACCATAAATGTAGATGTTTGAAGATCCACATTGCTGCAGTCCTTACACTTGGGTAGTCCGCTGTCCTCGGTCGGCCCGAATATCAAAGTATAAGGCTGACGTCGGTCAAGGCACATTTGACTGACATCAGGACGTCAGGGTACAAATGCGCATGACCGACGTCATATCCTCAGTCTTTTCTTGCCCCAGATGTCAGAAGACCCTAGAAATAAAGGTCAAAACCAAAAGACAGCAAACAAACAACCAACCATCCTAGCACTAAAAATATGTACAATATATACAATATACACCCTATTGACAACCCAACCCACACAACCGCCTCCAACTACAGAGGGGAAGGAGGGAGGGTAAATTGGACTGCAGCAATGTGGATCTTCGAACATCTACATTTATGGTAGGTACAAAACTGTACTATGTTCTTCATCTCACATTGCTGCAGTCCTTACACTTGGGTAGAATCCCAAAGCAGAGGTAAGGGAGGATGGCTAAACTATAAGGAAGCAAGAGCTGCCAAAATGCCCTGCAAAACAGCAGTGGCAAAACCAGCCCTGGATTTAGAGTAAAGTGGAAGGTGATAATGCCTAGAGAAAGTATGCACTGAACTCCAAGTAGCTGCCTCCAAAATATCCTTAGTTGCCACACCCTCAAAAAGCTGTCAAGTGGCAGTAGCCCTAGTGGAATGAGGCCTAATCCCAGCTGGAATTTCCTTGCCATGATGGGAATAACAGAAAGCAATGCAAAACCCAATCCACTTAGAAATAGTTTGTTTTGACACAGGCTTGCCCTGAGAACTCAAAGCAAAAGAAACAAATAACTGCTGAGACTGCCTGAACCCCTTAGTTCTGTCCAAATAATACCGCAACTGCCTGTGTACATCTAAAGTGTGCAAAATCTTTTCCCCTTTATTTTGGGGATTTGCATAAAAAGTAGGCAAATGAATAGTTTGATTTAAAGCCACACTAGAAACCACTTTAGGCATAAAGGAAGGATTAGTACGTAAAGATACCCTATCCTTATGGAAAATTAAGAAAGGCTCAACCGCCATAAGGGCCTGCAACTCAGAAACCCTTCTTGCAGAGGTAATAGCCAACAAAAAAGCAGTCTTCCGTGATAAAAACTTTAATTCAGCAGTAGCTGCAGGCTCAAAAGGTTGTAGAGTGAGTTTCTCCAACACAAAATTGAGATCCCAAGCAGGAGTAGGAGCTCTTCGTGGGGTCTTATATTCTTTGCCCCTCTAAGAAATTGCTTGAACAAAGGATGAGAAAACAATGGTGGGTCACAATCATAGTGAGCGAAATTGCTGCAGCATGAACCTTAATAGAAGAGAAGGACAAACCTTTGTCCAGTAACTCAGTAAGATACTGAAGAGCCACACTTAAATTAGGCTCAGAAACATCAAAATCCTTTGCTGCACTCCAAAATAAAAATCTCTTCCATTTATCTGCATACACTTTCCTTGTACTAGGCCTTCTAGCTTCCAAAATAACATTCAAAACTTGCTGTGGAAGTGGAGGCCCACTATGGTTCAAAACAGAATATGCCAGGCTGTTAGGTGCAGAGAGTGAAGCTTGACATTGAGCAAATGACTGTCCTCCTGAGACAACAGGTGTGGAATCAAGGCAAAGGCCATGGAGGCTTCCGCACCAGGCTTCTCAGTAATGGGTACCAATGCTGTCGAGGCCAATCTGGAGCTATCAAAATCATCCTTGGCTTGTCTTGTCTGGCCTTTAGTAGTACCTTTGGGAGGAGAGGCAGAGGCGGAAAGGCATACACATGAAGATTGCTCCAATTGAAAGAAAGAGCATCCACTTTCCAAGCTGTGGGATGAAACCTTTTTGTGCAAAACTTTGGCAGCTGGTGGTTTAGCGGAGAAGCGAACAGATCTATGTCTGGAGTTCCCCATGACACTGTCAATTTCTGAAATACATGAGGATCCAATTTCCACTCGTGGGGATCCATAATTTGTCTGCTCAACACATCTGCTAAGGAGTTCTGTGCTCCTGGCAGAAACCTTGCCTGAAGATTTAGCTGTAAACTGAGAGCAGTCTCCCACAAAATCATTGCTTGCCTGCAGAGGGGATAAGAATGTGTTCCGCCTTGCTTGTTGATGTACCACATGACAGTTGTGTTGTCTGTTAGAATCAACACCTGCCCTGGAAGAAGTAAATCCTTGAAAGCTATTAATGCAAACTGGACTGCTAACATCTCTTTCAAGTTGATATGTAGATGTTGTAGGCTGGCAGGCCACTTGTCTTGTATCCACTTTCCATTCAGATGAGCTCCCCAAGCTATGTCTGAGGCATCTGTCGTTAGAATCTGACTCGCCTCTGGCCGGGTCACAGAGAGTCCCTTGTTTAGGTGACATTCCTGAGCCCACCACAAAAATTCCTTTTGAATGCAAGGTATTATTTGAATGACAGTGTCCAAATCCTGGCAGTGCTGTGTCCATACATTTTTGAGATACCATTGTAGCTTCCTCATATGCAGTTTGGCATTGGGAAGCACCAGAATACAAGATGCCATGAACCCCAAGGCTTGAAGGACTGTCCTTGCAGTCAGCCTGGACTGATGAGACAACTGATGAAAGTAAAGGGAAAGATTCTTTTGTTTGTCCGGGGTCAAAAGGCCATCTGGGATGCTGTATTCAGTCTCACACCCAGAAAGCACATGTCCTGAGAGGGTACTAGACTGGACTTTATTTCGCTCACAGAATACCCCAGGCATCTTAGCACTGCTATCACATAATCCAAATGATGAAGAAGCTCGTCCTTCCTTGAGCCAGAATCAGGCAATCGTCCAAATAAGGATAAATCTGTATTCCTTTTAACCTGAGGAAAGCTATCACTGGAGCCAGAACTTTCGTGAACACTCTGGGCGCAGTAGATAAGCCAAAGGGCAATGCAGGGAACTGATAATGAGAAGTCCCAGCTCGAAAACGCAGATACTTCCTGCAACTCAGTCTGATAGGAACATGAAGATAAGCCTCCTTGAGATCTAAAGTTAACATCCAATGATCTTTGCCCAGCAGAGGTAAAAGCTGCTGTAACGTCAACATTTTGAACTTGGGAATGTCCAGATAAGTGTTGAGGATAATAGGTCCAAAATTGGTCTCCACGTGTTCCCTTTCTTTGGTACTAGGAACAGGCGAGAATAAAATCCTAGGCCCACTTCTGGCATAGGAACCGGCTGAATGGCCCCTATTTGGAGTAACAGAGAAATTTGCTTGTGAGCCTCTATTCTTTGTGGAGGAGGAACGTCTGGCATGCCTTTGAAAGGAGGCAAGGTATGGAAATAAAACCTGTAACCGTGGTGTATGATATCCAATACCCATCTGTCTTGGGTAATTAAACTCCAATTTTCTTTGAAAAGTGCCAACCTTCCTCCCAAAGGTGCTGCCAGACGAGAAGGCTCTGGCAGCTGAAAAGGTAGGTCATTGGGTCTGTTTACGAAAGGACTGACCCCTGCCCTCACCCGAAGACTGTGCAGGAGAACTCCCTGTTCTAGGCCTGAAAGAGCTCTGAGCTCTGCCCCTACCACGTCTAGATCTACCCCTAGACTGGGAATCATAAGAAGGATACGTCCACCCCTTAGTAGGCCAATTTCTACTAAACTTTGGAGGCTGAACCTGCAAAACATCTTTAACAGTCTGCATAGACTTAGCCTTGTCTTCCATTTTCTTTAAAACTGTCTCAACAGGAGAACCAAACAACACATCAGATTGTAAAGGAGCATCTAAAATCCTTGTTTTAACATGGTCAGATAAATTCTGATCCCTCAGCCAGGCGTGCCTGCGAATAACTGACCCAGTGGCAGCCATCCTAGACGAGGCCTGTACAGCATCAAAACCACATTGCAAAGAATGCTTACCCACCTGTTCAGAAACATGTACTAAATCTTGCAACTCTTTACAATCAATACCTTCCGCCAGAGCATCAACCTTAGACTTCAATTGTGAAAGGAGATAGTTTTGGTATTTCAACATGTGAAACTGGCAATTCAAAGCCCTCATAGCTAGAGTGGAGGAAGTATAAACTTTCTTTCCCCATCTATCCAAAGCCCTGGCCTCTTTATCAGAAGGAACCGGATTCTTGACAACAGAAGCCTTAACACCTTTAGGCCCCTGACTAACAGTTTCTGGGTCCGCCCTAGGACTCTTAAAAGATACTTATGCGCTTCAGGCACCCTGTAATACCTATCCGGTTTAACAGGAGCAGGAGGCAAAGAATCAGGATTAAGAGAAGCCTCTGTAAAACATCTTCCACCACATCCAAAACAGGAGGTATAGCCAAAGGCCTATGCTGGGGTAAAACAAAAATTCTCTAAGCCTTTTCCTGGAATCAGAGAAGTCCTGACCTTCCCACTTAAAATGCTCCCTCATGGAATGAAGAGTTTCTGAAAAGAAAAATCCTCAGGAGGAGAAGCAGAAGGAGTAGAATCATCCACATCAGAATCAGAATAAGGAGAATACTCCTGCAAGTCTTCAGCCGAAGACTCTGAAACATCCAAGCCTGCTCAAAACTCCCTAACTCAGGCTCCACCCTAGGTCTCTTATCAGGAGGGGGCAAAGAACCCCTAATCAAAGTAATCAAATCTTCTGCCATTTTAAGCATATGCTTCTTGGGCACAGTTCCTGAAGAACTAGGAGTGACACCAACTGAAGCTAAACCTGGCCTGCCTCTGGGAGAAGCCTTGGAAACAGAAGGAGAGGGCCTAACCACCTTAGGAAGGGAGGGTAGTATAGTAACCTGAGAAGCCCCTTCAGCCTGACCTGCCTCCTGAGAGGCCACATCCTGCAACAACAAAGTCTCTCCCTGGGATCCCAAAGAAATCTCCGGTGGAACCACTGGCTCCACCGACACCTCTAAAGAACCGGCGTCCGGTACGGACGGTTCTTCTAGCCTAGGCTTAACTGCTTTGTCCTTGCGCTTCTTCGAAGAAGCGGGCGGAGCATCCGACGGCATTTTATAATTGCACCGCTTCCCGAAGACTAACCTGGCACAATCTAACCTTCTCTTTATAGTGCGCTTATTGAATCTAGCACAAGAGCGACACCCAACAACGTCGTGCTCAGGCCCTAAACAAGGAATACACAAAGTATGATAATCTCTATGCGGTATCTGTTTCCCACAAGAAATACAATTATTCACTTTTTCTGACATCCGGTAAACCACTGAGGCAAGAAAAAACTAAAATATTCCCCAACGGGGTACTTAGCCAACTTTGACTCGGTCTGAAACTCCGGAATCGAAAAATTTCAGAACGCCAACCGGCACTTGCAATGCTGCTTCTGCATCGGACCATGCGGCAAAAAAGACTGAGGATATGACGTCGGTCATGCGCATTTGTACCCTGACGTCCTGATGTCAGTCAAATGCGCCTTGACCGACGTCAGCCTTATACTTTGATATTCGGGCCGACCGAGGACAGCGGACTACCCAAGTGTAAGGACTGCAGCAATGTGAGATGAAGAACATCTTTAGATCTATAGTAATCTTATTTCCCTCATGAAAACACTTGAAAAATGTATTCAAAAATCAGTTGCTAGACTATTCCAAGCAGGAAAAACTCCTATCCCCCTAAACAACATGGCTTTTGTCCTTCCCACAGTACCAGCACTGTCCTTCTTAACCTATATAATTACTGCCAATAAAGCTAGAGATAATGATAAACTAGTCTCTTCCTTTTTTCTAGACTTGTCTAAACCCTTCGACATAGTTTGTCACAGCAAACTTCTTCAAATGTCCTCACCAGGTCTCTCTCAGCCCACCCTTGGGTGGTTCAAATACTAACTGTCTAATAAGCATCAATCAGGAAAATGGCACTCTACACTCTCTCCATACCTCCCAGTTACCACTGGTGTACCACAAGGCTCTATCCATGGTCTCTTCCTCTAACATTTTCACCAGCACACTAAGTCACAACTAATGCTCAACCCAAAAAAGAGCAAACTGCTACCCCCCCCACCCTCTCTCATGAAAAAAGTAAATTTCAAGTCATCTCTCTTGGGATTCACTTCAGACCATCGAATGCCATAATGCTGAAATTCAAAACATTGAGACCAAAATCTTGAAAGTGCAATACACTGAAACCAGAAAACACTGTATCCCACAACACTGTCAAAAAAATAGGAAACCAACATTTACTATACTTCACCACCACAACATACAGAAACAAATAAAAAACAAACTATATTAACCTTCTCCAAATATAAGCAGGGGGCAAGCATCCCTGCACCACCCATATGGGGGGCTGTGCCCCACACACCCCTGCTACTTAAATATATCAACTCAGAGATCACACTACACAAAACAAAATGGCAAACAACATACCATTCCACGCTTCATGATTGTCTATTTAATTGTAAAAAAAAAACTATCCTCAACCTTCTCTTTGAAACACTACTTCACTGCTAAAACATTACACATTACTATATCTCTCTCCAATACTTACTGCAGTTTCACAGGTAAACTCAATCATGTTCCCTTCTTACTTACTATACTACAGCATAACACATCTTAAAGTCACAGCACCCAAATGGCACATCAACTGACAACACTGTTTCCACAGCCGATTCGGCATTCTAACATTGGTTTTGTTCTGTGTAGTGCAATGTTGGAGTTGATATATTTAAGTAGCAGTCTGTTTTGTATTTGTTCCTATATATTGTTGTGGTGGAATTTAATAAATGTTGGTTTCCTACATTTTTTCAGTGTTGTGGGATTTACTGTTTTCAAGTTTCAGTGTACTGAACTTTCAAGATTTTGGTCTCAATGTTTTGAATTTCAACATTATGACATTCAATGTTCTGAAATGAATCCCTCTCTTAGGTTCATAGGTTCACAGGTTCATACTAGGCTATCTGCCCTAGGGCATTTATAAGCCTAGCCAGAGTGTGTTTGGCTTTCGCCACCCATTTTAAATTCATTTTGCTATGCCCTTTTTCGAGGTTAGTATACTGTGCCTCTGTCTAACAGTGACACAGAAGTGATACCCGGGGTAAACCTACGATCTCCCATCCACTCATCAAGATTCCTCTTGAAGAGAGTCAATGAGGGACTCTGCCTAACCTGGACTGGGATTTTATTCCAGAGTGAAGGGAGCCTCTGGGTTATGAATCTGTCCCTCCAGCATGTCCTATTTATTTCAGTGCTGAGGTTCAAGTCTCTCGGCGTGTAGCTCGATGGGATTTGGATTTTCTGAGGTGCAGCATGTCCATTAATTCGGGTTGGACATGGCTTTATACGTCAGGCACAGATCGCCTCTGAGCAGGCGGTATGCCACTGAGTAGAGCTGGAGTTTCTTTAACCGGGCAGCATATGGCATCTGTTTGAGCCCTTTGATCCTCTTGGTGAGGTACTTTTGGGGTCTTTCCAGTTGCTGCAGGTGTCTGGTAAGGTACATCCCAAAAGGGGCATTGTACTCAATTATGGGCCTGATGAGGGATGAGTAAAGAGGCACGATGACCTCCCCTGATCTAGATGTGAATCTCTTCATGATTAGGTGGGCTATATAAAATGTTTTTCTAACCACTTTGGCCACGTGGTTGTCAAATGAGAGATTGCTATCAACTTGGGTCCCCAGGTCCCTAATTACTTCTTCTGTACTTAATGGATTACCACCTATGTGGTAATCTGTGGGCACTTTGTTTTTGCCAAAGGGGATGACTATACACTTTTTGGTGTTTAGCGTGAGGCCATGGCTCTGCCACCAGTTGTCTGTTTCTATGAGGCCCTTTTGGAGGATGCTTGTGTCGGCTGGAGAGTCGATTATGGCGCCCAGTTTGCAGTCATCTTCGAACTTGGTCAGCCACAGTCCTTCCGTGTTGACCTGTACCTCCGAGAAATATATACCGAACAAGAGAGGTCCCAGGACTGAGCCTTGTGGGATGCCACTTGTAACTGGTTTGGAGTCTGACATGGCTCCAGCAATTCTAACCATGTGGGTTCTGTCCTTGAGCCAGTTTGCAACCCATCTACTGACATAGGGGTTTATATTTAAGCTGGTGAGCTTATCTATAATGCCCGAGTGGAGTATTGTATCGAAGGCTTTTGCGAGGTCCAGGTAGGCTGTGTGGACCACCTTCCCCTCATCAATGGCCTTGGTGACTGTTTCAAAGAAATCGACCAGGTTTAAGAGGCAGGATCTGCCCTTAACAAAGCTGAACTGGGTAGGATCCAGTGTCTGTAGGTCCCCAATACCTTTATTTATGAGGTCCATGATGATCCTTTCCATAGCTTTGCAGACCAAGCTAGTCAGGCTTATGGGGCAATAGTTTCCAAGATCTGTTGAGGCACCACCTTTGTGGAGAGGGACCACTGTTGCTGTACGCCACTCTTTGGGTACATATCCTGTAGTAAGGCTGAGATTGAACAGTAGTTTTATGTTTGGGTTTAGCTCTTCTTGGGAGTACATGTAGGACGCAGCCTGGGACACCGTCTGGTCCCACTGATGCTGTGTTATTTGCTTTGGAGAGGGCGGCTCTTACCTGAGCATCTGAGATGTCAGGGGGGCAGCACTCTGCTGGGATAGATATTTGCTCTTTTGGTGGGGGGGGGGGTTGCGCTGAACCTGTCAGCTAGGATGTTGGCAATGTCTGTGGGTTTGGTGTATTTTTTGTCATTTTGGACTAATTCTGAGCATATCTGGGAATTCCCACCCAGGTTCCTAACATAACTAAAGAAAGCCTTGTGATTATCCTTAGTGTCCTGTGCAATTTTTCTCTCGAAGCTGGCCTTAGACGATTTTATGAGTGCCCGTAGTTTTTTGCTAATAGATCAGAGATGCCTTCCCTTTTTGGGATTTTGCTCTATCATGTAGTAGCTTCCTCCTTCTATTGTATAGTTTGTTTACGGCTGGGGTCCACCAGACAGGACTTGATAATACAACCAATGAAATCACTTCTCATAACAAACTATTAGGGATGATAACCTTACATTCGACCTGCATATACAAAATTGCATAAGAATAGCTCCTCAAAAACTAGGGATGCTTTACAGAGCCAAAAATGTTCTCACCGCTGCAACTAAAACTACACTTGCCACTTCTTTTCTCCTCCCACTCCTCTTTATGGCACTCTCATCCTTACTAACCTCTAGCCTTCAAAAAAATTGAAACTTGAACAGTACTATAACAGAGTTGCTAAATTTGTAGCACATACCCCTTTCAGAAACCATCACTGTATAGCACTGAAAAGCCTAAATTGGTTAGAATTGTCATATCAACTAACATATACACAAATTCTTACCACCTATAAAATTATCCAGCGTCCATTTGCCTGTCCAGCACTAAAAAAACATTCAACACAACTATATTCAAAGTCGGTCATTGCGATCTACTAACCTAAAACTCCTGTCTGTCTATACACTTAGTAAATCTGCTGGGCATTGTCTATACCCATATTAGGGTGTTAAGGCCTAGAACTCCTTACCTGTATCCATCAGATCTATACCCAAGCAACCATCTTTGAAAAACCACTCTGAAAGACTTCCTAGCTAAAATCTGACTCTGTTCTTGCTCAAAACCAGGATAACCTATATCCCTAAATGTGGACAAGTACATTTTCATTCCTCATACCTCCTTACTCTCCCTACTTCACTTACTTCCTTACTACTATTATTTCTTTTCTCTGACTTTCTCTCTAAATATACGATATGCCTGTTTTTCTCTCACTCCATATTGCATTTCCTGTTTGTATTACACTAACGTACCTTTAATTTCTCTACAAACTGTCTACAATTTCTCTAAATATTAAATGATTGCCATATACCTTGTATCTTTTCTTAACTGATTTCTTTATATTATGCTTAATTTGTTATAATTATTTAAACTGCAGATGTTTTGATCTTAAAATGCTTTGCAATAATTTGGAGCTATTCTCCCCAGGGCCTTTGCTGAAAATGGACTTGCACCCAGTCGGACTTTCCTGGTAATCAAATGTCAATAAATGAATAAATAAACTACTAATAGTCATCCAAAACTGCCTCCACATAAGGGAAGAATAACAATTAAAGGCTGCAGCTTGTACAGACATCTTCAAAATTTCCCATGTACAGATCACCATATAAATCTATAGGATAGAAGGCACTCTGATGCAATAAATAATTAATAGCCTCAATACCTATGTCACGTGGTACTGAGGTATATAGACTGTCTACATCCAATGTGCATAAAAACAGTGGCATCCTTAAGTCTACACCTTACAAAAGGTAATAAAGCCTTAAAATACAAAAAGAAGTTATGTACTCACCATAACGTTCCATCTGAGTTGTTGCTTTTCATTTGTCTTCAACCTGTGGGAGACGGATCGACTCGGCCACATTTTCCAGCATCGGATCCGAGCTCCAAGCTCCTCCTGTACCTATAATGCCCCTGTCTCCCTCCTCCCCTCAGATCAAGTTTGCTGCCAAGCATAACATCCCAACCTGACACAATGCCTTACCTCTTGGCAAAAATACCCAGGCAGCACCATAGAGAAGAAAGTACAGTTGTGTACACTTACCATAAATGTAGATGTTCACGTGTATTCACTGATGCAGTCGTTACATTTGGGTTATCTGCTTGCAGTAGCCCTCAGTTGGCCTGATTAACAAAGTCTTGGGTCCTGTGTCAATTGCTGTCCCTTCTTCCATGACGTCAGGTTGTCAGGGGTATAAAACATGCAGCCGACGCCATTACATTAGTTTTTTCTTGCCCCAGATGTCAGGTGCCCCCCTTAATGGGAAGCAATTAAATCTATAAATACAAGCATATACCTCCAACAAAAAAACAAATACACTAAAAAGCTTTTTGAGCATAGTAAGTGAGAGTACAGCCAAAAGAAGAAAGGCGGCTGGAGGGAGGGTAACCAGGACTGCAATAGTGAATACACTCTTAACATTTACATTTATGTAAGTGTACACAATTGTACTATGTTCTTCATGTTTCACTGTTGCAGTCATTACATTTGGGTAGATTCCCAAAGCTAAGGTTGGGAGGAGAACTTAAATAGAATTAGGACCACCTATAAGGCCCTGCAAGACTGCAGTGGCAAAACCATCTTTGGATTTAGAGAAATTTGGCAAATGATAATGTTTGGTGAAAGTATGTACAGAGCTCCAGGTAGCAGCTTCTAGGATGTCCTTAGTAGGGACGCCCCTGAGAAAGGCTATAGAGGTAGATGCAGCCCTGGTTGAATGGGGTCTGATGCCCTATGTGATACATTTTCCATGGTGCTTATAGCAGAAATGAATGCATTGGCCTATCCATTTTGAAATGGTTTGTTTTGAAATAGCTTTCCCCTCTGTCACTGCAGCAAATGCCACAAGCAGTTGTTCAGATTTCCTTTGAGGTTTAGCCCTGTCCAAGTAGAGTCTAAGCTGTCTGTGCACATATAAAGGGTGCAGTATCCATTCCCCACTGTTCTGTGGGTTAGGAAAGAAGGCAGGCAAATGAATGGACTGATTAAAAGCTACACTGGATACCACCTTGGGCATGAAGGAGGGACTGGTTCTGAGGGACACCCTGTCCGCATGAAAGATGATGAAAGGTTCCACCGCCATAAGGGCCTGTAATTCAGATACCCTTCTTGCAGAAGTGATTGCTAGAAGGAAAGCTGTTTTCCAGGAAAGAAACTTTAAATCTGCAGTAGCAGCTGGCTCGAAAGGAGGAAGAGTGAGTTTCTCCAAGACAAAGTTAAGATCCCAGGCTGGAGTTGGAGCTCTTCTGGGTGGCCTTTTTGGCCACTCTGAGGAACTGCTTGAGCAGTGGGTGAGAGAAGAGGGGAGGCTCTGTGCTATAATGAGCTGAAATGGCTGAGGCATGAATTTTGATGGAGGAAAAGGACAGGCCCTTATGAAGCATCTTAGTTGGGTATTGTAGTATCTGAGGTAAATTGGGCACTGCTGCGTTCATTCCTTGAGACTGGTTCCAGGCACAAAATCTTTTCCATTTTGCAGCATAAGATTTTCTAATACTAGGCCTCCTTGCCTCTAAAATGATATCCATCACAGATTTACTGTGGGATGGTAAAGGAGAGATTAGGTAATTAGCCAGGCTGCTAGGTTCAAGGTTTGCAGCTGAGGGTGCAGAATCTGGTTCTCCTGCTGAGACAACAGGGAAGGAGTCTGAGGCAAGTGACATGGAGCCAAGCGTGACACACTGCGCAAGAGTGGGTACCAGTGTTGGTGAGGCCAGTCTGGTGCAATTAAAATCGTCCTTGGCTTGTCCTGTTTGATCTTTAGTAGTACCTTGGGGAGGAAAGGCATACATTGATAGGTTTTTCCAGCTGAAGGATAGGGCATCCACTTTCCAAGCTAGCTTGTGGGGAATCCTTGTGCAAAATTTGTCCAGTTGATGGTTCTGGGGGGAGGCAAACAGGTCTACATCTGGGTTCCCCCATTTGCTTGTCAACATGCTGAAAATCCTTGGTTCCAGTTTCCACTCGTGTGGGTCCATGAGGTTTCTGCTTAGTCCGTCTGCCAGTGTATTTAGTTTTCCTGGCAGGAATTGAGCTTGTAGATTCACTTGGTATTCCACAATGCCATGGCTAGTCTGCAGAGGGGGTAAGAATGTGTACCCCCCTGCTTGTTTATTTACCACATGACAGTGGTGTTGTCCGTCTTTACCATTAGTTGTCCTGGAAGAATGTGGTCCTTTAAGGCTGTCAGAGCATCCTGTACAGCTAACATTTCCTTTTGGTTTATGTGCAGGTACATTTGACTTGGGTTTCATTTGCCCTGATTGCACTTCCCTGCCAAGTGAGCTCCCCATGCATAGTCTGATGTATCTGTTAAGATTTGGCCAGCAGGGGGTAATGTGAATGGTAGCCCCCTGTTTTGGTGACAGGCCTCTGCCCACCAAAGGAACTCTAGGCATAGGCAAGGTATGATATGAATCCTTGCTTCTAGATCCTATGAATGTTGACACCATAGGCTTTCGAGATACCATTGTAGTTTCCTCATATGCAGCCTTGCATATGGAATTAGAAGAATGCAGGAGGCCATGAACCCCAAGGCTTGCAGTATTTGCCTTGCAGATAGCTAGGTTTTTGTGGCCACTTGTTTGAAGTAGGTTGTCAAATGAATCCGTTTCTCTGGCGTGAGTAAAGCCATCTGGGAAGTTGTAGTCAAGCTTGCTCCCAGGAATATAATTTGCTGACAGGGTACCAGGTGTGATGATTTTTTTTCAATTATGGTGAACCCCAGACAAGTCAGTACCCTCTGAACAAAGACCAGATGATTCAAAAGAATGTCCCGGCTTTCTGCCTGAATTAGACAATCGTCCAGGTATGTTATATTTGAACAATTCTATGCCTGCAAAATGCAATGACTGGAGCTATGCACTTTGTGAATACCCTGGGAGCAGTAGATAAGCCAAAGGGCAGTTCAGAGAACTGATGGTCCCTGTAGCCTGCTTTGAAACGTAGGTATCTTCTGCAAGACTCCCTGACAGGGATGTGCAGGTATGCTTCTTTTAAGTTTAGTGTTGCCAACCATGCATCTTTTCCCAGCATAGGAAGCAGCTGGTGAAGAGTCAGCATTTTGAATTTTGGAATCACCAGAAAGGTGTTTAGAGTAGAAAGGTCCAGGATAGGACGCCATGTACTGCCTTTTCTGGGTACCAGGAAAAGTCTCGAAAAGAAACCTTGTCCCTTTTCCTCTTCTGGTACCAAATGAAAAGCCCCAATGTTTAAGAGAGAGAGTACATGATTTTGGGCCTCTGCCCACTGATTTGGGGTAGATCTGGCCGCCCGCTTGGTGTTGTTAACGTGTGGAAATGAAATCTGTATCCTTGGAAAGTACAGTTTTGTACCTACCATAAATGTAGATGTCTGATAGGTATGCATCTGCAGTCATAACATATGGGTTGTCCTGCCTCAGGCAGCCCTTCGGTCGGCTGGATTCCAAAGTCTGGGTCTGGCCTCGGCTGATGTCGCACTCTCCCCGACATCAGAGCTTCTGGGGTATAAAGGCATCAGTCAACGCCATTTTCCTCAGTTTTTCTTGCCCCAGATGCCAGGTGCCCTCTAGGAAGGCTAAATTTGGATAAATGCTGAAAAGTTCCAAACATTTGCAAATTATATACATGTAAAAACAAACAAATACACCATAATAGATTCCCCCAGCTAGCTGAAAGAGGGGTAAGCGCCCTAGGAATACCACAGAGGGGAAGGAGGGTGGGTAATCCTGACTGCAGATGCATACCTATCGGACATCTACATTTATGGTAAGTACAAAACTGTACTATGTCCTTCAAGGATGCATCTGCAGTCATAACATATGGGTAGAATACCATAGCCAATCTGGGGGAGGGGGTACTAAGAGAAGGATGGTGTAGTTAAGATCCCCTGCAGTACTGCAGTTGCAAACCCTGCTCGGGATCTGGAGTATAAAGGTAGATTGTAATGCTTGGCAAATATATGCACGGAGCTCCAAGTAGCAGCTTCTAAAATGTCCTTGGTAGCCACCCCTCGTAGGAAAGCTGTAGTGGTGGCTGTGGCCCTTGTGGAGTGAGGCCTGATATTTTCAGGAACTGTCTTTCCATGGAAGGAGTAACAAAAGTGAATGCAATTTCCTATCCATTTTGAAATCGTCTGTTTGGAAATTGCTCTTCCTTGCACCCCTGTTGCATATGCTACAAAAAGTTGGTCAGTCTTTCTGCTAGTTTTTGTTCTGTCCAAATAGTAGCGTAGTTGTCTGTGTATATCCAAGGTGTGCAAAAGTTTTTCCCCTTTGTTCTGTGGGTTAGGGAAGAACGTTGGCAAGTGAATAGCTTGGTTCAAGGATACCCTAGATACCACCTTTGGCATGAAAGTAGGACTGGTTCTTAGTGACACTCTATCCTGGTGAAAGATAAGAAAAGGCTGCACTGCCATTAATGCCTGTAACTCAGATACTCTTCTTGCTTAAGTGATTGCTAGAAGGAAAGCAGTTTTCCAAGATAAGAACTGTAGGTCTGCTGATGCCGCTGGTTCAAAGGGAGGTAGAGTCAGTTTTTCCAGCACAAAATTGAGATCCCATGCAGGCAGAGGGGGTCTTCTTGGAGGTTTAACATTTTTGATCCCTCTCAAAAATTGCCTGAGAAGAGGGTGTGAGAAGATAGGTGGATCCATATTGTATTTTGCTGAAATTGCTGAAGCATGAATCTTAATGGAAGAATAAGACAGGCCATTGTGGAACAATTCTGCTAAGTATTCAAGGATGTGTGCTAGGTTTGCCAATGTGACATCTGTGCCCTTTGATGTGCTCCAAATAAGAAATCTCTTCCATTTAGCTGAGTATGTCTTCCTTGTGGAAGGTCTGCGAGCCTCCAGGATAATGTCCTTCACCCTTTGAGATAAAACAGTTTGGTTGGGTTTTAAGGAATTTTCCAGGCAGTTAGCTGTAATGTTTTCAAGTTGGGATGCAGGGTCTTGAAATTGTTCTGCGTTAGAAGAAGAGGCCATTGAGGAAGAGGCCATGAATTTGCCTGAGACATGCTTCTCAGTAGTGGGTACCAGTGTTGTCTTGGCCAGTCCGGAGCTATTAGTATCACTTTTGGCTGTTCCCCCCTGATCTTCAGTAGAACCTTGTACATCAATGGGAGAGGTGGAAAGGCATATACTGCTAGGGCATTCCAGTTGAAAGAGAGAGAGTCCACCCTCCATGCTTGTGGGTGGTATGTCCTTGAGCAGAATGTCTTCAGTTGGTGGTTGAGTGGGGAGGTGAACAGATCTATCTCTGGCATTCCCCATGTCTTTGTTATAAGTTTGAAGATGTCTGGGTGCAGCATCCATTTGTGTGCATCCATGGTAGTTCTGCTTAAGCTGTCTGCTAGTGTATTTTCTTTTCCTGGTACGAATTTGGCCTGCAGCTGGATATTGAGATTCAGACATAGGTTCCACAGATTCATAGCCATCCGGCATAGAGGGTAGGAATGTGTGCCTCCCTGTTTGTTTATGTACCACATGACCGTGGTGTTGTCTGTCCTTATTAACAGATGTCCTTGTTGGAGGAAGGGTCTGAATGCCTCGATTGCATGCCTCACTGCCAGCATTTCCTTTTGGTTTATGTGCATGCCTAGCTGCCCTTGAGGCCATAGGCCTTGGATACATTTGTCCTCCATGTGTGCTCCCCATCCTCGGTCTGAGGCGTCCGTGGTGATGGTTTGGCTTGTTTTTGGTTTGTTGAAAGGCAACCCTTTGTTGGACTGGCAGGCCTGAGCCCACCATAAGAATTCCTTTTGAAGGCATGGAATGATTGGTATCATGGTTTCTAGACTGTGACTGTGTTGAGACCATACATTCCTTAGGTACCATTGTAATTTCCTCATATGCAACCTGGCATGTGGGATTAAAATTATGCAGGATGCCATATAACCCAGGGCCTGCAGGACTTTCCTTGCAGTAAGCTGAGTTTGTCTTGTCAGAATCATGAAGTAATCTGGAAGTTGTTTTTGTTTTTCTTCTGTGAGAAAAGCCATTTGGGTGATTGTGTCCAGATCCACTCCCAAAAAGGTTATCCTTTGGGATGGTACTAGTCTTGACTTTTGGATGTTGACTGTGTATCCCAAGGTCTGTAGCAGGTGTATGGCATAGGCCAAGTCCTTTAACAATTTTTGCTTGTTGTCCGCTTGTATTAGGCAGTCGTCCAGGTATGGATAAATTTGAATTCCCTGAAGTCTGCAGTGTGCAATTACTGATGCCAGGATTTCGTGAATACTCTGGGCGCAGTAGATAAGCCAAAGGGCAATGCTGAGAATTGATAATGCTCTGATCCTGCAAGAAATCTGAGGTGCCTTCTGCAATCTGGTCGGATAGGGACGTGCAGGTATGCCTCCTTGAGATCTAGAGTCACCAGCCAAGACTCCTTGCCCAACATGGGAAGAAGTTGCTGTAGGGTCAGCATTTTGAATTCTGGCACAGTGAGGTAAATGTTCAATGCGGACAGGTCGAGTAAAGGCCTCCATTGGTTTTCTTTTCTTGGCACAAGGAATAGTCTGGAGTAAAATCCTTGGCCTTGTTCTGTGGATGGTACCCTTTCTATAGCTTTCATCTGAAGTAACTTGCTGATTTGTCTTAAAGCCTCTGCCTTCTGGTTTGGTGGAAGGTTTGGCATTCCGCCTCTTTTTGGCAAAGTATGGAAGTGAAACCTGTATCCTTTGTCTATTATTTGCAATGTCCATGTATCCTTTGTAATGCAATGCCAGTTTTTCGAGAATAAAGCCAGCTTTCCACCCAAGGGTGCTTCCAGTTGATCCCTGGTAGGCGGAATCAGAGTCAAGTCATTGTGTCTGTCCTGTAGTAGTGGTAGCTGTTGCACTACTCCTCTGGTTGGCAGGCTGCCACTGACGGCCTCTGTAGGGGCCCTTGGATTGACCTCTGCCTCTAGGGCGCCTGTTTCTGCCTCTCTGTGCTCTGGAGGAATCTGGAAAGGACCAATTCTTTGTAGGCCAGTTTCTACTGAATCTTGGAGGTTGAACTTGCAGGAAATCTTTAACTGTTTGCACAGATTTTGCTTTTTCTTCAACCTTCTTTAGTATCTCCTGTGCAGGGGAGCCAAATAAATGCTGTTTCTCCATTGGAGCATCGAGGAGTTTAGCCTTGACCTGGTCTGGCAAAGATTGCTCCTTCAGCCAGGCATGCCTACGAATCACTGCCCCAGTCATAGCTGATCTAAATGAAGCCTCCAGTGCATCATAGCCACATTTTAAGAAATGATTACTGACCTGTTGTGAGTTGTGTACCAAATCCTGAAGGGATTTACGGTCTAAGGGTTCAGGTGAAGACAGTTTTTTATTTAGCTGATCTAACAAAAATTCTTGGTACTGTATCATATGGAATTGACAGTTTAATGCCCTGGCAGAAAGAGTAGCAGATGTATAAACCTTTTTTCCCCATCTCTCTAATGCTCTAGACTCTCTTTCATAGGGTAGGGGATTTTTGGCAGTAGCAGCTGCAACCCCTTTAGGGCCCTGAGAAATAGTTTCTGGGTCTGCAGCATGGGCTTTATACAGGTGGAAGTGAGACTTCAGGACCCTGTAATATCTGTCAGGTTTGGCAGGGGCCGGAGGAAGAGTATCAGGTGCAGTACTGACATCATTGTACACATCATCAATTACACTTAGAACCGGAGGTATAGCTAAGGGCCTATGCTGGGGCAAATGCAAAAAGGTCCTTAATCTTTTTCCAGAATCAGAGAAATCCTGACCCTGCCATTGAAAGTGTTCTCTCATGGAGTGTAAAGTCTCCCCACAGGAAAATTCTTCAGGGGGGGAGGCTGAAGGGATAGATTCTTCTGCATCTGAATCCTCATAAGGCGAGTAGACCCCTTCCTGGTGGTCTGACAAATCAGATCCATCCGTGGAGTAATCTGAGGAGTGAGGTTCAGAGGGGTCAGCCCTGGGCCTTTTGTCTGGAGGAGGCTGGGAGGCCCTGTCTGGGTGAGTTTGGGAACCCCTAATCAATGAGATAAGGTCCTCAGCAAGACTGAGGATCTGAGAACTAGAGGAAGGCCTCTGGGATGTAGATTTGGCAGGCAAGGCTTTTGAAAGTTTGGCAGCTTTAGCCCTGGAGAAGGCCTTAATAGACATGGAAGCTGGGGGCCTAGCTGCCCCACGTGCAGGTGTAGAAATGTCCAAAGGTAAGGTGTCGGACAAATCCTGAACACTAGCTTCGGTAGGGAGTTCTGAAGCCGACTCAGCCGGGGCCTCTCTGGCCTTGGTGGTCAGAGGTATGGTTTCGGTAGTAGGAAAAGCCGTGGACTCGGTTTCAGCCGAAACCGAGACACTCGCGGTAGGCCTAGCCGTGGTTTCAGCCGAAACCGCGGACCTAGAGTGTCGGTCCTTTTCCTTGCGTTTTTTGACCATATGCGTAGTCGGAGTCTCCGACGGCATTTTATAAGCAAAATCGGTTCCAAAGAACTCCTCTGCAAACTCCGACCGACGTCTAAGAGTCTGTCGGTTGAAGGAGGCACAGGCTAAACAAGCTGATACGTCGTGGTCTGGGCCTAAGCCAGGAAGGCAGTAAGAATGGAAATCCTTATGAGGTATTTGTTTCCCACAAGTTAAACAATTATTTACTTTGTCTGACATCGGCTGAGGCAAGAAAGAGTCCCCAACAAGGTACTTAGCTTTTTTCGAAGTCTTCGGTAGCTGAAATCTCTGGATCTGACCGACCGGCACTTGCGAACAGCTTCTGCTTCGGGCTCCGCGCGGCAAGAAAGACTGAGGAAAATGGCGTCGGCTGATGCCTTTATATCCCAGAAGCTCTGCCGTCGGGGAGAGTGCGACATCAGCCGAGGCCAGACCCAGACTTTGGAATCCGGCCAATCGAAGGGCTGCCTGAGGCAGGACAACCCATTTGTTATGACTGCAGATGCATCCTTGAAGGACATCACTATATTTAAAACCCATTTGCCCTTGGTAATGAGTTCCCAGTTTTTGGCCAGCAGACCAATCTTTCCGCCTAAAGGAGCACTCAGTTGGGAAGTGCTTAGAAGTTTCAAAAGCGAGTCATTGAGACAGTTTTCCATATAGGGGAGTCTTACTACTCCCAGATTTGGTTGCGGAAACCCCCCACTGCTTAGTCTTGTGTGTCCCTTGGGACTGAAACCTGGGGTTTCCGCTGTGTCTGGGTTTAGCTTGAGAAGACCTGGAAGGGGCTGGAAAGGACCAATTTTTAGAGGGCCAGTGCCTACTAAATCTAGGAGGCTGAACTTGTAAGAAATCTTTAACAGTTTGCATAGATTTAGCTTTATCTTCCATCTTTTTAAGAACTTCCTCAGCCTTGTTGCCAAACAGGCGGTCCTGATTTAAGGGAGCATCCAACAATTTGGCTTTAACATGATCAGGCAAAGATTGCTCCTTAAGCCAAGCATGCCTTCTAAGCACAGACCCAGTAACAGCAGCCCTGCAAGAGGCCTCTTATGAATCAAATCCACACAGCAAAGCATGTTTTCCAACCTGTTGAGCAGAATGCATTAAATCCTGTAATTCTTTACTTTCAGCACAGTCAGGAATCAACATCATTTTCTGTTTAAGCAATCCAATAACATGTTGTTGATACTTTAACATACGAAACTGGCAGTTTAAAGCCCTAATGGCCAAGGTTGTAGAAGTGTAAACTTTCTTACCCCATCTATCCAGCGTCCTGGAGTCTCTATCAGAGGGAGTAGGATTTTTAGCAGTAGAAGCCTTACTGCCCTTGGGTCCCTGTGAAATAGTCTCTGGATCCGCAATAGAATTTTTAAAAAGGAACTTGTGCGAATCAGGAACCCTGTAATATCGGTCAGGTTTTCTGAGAGTAGGAGGCAAAGAATCAGGGGCCAAACTAGATTCTGAAAAGGCATCATCAACAATGTCTAGTACAGGATGTATAGCTAAAGGCCTATGCTGAGGCAGGAGTAAAAAATCCCTAAGCCTCTTTTTTGAATCAGAAAAATCCTGGCTTTCCCAGTGGAAATGCTCCCTTAGAATATGTAAGGTCTCACCAAAAGAAAAATCCTCTGGAGAGGAGGCAGAGGAAATAGAGTCCTCTGCATCAGAATTCTCATAAGTAGATAAGGGCAAATCCAGATCAACAGAAGAATCAGAAAAATCAGAATCTTGGTCAGAAGATTCATAAACAACTTCAGTCCTAGGTCTCTTAGAAGGGGGAGGTTGGCTTCCCCTGATTAGAGTTACAAGATCTTCAGCCATTCTTATCATTTGTTTTTTAGGCATAGAGACCTGAGCATGCGGCCTGGGCATTGGTTTCTTAGGCATGGTTCGAGATTTTGGCCTAAATGAAGAAGGAGGCATTGGTTTAATATGCAAGTAGGCCTGAATACACCCTCAGAAGCCGGTGCCTGCACAATGGCTCCGGACCCATCCAAGGTAGAGACATCCGCAGGTTCCACAGTTGAAGCATCTCGCGGCATACCGGACTCCGAATGGGTCTCAGTAGAGGCCTGCGAGTCAGAAGTAGTGGGTATTAGGGGCTGCGAAAGCGCCTCACTGAGTACCGGCGAACTGAAGACTGGCTTAAAGAAGCGTCATCGGCAGCTTTGGACCTCGGTGGCCTGTCTCTGTCTTTATCTTTGCGTTTTTTCGGAATCCCGGTAGTCGGATGGCTAACCAACATTTCTGGATAATTAAACCGAGAACCGAAATATTTAGAGGCGAAAATATACCAACGACGGATAGTGCGCTGATTAAATAAAGCACAAAACCGACAGCAAGGTACGTCGTGGTCAGGGCCTAGGCAAGGAATACAGTACGAATGAACATTTTTGTGAGGTATTTGTTTTCCACGAGTAATGCAATTATTAACTTTTACTGACATCAGTAAGGAGCAAGAAAAAGTTTCCCCAATGGGGTACTTAGCTTTAGTTGAAGACTTTGTTTCTGAAACTCGAAAATGAAAATTTCAGGAGTCGGCCGACCAGCACTTGCGAACTGTTTCTACTTTGGGCACCACATAGCAAGAAAGACCGATGTAATGTCGTCGGCTGCATGTTTTATACCCCTGACGACCTGACATCATGGAAGAAGGGACAGCAACCAACACAGGACCCAAGACTTTGTTAATCAGGCCGAATGAGGGCTACTGCAAGCAGATAACCCAAATGTAATGACTGCATCAGTGAAACACAAAGAACAACAAGTTATACCAAAGTAAAGGCTATGTCTCTTCTGGCCAATCAATCACACAGCTCACGTAAGCCAGGGTGCAGGAGGGAGGGATGGTTGAAGACAAATAAAAAGGAACAACTCAGATGGAACATTATGGTGAGTACATAACTTCTTTATCTGAAGTTGTTGTTTTCATTTGCTCTTCAACCTGTGGGACAGAGTCCACAGCTACAAAAAACCTGGGAGGCCCTTATGGAAGGACATTCCGGAGCACAGCGGAGCCAAAGGATGCCCTGCTTCTGGACAGGAGATCCAACTTGTAATGGGAGATGAAAGTATGCGACAATGTCCAGGTAGCCACAGAGCAAATATCATCCAAAGAAACTCTGGACCAAAAGGCACATGAAATGGCCAAAAAACTAGTAGAATGCACCTTAACTTGACCTGGCAGAGATAATCCTTTAGCTGAATATGCCAGAACTATGCACTGAGAGATCCAACGAGCAATGGTGACCTTTGATACAGGTTTCCCTAAAAAGGGCTTAGAGTAGGAAACAAATAGTTGATCAGACTTACGAAAAGACTTCGTTCTGTGCAAGTAAAAACATAACTGCCTGTGAACATCCACCAGGTGCAATTTATACTCTCCCTTATTTTGAAAATTCGGAAAGAAAACAGGGAGATTGCTAACCTGATTAATGTTAGATTCCGAAGCCACCTTTGGAAGGAAAGAAGGATTAGTGCGCAAGGACACCCTGTCATTATGGAAGATCATATAAGGAGGCTTAGTTGATGAGGCTTGAAGCTCTGCACTCTTTTGGCTGAAGTAATGGCAATCGGGAAGGCTGTCTTCCAAGACAAAAATGGCAAGTCCACTGAAGCTGTGGACTCAAAAGGGAGAAGAAACTAAGGCTTGGAGGACCAACGTGAGGACCAAAGGCGGTGTTGGGTCTTTGACTGGGGCCTAAGAAAAAAAGGTACCTTTCAAAAAGGCTTTACAAAGCTTAGACGAAGCCAGGGAAGCTGAATTATCTACTATGTGGAAGTTAGGTATACCTGCCAGCTGAACTTTAACCATAGAAAAACTAGCACCCTATTGAAAAACACCTGCCAAAACTCTAAAATAGCAGGAACCGGGGCAAGTAAAGGGGTATGCAAAAATCAAAGATGTCCAGTAGGCTGAAGTTGTACAAATATATAAATACTTTAATAAAATAGATAAAATCAGGTAAGCACTTTCACAATGTGTTCACTTCTTCAGACCATAAAATACACATTCAAACCAACCATTTAAAAAAACATTTGGCCAATCATAATGAAAATATTAGTCATGGGATATAATCAGTGATTCAGACCCCTTCTTTTCAAAGCAGATTTTAAAGAGATAGCACTGTTTAGCCCTGGAGACGCATCTGCTCTAAAATCTAGGATCCATTTCCGTTCCAAAAATTTTGTTTCATTACTGTCATCACCTTCTCTGATATTAGTATTAAATTGCTGCAGGATCAAAAACTTATTCTCCGTGACATGTAAGGGAAGTCTAGTCCAGAAATGGGAGATACCCTGGGTTGGCTAGTTGTTACACCAGCTGGTATTACTCATGTGGCAGTACAGGTTTAGATCTCTAAAGTGGGAGTTTGCCTTACCACTGGTAAAAGCGAAGGACATAACAGCATATTGGAGCATTTATGGCAGAGAGCACTCAGCATAGATCACCCTTCATGAATCTTCACAGCACTGAATAAAGGAACAGGGTTTTCAGTTTATCAGAGTAGCTAAGCATACTAAGACAAGAGATTGTTTTTGTGAGGTAACAATTACATTTTTTTGGAACAGTTTAGGTGCTTAGCCAGGTACATTCTGAAGGAGGCATTACATTTAATGATGGGTCAAATAAGGGAGGAATAAAGTGGGACTGTACATTCTCTGGATCTTGCGGCAACAAGGATGAGCTGTGGAATTCTGAAGGATTTTCTAATTATAACAGAGATGTGGTGGTCATAGGAGAGCTTGATAGCAACATGGAAATTAAAATCCTTGACGACTGGGTCAGATTTAAGGGTAATGTTACAATGTCTGGAAAAAGGTGTGGCTAGCTGAGAAACAGATACTTCCAGAATAGACTGTGTACTGACTCTCTCTTAAGTAAAGCAGTGGTGGCTACAGAGGAATGGGCACTAACATGCCCATGGACTATCTTGCCTTGAAAGGAAAAACTGAAGCAGATGCCATGAACTAACCATTTGAATGTAGTCTGCTTGCAAACTGTTTTAAATTTCTTTGTTTGTAAAGAGACGACCAAACAACTGATGGATTTCCTGATTTGTTTTGTTCTTTCTTAAGAAAAAAAAAAAAAAACTCAGCTGCCCATTCACTTCTAAGGAGCATTGCATCTTTTCTTCTCTATTACGAAAAGCTGAAACAGTGATGTGAATAAAAATTCTACTAACACCTTGGACATGAAGGTATGACTAATTGATTAATACACAAGGTGGTACTGAGCCACAGTCCTATCTTCCTCAAAGGCACGATGCACAGACATAGCTGATGTGAATCTTGCCATGGAATGACTGTGGTCCAAGTCATAAATGTGTCTGTATTACATTAATATCATTGCAACAAGTTAACTCAGAGTGGCACACTAACACAAAATGAAAAATGTTTCAAATTGGAAAAAAAAAAAAAAAAAAAAAAAAAAACCAGGCCTGTCAAGGTTTCCTAGCAGGCTCAATAATTATTGAGACCCATTCAGACAATCTGACAGAATCAGATTTACTCATCAGGCCCTGAGATGTAGCTAGTTGTAACACCAAGCCACGAGTGACATCCTTGGCAGGGACCACAAACATCTTCCATATAGTTAGAAACAAGGGGCACCAATGGCAAGTTTAAGCCTTTTTCATTTTCATATCCTTAATCTTGTGATAAGACATGGCAATAGTGGGAATAGTGGAGCTTAGTACAGGAACTTCCCATGCTTTATGGGAGTGAACATGTCCTCAACTACATTCCCCATGCCTGGCTTTACTAAGCAAAAAGGGGTGGGGGGGGGAACTATGTTCTCTAAAGTGCCATTTTTACAGAAGACCATAACTTAGAATGACCTCTGAATCAGCAGGTCAGAAAGATGCTTGAAGATGTGTCTCACACCATATGTCAGCTTACCAACATCCCCAGAGATGCAAACTGCTAACAAAGTGATACTTTCGTCAGACAAACAAGACCTCCCTGCACAGGGATTTGACCTTCTGCCCTGTTGCTTTTTCGGTATCATCTAAAGGACCAGCTGTCTGACCTATGAGAAGTCGCAGAAAAAGCTGTTTTGCCAAGGTCTTCAAAGGGAAGAGCACTGCTCTTGGGTTCAAATTGTTGATGTTCAGTCCCTCTCCAGGAAAGAAATGCACTCCCTGCATCATGTAAAACATAGGAGAGTTCCATATCTCAAAGTGGAAACATCCATGTTCAGATTCTACAAAGGGTTCAACTGCAGGACATGGAGGTCTACTAGAAGGTTCATGGTAACACTTCACCATTTGTGTGCCTAGTAAAAGGAACCAACACCGAAAGAATGTCCATGAGTAAGTGACGGTTTTGAAGAGACAAACATCTCAGAGTCCACTACAACAACCACATATTCAGGTGAGCAAACAGTGCAATGAAAACCATGGCTATCATCTAGCCCACAACCTAGTACAGTCCTGGACTCTGCGCTGTGCCCTCAACAAAGACAACAAAAATCATTACCTCTCAGGCCCTCTCTAGAGACAAGAATGACCAACATTGAAATTAACCCAATTCTGCTTTGATAAGGGCTTCCTCAGAGTAGGGAACAGAGAAGAAATGTTGCAATTTAAAGGACTGTCTTAAAGGAAATACCTACAGAAAGACCACCTCTAGGATCTTACTGCATAGTGCATGGGGATACCATAAGTCAATCTTATAGGTAAAGACACACAACGTGCCTTCTCCTGCAAGGTGTTGCTCACCATGACTAGCACCTTAACTCATTCAATCAAATGGAGCTCAGGCAGTTTGCACTGTTACTTCCAATGGGCAGAGCCTAAGCCTTATGACAGAATCAAATTATGCCCTCACATTTCAACCAAATGTTCATATCTCTGGAACCATAGAGGTTATGAAAGAAGTATAAATGGCAAAGTCTTCAGCACAAATTATTTTACAGTTGTAGTATTCTTTAGGCTCTAGGTCTTAAACTCAATTTTATAATCAACATACCTCTCAACCTGGAAACATTAAAAATCTGGACAAAGGCCCATGAAAAATAGGCACAAATCTGTACACTTAACATAAAATTTGCATACATAATTGTGTAACCCTGCCCACTCCAATGGAATTATGGGATACCAACTTACAAATGCAAACTGAAAAACAGACAACCAAAATATGGCCACAGACCCTGTAGTAAATGGTAACCATTTTTTTAAATGTGTAGCAATTATGTTTACTGGGAAGGGGGAAGATGATGAACCTTAAGATTTTGTTGTAGTGACATGCAATATGTGGGTTCTGTGGTACAAGTAGGGCATTTAATGGCAGGCAATATTTTAATCTTAGCAAAAGAATATTATAGTTTGCTAGGACCTCTAAAAGTAATTCTCCATGGCCTACTGATTAGTGGCCTAGCTAGAGTTTGTGCCGCCCGGGGTTGTCTGAGTTTGCTGCCCTTCCCCGTCACAAAATCATGGTCGAATGGGGCCCCCCCATACACAGCCCTCTCCCCTGCAGCCATTCCAACGTCCTATTACTTGGCTACTTCGCCCCATTTACCATAAACACTGTAATGTGCATACTGCTTTACATATACAATGATTGTTTGGATTTCATTTAAAATTTTTATTTTACATTTTATAGCATAAACACTAATACACATCTGCTAAACAGTTTCACAATGAAAACAGAGCTAGCATTAAAACTTCTCTGCCCTTGAAACTCACATTAAGTGAAACAACACTGAAATCCACATTCAAAAAAAATGCATCTGGCCAGTGGTGGATAAAGATTACCTTTGAGCTGTTTTCAAATCATAGGCCCCTTGCACACAAAAAGTACAGTTATGTACAATTACCAAAAATGTAAATGTTCGAATGTATTCACTGTTGCAGTTATCACATTCGGGTTAGCCTTGCCAGGGTAGCCCTTGGCCGGTCCGGATACCAGAGGCTTAGTATTTCTGCGCTGGTTGCTGTCACTTCAGGACTGACGTCAGGTCGCCAGCAGTATAAAGTACTGCAGCAAGCGCCATTACATCAATTTCTCTTGCCCTAACCTGTCAGGAGCCCCCAAGCAGGATCCAGGTTCTGGTGGAAGATTCCCACCAGTAGAAAGTAAATACCAATATGTCCTTTGTAAGGAAAGTGAAGAAAGGGGGGATGGAGATAGGGAAACCAGGACTGCAACAGTGAATACACTCAAACATCTACATTTATGGTAACTGTACACAATTGTACTATGTTCTTCGTGTTTCACTGTTGCAGTCATCACATCTGGGTTGATTCCCAAAGCTGAGGAAATGGGTGGAGACAGTCAAGAAAACTAGGGGCTGTCCAGAATGCCCTGCAAGACTGCAGAGGCAAACCCTGCCCTGGATTTGGAGAAGAGAGGCAGGTGGCAATGTTTGGTAAAACTGTAAACAGATGACCAGGTGACAGCCTCCAGGATGTCCCTGGTGGGGACTCCTCTGAGGAAAGCTGCAGAGGTGGAGGCTGCTCTGGTGGAGTGAGTCCTGACTCCCTTGGTGGGAGGCTTTCCATGTTGTTTGTAGCAGAAATGAATGCAGTGTGCTATCCATTTGGAAATGGTTTGTTTGTAGATGTCTTTGCCTTCTGCCCCTGTAGCAAAGATAACCACCAATTATTCAGACTTTTTGAAGGATTTAGTCTTATCTAGATTGAATCTGAGCTGTCTGTCAACATCTAGAGAGTGCAGGATCCTTTCCCCTTGTTCTGGGGATTAGAAAAAAAGGTGAGCAAATGAATGGATTAGGTGAGAGCCACACTGGACACCACCTTGGGCATGAAGGATGGGTTAGTTCTGAGGGATACTTGGTCAGCACAGAAGATGACAAAGGGTTCCACAGCCATGAGCGCTTGCAGCTCGAAGACTCTTCTAGCTGAAGTGATGGCCAGAAGGAAAGCTGTCTTCCAGGAGAGAAATTTTAGCTCTGCAGAAGAAGCTGGTTCGAAAGGGGGCAGGGTGAGCTTTGCCAACAGAAGGTTATGGTCCCAAGCTGGGGTTGGTGTTTTTCTGGGTGGCCTCAAGTTGCTAGCCCCTCTTAGGAACTGTTTGATCAAAGGCTGTGAGAAAAGGGGCTGCTCAGTGGGGAAATGAGCAGAGATAGCAAAGGCATGAGTTTTTATAGAGGAGAAAGACAGGCCATTGTGTAGTAGGTCAGCTATGTAATCCAGGATGAGAGGGAAGGAGGACTGTGCCGTATTGGCTCCCTTAGCCTGGAGCCAGGTGCAGAAACTTTTCCATTTGTCAGCATAAGACTTTCTAGTGCTAGGGCGTCTGGCCTCACGTATAATACCTAGAACCTGTTTACTGAGGTTGGTAGATTGATCCGGAGTTAGGGAATAAACCAAGTTGCCAAACTGAGTGTCTGCAATTGGGGATGCATGAATTCCCCTTCTCTCTGGGTCAGGAGGTTTGGAATCTGAGGAAGATGCTAAGGTGGCAGTGGGGACAGGCTGTGCAGCAAGGGGTACCTGTGCTGGCAAGGCCAGTCTGGAGGTATAAGAATTGTCCTTGGTTTTTCCTCCTTTATTTTGAGCAGTACCCTGGGGATGAGAGGTAGTGGAGGAAAAGCACAGACCGATAGAATGACCCAGGGGAAAGACAGGGCATCCATTTTCCAAGCGATGCAGTGATGCTCCCTGGTGCAGAATTTGTTGAGCTGATGGCTGGTGTAGGAGGCAAAGAGGTCGGCCTTCGGGGTGCCCCATTTCTGAGTTATTAGGGTGAATGTTCATCTGTTGAGCTGCCACTTGTGTGGGTCCAGAAGATTTCTGCTTAATTGGTCTGTCAGAGAGTTGAGAAAACCTGGCAGGAATTGTGCTAACAGGTGAAGTTGCATGGCAGAGGCTGTCTGCCAAAAGGTCATGGGTAGCCTGGACAGAGGGTAGGAGTGAGTCCCTCCCTGCTTGTTGATATACCACATCACAGTGGTGTGGTCTGTTTTGATCAGGAGAGCCCCTAGGGAGAGAAGGGGCTTCAAAGCTATCAAGGAGTGGTGGACATCCATCATCTCCTTTTGGTTGATGTGCAGAGGGATTTGCTGTGGGCTCCATTGGCCCTGTATGCACCTGCCGTCCAAGTGTGCCCCCCAAGCATAGTCTGATGCGTCTGTGGTGAGGGTCTGGGTGGCGGGGGTGGTGAGAATGGTAGTCCGTTGTTGTGGGAGCATGCTGTTGCCCACCAAAAAAATCTTTTCTGAGGCAAGGAATTATAGGTATAAGAGTCTCCAGGTAATGAGAGTGTTGACACCAAAGGCTTTTAAGGTACCACTAAAGTTTCCTCTTAAGCTGTCTGGCATATGGAATGAGTAGTATGCAAGATGCCATGAACCCCAGAGCTTGCAGGATCTTCCTTGCAGATAACTGGGGATCCGGTGGCTAGTTGAGAGAAGTAGGTTGTCAGGAAAATTTGTTTTTGTGGTGTAAGGAATGCCATCTGGGATGCTGTGTCTAGACTTGCTCCCAGGAAGATAATCCTTTGGGTGGGCACTTGTTTGGATTTCTTTTTGTTGATTGTGTACCCTTGAGAGGTTAGTAGGGTCTTTACAAAGGCCAGGTGCTTGAGCAGCTTTCACTGGCTGTCTGCCTGAATAAGGCAGTCATCTAAGTATGGGTAAATCTGGATATTCCTTTGTCTGCAAAAGGCAATGGCCGGAGCCAGGCATTTTGTGAAAACTCTGGAAGCACAGTAGATAAGCCAAAGGGAGGCTCAGAGAACTGAAAGTGTTGAGATCCTGCTTTGAAACTGAGATATTTCCTGCACGATTCCCTGATAGGAATGTGGAGGTAGGCCTCTTTTTGATCTAGGGTGGCTAGCCAAGCATCCTTGGAGAGCATGGGTAGCAGCTGTTGGAGGGTGAGCATTTGAATTTTGGGATCACCAGGAAGGTGTTTAGAATGGATAGATCGAGGATGGGGTGCCAGGTACCCTCTTTTCTAGGCACCAGAAAAAGTCTGGTGTAGAAACCTTGACCTATCTGTTCTACAGGAATGTGCTCTACTACCCTCACAGAAAGCAGGGAAAGGATTTGCTTTAGAGCCTCTGCCCACTGATTTGGAGGTAGATCTGGGAACTCTTTTGGGGGTGGAAGGGTGTAGAAGGAAAATTTGTATCCCTGAGACACTATGTTGAGAACCCAGTGGTCATTGGTAATGGTGGCCCATGTGCTAGCGTGAAAGGAGAGTTTTCCTCCTAGGGGTACGTGAAGGTGGGCAGAGGAAGGGGGGTGGGGGAGGTGAGTCATTGTGAGCTCTTACCATAAGGGGGTGTTTAGAACTGGTAGTCCACTGCTTAGATCTCTGCATTCCCCGTGGCTGCTGTCTGGGGGGGGGGGTCTGGTTCTCCGGGGCCTGGGCTGGACTGGCTTAGTGGGAGCAGGAAAGGACTAGTGCTTGGTAGGACAACTCCTACTGAACCTGGGTGGCTGGACCTGTAAGAAATCCTTAATTGTCTGCAAAGATTTTGCTTTTTCTTCCATCTTTTTTAAGACCTCTTCTGCCTTAGTGCCAAATAAGTTGTCTTTGTGCAAGGGGGCATCTTAAAAATTTAGATTTGACATGGTCTAGCAGGGGCTGTTCCTTAAGCCATGCATGCCTTCTAATGACAAATCCAGTGACTGCTGCCCTGGAAGAAGCTTCTAGGGCATCAAAACCATAGTACAAGGTGTGTTTAGTTATTTGAGTTGCAGAATGCATTAACTCTTGTAACTCTTTAGATTCTGTACAAGCAGGAAAGGAAGACACTTTTTGTTTGAGGAGTTCCAGGGTATGTTGCTGAAATTTTAGCATATGGAAAGTACAGTTATGTACCTACCATAAATGTGGATGTTCAAGTGTATTCACTGTTGCAGTCATTACACTTGGGTTATCCTGCTGGCAGGCTACCCGCAGTCGGCCTGAATTTCAAAGTCTTAGTCCGGCATCGGTTGCTGTCACCTCTTCCCTGATGTCAGTGCGCCAGGGGTATATAAGATGCAGCCGACACCATTTTCTTCAGTTTTTCTTGCCCCAGATGTCAGGTGCCCCCAAAAGGGTAGGCTAACAAACATTGCTTATAAAAAGCATGCACTAAAATAAACAATACCTTCATCTACAAGCAAATACACCACATAGGTTGCATAGAATAGAGAAGTACAGATAAGTCCCAGCAAAGAAAGGGGGATGGTGGGTGGGTAACCTGGACTACAACAGTGAATACACTCGAACATCTACATTTATGGTAGGTACACAACTGTACTATGTTCATCGTGTTTCACTGTTGCAGTCATTACACTTGGGTTGAATCCCAAAGCTGAGGTTGGGCGGCTGGGTCTAAATAGAATTAGGAGTGGCTATGAGGCCCTGCAGAACTGCAGTGGCAAAGCCTGCTCTGGATTTAGAGTAAAGAGGTAAGTGGTAGTGCTTGGTAAAAGTGTGCACTGAACTGCAAGTTGCAGCCTCCAAAATTTCCTTGGTTGGTACTCCTCTGAGAAAGGCTGCTGATGTGGCTGCTTCCCTGGTCGAATGTGGTCTAATACCCTTAGGCACTGATTTGCCATGCTGTGCATAGCAGAAACGAATACAGTGTCCAATCCATTTTGAAGTAGTCTGCTTTGAGATAGCCTTTCCTTGTGATCCTGCAGCATATGCCACTAAAAGTTGCTCAGTCTTTCTGAAAGCTTTAGTTTTGTCCAAGTAGAAGCGTAGCTGTCTGTGTGTGTCCAAAGAATGCAGAAGTCTCTCCCCTTTATTCTGGGGATTTGGATAAAAAGTAGGCAAATGAATGGTTTGATTAAGAGCCACACTGGATACTACCTTTAGCATAAATGTTGGGTTTGTCCTTAGAGAAACCCTGTCTGGATGAAAAATGTTTAAAGGTTCCACTGCCATTAATGCCTGTAACTCTGAAACTCTTCTTGCTGAAGTTAATGCTAGGAGCAGAGCTGTTTTAGATTATAAGAATTTTATCTCGGCTGTATTGGCTGGCTCAAAAGGAGGCAGTGTGAGCTTTTCCAAGACAAAATTAAGGTCCCATGTAGGTATCGGTGGATTCCTTGGGGGTCTTATGTTTTTGGCCCCTCTGAGGTACTGCCTTAGCAGTGGATGTGAAAAAATAGGTGGTTCGGTATTGTAATAAACTGATATGACAGAGGCATGGATCTTAATTGATGAGAAGGATAGGCCTTTGTCCAGCATCTCAGTTAGGTATTGTAAAATCTGAGGAATATTTGGAACAAGCGGGTCAATTCCTTGTGCCTGATTCCAAGCACAGAATCTCTTCCATTTTTCTGCATAAGATTTTCTGGTGCTGAGCCTCCTGGCTTCCAAAATGACATCCATAACTGCTTTAGAGAGAGGTGTGTTCTGAGTGGTTATATTATTTGCCATGCAGCCAGATTTAAGGTTCTGAGTTGGCTGTGCAGGATCTGATTGTTTTGTTGGGTCAGAAGATGAGGAATTTGAGGTAAAGTCCAGGCTGGGGCTTGAGACAAGCTCTTTAGGACTGGGTACCAGTGCTGACGTGGCCAGTCTGGGGCAATCAGAATCATTTTTGGCTTCTCTTGTCTGACCTTTAGGAGTACCTTGGGGAGGAGAGGCAGTGGAGGAAAGGCATATACTGTCAGGGTTTTCTAGCTGAATGATAGAGCATCCACCTTCTATGCTTGTGCGTGATAAGTCCTTGTGCAGAATCTCTGTAGTTGGCAGTTGTGAGGGGAGGCAAATAGATATAGATATAGATATGTCTGGGCATCCCCATTTCCTTCTTATCATGCTGAAGACTTGTGGATCTAGTTTCCACTCGTGAGGGTCCATGAGGTTTCTGCTTAGTTCATCTGCCAGAGTATTTGTCTTTCCTGGCAGGAATTGTGCTTGCAGATGCACTTGATAGGTCAATGCTGTGTTCCACAAAGTCATGGCTTGCCTGCAGAGGGGGTAGGAATGTGTGCCCCTTGCTTGTTTATGTACCACATGACTGTAGTATTGTCCATCCTTAGCAATAGTTGTCCTGGATGGAGTAGATCCTTGAAGGCTGTCAGGGAATTCTGTACAGCTAGCATCTCTTTTTGATTGATATGAAGATGCATTTGGCTTGCGGGCCACATGCCCTGAATACATTTTCCTGCCATGTGTGCCCCCCAGGCATAATCCGATGCATCTGTTGTTAGTGTCTGCCTGGCTGTGGGTAAAGTGAATGGCTGTCTCTTGTTGTCGTGACAGGCCAGTGCCCACCACTGAAACTCCTGTTGCAGGCAGGGAATGAGGGTAATTATTGTTTCCAGGCTGTGGCAATGTTGAGTCCAAACACTTTTTAGATACCATTGTAGCATCCTCATATGCAGTCTTGCATATGGAATTAGCAGAATGCAGGATGCCATGAAGCCCAAAGCCTGCAGAATTTTTCTTGCAGGTAACTGGGTTTTTGATGCCATCATTTGGAAGTAATGAGTCAGTTGCCCTTGTTTGTCTGGCGTGAGATAAGCCATCTGGGCAGTTGTATTTAAGCTTGCACCCAGAAATATTATCTCTTGAGAGGGTACTAGTTTTGATTTCTTTTCGTTTACTGTGTACCCTAGGCAAATTAGTAATCTTTTTACAAACGCCAGATGCTTTAGTAGAATGTCCTTTCTCTCTGCTTGAATAAGGCAGTCGTCCAAGTAGGGATATATTTGAATTCCTCTTTGTCTGCAAAATGCAATTACTGGTGCCAGGCATTTTGTGAAGACCCTGGGCGCAGTAGATAAGCCAAAGGGCAGTAAAGAGAATTGGTAGTGCATTGAGCCAGCTATAAATCTGAGGTATCTTCTGCAAGATTGTCTGACTGGGACATGCAGGTATGCCTCTTTGAGGTCCAAAGTTACGAGCCAAGCCTTCTTGCCCAGCATGGGCAGAAGTTGCTGCAGTGTCAACATTTTGAATTTTGAAACATCCAGAAAAGTATTTAGAATAGACAGGTCCAGTATTGGTCTCCAGGATTTGTCCTTTCTGGGTACCTAGAAAAGTCTTGAGTAAAATCCTTGTCCTTGCTCTTGCTGTGGTACTCGCTGAATAGCCCTCATGTCCATGAGAGATGAAATTTGCTTTTGTGCCTCTGCCCATTGATTGTGTGGCAGGTCTGGCATACCTTTTCCCTTTGGGAGGGTGTGAAAGTAGAACCTGTAGCCCTGAGAAACAATATTCAGTACCCATTTGCCTGGGTGATCATGTGCCAATTTTGTGAGAAAAGTGCTAGCTTTCCCCCTAAGGGTGCTGCCAAAAGATAAGTGCTTGGTATTGGCAGTGGGAAGTCATTGGGACTGTTTCCTATATGGTTGTGATTTGTCTTCTCCGCTTTTGGAGGCAGAAGCACCCCATTCTTTAGGCCTGTATGAGCCTTGGGGCTGAGATCTGCCTCTAGGGCGTCTATATCTGCCTCTTTGTGGCCTGTCTGACACTGGAAAGGACCAATTCTTAGAAGGCCAGTTCCTGCTAAATCTGGGTGGCTGAACCTGTAAAAAGTCATTTACTGTCTGCATAGATTTCGCTTTATCCTCCATTTTCTTTAACACCTCTTCTGCCTTAACACCAAACAAAGTATCATGCTGTAATGAAGCATCCAATAATTTTGCTTTAACATGATCAGGCAGACTCTGTTCCTTTAACAAAGCATGCCTTCAAATGACAGAGCCTGTAACTGCGGCCCTGCAAGAGGCCTCTAGTGAATCAAAACCACATTGCAAAGTATGCTTTCCCAATTGTTCAGCTGCATGCAATAAATCCTGCATTTCCTTGTTTTCAGGACATTCAGAGTTTGTCAGCATTTTCTGTTTTAGCAGAGACATTAGGTATTGCTGATATTTAAGCATGTGAAACTGGCAATTTAAAGCCCTTACAGCTAAAGTAGTAGAGGTGTAAACTTTTTCACCCCTCTGTCCACTGCTCTAGAATCCCTATCAGAGGGAACAGGGTTTTTTGCAGTGGAAGCCTTGTCCCCTTTGGTACCTTGAGACATAGTTTCTGGGTTAGCAGCAGGGTTTTCATAAAGAAATTTATGTGAATCTGGAACCCTGTAGTACCTATCTGGCTTAACTGGTGCAGGGGGTAAAGAATCTGAAGACAGACTGGACTCAGAAAATGCATCATCTACAATGTCTAGTACAGGAGGAATAGCAAGAGGTCTGTGTTGAGGCAATAAAAGAAAGTCTCCGAGCCTTTTCTTGGATTCTGAGTAATCTTGGCTCTCCCAGTGGAAATGCACCCTCATAGTGTGCAGGGTTTCCCCAAAAGAATAGTCCTCAGGAGGAGAGGCTGAAGGGATAGATTCTTCAGCATCAGAGCCCTCATAGGGAGGAAGAGAATATCCCTTCTGAAGAGGAATCAGATGAAAAGGAAACCTGATTAGAGGAATCATAGTCAGTGTCTTGCCTAGGCCTTTTATCAGGAGGGGGATGGGAACCCCTGATCAAAGTAATCAGGTCCTCAGCCATTTTAAGCATCTGTTTCTTAGGCATGGAAGACTGTCCAGGAGAATGCTGTACTTGTTTCTTTGTCTTTAAAGGTGTTCTAGACTTTGTCTTTGTTGCTGCAGTGGTCTTGATAGAAAGCTGGGTAGGTCTGAAAACACCCTCAGAAGCCGATGCCTGCTCAGCGGCTCCAGACCCATCTGAGGGAGTAGTTTCCGTAGGCCCAATACCTTGAGTTTCCAGAGGCCTTGTTGTCTCCAAGTGGGAGTCGGAGGCAGCCTGTGGCTCTGAGGTAGCAGGTGTCAGGGGCTGTGAATGCTTCGTTGTCGGTTTTGGACCTCGGATGCCTGTCCTTTTCTTTTTCCTTGCACTTTTTATGAACTCTGGTCATTGGCTGTTCCGACGGCATTATATAGTTAAACCTTTGGCCAAAGTAATGGAAAGCAAAATCGTACCGACGCTTAATAGTGCATTGGTTAAATCTAGCACAAAGCCGACAACTAGCAATGTCGTGGTCAGGGCCTAGGCAAGGAATACAGTAATAATGAAAATCCTTATGAAGTATTTGCTTCCCACAAGAAATACAATTGTTAACTTTTACTGACATCGGTCTGGAGCAAGAAAAAGTTTCCCCAACAGGGTACTTAGCTTTACTGAAGACTTCGGATCTGAAATTCAATTTTGAAAATCTCAGGAGTCGTCCGACTGGCACTTGCGAACTGCTTTTGCTTCGGGCACCGCGCGGCAAGAAAGACTGAAGAAAATGGTGTCGGCTGCATCTTATATACCCCTGGTGCACTGATGTCAGGGAAGAGGCGACACTAACCGACGCCGGACCAAGACTTTGGAATTCAAGCCGACTGCGGGTAGCCTGCCAGCAGGATAACCCAAGTGTAATGACTGCAACAGTGAAACACGATGAACATCTGACAATTTAGTGCCCTTATAGCAAGAGTAGCTGAGGTGTACACTTTTTTACCCCATCTGTCTAGTGCTCGTGAATCCCTATCTGAGGGGGTGAGATTCTTAGCAGAGGTTGCTTTAATCCATTTAGGTCCTTGAGAAATTACCTCAGGGTCAGCAGTAGGAGTTTTAAAAAGAAATGTGTGTAAGTCGGGGATTCTATAGTACCCGTCTTGTTTTCTAGGTGCAGGAGGGAGGGTCTCAGGAGTCATGCTGAATTCCAGGAAAACATCCACCACAACATCCAGGACTGGGGGTTGGCCAAGGGTCTGTCCTGTGGAAGATCTAAGAATTCCCTGAGTCTCTTTTTAGACTGAGGGTAGTCTTGACTCTCCCATTGGAAATGCTCCCTTAAGGTATGAAGGGTTTCCCCAAAGGAAAAAAACTCTGGGGGAAGAGGCTAAAGGGATGGAATCCTTATAAGTAGAGAGGGGCTGCATGTCTTCATATTCAGATGCGTCAGAGTCATGTGACCTTTGTTCAGACAAAACTACATGGGATAGATCTCTTTTCCTTTTGGAGAGGGTAGCTTGGCTTCCCTTGATCAGCATGATAAGGTCTTCCGCCATTTTAAGCATTTGAGACTGGGGCAAGGAAGCAGGTGCCTGAGATTGGGTCATCGGTTTCTTGGGTGTGGTTCGTACCCTGGGCCTAAGAAACTCTGTCATTTTAGAAAGAACAGTAGTCGTGATAGAAGACGTCAGTTTGTGTCGAGAATCGGTAGTGCGAAGGACATCCTCGGAAGCCGATGCCTGCTCAGCGGCTCTGGACCCATCCAAGGTAGACAAAACTGCAGGATCCCTAGTTGAAGAAGAGTTTTACGGCATACCAGACTCCAAAAGGGTCTCGGTAGAGGCCTGCGAATCCACAGAAGTGGGCATCAGGGGCTGCGTAAGTGCCTCACTGAGGACCAGAAAACTGATGACTAGCTTAATGGAAGCGTCGTCGGTAGGTTTGGACCTGTGCGGTCTGTCTCTGTATTTATCTTTACATTTTTTCAGAAGATCTGTTGTCGGATGGCTTACCGAAGCCATATCAGAATTGGAGGACTGTAAGCGAAAATATCTAGCTACAATAAGGGCCCGACGACAGAAAGTTCTCGCATTGAACAAAGCATAGATGTGACAATGGGGGACATCGTGGTCTGGGCCTAAACAAGTGACGCAGTAAGAATGAAAGTCTCAGTGTGGTATTTGTTTTCCACAGGCGAGACAATTATTAACTTTTTCTGACATCGGTTAATGGAAGAAAAAAGGATCCCCAATAGGATACATAGAAGACTTCAACTTCAATTCGGTAGACGAAACTCAGGTAGAGGCCGACTCGCTCTCGTGCAAACTTGCTTGCTTATGGCAAGAAAGACTGATGTAATGGCGTTGGCTGCCTTACTTTATACTACTGATGACCTGACGTCAGTCCTGAAGCGACAGCAACCAACACAGAAATACTAAGCCTCTGGTATTCAGGCGGGCCAAGGGCTACCCTGGCAGGTATAACCCAAATGTGATGACTGCAACAGTGAAACACGAAGAACATCATACATGTGTTCTTTGATGCACCTTCCTGATTGTATTAAATTATATTCCTTCTATAATACAGCACACTTGTTAAGAGTGAGTTTTATATTTATTGTTTTGAACATTTTTCCAGTAAGCAATGAAACAAAATGTATGAACCAATAATGACAAAACTGCCTAATTCAGAACATTTCTATCATAAGAGTATGCTCAAACGTCTGTCATTACAATCCACCAGTATCAGTAAATACACACAATCTCTGCAGAAGTAAGTCATCTAAATAATTTCATATTAAAGAGATGTGTAACTAATGAAGAGGTTGCTGCTAGCAAAAAACTTTATATTTCATTGTTTCATCTACAAATAGTGTTTGTTGCCCTTGAAAAATAAAATGCCTATGTTACATAAGAAAATGATGAGCTAGTAATATTGCAGTAGGGAATGCGTGGGAAACTGTAACAGGTTCAAAGTTACCAAAGGAGGACATTCTCAGGACTGTAGCATCCACCCCCTTTATAGTACAACAGTACAGTATCAGCAATCCATCTACATACTGTGGGAGTAGAACCCACAGCCTTATACATCAAAGCAAGTATACTACCTGTTGTGCTACTAACAATGCAAACAGAGCTAGCATAAGCAGCACTAAAACTTCCCTTCCCCTGATGCTCTCAGCTCCTTGTAAAAGCCACTTGACACGACTATATCTCTCAACTTTGCAGCATGAGAAATCCAGAAAGAGTCAACATTTATTGGGGGGAACAAAGGCCCAAAACGAGGGACACATTTTAAACACTGCTTGTAATAATCTTAGAAAGTTGCTAAAATAAAATGTTTTATGTTACCATGTGTTTTCTGAAAGACAGGAAGACTGAAACTAAAATGACTATCATCATTATTTAGTGAATTCAGTTCTAATTGATTTGCCAGAAAACCACAACTTTTAAAAGAAACAGACCAAAAGTATGAGCTAAACATCTAGACATTTGAAAGTTACACACACACACACACACACACACACACACACACACACACACACACACACACACACACACACACACACACACATATATCAACCCTGCAGCAACACACACACACATACTCCCACCCTGCAGCATAACACACACACACACTCCCATCCTGCAGCATAACACACACACACACACACACACACACACACACACCCTGCAGCATAACACACACTCCCAACCTGCAGCATAACACACACACACACACACACACACACACACACACACACACACACACACACACACACACACACACACACCCTGCAGCATAAAGTACAGTTTTGTACCTACCATAAATGTAGATGTTCGAGTGTTCACCCTGCTGCAGTCATCACACTTGGGTTATCCTGCCGTCAGGCGGTCCCGCAGTCGGCCTGAGTTCCAAAGTCTTCGTCCGGCGTCAGTTGCTGTTGCTTCTTCCCTGACGTCAGAGTGCCAGGGGTATATAAGAGACATCCAACGCCATTTTCTTCAGTTTTTCTTGCCCCAGATGTCAGGTGCCCCCAAAAGGTAGGCAAAAAAAAAAAAAAAATATATATATATATATATATATATATATATATATATATATATATAAAAATAAAACAATACCTGTAGGCACAAGCAAATACACCACAGAGGTTGAATAGGATAGAGTGGTATAGATAAGTTCAGCTAGTTCAGAGGGGATGGAAGGAGTGTGATGACTGCAGCAGGGTGAACACTCAAACATCTACATTTATGGTAGGTACAAAACTGTACTATGTTCATCGTGTTACCCTGCTGCAGTCATCACACTTGGGTTGAATCCCAAAGCTAAAGATGGAAGGTGGAGTTAAACAGGGTTAGAAGGAGCTAGTAGGCCTTGCAAAACTGCAGTGGCAAAACCAGCTCTGGTCTTAGAATATAGAGGTAATTGCTAGTGTTTGGTGAAGGTGTGCACTGAACTCCAAGTTGCAGCTTCCAGAATATCCTTGGTTGGCACTCCCCTGAGAAAGGCTGCTGATGTAGCTGTAGCCCTGGTGGAGTGGGACCTAATGTTAGCAGGTACCGGTTTCCCATGATGCGTGTAGCAGAAACGTATGCAATGCCCTATCCATTTAGAAATGGTCTGTTTTGAGATGGCTTTTCCTTGTGATCCTGTAGCATAGGCTACAAAGAGCTGGTCAGAATTTCTGAAAGCCTTAGTTTTATCCAAGTAGTAACGTAATTGCCTGTGACTGTCCAAAGAGTGCAGGAGTCTTTCTCCGTTGTTCTGGGGATTTGGGAAAAGGGTGGGCAAATTAATGGTTTGGTTTAGGGCCACACTGGATACCACCTTTGGCATAAAGGAAGGGTTAGTTTGTAGAGAGACTCTGTCTTGATGAAAAATGAGGAAAGGCTCCACTGCCATTAGTGCCCGTAGCTCTGAGACTCTTCTAGCTGAGGTTATTGCAAGTAGCAGGGCAGTTTTCCATGAAAGAAATTTTAAATCAGCTGAAAAAGCTGGTTCAAAGGGCGGCAGTGTAAGCTTTTCCAGAACAAAGTTGAGATCCCAAGTAGGTGTTGGTGCTCTCCTTGGCGATCTTATGTTCTTAGCCCCTCTGAGGTACTGTCTTAGGAGTGGATGTGAGAATAAAGGAGGATCTATCTTGTAATGAGCTGAAATTGCTGAGGCGTGGATCTTAATAGATGAAAAGGAAAGACCTTTGTGCAACATCTCAGTTAAATATTGTAGAATCTGAGGAATATTTGGATCAAGGGGATTTTGGCCTTTAGCAAAATCTTCTCCATTTGTCTGAATAGGTTTTCCTGGTGCTCGGCCTCCTGGCCTCCAGAATGACGTCCATAACTGCTTTGGATAGAGGTGTTGGCTGGTTGTTTAAGTAATTTGCCATGCAGCCAGGTTTAAAGTCTTGAGCTGGCTGTTTAGAATCTGATTGTCTCGCTGGGTGAGCAGATGAGGAATTTGTGGTAAAATCCATGGTGGGCCATGGGCCATGTTCCTTAAAATTGGATACCAATGCTGGTGTGGCCAGTCTGGTGCAATGAGTATCATTTGTGGCCTCTCTAATCTGACTTTCAGCAGTACCTTTGCTAGAAGAGGCAGTGGAGGAAAGGCATACACTGTTAATGTTTTCCAACTGAATGAGAGGGCGTCCACTTTCCAAGCTTGTGGATGGAATGTCCTTGTGCAAAACTTTTGAAGTTGGTAGTTTTGGGGGCTTGCAAACAGATCTATGTCTGGGCGTTCCCATTTTTGAGCTATCATTGCAAATACTTGTGGATCTAGTCTCCACTCGTGTGGATCCATGATGTTTGGCCTTCCCAGTGGAAATGTTCCCTCATGGTATGTAAAGTTTCCCCAAAGGAGTAGTCTTCAGGGGGAGATGCTGAGGGAATAGAGTCTTCAGCATCAGTCTTCATAAGGTGGAAAAGTGTAATCCTGTTCCTCAGAAGAATCTGAGGAAATTGAAACCTGGTCAGAGGAAGCATAATCCTCCTCCTGTCTTGGTCTTTTATCAGGAGGGGGATGGGAACCCCTGATTAGGGTAATCAAATCTTCAGCCATCTTAAGCATCTGTTTCTTAAGCAAGGGGCCTTGAACTGTAGACTGATGTACAGTCTTCTTTGGTTTTAAAGGAGTTTTAAGCTTAGCATAAAATTTTAATGGTGAGTGTAGTCGGTCTGAAGACACCTTCTGCAACCGAAGGTGTTTCCACTGCACCGGGGTCTACTTCTGCTCCGGTGTCTGAAGGGCCTAATGAAGATGGCTGCGTCGGCCTAGTAGACTCCGCTTGAAAATCCGCAGCTGTCTGGGGTTCCAGTTCTGCGGTCGTCAGGGGCTGCGTAGGCGCCTCACTGAAAACCGGAGAACAGTCGACAGGCCCAGCAGAGGCCTCGGAGTCTGGCTTGTTCCTAGGCTGCCTGTCCTTATCCTTGCATTTTTTATGCATGCCGGTCGTCGGTTGCTCCGACGGCATGATATAATTAAATTTCCTACCAAAGTAATGTGCGAAATCAAAACGGCGTTTGATAGTTCGTTTATTAAACCTAGCACAAAACCAACAACCTGTGACGTCGTGGTCTGGGCCTAGGCAAGGAATACAATAGGAATGGAAGTCCTTATGAGGTATTTGCTTCCCACAAGAAATGCAATTGTTAATTTTTTCTGACATCGGACTGAGGCAAGAAAAGGTTCCTAATGGGGTACTTAGCTTATTGAAGACTTCGGACTGAAATTCGAATCGAAAATCTCAGGTGTCGGCCGACCGGCACTTGCAAACTGCTTCTGCTTCGGGCACCGTCCGGCAAGAAAGACTGAAAAAAATGGCGTCGGACGCCTCTTATATACCCCTGGTGCTCTGACGTCAGGGAAGAAGCGACAGCAACCGATGCTGGACCAAGACTTTGGAACTCGGGCCAACTGCGGGACCGCCTGATGGCAGGATAACCCAAGTGTGATGACTGCAGCAGGGTAACACGATGAACATCATATCCATACCTACCCTGTAGTATAAGACACACAGACACACACACACCCTGCAGCATAACACACATACCCAGCCACCCCTTGCAGCAAAACACATACACACACACACACACACACAGACTCCCCTTGCAGCATAACAAAAGCACAAAACACACTGTGGCAAATTAAAAGCAGCAAAATGTATTCATTATAGACTAAGCCTGCTGCACAACAAAAGCACAAAATACTAATTCCCTTACTTGCAGCATAACAAAAGCACAAAACGCACTGTAATGAAGTAATTAAAATTCTGCCACACAGAGCAGCAAAATGTATTCTTTGTAGTGGCAAATTAATTCCCTTACTTGCAGCAAAATGTAGCAAAAAGAAGCTCTTAATCAAGCACTTGCAGCAAAATAAGTGGCAAATGACTCCCGTAAACGTGCAGGTTATCAGGAAAGTACAGTTGTACCTACCATAAATGTAGATGTTCGAGTGTATTCACTGCTGCAGTCATTACACTTGGGTTATCCACCGGCAGGCTACCCGCAGTCGGCCCGAGTTCCAAAGTCTTGGTCCGGCGTCGGTTGCGGTCGCCTCTTCCCTGACGTCAGTGCGCCAGGGGTATAAAAGATGCAACCGATGCCATTTTCTTCAGTTTTTCTTGTCCCAGCTGTCAGGTGCCCCCAGATAGGAAGGCTGGAAAAATAAAATTATGTCATAAAGCATATGTACTAAAATAAACATTTCCTTCATCTACAAGCAAATACACCACATAGGTTGTATGGAGTTGTGAAGTACAGAGAAGACCCAGCAAAGTAAAAGGGGATGCTGGGTGGGTAACCTGGACTGCAACAGTGAATACACTCGAACATCTACATTTATGGTAGGTACACAACTGTACTATGTTCATCGTGTTTCACTGTTGCAGTCATTACACTTGGGTTGAATCCCAAAGCTGAGGTTGGGCGGCTGGGTCTAGATTGGATTTGGAGAGGCTACCAGGCCCTGCAAGACTGCAGTGGCAAAGCCTGCTCTGGATTTAGAGTAGAGAGGCAAGTGGTAGTGCTTGGTGAAAGTGTGCACTGAGCTCCAGGTTGCAGCTTCTAAAATGTCTTTGGTTGGTACTCCTCTGAGAAAGGCTGCTGAAGTGGCTGTTGCTCTGGTAGAATGTGGCCTAATGACCTTAGGCACTGATTTGCCATGTTGTGCATAACAAAAGCGGATGTAGTGTCCTATCCATTTTGAAATTGTCTGCTTTGTGACAGGTTTTCCTTGTGATCCTGCAGCATAGGCTACAAACAGTTGCTCAGTTTTTCTGAAGGTTTTTGTTTTGTCCAAGTAGAATTGTAGCTGTCTGTGTATATCCAAAGCGTGCAGAAGTCTCTCCCCTTTATTCTGGGGATTTGGGTAGAAGGTTGGCAAATGAATGGTTTGGTTCAGGGCCACATTGGAAACTACTTTTGGCATGAATGTTGGGTTTGTCCTGAGAGAAACCCTGTCCTGGTGAAAAATGATGAAAGGTTCCACAGCCATTAATGCCTGTAACTCTGATACTCTTCTTGCTGAAGTTATTGCTAGGAGCAGAGCAGTTTTCCATGATAAGAATTTTATATCAGCTGTGCTGGCTGGTTCAAAAGGAGGCAGTGTGAGTTTTTCTAAAACAAAATTGAGATCCCAAGTTGGTAGTGGTGCTCTCCTTGGGGGTCTTATGTTTTTTGCCCCTCTGAGGTAGTGTCTTAGTAGAGGATGTAAAAGAATTGGAGGGTCCATATTGTAATGAGCTGAAATGGCAGAGGCATGGATTTTAATTGATGAGAAAGATAAGCCTTTGTCCAGCATCTCAGTCAGGTATTGTAAAATCTGAGGTATATTTGGAACAAGTGGGTCGAGCTCTTGTGCCTGGTTCCAAGCACAGAATCTCTTCCATTTTTCTGCATAAGATTTCCTAGTGCTGGGCCTCCTGGCTTCTAAAATGACATCCATAACAACTTTAGAGAGAGGTGCAGTCTGAGTGGCTACATTATCTGCCATGCTGCCAGACTTAAGGTTCTGAGTTGACTGTGCAGAATCTGATTGTTTTGTTGAGTCAAAAGATGAGGAATTTGAGGTAAAGGCCAAGCTGGGCCCTGAGACAAGTTTTTTAGGATTGAGTACCAGTGCTGGTGTGGCCAGTCTGGGGCAATCAGGATCATTTTTGGCCTTTCTTGTCTGACTTTTAGGAGCACCTTGGTAAGAAGAGGCATTGGTGGGAAGGCATAGACTGTCAGAGCTTTCCAGCTGAATGATAGAGCATCCACTTTCCATGCTTGAGGGTGATAAGTTCTTGTGCAGAATTTCTGTAGTTGGCAATTGTGAGGGGAGGCAAAAAGATCTATTTCTGGGCGTCCCCATTTCCTTGTTATCATGCTGAACACCTGTGGATTTAGTTTCCATTCGTGAGGCTCCATTAGATTTCTGCTTAGTTCGTCTGCCAGTGTATTTTTTGTTCCTGGCAGGAATTGTGCCTGCAGATGTACCTGATAGGTTAGTGCTGTGTTCCACAAGGTCATGGCTTGCCTGCATAGGGGGTAGGAATGTGTGCCCCCTTGCTTGTTTATGTACCACATAACTGTAGTATTGTCCGTCTTTATTAGTAGTTGTCCTGGATGTAATAGGTCCTTGAAAGCTGTCAGGGCATTCTGTATTGCTAGCATCTCTTTCTGATTGATGTGAAGATGCATTTGTTCCTTGGGCACGTGCCCTGAATACATTTCCCTGCCATATGAGCCCCCTGGCATAATCCGATGCATCCGTTGTTATCGTCTACCTGGCTGTGAGTAAGGTGAAAGGCTGTCCCTTGTTGTCGTGACAGGCCTGGGACCACCATTGAAACTCTTGTTGTAGGCAAGGAATTATAGTTATGATTGTCTCCAGGCTGTGACAATGTTGAGTCCAAACACTTTTTAGGTACCACTGTAGTTTCCTCATATGCAGTCTTGCATATGGAATTAGTAGAATGCAGGACACCATGAAGCCCAGGGCCTGCAGAATTTTTCTTGCAGGGAGCTGGGTCTTTGTTGCCATCAGTTGAAAGTATTGAGTCAGTTGCCCAGTTGTATTTAAGCTTGCACCCAGGAATATTATCGCTTGAGAGGGCACTAGTTTTGATTTCTTTTCATTTACTGTGTACCCTAGGCAAATTAGTAATCTTTTTACAAACGCCAGATGCTTTAGTAGAATGTCCTTGCTCTCTGCTCGAATAAGGCAGTCGTCCAAGTAGGGATATATTTGAATTCCTCTTTGTCTGCAAAATGCAATTACTGGTACCAGGCATTTTGTGAAGACCCTGGGCGCAGTAGATAAGCCAAAGGGTAGTGCAGAGAATTGGTAATGAATTGAGCCTGCTATGAATCTGAGGTATCTTCTGCAAGTTTGTCTGATTGGGACATGCAGGTATGCCTCCTTGAGGTCCAAAGTAACTAGCCAAGCCTTCTTGCCCAGCATGGGTAGAAACTGCTGTAGTGTTAACATTTTGAATTTTGGAACATCCAGGAAAGTATTTAGGATTGATAGGTCCAGTATTGGTCTCCAGGCTTTGTCCTTTCTGGGTACTAAGAAAAGTCTTGAGTAAAATCCTTGCCCCTGTTCTTGCTGTGGTACTCTTTGAATAGCTCCCATGTCCAAGAGAGCAGCAATTTGTTTTTGCGCCTCTGCCCATTGGTTCTGTGGCATGTCTGGCATACCTCTTGATTTTGGAAGCGTGTGAAAGTGGAACCTGTAACCTTGAGAAACAATATTCAGCACCCATTTGTCCTGGGAGATTATGTGCCAATTTTTTGAGAAAAGTGCTAGCTTTCCCCCTAGGGGTGCTGCCAAAAGGTAAGTGCTTTGCATCTGTAGAGGGAAGTCATTGGGACTGTTTCCTATAAGGTTGTGATTTGTCTTCCCCTCCTTTGGGGGCTGAAGCACCCCATTGTTTAGGTCTGTAGGAGCCTTGGGGCTGAGATCTGACTCTTTGTGGCCTGTCTGACACTGGAAAGGACCAATTTTTTGAAGGCCAGTTTCTGCAAAACCTGGGTGGTTGAACCTGTAAGAAATCCTTTACTGTCTGCATTGATTTTGCTTTATCCTCCATTTTCTTTAACACTTCTTCTGCCTTAACACCAAACAAAGTATCATGCTGTAGTAGAGCATCCAATAATTTAACTTTAACATGGTCAGGTAAACTTTGTTCTTTCAACCAAGCATGCCTTCGAATAACGGAGCCTGTGATTGCGGCTATACAAGAAGCCTCTAATGAATCAAAACCACATTGTAAAGTATGCTTTCCCACTTGTTCAGCTGCATGCAATAAATCCTGCATTTCCTTCGTCAGGACTTTCTGAGATTTAAACCATTTTCTGCTTTAACAATGACATGAGATACTGTTGATATTTAAGCATGTGAAACTGGCAATTTAAAGCCCTTACAGCTAAATTAGCAGAAGTGTAAACTTTCTTCCCCCATCTGTCCAGAGCTCTGGAATCTCTATCCGAGGGGACAGGATTTTTAGCAGTGGAAGCTTTAACCCCTTTAGGACCCTGAGAAATTGGTTCTGGATCTGCAGCACGTTTTTTGTAAAGAAATTTGAGAGAGTTAGGGACCCTGTAGTACCTGTCAGGCTTGGCAGAGGGTAAAGAATCAGGAGTCAGACTGGATTCAGAAAAAACATCATCAACAATGTCAAGCACAGGGGGAATAGCCAGGGGCCTGTGCTGGGGCAATAAAAGAAAGTTTCTGAGCCTTTTCTTGGATTCTGAATAATCCTGGCTCTCCCAATGGAAATGCTCCCTCATGGTGTGAAGGATTTCCCCAAAAGAATAATCCTCAGGTGGAGAGGCTGAAGGTATAGACTCTTCTGCATCAGAGTCCTCATAGGGAGGGAGAGAGTATCCCTGGTCAGAAGAAGAATCAGAGGAAATAGAAACCTGGTCAGAGGAATCATAATCAGTGTCTTGCCTAGGCCTTTTGTCAGGAGGGTGATGGGAACCCCTGATTAAAGTAATTAGGTCTTCGGCCATTTTAAGCATCTGTTTCTTTGGCATGGATGACTGTTCAGTAGAATGCTGTACTTGTTTCTTTGTCTTTAATGGTGTGTTTAACTTTGCCTTGGCTGTTGTAGTGGGCTTAATTGTAAGCTGTGAAGGTCTGAAAACACCCTCAGAAGCCGATGCCTGCTCAGCGGCTCCAGACCCATCTGAGGGAATAGTTTCCGTAGGCCCAATACCTTGAGTTTCCACAGGCCTTGGTGTCTCCATGTGGCTGTCGGTTAGGGCCTGTGGCTCTGAAGTAGCGGGTGTCAGGGGCTGCGAAAGCACCTCACTGAGAACCGGCGACTGGCCTAGAAGAGGCTTCGTCGTCGGTTTTGGACCTTGGATGCCTGTCCTTTTCTTTGTCTTTGCATTTTTTATAAATTCCGGTCGTCGGTTGTTCTGATGGCATTATGTAATTAAACCTTCGGCCAAAATAATGTAAAGCAAAATCAAACTGACGTTTAATAGTGCGTTTGTTGAATCTAGCACAAAACCGACAACTAGTAACGTCGTGGTCAGGGCCTAGGCAAGGAATACAGTAAGAGTGAAAGTCCTTATGAGGTATTTGCTTCCCACAAGAAATACAATTAACTTTTACTGACATTGGTCCGGAGCAAGAAAAAGTTTCCCCAACGGGGTACTTAGCTTTATTAAAGACTTCGGTTCTGAAACTCCATTTCGAAAATCTCCAGAGTCGGACGACCGCCACTTGTGAACTGCTTTTGCTTCGGGCACCGCGCGGCAAGAAAGACTGAAGAAAATGGCATCGGTTGCATCTTTTATAACCCTGGCGCACTGGCATCAGGGAAGAGGTGACAGCAACCGACGCCAGACCCAGACTTTGGAACTCGGGCTGACTACAGGTAGCCTGCCGCCGGATAACCCAAGTGTAATGACTGCAACAATGAAACACGATGAACATCAGCAGAGTGACATCGCACGCACATCAGCCTAACTGCCTTACTTGCAGCACAACAAAAGCACAAAACAAGTAATTCAAACTCCTACACATAGAGCAGCAAAATGTATTAATTTTAGTGGCAAATTAATTCTCTTACTTGCAGCAAAACTAATTCCCTTACTTGCAGCAAAATATAGCAAAAACCAGCCCTTAATTGAGTAGCAACATGAGTGGCAAATAATTCTCTAAAATGAGACCTTAACATTTTACATTGTGCAGTTTCTCGGGACGAGCAGGATGACGTCGCATGCACATCAACCTAACTGCCTTTCTTGCAGCTTAACAAAAGCAGAAAACAAGTAATTCAAATTCCCACACACAGAGCAAAATGTATTTGTTTTAGTAGGAAATTAATTCCCTTACTTGCAGCAAAACGAATTCCCTTATTTGCAGTAAAAAGCAAGCCCTTAAATCGAGCAACACTGTCACTGTGGCAAATTAAAAGTAGCAAAATGTATTAGTTGTAGACTAATTCCCTTACTTGCAGTGTAACAAAAGCACAAAACACGCAGTAAAACTAATTCCCTTACTTGTTATGCTGCAAAACATAACTTAATCAAGCAACAAAATGAGTGGCAAATATTTCCCTTAAATGAGCAGCAAAACGAGTGGCAACTGGCAAATAATTCCCTTAAACGAGACCTTAACCTTAACATTTTAAATTGTGCGGGTTCTCGTAAAGAGCAGGGTGACATTGCATGGACATCGGTCACTGGAACAGTCTCAAAGAAATATGTCCTTAAAATTAAAGTGGACGTCACTGTTGTTGTGTCTTTCAGCTTTTCCCAATTAGGGGTCGCCACAGCGGAACTCCGGTCCGCTAATGATTGGCAGTTGATTTTTACTCGCTGAGTTGCCAGCCCTGATGCACAACCTTCAATGAAGGTACGCCCATTCATGCATGTCTCCACGCAGAAGACGCTCTAGCTGAGAATCGAACCAGAGAGCGCCTTACTGTGAGGCGACAACACTAAATAGACCAAAATAAATAAATAGTACCACCACCACCTAAATTACCAAAGAAGCATATTGGTCACCGGACCAGTCTTAAAGAAATATGTCCTTAAAATAAACCAAAATAAATAAACTGCACAGGTTTAACACCGACACAACACCGGAGTACCACTACCACCGGACCACTCTAGAAATATGTCATTAAAATTAAAATAAAGTGCATGTCCCATTAACTGTCAGTGAGAGATGTGGAGCCGACCAATTTTTTTTTTTTTTTTTTTTTACATACCTGGAGCTGCCAGACAGAGTAAATCTTCTCATCCCAGGAGTGCATGCAGACTCTTCACAGACTGGACTCTGCTGGAACCTGCACTGTCTGGGTCTTGGGCTTGGCAGAAGTTAAGACTTCAGTTAAACTGTATAAACAGCTTCTCCATTCGCTGCTGCCTGTAAACAAAGTAAACACAGACCGACCCAGGTGCCGAGTTTGCAACAGTCTGCTTGATGTCATCACTACACACGCACCCCTGGGATGTGTGATAACAACCAACTAAAAAAAAAAAAAATCAGATATTGAAGGGGCCACTCCGGAATTCGTGGCACCCCATTATTTTGCCCTCAAAACTGGTAAATACCGAGGAATTCAGTACAGATGAGAGGTATGCAAGTCACAGTAAACACAGTAACTATTACACATGTAATATTGTGTAAACATCTTACAATATCTCAGCAACCACTCACGTTACACACATACTGTCAAGCAGCATTTTATTCATCCAGCTGCGCGCTTTCATATGAGGCTAAAGAGTTCTATCTGTGTTACTTGGTTGATGAGACATTTAGAAAAATATGAAAATTATATCTAAATAAATTAATATCATAAAAACAACAGTTAATATCTCTTTACCTGCACTAGACAGAAGTCAAATACTAATGCAGTCGTTTGCCATTTTGTAAGCTTTAAGATGAAATCTTTTAAAACCTTGTACTTAGCATGGTTTTGGAATTATTGATGCAAATATGAACAAACAATATTTGACACCCAGCGGCATCAATAGCAGGTAACTGCAGATGCACTTTGAGGCATTACTCGGATGTAATGAGTTAAGAGAAACTTCTAGGAGTTGAAGAAAGGCAAAGTGTCAACACTTTGTTCTGAAGTGAAATGCACACACAGCAAACCGGACAAAACTCTTGACAGAAACTCCAAATACTAACATACAAAGAAAGTGGTGGGAAGCACACAATCACACTTGCAGGATGATCATAAGTAAATGATGCATCAGATGTGATGACTGATGCCACTGTGGTTCAGAATGGGATGGAAATTTACTACCCCCGTCTGTAAAAACAGAGATTAATGGAAGAAAAAAACATGTCTCTATAGCCTCAAAAGGCAGTAAGATCTGGACCTGTACCAAGAGTTACAACAAAACTGACTGAACCCCCAATGGATCTCTTTCAGGGAGTGGACCAACAGGGTGTAGATTATGCACAAGCGTGACCCTATCTAGAATTCAATGGTCATCTATGACAGTTTTCCAAGCTAGGATGAACCTAGAGAACTGCCTTCCCCACAGCCAGCCCCAATATGTTTTCTTGGACTGAGGCAAAAGTCTAGAGAACTTGTTCTCTTAAGTGACTTCACTGGGACCTGAAAGGGCAAGATTGAGTGACACCTAAGAGTTCTCCAAGGACAGCCAAATGGGACTCTTCTTTTGGGGATGGAAATGGAATGCACAGAAGAAAGTAGCAACTAAAGGGTCGCAAAGGTCGACCACAGAGACGGATGTCTCCATCTTCAAAAGGCTATTAACTGGGTCCTGGGCCAATGACCAAACAGCACATTCTCCAAGAAATGAACCAGAATTGAATTCTTGAATGACTCCAGCAGGGAAGGGCAACCTCTCCTATGTCATCCTGTAGAAAGACAGAAGTTATACACACACACACACACACACACACACACACACACACACACACACACACACACACACACACACACACAAAAAACGCCTGCAGCCCTAACTAAAGAAATTGGCAAAGTCAAACTTACAGTATGACAAATGGTATCCCACTGTTTAGGCTGTACACATTTGGGACTGGAACTGGAAGAGGTGAAAAGAACAATTAAGTATCCAATGCATTATTGTGGCAGGAGTGCACACATCTGCCCCTCTGGACTAAAGGTTTACAATCTATATCCAGCAGCAAGACAGAAAAAAGCAGTGGTCTGTAGAACTGATGCCAGTGCAAATTAAAACAACAAAATCACAACGGACTCTGTGCTATGTTGCTTGTTGAGCTGCTTAGCCCACCCAAGCGACAGCTTATTAAAGTCATCAGTGTTTGAAGGTGTTGAATGGGTAAAGTCTTGGTGTTTGCACACTGTCTTGATAACATCCCACAAATGTTTGGCACAAATGACATAAAACATGTGTTTTGCTATAGCCTTCTTCTCCAAAACTCTTCCATGTACTTCAGAGGTAAGAAAAAAATCAAGTCTGATGTCTTGGAGCAGATGGAACACATCCTAAAGCTGGTGTCATACAGAAATCTATAGTGCAACTTGTTCACACTGCCTCTACAACCCATCTAGCCAGATGAATCTCTTCCTTCAGTTTTTGAAGAATATAAAGAGAGTTATGTATTTGCCATAACTTGGAATCTGCGCTATCCAGTGTCATTATTCATCACAGATGGGTGTTGGATCCGACCTCAGATCCAAGCTAAAAAATGAAAATATGGATCCAGAGCTCGAAAATGAAAAGATGGATCCAGAGCTCAAGCTCCTCCCCTTCCCATAATCCCTTACTAACTCACATTCTTCAGATCGAGTTTGCTAGATAAAGAAAACACAAAGCAGTAAAAACTGCCTAAAAACTGAAACTTGCATCCCTTCATATCTACCAAGTCTCCAGAAGGAGGGTGGGAACGTGATGAATAATGACACTGGATAGCACATATTCCAAGTTATGGTGAGTACATAACTCTTTATCTGATGCTATCTGTGTCAGTATTGATCATGGATGGGTCAGAATACCCAACTACTATGAACCCCAGAACCTTGGGAGGCCTTAGGGAAGGATATGCTGGAGCACAGAGGAACCAAATGAAGCCCTTTTCCTAGACACCAAATGCAACTTATAATGCGTAACAAAAGTGTGCGGATTAGACCAAGTAGAAACAGCGCAATCTCATCCAAGGGGAGCTTTGCCTAGAAGGCAGAAGATATGGCTACTGACCTAGTAGAGTGAGCTTTGACCGGCCTTGAAAGAGCCAGGATGCCTGCTTTCATAGATGTAGGTAATACAACTGGCAAGCCAATGTGAAATAGATACTTTGGAAACTGCCTGACTTTTCCTGGCCTGACAGAAGGCAATGAAGAACTGATCAGACTTCCAAAAATCCTCTGTTCTCCTAAGATAAAAATGTAGCTGCCTATGGAAGTCCAGACAATGCAAATTTCCCTTTACTAGAAAAATTAGGCAAGAACACAGGAAGCTGAATAGATTGGTCAAATTAGCCTCTGTGGAAACTGTAGGAACAAACGAAAGATTAGTTTTGAGAGACAGCCTATCCTTGTGGAACACCATGAAAGGAGGCTTAATACTAAGCGCCTGCAACTCTGAAACCCTCCTGGCAGAAGTAATCGCTACCAAGAAGGCTGTCTTCCATGACAGGAATTTAAGGTCACAGGTCGCGGCTGGTTCAAAGGGCCTCTGTGTCACCGACTGCAGCACTAGAGTGAGATCCCATGGAGCGAAGGGATCTTTGACTGGAGGCTCGAGGAGAAAAATCCCTTTGAGGAAGGCCTTGCACAGCTTGGAAGAAAAGGGAGGACTTTCATTTAAATGGAAATTAAATATGGCCACCAATTGGTGTTTGAATGTAGAGAAACTGGCCCCTTGTGAAAAAGAGAGGTAAAAAAAAAACAAAATGTCAGGAATAGGAGCTGAAAAGGGATCTGGATTGCGTTGCTTAGCCCAAATAGAAACCCCTTCCATTTACTGGAATATACCTTCTTGCCAGAAAGTTTTTGAGAAGCCTAGATAATACTCTTAACTGGGGAAGGAAGCCTAGACTGGGAAAGAATCACTGGAACTGGAGGAACCAGGCAGTCAGGTGAAGACATTGGAGATTGGGAAGAGGTAGCCCCCAAGGGTGGGAAATGAGATCCAGAGTAGGATCTAATATCTAGGGTGGATATTTAAGATGAGACCAAAGGAGGGAAAACCACGCCTGGTGATGCCAAAAGTGGGGAATGAGGATGAGAGGATTCTTTAGGCGACGGGCTTTCTGTGAGACTTTGGGAATGAGGGCAGTTGAGGGGTAAGCATATACGTGCCCCAATGGCCAATCGTGTATCAGAGCATCCCTGGGTGGCCCCCCCATTGGGGGAATCAGGGCAAAGTAGTTGCTGCATTTGTGGTTGTCCACGGAAGCAAAAAGACAGCAGCAAGGAAGACCCCAACGATCAAAAATCCAACATGCCACTGGCTTATTCAGGGACCACTCGTGAGGATTCAGGATCGATCTGCTGAGTTTGTCAGCTAACAAGGTGGAACTGATGGGGATGTGCCTTGCAAGAATAAAGTGTCTGGAGGATATTGCCCATTCCCACTCCCTCATGGCCTCTCTGCACATAGGATAAGACAATGTTACCCCCTGCTTGTTCATATACCAGACCACCGCCATGTTGTCTGTCTGAACTGCTATAGTCCTGAGAGGGAGACTCTCCTGGAAGGCTTGCAACGTTAGAAGGCCTGCTGTCATCTCGAGGACATTTATATGCAATTTGGTCTCTGAGGGGGACCACATGCCTTGGACTGTCCTTGCCCAAAAATGACCCCACCCCAGCAGGGAGGCATCCATGATCACTGTGGCCTTGGGCTGGGAAAGACAGAAAGGTCTGCCTAGTATGAGGTCCTGAGCTTGGAGCCACCAAACAAGGTGACGTCTGCACACCTTAGAAATCCTGACAGTCATGGACATGGGGTGAAACTGCGCTGACCATTGCAATGCTAGGGTCCACCCTCATTTGGTACCTGGTAAGAACTAATTGAAAAGCAGCAACCATTGAGCCTAGTGCTTGTAATATCAAGAGGAACATGGGAAGATCCAGTTTCAGCAACTGACGGACCTGGTCCCAAATGATATAGACTCTGCGAAAGGGGAGTGCTGCAGCCGCTGAAACTGTGTCCAGAAGGACCCAGATAACTCAAAGTTCTGACATGGGGAAAGATGGGACTTGGGCATGTTAACAGTGATGCTTAGATCCTGAAAGAGATGAAGAGTATAATCTGTGGCAAATATGAGTTGATGCCTCGTGGGGGCTGTGAGGAGCCAATCGTCCAGGTACAGGAAGACCTGGAAACCTTGCAGTCGGTGATGAGCTGCCACCACTGCCATGGATTTGCCAAACACATGGGGGGGGTGTGGTAAGTACAAAGGGCAGGGTTCTGAACTGAGAGTGGTTGGCTCCTAGTCGAAAGAACAGGTATCTCTTGGAGCATCTGTTGATTTTGATATGATAGTACGCATCCTTCGGATCTACCAAGCACATCCAGTTGTCCTTGTGCAGAAGAGGCAGAATGGACTGAACAGTGACCATCTGGAACTTGGACTTCATGACTGACAGATTTAGATCGCTGAGGTCCAGAATGGGAAGCAGGTCTTCACTCTTTTTGGGCACCAAAAAGATGTGAGAGTAAATTCAGGACCCTCGCTGTCCTGTTGGGACCTCTTGGATGGCTCTTTTCTGAAGAAGGTCTTGGACTTCGAGAAGGGCCAACTCCCTTTGGCAGGGTAGGACGTTGGGGAGAGAACATGGAAGTTGAAGGTGCTGAAAAAAGGGTATGGAGTAACTCCTGGATATGATCTTTAACACTCACTGATCTGAGGTGATACTAGTCCAGGGTAGTGGATGGAGTGAGAGTTGACCCCCGGATTGCCTCCAGGACAAGGCAGCCAGCAGCACTTCAGGAGCGCTGTGGGGGCTTTCTCAGAGAAGGGTTCCTGGGAGCCCTGGTTCTAAGGACCCCCTATGCCCCTAGGGCAGTGTCTAGTGTTGAATCCCCTACCACAGTCAGAAAAAGAGGATTCCTGAGGAGCATTCTGGAAGGAGAACATAGTCCTATGGAAATAGAGTTTCTTACTACCCTTCTGATTTCTTGGAGAAGGATCGTTGGGGAGTAGAAAACTTCATCCCCATGACAGATAAAGTCTTTCCCTCCTGCTCGCTGCAAGTCAATGTCTCTTTAACAGAGGGGGAAAACAAGGTTGACCCATCGAAGGGAGTGTTAGTGAAGGACACCTTGAAGAGTTCTGCAAACTTGCAAAGGCAAAGCCAGGCATGCCATTTGATGGCAAGGCCTGTGCCCGCTGCTTGTGAAGTGGCCTCTACCGCACTGCAGAGTAACCTCATCGAAGCATTAGCCAGGGACCTCAGAGTTTATAGCTTCGGAGAGACCAGTTTAAGACTCTCCGGAAGCAGCAACTCAGAAAGGGAAGTAGTGAGTTCTGACACTAAATCCCTTTGCAGCCAGGTGAAGTGTGCCATGTAGTTTTTTGCTTTCAGTCTGAAAGTAGCTGAGGCAAACATGCGGTTTCCAAAATGGTCAATCACTCGAGGCTCTCTGTTTGGAAAATAAACTGTGAAGCTCTGCTTGGCGAGCTCCTTTTTCGTAGCTGGGGACACCCTTACTCAAAACGTCTTGTCCTTAGGTAGGCTTAGAAATTTGTTGGCCTTTTTAGGGACTGGTTCCACTGTGTCTGGCTCCTTCCATGCCCTGTCAGCGATAAGCTGGACAAGTTTGTTGGTGGGGGGGGATGACAACTAGGTAGAAGATGGGCCATTCCTGAAGGCCTTCAGAAACACAGATTCCCTGAAGACTGGGTGGGGGAAGACCAACCACCTCTTTCGTTAAGAATTTTGAGGATATCACCAAAGGACACCTCCTCCAAAGGAAGCCTGGGGGACCAGTCTCTTTCCTCAAAATCCGTGTTTTCTGTGAGGGGAGTCTCCAAGTGCCTCTTCCTGCATGTCCTTTTCCAGGAAGGTTCCTCCGCGGTGGGCTCTGGGGAGGACGTGGAAGAGGCAGGGACCCCAAGGGAGATAATGCCCATCTGAAGGAGCTCACAAGACGGCTGACCCTGGAAGGATGATGAGGGCTTGCCCCCCAATTTCAAGAGGGGTTGGGAAGGACCTGGAGAGGAAGCTGCCCAGCCAAAGGTCCTCTCTACTACCTGGAAGGCCGACGAGCTGGACGAAGCCCACCCCCTCTTCCCCCACAGAGGAAGCCATCTGGGGAGGAAGGAATGACCCTGAAGCAGCGCCAATGCCTCCAGATGATACTGGCCCCGAACTGTCCAGTGCAGAGGCTCACAGAGGAAGGCAATGGTCCAACAAGTCTTGGCCCAAACCCATACCCCGAGAGCTAGCACCGACCTCTAGGGGTTGAGGTGTAGCCCATTCTGAGGGCATTGGAACACAGCCTGCCAAGGACCCTGATGGTGTGGGGAAGGAAGGTATCCCAGACACCGCTGACCTGTCACAGGGCATGCTCTGATCTTGGTGATCCAAACCCAGTTGGGTCAGAGGAAGAGAGCGATGACCCACGGAAGAAGGACTCCGAGACAACAGAGCAGGAGATGGCAACAAGCCCAACTCAATTTGGGCCTTGAGGAATCTCCTCATCATCCTGTCCATGTCTGACAGGAGCAAACTTCTGGAGGACATGGAAGAGATAGAGGAATGTGTCAACCTTGCAGGGGACCCTGAAACTAATCTGCGGTCTTAGGAAGGAGACAGACTCCTATGTCCTGGACCCAAGCTCCTGGATCTGGAGGGGAGCCGTCAATGATAACAGGATCTGGTGTAACCAACAGATCCGAGGATTTGACAGGGGCAGTGGAAGTATCTGACAGACAGGTCAGATCTGAAGATGGTCTACGAAGTGTCTGATCTGAGGGTCTGCGAGGCCTCAGATCCAACAGAATGATCCAAGGCTCTCGGAGCAGTAGAGCCCGAATCAAAAGCCAAGGAGGCTGGACTCAGATCTGGGATTTTGCAATTGGACGGCCAAGGCTTCTTGTTTGAAGAAAGATCCTTGTAAGCGGAAGAAGACTTCTTCAACTCTGAAGAGGTCTTAGAGGGGGAGTTGGAGGTTAAATGACCCCCTTTAGCAAGCTCCTTTAGCAGAAGCTGGTTTCTGTGGTATACAAGAGCCCTGGGGTTGAATGGGGCACAAATGTCGCATTCAACCTCCAGGTGAGACGCACTCCTCATTGGAGACGGAATGGGGCATTTTCTGCCCACGAGGGGCACCTTTTAAAGCCAGTTGGCTTGTCAGACATCACTCTAGCTAGCAAACAAACACACACACACCAGAAAAACCAACACCCACACTCTGAGCAAGCAAGGGGGGGTAGAGAAGGGTCTAAAGGGAGGCAGAGCTATAAAAAAAAGAACCCTTAACCAACCAAGGGAAGACCTAGGAAGAAAAGGCTGGAACCCAACCTAGCCAACAAAATTACCGAAGAACCGACACCAAGAAGGAGGGAAGGAAAATTAACCTATCAGAGAGGGGACGAACTAGAGAAAAACTCCAAAAGTACAAAGAAAAGGTACTTACCTTAAGTATGAGAAGCTTGATTACCCAGAAACACGTCCGGTTAGCGATCGCAGTAAATGAGATCTGAGGACTGTGGGTCAGTAAGGGATTATGAAAAGGGGAGGAGCTTGAGCTCTGGCTCAGTCCTTTCAGTTGCCGGCTCGGATCAGAGGTCAGACCCAAGATCCATCCGTGTTCAATAACGACACGGATAGCATCAGATCAATTCTATATTCGCACCACTAGGGAAAGAAGGGCAGTGATGCACTGAACTGTCACCTATTATGGTTGCAAAATCTGTCTAGCTGATCTGATCTTTGCTAAACCACGGGAATTTAAAGTTTCACATCTACTGCCACTTGTTTTTGTTTTTCTACTGGTAGCACTGCTAGTGTTTTACTTAACTGCAGTAAAAAAA